>NC_142366.1:15463885-16663885 GCF_059441175.1 Urocampus carinirostris
AAGATAAAGGGATAGGGAAAATAAGCATCTGCTTCTGACTACCCCTTTTCGAACATGTTATGTGACATTATTTTGTTGTTGACTTATTGTTTTTAGTCCTGTTTTTATTTTAATGTTCGAAATAAAAGTTTCCATTTGTTCATTCATGTTCAACATTCCCAATGTGCAAATTGCATACAATATGCTTAAAATACTACCCCCTGTCGAGATAAACATGTCATCATTGTTAATTTTACTTTACATATTTCATTAATTGCATATTTTCCACTGTATTTCTGCTGCACTTTCTATTCTCTTGTTAAGTTTGTAGTGATTGACAGTTTAATTCCAATTTTGTTTGTAATGATGCAATGTTCAATTAAAAGGAAGAAACTTTCATAGAAACGGTCTTGTGGCGCCTTCTGTCTGACCAAAGTGGTACTACATTTTCACAACGACCACTAATGCACTTATTTGTATTGATAACGTGCTTAGTGGTGCAACACGATTAATCCATGAGATATTATCGCTTTTGATTGCTTTTATTGATTCTTCGTTGCAGCCTTAAAAATTTATAACAAAAGGGGTGCGCCCCGTAGTGCGGAAAACACTGTATCATTTTGGAGGCAGCCAGCTCATGTCAACCCTTACGCTTCATTCTTGGTTTCCAGGGCGCCGAGTTGTTCTCGGCCAAAGTGAACATCGAGGTACAGCGTGCGTCGGAAAAGGCGATTGCCGCCGTGGAACGGAACGGCGGCGTACTGAGTTGCTCCTTCTACGACCCAATCAGCCTGGATATCCTCATCAAACCCGTCCCGTTCTTCCAGCGCGGGCAGCCCATCCCTCGGCGCATGCTCCCCGGGGAAAACCTGCTGCCCTACTACGTCGACCCCAACAATAGGGGCTACCTGGCCGATCCGGAGGAGGTGCAACGCGCACGCCAGGCCCTGGCCCTCAAGTACGGCTACACGCTGCCCGATATTACCCGAGACGAACTGTACGAAATGCTCGCTTGCCGCAAAGACAGGAGGCAGATCTTTTTCGGGCTGGCGCCGGGCTGGATCGTCAACATGACTGAGAAAAAGATCCTCAAACCCTCAGACGATAAACTACTGAAATATTATGCGTCCGAGTAGGCCCTGCTTTCCCTATCTTGAGTGGGCAAAATATTATCCAATCGATTGTCATCATTTGGACAAATCTCCATTTGTTCAGAACCGATAAAATGCCAAAAACACTGAAATGTTTTCAATTATCACTTCAACATTTTGCCTCAGGGTCCCCGCTGTTGATACTCAGCCTGGAGTTATCCGTCGCCAGTGTTGGATGCGTTCCTGGAAAAAAATGAGTTACTGTTTCTAATAACTTCATTTAACAAGTAATTCCGTTACCCCATATCTTACTGACACCCAAAAGTAGCACGTTACCCTGAAAGTAAGCCTTTACAAATTCCTCTTTTACTCCCATTGAAGCTGACCCCCTAAATCTGCTCAAAAATAGCCCCATAATAAAAGTAATAGAAGTAAAAGTGTACACCCTTATTTGTTATCATAAGAGCTTGCTAAAGAACATTAAGCAGAGACACACTATATCAATTTTGTCTTCAAACCACTTGAAGATTTTCTTATCTCTTTCTGGGTAATGTTGAAGACTTTATTTCCTCCAATCATGGTGTATTGCAAAAAATATTTTAAAAAATGAAAAGGCCAAAATTAATTCCTCTTTTATGGTCAATTCTGTGCCCACGTTGTTGTAGTATAATCCTCCCGCCCCTCCCCCCCCCATGCACTGCCCACCATGTACTATTGGTGACACAACAATTATATATGCGCATATAAACGGAATCTCTGATGTCAGGTTTTTGATTTTAGAGCCTCAAATACAGCTTGGATTCATTGGTAGGGAGAATATCAGTAGGGAGGAATTCCTCAGTCTCGTTCTCTACCACAACTGTATTAAGATGTATTTTGTAAAAACGTGAACACGCCCATCATTATGTGTAGAGTTCAGTGTTGTGTTGCTCTCAACTACAATAAGTTTGACACCCCTGCACTTGTTTATTGAACTCATAGAAACTCATGTAAAGTGAAAAGGGACAAAAAAGTAAGCGGATATTATTTATTGATACAAAAAAAAATTCTACATGCCTTTTTTTTTTTCCCAAATAAAAGTGTTTACTTGAATTTGTGACCTTCACTGTTATATTTCATATGTATTACAGAAAATCGCTAAGCTTCTTAAAACTTCTGCAAACACACCCAGGTGCTATTCTTTAATTTAGAATTTTTTATTCCAAATGCTAACCCATAATTTCAGATCACTGAGGAGGAAAAACATTGTTTTTAGTAGCAAATGTTGCGGGTAAGAAAGACACACCACACGTGAGTGGAACCATATTGCCTTTAAGCAGTGGTCCTCAATTGATTTCTGTCAAGCCCCCCCCTCAGAAGAAGAAATCCTCTCGCGCCCCCCCAAAGATTTTTCTTTTTAGTGATCACATAATTCTGCCAAATCTATGCCTTATCACGGTGATAGAGTTGTAATGTTTTAAAGTGACAGATTAATTAATTTGGTTTTGTGCTGTCCGCTGCCTACATTTTTATTATAGCAGGCACTCCGCTCTTTGTGTCCCAACGCGGTCGCAGTGAAATGCTACGTATGCTTCATCAAACTTCCTCGTCTTAGCTTTCGGTAGGAGACTTTAGTTTATCACCTCATCTGGGTTAATTTTTTTTCCATGGCGTCATTTAAGGGTCTACTCATACTCATTTCTTATATTCGGAGCAAAATGAACCACGCGGAGGCCAAATTTAAACAACACTGCCAATGAGAATGCCACTTAGCCCTATTGTAATGGAGGTGGAATTGCACTTTGTTCTGGGAAAGTTTAAAACAAAAGGTTGCCTGAAGTCAAACGTGTGGCCCCCTTGATGGAGCCTCGAACCCCCTTGGTGGCGCCCCTCTGTTTTAGAAACACTACCTTAAATCAGGGATGCTAAACTCACTTCAGCTCCGGGATCAGTCAATAAAAATGACATTCTCTCAATAACATGGTTGGCGGTCTTTTCGGAGGATCACAGTTAAGATTATGATGTAGGAGTGCAAGGTTTCATTTTAACACAATATTGAGGGTTATTTTACCTCCTTTTTTTCCGTTACAATGATTTCATCTCTTGAAGTGTTTATCAACTATGCATCTGTAAATAAAAAAGACAACAATTAAATTAATTTCCACTACAGTTTATTTAACTCGTGTAGACTGTAAAGTGACAAAAATAGCATACAAACACTTTGATTTATTGGATTCTTTTAATGAGACTGCTATTTATTCCTGGAGTGCCATGTCTAATCTCGTAAAATAATGTTCACTAAAGGCGATTACAACAATTCTAAATTTTGTTCAGAGTGATTTGTTTTGGTCTGAGTCTTGGTCATTCCCCTTGGATGTCAAAGAAGATGAATCAACATTTTACTGCAACCGAGAAAAAAGGTGTAAAAGATGGGGTTTGTGTGGATGCTTGAAATCTTTAAATCAATGAATTATAATGTTGTGTTTTCAAGGTCAGGAAAATGTTTGGATTTGGATGAAGTGTTTGAAAATGCTTGAAATTGTTGCCATTGTCGTGTTTTTTGGCAGTTAAAGCGATTTTTGTTTCGAAATTGACGCCGACGCGCCCGCTCTGGTGACTTGTCATTGTGGCGTTGTCGTGTGAAGCATCACCGCCCTCTACTGGTCGCACCCAAGATTTCTGCTCTATTCTGAAAACTGGCTTTTTTTTTTTTACCTCTGCTCCCAAGCAGCTCCTCAGATTTTTTTTAAAAGTCATATCCATACATTCATTATCTGCGCTGTTTATCCTCTGTAGGGTTGCGGGGATGCTGGAGCCCATCCCAGCTATCTTCGGGCAGGGGACACCCGGAACTGGTTGCCAGCCAGTCACAGGCCACACGGGGACAGACAATTCACACTTAGGGACAATTTGGACTGGCCAATTAATCTTATAAACCCACGCAGGCACGTAGAGAACATGCAAACTCCACACGGGGCGACTGTGGTGGCTGGACTTGAACCCTGAACCTCTGCTCCGTGGGGCTGCGCACTAACCACCCATGCGCCGTGCTGACCTTTAAAGTTATATATTTTCAATAATAATAAAACAGTATGCATCAAATTACTGAGTAATTAATAATTTCATATGTCTTGCACAGGGTCCCTGAAAAACACATGAAATATGAAATAAAATATTCACAGATCTACAAAAAATGTTTTTTAAATTCAAATAATTTTTTGCTTTTTACAAACTAAACAGATTTGAAGTCAAACAACAAAAAAATCCCTGAAAATCCAAAACTATGACATAAAAATCAAAAATATGAGCTATTCAGTGCTATAAATAAATGATAAAAGGCAAAAAATTAACTATTTACGATTATTTTCTAACCACTTTAGACACAGATGCTCTGAAATAAATATAAAATACAAGTCGGACAAAAGATGCACTCTGCTTTTCGGCAATATCGTTTAATTGAGTCCAAATTTGGCTCATTTTTCTCCTTTACATACAGTACTTTCTTTTTTTGTCTACCATATTCAACTCAATTATAACCCAACATCTATAGAAGCCGGGCAGCACGGCGGCGCAGTGGTTAGCGCGTGTGCGGCACAGTTCTGAGGTCATGAGATCGAATCTCCTGTGTGGAAATTGCATGTTCTCCCGGTGCTTGCGTGGGTTTCCTCCGTGCAGTCTGGTTTCCTCCCACATTCCAAATACATGCATCTTAGGTTAATTGTTCGGTCCAAATTGTCCCTAGGTGTGAATGAGTGAGTGAGTTGTCTGTCTCTATGTGCCCGGCAACCAGTTCAGGGTTTCCCCCTGCCCACTGCCCGAAGATAGCTTGGATGGGCTCCAACACCCCGTGACTTTACTGAGGATAAGCGGTGCAGATAATGGATGGATGGATGGATCTATAGAGCCCTTTCCGTGTCTGTAAACAAGTGTGATGTAGCCAAGCTGCGCGTGCATTGTTAAGGCACAATGGGAGAATTTATGTCAGTTTATAGCAGCCCATTGACACAAAGAAATGATAGTCAATCGTAGGAAAGGATCAAAATAAAAAGCAAGTATGTGTTAGCAGCAAGATAGTCAAAGTCAAACCCAAAAAAACTGTTTTCTACCTTTGAACCTACTGGAAAACCTGAAAAATTGACCATGAAAGTGCTTGAAAAGCGCTCAAATTCAGCTATGAAAAAGATGTACGACCTCGCAAAAGAGAAAAGGCAGTGTTTGGCGAGTAAGTGCAAACGTTCTGCCGCTTTGAAGATAAGAAAGGGCCAGCTGCTTAACAATGACCCGGCTTTTTCTTTCCTGCACTTTGATTTATTTGATGTGTTAAGGATGCAGCCCAGATTTGTCCTGCGCCATAGCGCTCACCATATTGCACCACCGGAAGACAGGTCCACTTTATTTTGGGTCATTTTTGGGTCAATGTGTTTCCTTTGATAAAGAGGCAACAAATAGACAAATTGCGCATGTATTTGTATTCAGGTCTGCTGGCAGAAGAAGGGGCTAAATTGAAACCTCTGAGGGTCTGACGTGGCCTAAAGTTTCAAATCATCAACAAAACCAATCCGGGGCTCTTTTGAACGCGGTCCAGGAGGCCCTGGTTGGGGATAGGCCTGGTGTGTCAAACATGCGCCCTAGGGCCAGATCAGACCCACTAAGGCAGGGGTGGCCTGGAACACGCGGCCAATAAGAATGCTGCTCTTTGCTTCATCATATTTTCTATATACTGTTGCTCTTTGCTTCATTTCATGTTTATTTTTTCCCCCTCTTAAAACACACTTGAATCCATCAGTGTTAATAACAAAAAATAAATAATATTTTGAAATTAATTTGGCGGATTTGTTGTTTTTATGCTGCTCTGGACACAGAACTGACTGCCGATCATCTGTGTAGGTTACGTCTCATGCCGGGAAATTAAGTAAACATTTCATGAGCGTGCAGACTGTTCCCCTCATGGTCAAAATGAAGATGAACACAGGGCATTTCAGGAAGAATGGGAAGATGCTTACTTTTTTGTTGAACAGAATGGCAAATCGGGCAGCACGGCGGCGCAGTGGTTAGCGCATGTGCGGCACAGTTCATGTCTTGGGAACCTCCTGCGTGGGTTCAAATCCAGCTCCAGACTTCCTGTGCGGAGTTTGTATGTTCTCCCCGTGCTTGCGTGGGTTTCCTCCGGGCACTCCGGTTTCCTCCCACATTCCAAAAACATGCATGTCAGGTGAATTGGCCGGTCCAAATTGTCCCTAGGTGTGAATGAGCGAGCGAGTTGTCTGTCCCTGTGTGCCCTGCGATTGGCTGGCAACCAGTTCCGGGTGTCCCCTGCCCACTGCCCGATGATTGCTGGGATGGGCTCCAGCACCCCCGCGACCCTACTGAGGATAAGCGGTGTAGTTAATAAAATGAGAATGGCAAATCACTGTGTTTATTACGCAGAACCACGATATCCTATTTCAAGACCTCAAATCTTCAGCGTCATTTGAGCGAAGCCCAATCTAATATTGACACGGAATTCCCCAAAGGTACTGAACTACGCAAGCAAAAATTGAGCACCTTGAAAAGCCAGGTAAAAAGACAGTCTCAAGTGCGTGGTGAGGCTCTTTGACTCTCGCGATTAAAAATTTCGGCTCTTTTTGTCAAACTTGTTCACCACCGCTGCACTAAGGGATTTATTCCTGTGTCCTGAAAGTCGAGACAAGTCATGTTTATTTGTACTGTATAGCCCTGAATCACAATAAATCTCAAAGGGCTGCGGAAACTACAGACTATTCGACTACAGCAGGGGTGTCAAACTCATTTTAGCTCAGGGGCCACACCATAGAGCAAACATTCTGTCGGGGGCCGGACCAGCAGATTAAAGAGAAAGAAAAAGAGAGATCAAGAAATGAGAGAAAGAGGGAGGGAAAAGGAGGGAGGGTGGGATAAAAAAAGAAAAAGAAAGAGGAAAGAGAAAGACAGAGAAAAAGGGAGGAAAAGAGTGAGAGAAAGAGAGAGAGGGAAAGGGAGGAAAAGAGAGAGAGAGAGAGAAAGGGAAGAAAATAGAGAGAGAGAGAGAGAGAGAGAGAAAAAGGGAGGAAAAGAGAGAGAGAGAGAAAGAGAGAGAGAGAGAGAGAAAGGGAGGAAAAGAGAGAGAGAGAGAAACAGAGGAAAAGGGAGAGCGAGAGAGTGAGAGAGCGAGAGAGCGGGTGAGATAGAGAGAGGAAAAGGGAAAGTGAGAGAGCGAGAGTGCGAGAGAGACAAGCACTGGGAGGAAAAGGGAAGGAGAGAGAGAGAGAGAGAGAGAGAGAAAAGAGGAAAAGAGAGAGAGAGAGAAAGAGAGAGAGAGAGAGAGAGAAAGGGAGGAAAAGAGAGAGAGAGAGAGAGAAACAGAGGAAAAGGGAGAACGAGAGAGCGAGAGAGTGAGAGAGCGAGAGAGTGGGCGAGTTAGAGAGAGGAAAAGGGAAAGTGAGAGAGCGAGAGTGCGAGAGAGACAAGAACAGGGAGGAAAAGGGAAGGAGAGAGAGAGAGAGAGAGAGAGAGAGGAAAAGGGAGGAAAAGAGAAAGAGAGAGAGAGAGAGAGAGAGAGAGAGAGAGAGGGGGAGAGACACATACAAGTAGAGTGTCTTTGTTTGAGGCACCTGGCCTTGGCAACATCAAGTGGACATATTTCAACCTGCAGCTCGTTTTTCTCTTGCGCTTCTCTGAGTGTTGTCTGATGGGCCAGATTCAATCCCTGAGCGGGCCTGATCCGGCCCGCGGGCCGCATGTTTGACACCCCTGGACTACAGACTATTATTACACCATCCCCTGATCTTAAAACTACATGAGGGCAAGGAAAAACTCAAAAACCTCAGCATGAATTTAAAAAACGTTGAGAAAAAAACGTACATGAGGTCATCCCCCTTCCAGGAAGACCAGGCTGCTATGGATGTTGCAAGGGCATCAGCAAACAATACACAGACATCGCCAACAGGAAATAAAGGTAAATTATAAAGAAAAATCATAAAATACAGGTGTATTTTAAGCCTAGATTTAAACTCTTCCGCTGAGGTTGCATATTAAATCTCAGAAAGCATTCCACAGCACCGGAGCCCAAATGGGAAACACTCTTGAACCCGTGATTTCTTCTTGGCTCTTGGAATCATTAGTAGACCAGCATAGTCCATATGAATGCTCCGAGCAGGAACATAGAAGGAAACTAAAGGTGCTTTCATATAATATGTATGTATTATTATCATTATTATGATTATCCAGCCCATGAAAACAATGTTGAGAGAAGCACAGGACAATAATGAGCCGCATTAGGTTAAGAAATGACCAGCAGTTTTAAATATGTCCACTGGATGTCACCAAAATCCAGGCCCCTCTTCCAAGTCATTTCAAGTCTATTTGTGTAGCTCTTAACCACAAGAAGTCTCAGCATGAGGAGAATGAAGACACAGTACATATCTTCAACATGAAATATAGGTAATAACAGAGTGTCCGGTTTATAGCTTGCTGAATTCAACATCATTTATAAACTATAGAATAGAAGTGTGTTTTAAGCTTAAATTTAAACATTTCCACTGAGGTTGCATATCAAATCTCAAAGAGCATTCCACAGCCCAAATGGAGAACACTCTTGAACCTGCTGATTTCTTCTTGGCTCTTGGAATCACTAGTAGACCAGCGTTCATGTTTTGTCTTCTTTTTTAAAGCGTATATCACATGTGTCAAACTCTAATGGAGCCCAGCTCATCATTTTATGTGGCCATTGAGACAATGCTGAGAGAAGCTCAAGAGAAACACTAGCTGCCTCAGGTCAATGACTTGCAGTTTTAAATTGTGTCCTTTGGATGGCTAGGTGCCACTCACAAAGCACCCACCAGAGAACACTGAGGACCCACCCTCATGTTATCTTACTTAAAGGTGGGGTGCGTAGTTTGAGGTGTTCTTAAAAAGTTCGAAATTAAACGTTTCGTGTTGAGAAAGCCCAACTGAGTTCAAATAGCCTTTATATTATTCTTACCGCGCCCATCTGCTTATATCTAACTTTTGTAATCAGGTTTCTATCCATGAAGCGCAATAGGGGAAGAGAGTGATTTCATACACAAGGTCGCGGTTTTCTTTTATTCTGGGATGAAAATGGTGAAAGTAAGAAAAGGACTGCTTCAAATACAGTCAAATGTATGTGAGTGTGTGTGTGAATGGGTAAGTGTGAAGCACATTGTAAAGCGCTTTGGGAGGTCTTCATTGACTTGAAAAGCGCTATACAAATGCAGACCATTTACCATTGTCCAAATGAAGGCTCCGAGCAGGAACATAGGAGGAAACAAAAGGTGCTTTAATGTAATATGTATGTATTATTATCATTACTGTTATTATTCAGCCCATGAAACTTTGTTGAGAGAAGCACAGGAGAATAATCAGCCTCATTTGGTCAAGACATTTCTTTAAGCTTAAATTCGAACACTTCCACTGAGGTTGCAGATCAAGGGCAGAGCGTTCCACAGTACCAGGGAAAACGCCAAAAGAAAACCATTAACTTAAGCTGTATTTGCTGACATTTATCAACCAGAGAACTTTTGAGGAAACACCCATCTCCATGTCATTTTACTTAAAGTATCAATTACGGGGGCAGCACGGCGGCGCAGTGGTTAGCGCTTGTGCGGCACAGTTCATGTCATGGGAACCTGTCGTGGGTTCAAATCCAGACTTCCTGTGCGGAGTTTGTATGTTCTCCCCGTGCTTGCGTGGGTTTCCTCCGGGCACTCCGGTTTCCTCCCACGTTCCAAAAACATGCATTTCAGGTGAATTGGTCGGTCCAAATTGTCCCTAGGTGTGAATGAGCGAATGCGTTGTCTGTCCCTGTGTGCCCTGCGATTGGCTGGCAACCAGTTCAGGGTGTCCCCTGCCCACTGCCCGGAGATGGCTGGGATGGGCTCCAGCCCCCCCGCGACCCTAATGAGGATAAGCGGTACGGCTGATGAGATGAGATGAGATCAATTACGGGTGCACGGTTTGAGGGAGACGAGTCAAACATAAGGCGCGCTTGCCGGATGATGCAAGTCTCTAGGTCATCTCTATTAAAAGTTGTGATTTTTTTTATATAAATGCAAACCAAATGCTTTCTCTGGCTGCTAGAGGGAAGTGTTTAGTTTGTATAGCGTGGTGAATTGGTTCAGGTGTAAAACTGCATTCAATCAACTGCGAATAAAGGTGTTTCGAAAAGATCCTTTGTCATTGGGGTTATAATAAACTTAATAAACTGGTGAGGAAAGCGGGCTCTGTTGTGGGCACAGAGCTGGACAGCCTGACAACTGTAGCTGAGAGGCGGGCACTGAAAAAGCTGCGGTCAATCATGGACAATTCATCACATCCACTACACAGCATCATCTCCAAACGGAAGAGCAGCTTCAGCGACAGACTTCTTTCACAGTCTTGTTCCACGGACAGACTGAGGAGATCATTTCTTCCTCATGCCATGAGGCTCTTTGACTCCATCCGAGGGAGTAAAAGCCCACATTAAACCACACATTATAGTTTATGTAGCACTATTCAAATACTCTATATCAACATGTTACATTGGGTATTTATGTATTATATTCCTTTAACTTTATTATTGTTTTATTTTCAACACAAGGATACTGCTGGAAGTGTGAATTACCCTACGGAGATGAATAAAATCTCTCTCTCTCTCTCTCTCTCTCTCTCTCTCTCTCTCTCTCTCTCTCTCTCTCTCTCTCTCTCTCTCTCTCTCTATCTATCTATCTATCTATCTATCTATCTATCTATCCTTCCATCCATCCATCCATCCATCCATCCATCCCTCCCTCCCTCCCTCCCTCCCTCCCTCCCTCCCTCCTCTCTCTCTCTCTCTCTCTCTCTCTCTCTCTGTCTCTGTCTATCTATCTATCTATCTATCTATCTATCTATCTATCTATCTATCTATCTATCTATCTATCTATCTATCTATCTATCTAGCATGGTGAGTTGGTTTGGGTGTAAAACTGCATTCAATCAACTGCGAATAAATGTGTTTAGAAAAGATCCTTTGCCATTGGGGTTATAATATGTAGAATCGGTCACAAATGTAGGCCCAATGATAAAAAATAACACTGAAAAATAAAGTCGAAATTTGGGAGTCGACATTCGTTTAACGATCAGAACAAAAAGTCTAGATCGGGCCCCAAACTGAGTTCGACAATCCCTGATCTAATGTCTGTGTCTAACCGGTTCACACTCCCCTAATGAACTCATGCATGAGGATTCGTTCGGGGGTCCTGGATGGTCATTTAATAGCGGCTCCGAGGGGCCCGTGCACGCTGCCGGTATATGAAGGCCGTCCAGACGTCCTTTCATTTGTCGGGCTTATCTGGCGATCGTCGATTTGCAAAGAGAGGAAGAAGCTAAGGGAATTAAAAACCATCTCTAAATTACTTAGTCTGATTCCAAAATCCTTGTTTTTTTCCCTTAGACTATTAATAGCACTGAATGATTCTCCATTTACAATGCTAATATTAGCATTCGGTTGCCTTATTAAGCCAAACACTTAACACGCAAGCACAAAACGCATGCCCCTTGTAACATTTAATGGGAGCGGGTGTTTTTATTTCGGGGAGGGGGTCTTTGTTTGAAGTCTGACTCAGTCCAGGTTCTTATCAGCGCCTCGTAATTGCGGAGAGCCTAATGAAGGGGTGGGGGGCTTGTAATCCTCTCAGCTGGCCTGACATAAGATTGGGCAGGGCACCGTTTACAGTTGAAGGGGCGGTCAAAAGGCTAGGGGGGGGGGGGGTCTTACTGGGTTGCATAGAATGCTGTCTGGGCTTTATATGGATCTTGATCCTGCTGGGCAATAAACCCTAAAAGAAACCACGCTATCACAGCACGTAAGGAATACAGTAGTTCCTATCAGAGGGGAAGTACTTAGGATTGGGGGTCCAAACACGCTAATCGGGGGTCTCAAACTCAATTAATCGGGTCTGGGTTCTTCACAAAACATTCTGTTAAAACCCTTCGACTGTTTTCAAATATCAATTTTTTAAACATTTTCCTACACAAAATAAGATCTAAAAGCATCATTGTGTAATAAAATGTTTATAACACCACCTCTGTTTAGAGCAGTGTTTTTCAACTGGTGGGTCGGGACCCAAAAGTGAGGATAATACTAAAAAAGGCAGTTTATAGTCCACGCTGTTGACCTCAGATGCAGTTTTCTCAATTATCTGAGGTCCAAATGTCTTTTATTAAGCAAAACAAAAACAACTTTTCATGATCAGCCATCTTTGCAGTATACATTCCCTTGGAAGGCTTTGAGGTCTTATCCGGTACCCTCCGAGTGGGATGAATCCAAAATGCAGGCAGCATAACCAAACTCGTGGTCCAGCTAAGACCGTTGTCGGACTTTAGCGCTCGTTTACATCGAGGGCATGAACGGGGGTGATGTGTCCCCACCAATATTAAGCAATCGTGGTTGTGTCCCCTCCGAAATGATTTGATCAATTGAGAAAATACAACGACCGATCAAGGCTTTTTTCACCTCAAGGCGTAATAAGGGTTCGATCATGTTCTCTGCTGAAGCCCTGACGCTTATGACCAATGTAATTGGCAGTGCTTTTACTCTATTTTACGTGAGACTTATGTTTGGTAAAGATTTAGTCCACACCAATACCGAACCAAACCACCGTATTTGGTTTAAATGGCTTTGGTTGGTTGGTTGGTTGGTTGGTTGGTTGGTTGGTTGGTGTGTTGGTTGTTTGGTTGGTCGGTTGGTCAGTTGGATGGTTGCTGGTTGGTGTGTTGGTTGGTGTGTTGGTTGGTTGGTTATTTTGTTGGTTAATTGGCTGGATGGTTTTTGGTTGGTTGGTTGGTTGGCTGGTTGTCTGGTTGGCTGGTTGGTTGGTTGGTTGTTGGGTTGGTTAATTGGCTGGATGGTTGTTTGGTTGGTTGGTCAGTTGGATGGTTGATGGTTGTTTGGTTGGCTGGTTGGTTGGTTGTTTGGTTGGCTGGTTGGTTGGTTGGCTGGCTGGCTGGTTGGTTGGTTGGTTGGTTGGTTGGTTGGTTGGTTAACTGGTTGGCTGTTTGGTTGGTTTTGTTGGTGTGTTGGTTTGTTGGTTGGGTCATTGTTGGTTGGTTGGTTGGTTGGTTGGTTGGTTGGTTGGTTGGTTGGTTGGTTATTTGGTTGGTTGGTTGGTTATTTGGTTGGTTATTTGGTTGGTTATTTGGTTGGTTATTTGGTTGGTTAATTGGCTGGATAGTTTTTGGTTGGTTATTTGGTTGGTTATTTGGTTGGTTAATTGGCTGGATAGTTTTTGGTTGGTTGTTTGGTTGGTTGGTTGGTTGGTTGGTTGGCTGGTTGTCTGGTTGGCTGGTTGGTTGTTTGGTTGTTGTTTAGTTGGTTGTTGTTTGGTTGGTTGGTTGGTTTGTTGGTTGGTTGGTTTGTTGGTTGGTTTTGTTGGTGTGTTGGTTGTTTTGTTGGTTGGGTCGTTGTTGGTTGGTTGGTTATTTGGTTGTTTTGTTGGTTGGGTCGTTGTTGGTTGGTTGGTTATTTGGTTGGTTAATTGGCTGGATAGTTTTTGGTTTGTTGGTTGGTTGGTTGGTTGGCTGGTTGGCTGGTTGGTTGGTTGTTGTTTGGTTAGTTAATTGGCTGGATGGTTGTTTGGTTGTTTGTTGTTTGGTTGGTTAATTGGCTGGATGGTTAATTGGCTGGATGGTTGTTGGTTGGTTGGTTGATTGGTTTGTTGGTTGGTTGGTTGGTTGGTTAATTGGTTGGTTGGTTGGCTGGTTAATTGGCTGGATGGTTGTTGGCTGGTTGGCTGGTTGCTTGATTGATTGGTTGGTTGGCTGGTTGCTTGATTGATTGGTTGGTTGGCTGGTTGCGTGATTGATTGGTTGGTTGGTTGGTTGGTTAACTGGCTGCCTGGCTGGCTGGTTGGTAAAACAATTTAGGTTGTTTATTTTGGTCATTTTTCACTTGTTTTTTTTGTATTTTGTAGCTGTTTTTGTTAACTTTTTTGGTTAATTTTCAGTCATTTTTTGTTCACTTTATACTTATGAGTAGTCAAGTCTTGTATTTGTATAAAATATAAAATAATTAAAGTATAATATAAAATAACAAACAAAAAATATAATAAAAAGGATGAGCAGGTTGCAATGAATGTTGCAATAATAGATAATACACAGATATCGTCAACATGAAATATAGGTTATTCATATGCTATAGAGTAGAAGTGAGTTTTAATAATACGTACTTTTTTCTACTTTTCAGTGTCAGCGCTTTATTAATGCTTTTCAGTACTTTGTCATACGATTTAGTTCTGCTTAAGTACTTTTTCCCCCTTTTCCCACGTTTTGGTAAATTTTTCCAATATTTTCAGAACCTTTTCTGTTATTTCGCATACTTTTCAGCCCATCCTGCACATTTTTAAAATTCTATGTTTTTCTTTTGTGGTACTTTTGTATTTGGGTTATTTTCTCTTATTTTTTGGTTAGTTTTATTCATTTCTCTGTCATTTTTTTGGGTATCTTTTTTCAGCTGTTTTTTGGGTCGATTATCGTTTTTGGTTGTTTTTTTTAAATCATTTTTGGGGTTTCATTTTATAGTCTCTTCATGTTCATTTTTCATACTTTGAAGTAATTTGTACTTTTTTTTTACTACTTTTCAGTACTTCTACATACTTTTAAGCACTTTAAATGCTTTTCTGTACTTTGTCATACATAATTAGTTCTGTTTAAGTACTCCATAAAACTTTTCACTAGTGTTTGTATTTTTTCCCATGATTTTCAGAACTTTTTTTGTGATTTTGCATACTTTTTAGCACATTTTTCACATTTGTAATTTTTAAAATATTTTTTTTTACTTTTGCTCATTTTTTTGTTGTATCGTCGTTTTATTGGGTTGTTTTCCAGCTGTTTTTTTGGTGTCGACTTTCTTATATTCTTATATTTTTCTTTAATTTTTTATTTTTTTTTTACAAATTTTTTGGGTCGATTTTTTGGGTCGTTTTTCAGTCTCTTTTTGTTCATTTTTCATGTACCGTACTTTTATGTACCTTTTTCAACTACTTTTCACTACTTTGTCATACAATTTAGCTCTGTTCCAGTATACTTTTTTACACTTTTCACTAGTTTTTCCAAAATTTTCAGAACTTTTACTGTAATTTTGCATACTTTTCAGCACATTCTTTCTTTGTACTTCTGCTCATTTTTGGGGGTGTTTTTTGTGTGTTATCGTTGTTTTATTTGGTAATTTATCTAGCTGTTTTGGGGTCGATTTTCATTTTTGGGTTTGTTTTTTGGTTATTTTTTTTAATCATTTGATAGTCGATTTTTTTCAGTCATTTTCAGTCACTTTTTGTCTATTTTTCATACTTTGAAGTACTTCTATATACCTTTAAGCACTTTTTTAAGGTTTTCTTGTACTATTTAGTTGTGTTTGTGTATTTTTCACTCTTTTTTTTTTTTACTTTTTACAATTTTTTCCCCCTTCTTTCCAATTTATTTTACATGCTGAATTGTTAACGTTTTAGGTTTTTGGGGGTACTATTGTTTTTCTTTTTTGGATCATTTTCTTGTGTTTGGGGTCATTTTGTTTGTTTATCATTTCGAGGTTCCTTTTTGGATATTTTTTCATTTAGCGGTCATTTTTGGGGTTTGTTTTTGGTTGTTTTTTTTTTTTTTTTTTAAATCATTTTTTGGGTCGTTTTTTTCGGGTTTGTCACTTTTTGTTCATTTTTTATATTCCTTTATGTACCTTTTTTAACTACTTTTTTTTGGGGACTTTTTACAATTTTTCCCCTTTTTTCCAATTTATTTTACATGCTGAATTGCTAACGTTTTAGGTTTTTTTGGGTCATTTTCTTGAGTTTGGGCTCATTTTGCTTGTTTATCAATTCGAGGTTCCTTTTTTGATCTTTTTTCATTTAGTGGTCATTTTTTAGGTTTGTTTTTGGTTGTTTTTTTCTTTCGTTTTTAAATCATTTTTTTGGTCGATTTTTTTGGGGTTCGTCACTTTTTGTTCATTTTTAATACATTGAAGTACTTCTATATAGTTTTAAGCAGTTGTGAATGCTTTCCTGTACTATCAAGTTATGTTTCAATATTTTCTCATCCTTTTTTTTTACTTTTTCCAATTTTTTTTACCTGCTGAATTATTAACGTTTTAGTTGGTCTTTATTGTATTTTGTATTTTGTTTTGGGTCGTTTTCCTGGTGTATTTGGGGTCGTTTTGGTTATTTTTTAATTTTAAAGTTCTTTTTTTTGATCATTTTTTATTTAGTGGTCATTTTTTTGGTTTACTTTTGGTTGTTTTTCCATCAGCAAGGAGAAGCCGGGAGAAATTTGATTCAGAACCATTCCCTTTTTTTCCCCAAAGTCAGCAACCATATGTTGTTTATATCTCCTTTATTACTCTCGTTGTAATCATTTATTCCCGCCTGGTTTATCTCCTTTTTTTCATTTTTGCGATGTTTATTCTATGTTCCTTCAGTTTTCAGTTAAAAATAAAGATATTCGAGAATATTGCAATGTTTTTTCAACCAGCTAACGCATTCCGGCCAGGTAAATGAAGTTTAAGACCCCTGCCCTAGTTCCAGCGCTAATTTTGCTCTCGGGAGGATGCAAATGAAGACGTGCGTGTCGCGTGTGGGGCCAGCAGGGGGGGCACTCTTCCGAAACTGCGGTCCCGCTGAGCCTAATTGATTGAATCGATTACAAGCACACTTTTGGGTCTTTTGGCTTTTTTCGGTGTTGGGGGGGCAAATCAACGCCTGTGCGACCTTCAACACCCGCCGATGTGGATTCAGAACTTTTAATTCTCGTGACTGATCCCCCCCCCCCTTTTTGAACCCAGACCGCGTCTGATAACTGGTCTTTGATGAGCCCTGAACACATCAAGCTTCTTCTGGCAAAGTCCAAGAGCAATGTTTTTCATCTCTCGCTTTTTAGGGATAGGGGGGCAAAGGCCGTTCCAATCAACCTCCCCTTATTTGTTCGTGCAATTCCCCTTATTAAGTGATCATAAACCTTACCAACAGAACGCGGCACCTATTTACTCACAGCAAGACAGACTACGCGGAATAGGGATGTCAAACTCAGTCTAGTTCGGTGCCACATGTGGTAGATTAAGAGAGAGAGGGGGAGAGAGAGAGAGAGAGAGAGAGAGAGAGAGAAAGAGAGAGAAAGAGAGAGAGAGACAGAGAGAGAGAGAGAAAACGACAGAAACAAGAAAGAAGAGAGAGAGAGAGAGAGAACAACAGAAAGAAAGAGAGAGAAAGGGAGAGCAAAAGAGAGAATAACTAGAGAGAGAGAGGGAGATAGGGAAAAAAGAAAGAGAAAGAAACAGAGAAAAAGAGAGAGAAAGTCAGAGTCAAAAAGAAAGAGAAAGAAAGAAAGGAATTGAGAGAAAGATAGAAAGAAAGAGATAGAAAGAAAGACAGAGAAAGAAAATGACAGAAAGAAAGAAGAGAGAGAGAAAAATGACAGAAAGAAAGAGAGAGAGAGAGAGAGAGAGAGAGACGACAGAAAGAAACAAGAGAGAGAGAAAGAGAGAGCAAAAGAGAGAATAACTAGAGAGAGAGAGAGATAGGGAAAAAAGAAAGAGAAAGAAACAGAGAAAAAGAGAGAGAAAGTCAGAGTCAAAAAGAAAGAGAAAGAAAGAAAGGAATTGAGAGAAAGATAGAAAGAAAGAGATAGAAAGAAAGACAGAGAAAGAAAATGACAGAAAGAAAGAAGAGAGAGAAAAAACTGACAGAAAGAAAGAGAGAGAGAGAGAGAGAGACGACAGAAAGAAACAAGAGAGAGAGAAAGAGAGAGAGCAAAAGAGATAGAGAGAAAAATAGACAGAGAGAAGAAAGAGAAAGACAGAGAAAAAAGAGAGAGACAAATTAGAGTAAAAAAGAAAGAGAAAGAAAAAAGGAAAATGAGAGAGGAATAGAAAGAAAGAAAGAGAAAGAGAGAAAAGGAGAGCAAAAGAGAGAATGAACAGAGAGAGACAATGAAGGATAAATAAAAGAGAAAGAAAGAGAGAAAACAAGAGCGAGACAAAGAGAGAGACAAAGAGAGTAGACAAAAAAGAGACAGAAATAGGCAGAAAGAGAGAAAGTAAAAGAAAAAAGGAAAGATGCATGGTAAGAGAGACAAAGAGAGGGAAGAGGTTGTGAGAAAAACAGAAAAAAGAGGGAAACGGACGGAAAAGGAAAAAAGAAGATAAAGAGAGCTAATAAGAGAGAAAAATAGAGAAAAAAAATATCTATCTATCTATCTATCTATCTATCTATCTATCTATCTATCTATCTATCTATCTATCTATCTATATATATATATATATATATATATATATATACCCACATCAATGGCGATATCTTCTTTCAGAGTCTGTCAGTTCAAATATTTGCGCATAAAAACTGCTACTAGTAATCATCTGATACCCCCAAGACCCCCCAAACCCCCTCCCCTCAATTAATGAGTAACCAGAAAACGACCCCCCCCCCCACCTCCCCACAAACTTTGATGTCCATTTCTACTATCAGGACGTATTGATTAGATTCCGGAAGACTTCATTGGAGAAAATTCCATTCAGAAAAGGTCAAAGAGGACCCCTTGGTACAGGCCTGACAAACATACGGCCCGCGGGCCGGATCGGTTCGACCGTTCCATTGGACCCGACAAAGATTTCTGTAAAAAGAAGCGAATCTCGAGGTCAAAGTTATGATTTTTTTTGATAAATGAAAACCAAATGCTCTCTCAGGTTGTTAGAGAGCAGTGTTGAGTTGGTTTAGATGGGAAACTGCATTTACTTATTTCTTCGCTCTTCTTTTGTCTTTCCTTTATTTTCTTTTCCACTTTCTCTTTTCTTTCTTCTCTTTTCTTTCCCTTTCTTTTCTTTTCTTTTCTTTTCTTTCACTAATTTATACTTTTTTGCATTTTACTTCTTTTTTTCTTTTTTAATTTCTTGAGGTCTTTTCTTTCTTTCTTTTTTTCTCTTTCTTTCTTTCTTTCTTTCTTTCTTTCTTTCTTTCGTTCTTTCTTTCTTTCTTTCTCTGTCTTTTTATCTTTCTCTTTCTTTCTTATTTCTTTCTTTCTTTCTTCTCTTTCCATTCCTTCTCTTTTCTTCCCTTTTCTTTTCTTTTATTTTCTTGTCATTCCCTTTCTTTCATTTCCTTTTTTCTTTTCTTTTCTCTGCTTTTCTTTTCTTGATTATTTCTTCAATTGTTTCTATTTTTTGCCTTTTATTCGCTTTCTTTTTCTCTTCTCTCTTTGTCTTTCTTTCTTGCAGTCTTTCTTTCTTTCTTTCTTTCTTTCTTTCTTTCTTTCTTTCTTTCTTTCTTTCTTTCTTTCTTTCTTTCTTTGTCTCTTTCCTTCTCTTTTCATTTCTTCTCTTTTCTTTCCTTTTCTTTTTTTCTATTCTTTTCTTTTCTTGTCTTTCCTTTCCTTTCATTTCCTTTTTCTTTTCTTTTCCCTGCTTTTTTTCTCTTCATTATTTCTTTCAATTATTTCCATTTTTTGCCTTTTATTTTCTTACTTTCTTTTTCTCTTCTCTCTTTGTCTTTCTTTCTTGCAGTCTTTCTTTCTTTCTTTCTTTCTTTCTTTCTTTACTGAATTCCTTGTTTCTTTCTATCTTCGTTTCTTACTCCTTTCTTTATTTTCTCCTATCTTTTCTTTCCTTTTTTCTTTTTTGGCAATAATAACAAGTCGAAAAATTGTGCTTTACTGTCACTTTGTGTCTCTGTAGTTTGTATTCTCCTTTCTGTTTTTTTAACACTCGTTTTCTGTTGCACAACAGAATATTGTGAGGTCTAGTGGTCCTATCATTCACACTGTCTCTTTAATTTTCATATTAGGGCAGGCCCCTCAGACTAGGCTCTTAATAGAATAAAAATACAAATAAAAATCAGATTTAAATGTCTTAAATCTCCATTTGAATTCAGCAACAATTTGTCATAAACTGAAAAAAAATTCTGCAGTGAGGAAAACGATCCCACATTCGCAGCTCGAACAATTTTAATCCGAATTTCTTCAAAATAAAACTGAATTCACGTATCAGGAAATGATTTCGACATAATGAACATTATATCTGAATAAACTTGATAAAAATCTGATGTCAAGTCAAGTCAAGTCCCGAACCTGATTTGTGAACTTTGTGCGTCTAAACTTCAACTTGTTAATACCATTTTGAAAACGCCCTGTCATCACTTTTGATCAACGCAACGGAATGACGTCACGTCGCGTCTGGTGATGGGGATTCCGGCTCTTTTTTCAGGGAACCGGCTCTTTCGGCTCCTAAAGGGCGAGAAAAAAAGAAAGAGAAAGATAGAGAGAGAGAGAGGGAAAGAGTGAGAAAGTCAAAGGAGAGAGAGAGAGAGAGAGAGAGAGAGAAAGAGAGAGAAAGAGAGAGAGAAAGGGAGAGTAAAAGAGAGAATAACTAGAGAGAGAGAGAGAGAAATAGGGAAAAAAGAAAGAGAAAGAAACAGAAAAAGAGAGCGAAAATGCGGGATGAAAGAAAGGAATTGAGAGAAAGATGGAAAGAAAGAAAGAGATGGAAAGAAAGACAGAGAAAGAAAATGACAGAAAGAAATAAGAGAGAGAGAAAAATGACGATGAAATAAATAGAAGAGTTAAAGATAGAAGGAGTGAGAGAAAGCAAGACAGAAAGAGAAAGGGAAAGAGAGAGAAAGACAAAGGAGAGAGAGTGACAGAGAGAAAGATAGCTAGATATAGGGAGAGAGAGGGGGAGAGAGAATGGAAGAGAAAGAGAGAGTGAGAGAGAAACATAGAAATAGAAGGCGAAAGAAAGAAAGATAAAATGTGAGAGAAAGAAGGGAAGAGAGAGTGATAGAAGGAAGGAAATAGAAAGGAAGTGAGGGAGAAAGAGAGTAACGGGGAAAGAGAGAAAGCTAGAGGGAGCAAAAGAGTGAAAAGGTAGGAGAGAAACATAAAGATGGGAGGAGAGAGAAAGAGAAAGAAAGTGAGAGGGAAAGAGAGCAAGAGGGGAAGAGAGGGATAGAGGGAGAAAAAAAAGAAAAGGTAGGTGAGAAACATACAGATATAAGTAACTAGAAAGAGAGGGAAATTAAAAGCGAAAGAGAGGAGGATAGGGTGATAAAAGGGATACAAAGAGAGAGAAAGTGAAAGAGTAAGAGAACAAGGGGGAGAAGAGAGGGATAAAGGAAGAAAAAGAGAGATACATTGAGAGAGAAAGTGAGAGAGAAAGAGAGGAAGAGGGAGATAGAGGGAGACAAAGAGGGAGAAAGTGAGACAGAAAGGGAGTGAGAGGTAAAAGAGAGAGAGAAGAAAAAAGAGATAGAAAGTGGGGAAAATAAAGTGAAACACAATGATGGAAGTTGAAAGAGAGAGAGACTGAGAGACACTGAGAGAGAGGAAGAGATTAAGAGAGAGAGAAAGAGAAAGTTAGAGAGAAAAGGAGAGTGGGAAATTAAAAAAAAGTGAGAGTGACAGAGATAGATAGAGAGAAATATAGAAAGAAAGAGAGAGAAAAAGGAGAGAAAACAATAAAGTTGGAAGGCAAAAGTGAGAGAAAGAAAGTGAAAGAAAAGGAGAAAAGTGAAAGAGGGAGAGAAAGAGTGAAATTAAGAGAGAAAGAGAGTGAAAGGTGGAAAGAGAGAGATAATGAGAAAAAGAGAGAAAAGGAGATAAAAAGAAAAGAGAGAACGAAGGAGATAAACAGAATACAAAGGAAGAAAGAGAGAGAGAAAAAGAGACTTAAAAGCATTTTTAGAGAAAGTGGGAAAGAGGGAGAGTCAAACAGAGCGACAGGGAAAGAAAGAGAGAAATATAAAGATGGAAGGAGACAGAAAGAGAGAGGAAGTTAGAGAGAAAGAGAGTGGAAGAGTAAAAAAAAGTGAAAGGGAAGGAGAGAGATAGAAAGAGAGAGAGAGAGCAATAGAATGAGAGAGAAGGAAAAGGGAAGGAAAATGAGAAAGATGGATAGCGAAAGCGAGAGAAAATGTGAGAAACTGAAAGAAAGAGAGAAAGTGAGAGAGAAATAGAGTGTAAGAAGGAAAGAGAGAGAAACGAGAACAAGAAAAAGAGAATGGGAGAAAAGATAAGAGAGGAGGAAAGGAGAGTAATGAGGAAAACAAAGAAAGAAGACAGAGCGAGTTATAATGAGAGAAAAAATGCGAAAATGATAGAGAAAGTGGGAAAAAAGAGAGAGAGAGAGAAAGGGGGAGAGAGAGAGAGAAAGAAAGATAAATAAAAAGACAAATAAAAGGAGAAAAAATGAAAGGTGAGAAATAAAGAGAAAGATGCAGTGAGAAAGAGGGAAATACAGACAGAAAAATAAAGTAAAAGAGAAAGGGAAACAGAAAGAAACAAAAGGAAAAGACAGAAGTAGAAAGAGAGAATGAGAGTGAGGATATCTGAGAAAAAGAAAGGGACCAAAAAAGAGAAATATTGAAAGGTAGAAAGACATAGGGAGGGAGAGAGAAAAGAGAGAAAGAAAGAGAAAGAAAGAGAGAGAGAGAGAAAGAAAGAGAAAGAAAGAGAAAGAAAAATAAAGAGAAAGAGAGAGAAAGAAAGAGAAAGAAAGAAAAAGAAAGAAAAAGAGAGCAAAAGAGTGAATAAACAGAGGGACGAAGAGGGAAAAAGAAAGAGAAAGAAAGAGAAAAAAACAAGTGAAAGACAAAGACAGTAATAAGAAAACATAAAAAGAAGAAGAAAGAGAAAAAGAGAGTAGACCAAAAAAGAGACAAAAATAGGCGGAAAGAGAGAAAGAAAAAGAGAGAAGGAAAGATGCAGAGTAAGAGAGACAAAGAGAAAGAAAGAGAAAGAAAGAGAAAGAAAGAGAAAGAAAAAGAAAGAAAGAGAAAGAAAGAAATAGAAAGGGGGGGGGAAAAGAGAAAGAAAGAGGGAACGAGAGAATGAGAGAAGAAGAAGCAAGAGAAAACTTTTCGAGGGGATCCCGCTCCCCTTTGATGGGGAGTCAGTTCTCACCGTTTCGTTCGCGAACGTTCCGTCACTAATCAGTCGCTGTTGGCGAAAACGGGGAGGGGAGGGTGAGTCGCAGGGAAACCTATGGCGACCTCACCTGGACTTCACACCTTCTGCCCCACCTCGTCATTGGTCGGGCCCCTGAATAAATCAAACGGGGGCCCCCCCGACGCACCTTCACCGTCCCCATCCCGGCATGCACCGCTTCAGCGAGGAGCCGTCCTGCTCGTCGGGCTCGCCGCGCGCGTCCCAGACCTCTCCCGCCCAGGGGCCACTTGTGGGGACATCTCCCGCCCCGGGGCCACTTGTGGGCCCCCCCGGCAATTGCGGGCCGAGGGTCCGCAGGCCCCTCAACGCCTTCATCATCTGGACCAAGGAGGAGCGCAGACGGCTGGCCCAGCTCAATCCCGACTTGGAGAACACGGACCTCAGCAAGATTCTCGGTGAGAAGACCTCCGCCCGACATTTGGGGTTGTGATTTTTGAGAGGGGGAGGAGAGAGGGTGAGAGAGAGAGAGAGAGAGAGAGAGAGAGAGAGAGAGAGAGAGAGAGAGAGAGAGAGAGAAAGAGACAGAGAGAGAGAGAGAGAGATGTAAAGTGAAAGAAAGAAAGACAGTGAGATATAGAGAGAGAAGGAGAGAAGGAGAGAAGCAGAGAGAGAGAGAGAGAGAGAAAGAGAGAGAGAGAGAGGGAGAGAGAGAGAGATGCAAGGTGAGAGAAAGAAAGACAGTGAGATATAGAGAGAAGGAGAGAAGGAGAGAGAAGGAGAGAAAAGGAGAGAAGAAGAGAAGGAGAGAAGGAGAGAAGGAGAGAAGGAGAGAGAGAGTTAAAAAGAGAATGGGTGAGAAAGAGGAGAGAGAGAGAGAGAAAGAGAGAGAGAGAGAGAGAGTTAAAAAGAGAATGGGTGAGAAAGAGGAGAGAGAGAAAGAGAGAGAGAGAGAGAGAGAGATAAACAATGCCAGAGAGACAAAAAGAGTGACAAAATAAAAGAAAGAGTGAAAGAGAGAAGTAAGAAGAGAGACAGAAAGACGGTAAGATGGAAAGAGAAAGAAGGAGAGAAAGAGAGAGAATGAGAGAGAGAGAGAGAGAGAGAGAGAAAGAGTAATAGAGAGAGAGAGAAAGACAGGAAGATAGAGAAAGAGTGGGAAAGAGAGAGAAAGACAGAGGAGAGAGAGATAGGGGGAAAGATAGCTTGATAGAGGAATAGAGAGAGGGATAGAGAGACAGAGAAAGAGTTAAAGAGACAATGATAGAGAAAAGGAAAGAAAGAAAGATAGAGAAAAATGGAAAGAGAGTAAAGGTGAGAAAGTGAAAGAAAAAGAAAAAGAGAACAAGTGGAAGGGAGAAGGAGAGAGAGAGCGAAAGGAAAGACAGAGGGACAGAAAGAGAGAGAAAGTGAAAGAAGAGAGAAGTAGAGAGAGAGAGAAAGGTAATAAGATAGAGAGAAAGGAAGTCAGAGACAGAAAGATAGAGAGACAGAGGGTGGGCAAAGAGAGAGAGAAAGTGAGAGGGAAAGAGAGAAGGAGAGAGAGAAAAAAAGACAGAAAGATAGAGAAAGTGAGAGAAAGTGAGAGGGAAGGAGAGACAGAAAGGAGAGAAGGAGAGAGAGTTGGTAATAAACACATAGAGAGAGAGAGAGAGAGAGAGAGAGAGAGAGAGAGAGCAAGAGAAGTACTCATAGGTCGAGAAATGACCATTTATTTTTCATACCATGAGGTTTTACTGAAGAAAGCTGACATAATTGTCTACCATCTTGCTGCTACGGGTAGCCAAAACCCTCGAAAATAGAAGTAAAACTGTGCGTCTCCGTAGTTCGTATTCTTCCCTGTGCTTTTTTTTTGGGTTGCACAACATACAGCAGCATCTAGTGGACAAATGATACACACTGTCCCTTTAATGCACAGTATCTAATGTTGAGCTTCAAAAAATGTCATAATTCAGTAAATGATTTTAATCTAATTCCAATTTGATAAAATCATCTTTCAATTCGAAAAAATAAGAAATTAAATGTCAGAGTTTCATTTTCTCATTTTGGGTCAGAATCATTGTGCAATAGTTTTTTATTCTAAGCCTCTTCTTGTTTTTTTTATTTGTTAAAGAATAGAAAAGGGAGAACGAAAGAAAAAAGGCAAAAAGGGGAAATGAAGGAGTGATTGAAGAAAAAAAAATGAAACGAAAAGAGAAAGGGGGAAAGAAAAAAAGAAGGAAAAAGGGAAAAAAGTAAAAGAATAAAAGAAAAAAAAAATCCAAAAAAGAAGAAATGAAGGGAAGAATGAAGAAAATAAGGAAAAAGAGAATATAGAAAAATAGAGGAAAAGGGAAAAGAAAAAGAACAGAAGGCAAGAATGAAAAAAATAAAATAAACAAAAAGAGAAGGGGAAAATGAATAAAGGAAGAAAGGGAAAAAAGGAAAATAAAAATAAAAGGAAAAAAGTCAAAAGAAGAATAAATGAAGGGAAGAATGAAGAAAAGAAAATAAACAACAAGCGTAAAGGGAAAAATAGGTAAGAGAAAGAAAGAAAAAAAATCCATAAAAGAAGAAAGGAAGGGAAGAATGAAAAACATAAGGAAAAAGAGAATATAGACAAATAGAGGAAAAGGGAAAAGAAAAAGGAAAGAAGGCAAGAATGAAAAACATAAAATAAACAAGAGAAAAAAGGAAAATACAAAATAAAAGGAAAAAAGTCAAAAGAAGAATAAATGAAGGGAAGAATGAAGAAAATAAAATAAACAACAAGAGAGAAGGGAAACATGGGTAAGAGAAATAAAGGAAAAGAGTCCATAAAAGAAGAAAGGAAGGGAATAATGAAAAAAATAAAAATAAAGTAAAAATAGAAAAATAGAGGAAAAAGTAAAAGAAAAGGAAAAGAGAAGGAAGAAGAGAATGCCATTTTCCATCTAAACCAACTCACCACCCTATACAAACTCAATGCCCGAGAGAGCATTCGGTTTTCCTTTTTTTAAAAAAAAAAATCATAACTTTTTCTAGAAATGACCTAGAGCAGGACCGCAACTGGTTTAAGACCACGGCAACTCCTGAAATTTCGAGTAAACCATTAACATGTCGCCTTTGCTCCCCCTGCAGGCAAAACCTGGAAGTCCATGCCCCTTTCCGAGAAGCGCCCGTACATGCAGGAGGCCGAGCGCCTTCGGGTCCAGCACACCATCGACTACCCCGACTACAAATACCGTCCCCGTCGCAGGAAGCAACCCAAGAAGACGGCCAAGACCCCCATGCCCGGACCCTCTTCGCCCCCGTGCCCCCCCGCCGGCCCGGAACTGACCTACAACCTGGCCTACCTGCTCCACAACCAGCACCAGCTCCGCAGTTCCTTCCAGGACCCCGCTTCCAGGCAGCGAGATTATGAACCCTACCCCTGTGTTTGGGGGCCGGTCGAGTCCAGGACCTCGGGAGGGGCTTCTTTGGACCTGTACATGGAGCGGGTCCAGCTGGACACCCTCTACGATCTGGACCGCAGTGAGTTTGAACAGTACCTGGGCCCGCCTAGCCTTGTTCCTGAGGCACCCGGTCCTGCGTGCTACCGGCAAAACGAGCGCTTGCTGTCCTAAAGTCAAAAAGTCAACCATAAGAACCGTATTTTCTGCACTACAAGGCGTACCTAAAAACTAAGGGACGGATCCAACTGTCGATATCATCGATACTAAGCAAGTACTTGGATCGGATGATACAATTGTCCACGGATCGATACTTCACTCCTCCATCAATTTCCTCAACGTGTCGCTTCTCTATATAGATAGCGCAGCCCTTCTCTCTCTCACTGAACGCCCTCAGTTTACGCCTGGGTGGGTGATTCCCGACCTGCTGCTGCATCCTGCCTGCCAGGCGGAAGAGAGGGCAAAATCTATGCGTCCAACCCAACCAGAATCCAAAAAGATGACTGCGGCAAATAGAAACCCTAGCACGGCGTGGACTTTGTTTTCAGTAAAGGACAATTTAGGTATAGTTTGCTACTGTGGCAACACCACAAATTGACATGAACAGAAAAAGTAAAAAGAAAGGAAATAGGTCAAAAGAAGAAGAAATAAAGGGAAGAATGCTGAAAATAAATAAAAAAAAAGAGTAAGGGGAAAAAACGGGAAAAAAAACAAGCTGCAGCCCAAATGTAAACTTGTTACTGTTCCTGAACAAAAACCTGTACTTCAGTTGTTACTATGGCAACAGAGCCAATGAGAGCTAATTGACACTTTATATGCATAACTGGATTTTTTTTTTCAAAATATTGTGCAATGGAAGGAATTTTGGTTCCACGTTGATAGTGTTATACAGTAAGAGTATTTTTGTTATATTTCTGCTTTTTTTGGTTTGACTCTTTTGACTTTAGTTCAGAAATAGTTGTAATAGAAATATTTCTATATTTTTTTCATGCTGTCGAAGTTTGCAAAGTTATTTAATAAAACATTTCATGCCTGACGTTGTTGTGCTGTGTTCATCGTGAGATTTCGAGTATTGGTATCGGATCGGTATCGATCGATACCACACTGTATTTACTTGGATCAAATTGATACCAAAACTCACTGTATCGCCCACTCATACTAAAAACCACAATTGGGCCAGAAATTTGTGAGTGCGCCTTATAACCCGGTGCACCGTATATACCACACAAAATACGGTAGATAAGATTAGAAATGCATACAACAAATATAAGTATGCGTTACTACACAAGGTTTTACGGTAAAGTATTACAGCATCAAACCCGAGTTTGGAATCAAACCCGAGTAGTGGCAGTGAGAAGGCCAACAAATTACCACTTGACCACAAGGCATGAGAACTTGTCTCATGATCACAGTATTTTTTTTTCACAGTGCCAGGAACACTGATTTGCATAGTGCATTCTCATAGGTTAAACATTCCACTTCTCCAATAATGTATACATACAAAAAATAACTTGTATAGAATTTCGTTAAAATACTTTCCCTTTTATTCCTTCTCTAACATTCATTGATGAAGAATTGCATAGTGTATTCTAATGGGTTAAACAATTCACTCCCCCAGTAATGTATACATACGAAAAATAACTTGTACAGTATTTTGTTAAAAGACTTCAATTTTTCTTCATTGTCTAACATTCATTAATGAATAATTGCATAGTGTATTCTAATAGATTAAACAGTCCACTTCTCCAATAATATATACATACAAAAAATAACTTGTATAGAAGTTCGTTAAAATACTTTCCCTTTTATTCCTTCTCTAACATTCATTGATGAAGAATTGCATAGTGTATTCTAATGGGTTAAACAATTCACTTCCCCAATAATGTATACATACGAAAAATAACTTGTACAGTATTTTGTTAAAATACTTCAATTTTTTTTAATTCTCTAACATTCATTGATGAATAATTGAATAGTGCATTCTAATAAGTCCACTTCTCCGTTTATGTATGCTTACAAAAATACAAATACAATGAAATAGTATTTTGTTGAAAGAATTTCTGTTTCCTTCATTCATTGGTGAAGAATTGCGTAGTGCATTCTGATGGGTTAAACATTCTATCCACTAGAGAATGGAGAAAACAATAAGTATTTCAACAAAATTCTATACAAGCTCTTTTCTATCTATCTATCTATCTATCTATCTATCTATCTATCTATCTATCTATCTATCTATCTATCTATCTATCTATCTATCTATCTATCTATCTATCTATCTATCTATCTATCTATCTATCTATCTATCTATCTATCTATCTATCTATCTATCTATCTATCTATCTATCTATCTATCTATCTATCTATCTATCTATCTATCTATCTATCTATCTATCTATCTATCTATCTACCTACTTACCTACCTCCCCATCCATCCATCCATCCTTCCATCCATCCATCCATCCATCCATCCATCCATCCATCCATCCATCCATCCACTCATCCATCCATCTATCCATCCTCTCTCTCTCTCTCTCTCTCTCTCTCTCTCTCTCTCTCTCTCTCTCTCTCTCTCTCTCTCTCTCAGGTCATGTCACAAGATCCTCAGGACTGGCCAAGAACATCATCAGAGGGCCCATTTGACACTACGAACAACTGTTATTAACTGTACACAGACAAAAACTTCAATGGTATTGTCACATCACAAGATCATCAAGACTGGCCAAGAACATCATCAGAAGGCCTATTGGACACTACAAAGAACTGTTGTCAACTGTGCGAATACGAAACTTCAGTGGTAACGTCACGTCACCAGATCATCTGGACTGGCCAAGAACATCATCATAAGGACCACAGGACACTACAAAGAACTATTGTGAACTGTACACAGACAAAAACTTCAGTGCTATCGTAACGTCACATGATCATCAGGACTGGCCAAGAACATTCTCCGGAGTCCAGTCCAAGAGGCAGGAGGATAGGAAGACCACAAAAGAACTGGGCCAACATAGTCAACGAATGGACTGGTGCCAACTTTGCCATGATTCAAAAATAGGCCAGGAATTGTCAGCAGTGGAGATAGCTGTCCAACTGTGCAGACACGAACACTACAGTGGTAAGGTCTCGTCACAAGATCCTCAGGACTGGCCAAGAACATCATCAGAAGACCCATTGGACACTACGAAGAACTGTTGTCAACTGTACATAGACAAAAACTTCAGTGGTATCGTCACGTCACAATATCATCAGGACTGGCCAAGAAAATCATCAGGAGGCCCATTGGACACTACGAAGAACTGGTGTCAACCGTACCCAGACAAAAACTTCAGTGGTATCGTCACGTCACAAGATCATCAGAACTGGCCAAGAACTTCCTCCAGAGTACAGTCCAAGCGCGTTCAAGAAGAGGAAGACTGAAAAAGAACTGGCCTGTAAACATCGAGGAACTGACTGATCCCACCACCCAAACGCAGGTCAGGAGCCTTCACCAATTGAGAAAGCTATCCAGAGTCGGTCCTCAGAGGTGCCCCGATGACCCGTCTTCCATAGGTATTTACACCCTAAACTCTCAGCACCATCCCATGAAAGGAATCTCCTACGTGTTCCATCTAATTCCTCGCTAAAAATTCCTACGTGGAGATTAGGAGGCAAGAATGCCTCCTCGGTATGTCCAATATTGACGAGAGACAAACGGCCAGTTATGCTTGAGTTAAAAATAGACTTCCAACTTGGAACATTCCTGAGATTTGCCATAATTATCTTGGAGGTCATTTCCCGCGCTGGAGGACTTATCTTGAAGGTGCGGCCTGAAGATAATGCTCACCCGACCTGGAGGAAACCGAGCGGGGGTCCTTTCTTTCCTGCCGGGAGACAAAGGCCACGGCTTGCACCTGTTGTCCCATATACAACTGAGGGATCACCAGATCCAATCCCTCTGAGTACTCTACTTTCCAAATATATCCACAACTACTCAATCCGCATATACATTTTTATAAACCTATACAGTGAACCCTCGTACAGCACGCGTCTTGGGATCAAGAGGTCGCGGGTTCGATTCCCGACTCCTCCGTGTGATATGTCAAAGTGTCTCTGGCCAAGACACTGAATCCCTAATGCCCCGGATAAGTAAGTAGAACCCTCGCATGGCTGGCACCGCTATCGGTGTGTGAGTGTGTGTGTGAATGAGGGAGTGTGAAGCACATTGTAAAGCACTTCAGGATGTCTTCAATGACTTGAATTTGACGCTATATACCGTAAATTCCGGACTATAAGGTGCACCTGATTATAAGCCGCACCCACCGCATTTCGGGAGGAAAACCGACTTAGTACATACACAAGCCGCACTGGTATATTAGCCGCATGCGCCCACATCAAATAATGGATGTTTTTTGAATGTTCAATTGACGGGGGGATTTTGTATAAGTTTATTGATATATGTATTCTTTATCAATCGTCTACTATCTATCATTAGTCAATTCATGATACATTTCAAGGCCAATACACTTGTTCCAAGTCAAGGAACTGAGGCAAGGTCCTAGCCAATGGGCCAAGTAATCATCAGTGCTATTGTATCGTTCCTGGTGATACTGCAATACCGGGCCGATACGTGGAGGGAACAGAGCAAGCTACCTATCATTTGATGCAGACCTGCAGAGTCGGGGTGCCTGTTGAAAGTAATTCAAGGAAAAAAAAGGTGTATATTTCCAAAGGTAAGGGTGGGAAAAATATATATCCACTATTGTCTCCTGCGTTCTCAAACACTCACCTTTACCGTCCCCAGTTCCCATCAGCCCGCGTTTGCTCCGCCCCTTCTTTTTTATTCGCTCGTGATAATCAGCATAAGCGTCTCAAATAAATACATTACAAAAATATACAGTCGCAAATACATGTTATACATGGTTACACATATTTACAAAGAAAGACGGTACACCGAGAGAGTTTTCAAAGCTTTATTAATAATGATATAACTTTCATCCCAAACTGTGCCTGTGAAGGGTAGCAAAACGCTACTATGAACACGCACGTAATTGTTATTGGTATACCGTCCTCATCTTTCTCTCTATAACTTTCGCTATAGAAGGCGTCTCCTCGCTATCTGAAAAGAACCTTTGTCATATGGACAGATTTTGCATAATCTAAGGAGTTAAAGTCTTCCTCGTCATAAGCAGCCGTTAGAAAAATTACATAATTTTGCCGCTTCACCGGATAAGCCGCAGGGCTGAACGTTTGGGAAAAAAATAGCGTCTTATAGTCCGAAATTTACGGTAAATGCAGACCATTTTACATTTACATTTATTAGGGGTGGGAATTTTGGCATTGTTCCAAGTAAATACAGAGAGGTATCGATCGATACTATCCAACACCGATACTTTTCGCTTGCAAATGTCATGCTTGTTAACTAATCGAACCCCGCCTCTCGATGGAAAGCGTTTGTAAACAGCAGTTTTCAGTTCTTTCCACAGATTCTCAATCGGATCGAGTTCTGGACTTTGACCCGTGGCCGTTCTAACAACTTCACTGTCCCTGCTGAAGAAAAGCAGGCCCAAACTGTGATGCTGCCACTACCATGCTTGACAGTGGGGATGGTGTGTTGAGGGTGATGAACTGTGCAGCTTTTACGCCAAACATAACGACTTGCATTGTTGCCAAAAAGTTCGATTTTGCTCTCATCTGACCAGAGCACCTTCTTCCACATGTTTGGTGTGTCTCCCAGGTGGTTTGTCGCAAACTTTAAACGACACTTTTTATGGATATCTTTAAGAAATGGCTTCCTTCTTGCCACTCTTCCATTTCAATATTATTGCTTGCACAGAGATCCTTGGGGTGTTTAAAGCTTGGGAAATCTTTTTGTATGCAAATCCAGCTTTAAACTTCTCCACAACAGTATCTCGGACCTGCCTGGTGTGTTCCTCGTTCTTCATGATGCTCTCTGCGCTTTAAACAGACCTCTGAGACTATCACAGTGCAGGTGCATTTATACAGAAACTTGATTACACACATTTGCCATTTGTCATCGTTAGTCATTTAGATCCACATTGAATCATTCAGAGATCCTCACTGAACTTCTGGACAGGGTTGCTGCACTGAAATTAAAGGGGCTGAATAATTTTGCACACCCACTTTTTCGTTTTTTATTTGTTAAAAAAAAGTTTAAAATATCCAATAAAGTGGGTTCCACTTCATGATCGTGTCACACTCTTTGTTGATTGCTTTCCCCTTATCTCTCTCTCTCTCTCTCTCTCTCTCTCTCTCTCTCTCTCTCTCTCTCTCTCTCTCTCTCTCTCTCTCTCTCTCTCTCTCTCTCTCTCTCTCTCTCTCTTCCTACCTTTTTCTCTCAATCTATATCTCTCTCTCTCTCTTTCACTCTTTCTGTCTCTCCTAATCTCTTTCTTTGTTCCTCTTTGTCTCTTTCTCTCTCGTTGTCTTTTACCTCTTTTGCTTTCTCTTCCCTTTTTCCTTTTCTCTCTTTTCTCTCTTTCTCTCGCTCTCTCTTGCTTTCCCCTTATCTCTCTCTTCCTACCTTTTTCTTTCAATCTCCATCTCTCTCCCTTTCACTCTCTCTGTCTCTATTAATGTCTTTCTTTGTTTCTCTTTGTCTCCTTCTCTCTCGTTGTCTTTTTATACCTTCTTTTGCTCTCTCTCTTTGTTTTTTCCTTTTCTCTTTCTCTCTCACTCTCGATATCCCCTTCTCGCTTTGTCTCCTCTTTTCTCTCCTTCGCTCTTTCTCTCTTTCTATTTCTCCTTGGATTTCTTTCTTTCTCTCTCTTTCTTTCTTCCTCTCTCCCTTTTTCTCTTTTTATCTCTTTTTTTTCTCACATTCTCTCTCTATTTTCTCTCTCTCATTCACAAGAAATTACAGTTTTGTATCTTGATGTTTGAAGACTAAAATGTGGCAAAGGTCACACAGTTCAAGGGGGTCAAATAGTTTCGCAAGCCACTGTATATGCGAGTAATGGTGGTTCCTGAAGTCAGACCAGTTGAGAACCATTGGTCTGGTGGATAGGATCGGGCGCTCTCCCCGCCACAATCCGAGTTCAATTCCCGTTGCATCCAATGATATGCAAATTCGAATGTCCCTATCAGTCTGGTGGTTCGATTCCCCATTGCCAACATGGACGCGTTGGATTATAGAATAGAATATACCTTCATTGTTACAAAATGGGTTGAACATATTGTGACAACGAAATTGGACGTGGCACTCCAGTTTCACATTTAAGACATTATAAGACACACGTTCAAATTTATGACCAGTATCGGGTTTTGGGGTGCGCCTCATAGTCTGGAAAATAGGATATACAGTGGAACCTCAGTTTTCGAACGCCTCTCAGTTCGAACAAATCGGAGTCCGACCAAAAATTTCGAGAAATTCTTGCTTCGCCGTTCGGTCAAAAAAATCGGAGTTCGAACGCCGGTAATGCGTGAGTGCGTACGCTAGGGTGCCATGCTGAGCGGCGTACGGGTGTTTTAGCCCTTTATTATGCCTCCGAAGAAAGTCAGTGCAAGCAGCAAAGTTGCTACAGGTGAAAAAAGAAAAGTAGTGCGTACAACTATTGTATTTAAGAAAGAAATGATAACAAAATATGAAGGAGGTGTGCGAGTGTCTGATCTTGCTAGGGATGGCGAAATCTACGATCTGTACGATACTAAAGAATAAGGAGGCTGTGAAATCTAGAGATGTGGCTAAGGGAGTGAGTGCTATAAGCAAGCAACGGCCGTCCACCTGCGCCTTCTGCTGACCACCACAAAGGTAAGAAATCCTATCCATAAATCTTTTCTTTATCCTTTTTTTATTTTTACACGTTCATGTTAGCGTAATCTTTCGTACGGAAGACTACGATAAAGCGAACGTACGATTAGCCTGGGTTAGCTTCATGTTTACGTTCGTGGTAAACATTCAGGGTGTTGGAACGGATTGAGACGATTTACATTATTCTTAATGGGAAAAATGATTTCGGTGATGGAACAAATCGGTTTTCGAACAGGGTTCTGGAACGGATTATGGTCGAGAACCGAGGTTCCACTGTATCATATATTGAGGTGAAAGACGACTCAAGCAGAGGTGGCATGGCGGAGACTTCAGCAGATAAGGCGGCCTTTGAAGCACAGGAGCAATTACGAGATAACATTTCCATACAAGCGCTACTGTGTGCGATACCTAAATTAACAGGAGCCTTGCAGCAGTAAGTGATATTTGGGGAAGTTTGCATGTCATCACCTCCCACAGGGTGGTAGACTATGTGCTAAAGTAGTCATTCAAAAGATACATGTGCCCCCTGGTGGTAAGTGATTTTAGGTAAATATACGTTTGAACCAGTTGGTATTCCTCCTGTGTCTGCCTTCCATTGTGTTTTCATTTATAGCTATCCGTCCATTATCTGCACCGCTTATCAACAGTGGGGTCATGGGGGGGGCTGGAGCACATGCCAGCGAGCTTCGGGGCAGTGGGCAGGGGACACCTTGAACTGGTTGCAGGGCACACAGAGACAGACAACTCATTTGCTCATTCTAGGGACAATTTGGACCACAAATTTGGACCAAAAATACAACTAAAGTGTCCTTGTGAGAGACACCTAGCTTTGGCAACATCAGGTGGACTTTTTTCAACCTGCAGCTCGTTTTTCTCTTACGCTTCCCTCAGCGTTCAATCCCTTAGCGGGCGTGATCCAGCTTGCAGGCCACCGGTTTAACACCCCTGATTTAATTTTATTTATCTTTGTTTTGGGGAATGCGGGAGGTAACCAGACTGCCCGGGAGAACATGCAAACTCCACACGGGGAGGCTGCAGTAGCTGGACTTGAACCTTGAACTTTCGCACCGTGAGGCTGCGCGTTGACCACCCAGTCGCTGTGCCACCCATTTACAGCTAGTTAGTATTTAACTCATCCAATGTTAAGAGAGAGGGGACAGCACGGCGACGCGGTGGTTAGCGTGTGTGCGGCACAGTTCTGAGGTCATGAGATCGAACCTCCTTTGTGAAGTTTGTATGTTCTCCCCGTGCTTGTGTGGGTTTCCTCTGGGAACTCCGGTTCCCTCCCACATTCCAAAAACCATGCATGTTAGGTTAAATGGCCAGTCCAAAATTGTCCCCAAAGCGAATTGTCTGTCCCTGTGTGCCCTGCGGCTGGCTGGCAACCAGTTCAGGGTGTCCCCTGCCCACTGCCCGAGGATGGCTGGGATGGGCTTCAGCACCCCCGCAACTCTACTGAGGATAAGCGGTGCAGATAATGGATGGAAGGATGGATGGTCTAGGACTTTTATTTGAAGTAAAATAACATTGGGATGGCGTTTCCTCAAATGTTCTCTGGTTGATAAATGCTAGTCATCATAGACAGCTAGAGTGCATGGTTTGGAGTGATGCGTGGCTTTGGTGACACCCAGTGGACATATTTAAAACTGCATGTTATTGTTGCTCCTTTTTCTCTTGTGCTTCTCTCAGCAACGTCTCGCGGGCCGGATTAAAACTGTTAGCGGGCCTGATCCGGCCCGCCGGCTATACTTTTGACACTCCTCTGAAAATAAATATTTTATTTTTAAAAATACATTGTCAAGGACTAACGCCCTCATATTTATCATCCTTGTCAGATGTACTCTATTTTTATATTTTATTTATTGACTTATTCAGGAAATTCTGGTTTGCTTATTGTCATTGCACTTCTTTGCCCAACTGGGGGATTTAACTATCCTAACTTTCTTTTAAGATATTTTTTTCAGTAAAATAAAAAAAAACCCAACCCTGAAAGCAAATACATTTATCTGATATGCCAAATGTGTCATGATTACTAATGCGAAGCACCTGTGCCTCGGACTCTGATTGGCTCCCTGTCACTATTTAAACCAATGTCTATCTGTCACCTGTTGTCAGTCCGTCTGCAAACCTCAGTTTACTCTAGGCAAGCTTTTTTTGACCCTGACTCCCACCTGTTTTTTTGCTCTTGTCTGTCCACCGGCTTCGACCCGTTTCTGATCCTGACCACGTCTACTCTCCTCTCCTGGCTTTCGACTCGTTTCCGACTCCGACCACGTTTTGCTCTCCTGTCCCGGCTTCCCGCGCCCAGCGATCACCAATAAAACTGAGAGAACGTAACGCATGTGGATCTTGTGTCCGTTCTGGTCCTGACAAAATGGTCATTTTGCCTATTTTGAAGATTTTGTTTTTACTAATATAAGAAAAACTTTTTGTTACAAATGTTCTATTCTATTTAAATGGCAAAATATTTCCTTTTTTCTCATGGTATTGCAAAAATATGTGAAAATCATAGTACAATGAGTACAAATTATTTTTAAAATAAGCAAAAGTATCTTAAATGTTAGCTCTTTGAAAATTGTTTTATAGTAGCATAATAGCGATAATAGCTTATTTACAACTATTTTTTAATTCATAATTAGTTCCCAGTAAGTCAAGGGTTGTCTTAAAGGCACAGTGTGCAATATTTAACACTTCTTCGGGTTAAAAAAAAAACAACCTCTGTCCAAGTTTCCCAAATGACGTGTTGTCAAATCATCCTACCATTCATACTGTCAGGACCGGAACGGGAACAGGACCCACTCGCGTAACGTTTCTCACAGTTTTATTGGGAAGAAGGGAGAGAATTGCACACACGATCCGGTGATCGCTGGTCGCGGGGAGCAGGTCACTCTGAACGTGGAAGTGGGACTTCCGTGGCGAGCGATGGTAGTGTCGGTAACGGAAAAAACGTGTCAGTGGCCGGGATAGAAGAGAAAAAAGGTGGTCGGTATCGGAAACAAGTCAAAAGCCAGGAGAGGAGATAGACGTGGTCAAGATAAAAAACGGATCGTTATTCAGGACGGGAAAACAGACGTGGTCGAGATCAAAACAGATCGTAGAGGGAGACAAACAGGAGCAAAAAACAGGACAGGCGAAAAAGAGCTTGCCGTGTCAAAACAGTTTTGCAGACAGACCGACAAAAGGGGACGGACAGGACTGAGTTTAAATACTGACAAGGAGCCAATCTGTCAACAAGCTGCAGCTGGCACCACACGGGCGGGGCCAATTGGGCGCCATGGCAACCGTGACACATACAGCAACTACCATAGATAGCGATGACGAGCACATATTTACTACTGCGCCGAAAGGAAACACGAATTAGAGCTGCATTGCGCGAAACGAGAGTCCTATATTTCTAGACGACAGCACGAGCGGCACTATACTTTGGAGAATAGTGCCAGATTGAAACAGAGAGGAGAAAAGTTGTCTTTTTGTGTTGTAGTTATTGGTGGTTGACGGAAACTGCGTTTGCTTGTCATTGTTCCTCTAGGATTAAAGGAAAGTTCAGCAAACTGACAAAGACTTTCTCGATTGTCCCTTGATCTTCTCTCCTTTCTTAACCCTAACCCTAACCCTAACCCTGGACTAAACAAACGCAGGTAAGACAAGAAACGCTCCAGTTTCCTGAATGGCCAGTGCAGAAACTTACTTTCTCAAGGACCTCCAATTTTTGGGGGACCTTGAGAAAGAAAGATTGCTTCCTAACCTAACCCTAACCCTAACCCTAACCCTAACCCTAACTCCTCCCATGGGCGTGCCGACTCCTCCCATGGGCGGCCAGAGACTCCCCACGTGGAAGAGAGAAGTGTAGCATTTTTAAAAGCAGCAATGGAAGTCAATTCGGATGTAAAAATGGAGGATTTGATTTGTGGGTGAAAAGGTTGAAATATCATGTGTAAAAAAGTTAATACTGAATAAAGTGCAGCCAAACTTCTCGCTTTACTCTTGGTATCTAAATGTAATCAATCTCATCCAGGGGTCTCCAACGTGGTGCCCGCGGGCATAATGGTTGAAGTGCCGCGGTCCCGTTCTGAAAATAACTCACCAGTGCTGGGTCATTGCGAGTTTCTATTAAAATTATTTTTTTAGTGTTTGAAGGAGTCTATTTAACCTAACTTCCAATATTTAACCCGATAATAACACAGTAACAATATAGTAATAACATGATAGATTATTATGTCATGTTAGAAATACACATCAAACTGGGTGCAATTAGTAAAAAAAGCAGCTTTCAGCTTGTAAAAGATTGGAGACCCATGATCTAATATTTATAAACTACATTATATCAGGATTTGTGCATGTGTGTGTTTGTATGTGACTTATAGGCTCTGCTATGGCTGAACCGATTTTTGAGAACATTTACACAGTATTACTTTAGGCTTCTGTGAGTGTTTTTAGCTGCTTGGTTTTGTGTCAAGGCAACCCCAATAAACACCCAAAAAATCGATAAACATCTGGTTTCTTGTACAAGTGGCTCTGGAATTGCATGCTGCTCTTTGGTGCTCCCTAGTGGCTCCCTGGTGCTGATAGACCACAGCCTGGAAAACCTCGCCCAAGTAGAATGCCCGTCAATGCTGGGCCCTCATGCTTTTAACCATAAGTCACAAATGTTAAGGTATGGCTTTCTCAGGCGAGCTGGTGGCCCACCGTGAAAGCTCCCCGCCACTTCATACTGTCCTGTAATCAGCGACGACATACACACGAGCACTATTCCATATCTGGTTTCCCGTTCTGCAGCTGGAAGCAGCACAGGAAGAGAAACACAAGGAGCTGAATGCGGCTTTTTCCAAACACGACTTGGCAAATGATAATCTGAAGAAAAAAATAACTGAGGATGCCAGCAAGTGGGGTGGGAAGGCCATGGCCCACCTTCCTCAACAATAATCTGCCAATCAGGAAACGTGTTTGTGGTCTTTTGCTCACTTAGCAAAGTTATTTCTACCAACATGTAATTGCCTATGTTCATATACAGAATATTTATTGTCATTTTATATAAAATAAACACTTCAACTAATCATATTTCATTCAAAGTATCCATAATTCAGAGTTGGTAAAGTGCCAGTTAGACAAGGCTGATTTGTCCCTCGAACTTTGTTGAACATCTTTCTGGAGTGAATCATGACCAAAGCCCAGGTCCAATATGAAGGTACAGTCAGCATTGGGGGACTGTCACGGACCAGAAACAGACACAGGACCCAATAGTGCTAATTTTCTCAGTTTTTATTAATAAAGAGGGAGAGCAGGGCTTGCTTCCACGATCCGATGGCTGACGGACAAGAGGAGCAGGAGATGCGGAAGTGGCACTTTTGTGTCTAGCGAGGAGGGTCGAAGACAGGCCGGAATTACAAGTCGCTAGCCGGGACGGGAGAACAAGGGCGGTGTCAAGTTCGGAAACGAGGTCGGCAACAGGAGGCAGGCAGGTAACGTGGCTAAACAGATCAGGTAACAGGCAGGCAGAACCGGGCAGAGTCAGGTCCGGAAACAGGTTGGGAACGAGGATCAGGCAGAGAAAAGTCAAGTCAAGTCAAGTCAAATTTATTTATATAGCCCTTAATCACAAAAATGTCTCAAAGGACTGCACAGGATTACAGTTACAAAATTACACAATTACCTCATCTTAAACCAGCAAACCAGCATGCGGGCAAGGAAAAACTCAAAAACCTCAGTGTGAGGAGAAAAGAGAAACCTTGAGAAAGGACCTCACATGTGGTAATCCCCCTTCCAGGATTGAACAGGGTGAATTACAATTAGCATTACTGTACACAGAATAGTAAACACTAGGTAAGATGTTGAAAATGTCCGGAAAGAGCATGACATCAACGACGACGCCAGCTGGTAAATGCAGGGGTTGACATGCTGCAGGTCAGACCCCGGTCCGCTGACCCATCCCAAATCATCCTTCTCCTTCGTATCAGCCAGGCAGGCCTCAGAAAAAGACAGGACAAAACAGAATACGAGGTGGGCATCAATCATATGCTTTGGAATAGAAGTGTGTCTTAAGCCTCAATTTAAAAACTTCCGTTGAGGTTGCAGATCTTATCTCCAGAGGCAGGGCGTTCCACAACACCGGGGCCCGGATGGAGAACGCTCTCGAGCCCGCAGACTTCTTGGCTCTCGGAGTCACAAGTAGACCGGCATTTTCCGAGCGCAGACTCCGTGCGGGAACATAGGGGGAAATCAAATCAGAGAGATAAGAGGGTGCAAGCCCATGCAAACATTTATATGTTAATAAGAGAACCTTAAAGTCACATCTTAAGTGGACTGGGAGCCAGTGCAAGTTGGCCAATACAGGTGTAATATGCTCAAACTTTTTAGTCTTAGTCAAAAGTCTAGCTGCCGCATTCTGAACCAGCTGCAAACTTTTAATGCTAGACATCGGGAGACCAGAAAGCAATACATTACAGTAATCAAGCCGAGAAGTAATAAACGCATGAATTAAAATCTCTGCATCTGATTGGGACAGCATTGAACGAATCTTCGCAATATTACGGAGGTGGTAGAAAGCTATTCTAGTAATATTTTTCACATGTAACTGAAACGACAGGTTAGGATCAAATATAACACCTAGATTTTTGACCGAGTCACTATGGGTGATATTACATTTGTCTAGGTTCAGGGTAATGTTTGAAAACAAATGACGACAGTGAGCTGGACCAATAATCAACATTTCAGTTTTTTCTGGGTTAAGGCGTAAAAAATTATTTGACATCCATCTTTGAATCTCAGTAAGGCAATCCTCCAGATTTCTAAAACTTAAATGTCCAGTTTTTTCCAGTGGCACATACAGTTGAGTGTCATCTGCATAGCAATGGAAACTAATATTATACTTGCGGATAATGTCACCAAGCGGGATCATATAAATACTAAAAAGAAGGGGGCCAAGTACAGAGCCTTGAGGAACACCACAAGGGACATTAGATTGTTTAGAGGTCATATTGCCATAGTTAACACATTGCATCCTGTCTGACAGGTAGGACCTAAACCACGAGAGTACAGTTCCTGAGATACCAATGCGTTCTAGACGAATCAATAATATGTTGTGGTCGACCGTATCAAAAGCAGCGCTGAGATCCAGCAGCAGTAACATTGATGAGGCACCAGAATCTATTGTTAAAAGGAGATCATTGGTTACTTTTGCAAGGGCTGTCTCAGTAGAATGATTTGCTCTAAATGCTGACTGGACAGTTTCAAAAAGGTTATTTTCTGACATGAAGTCATTTAGCTGCTGTGCAACGACCTTTTCAAGTAATTTCGCAAGAAATGGCAGATTTGACACTGGCCTATAATTACCTAGGCTTTCTGGGTCAAGGTTAGGTCGCTTAAGCGTGGGTTTAATGACGGCAGACTTGAAGGCTACAGGAACAATACCCGAGGATAGCGATATATTAATAATATTTAAAACTGATGGTCCTAAGATCTCAAACAGATCCTTCACCAGTGAAGCTGGAAACGGATCAAGCAGGCACGTAGTTTGTTTGGCCCTACTGACCATCTGTGTTAGATTATCAAGGGACAATTCATTGAAACTGGAGAATGTTTCTAAACAACCGCTGACACAGTCCATACCTAGCACCTCCACATCTTTGATATAGGAGGAGGAAACAGAGCGTTCTTTTAAAATTTCATTCCTGATTAGTTGAATCTTTTTATTAAAAAATTCCATAATGTCATTAGCAGAATGAGTGCAACCATTTGGGTTAAGTTGTTGTCTGGTAAGTTTCGCCACTGTGTCAAATAAAAATTTTGGATTATTCTTATGTTCAACAATAATCTTAGAAAAATACGAAGCTTTAGCTGAGGCAAGAGCTACTTTATATTTCAGCAAACTGTCACACCAGGCCAGTCGAAAAACCTCCAGCTTAGTAGTGCGCCATTTTCGTTCAATTTTTCTGCAACTTTGTTTGAGTAACCTAGTTTCTTCAGTAAACCAAAGTGTAGTCTTCTTGGGTCGGAATTTATACTTTAGGGGCGCCACAGAATCAAGAACATTTACCAAAGCAGTATTGAAGTTGTTTGTAAGTGAGTCAACAGACCCAGTGTACGAAGGGAAGGCTGCAGTTACCATAGGTAATAATTCTTTTAAGGCTAACACCATTTTAGGGCGGATATTGCGACTGCTATAGCCTATATTTTCCTTATCACAGTAAACATTAAACAACACCTCACATTTAACAAAATAGTGATCAGAGATGGCATTAGGATACGGTAACACTGTAACATTTGAGGCTACTACGCCACGGGTCAGGACAAGATCTAGAGTGTTCCCATCTTTATGAGTTGGCACATCAACTATTTGATTGAAACCAAATGTATCCATCAGTGACTTAAATGCAATTGCAAGTGAATTTGATGGGGAGTTTATGTGAACATTAAAATCACCAATAATTACAACATTGTCCGCATACGTAACTAAGTCTGTTAACAAATCAGAAAATTCTTCCAAAAAATTTGAGTATGGTCCAGGTGGGCGATACACAACAACTACATAAATTGGTGTTGACATTAAGGACCTCATAACAAGTGCTTCAAACGTTTTAAAACTAGTAGGGGTATTAGAAGTAAATTTCAACCTATTTTCCGATATAAGAGCAACACCTCCACCTTTTTTGCATGGTCGTGCCAAGTGCGCACTCACAAAGTTAGGGGGAGAAGCCTCATTTAACACTACAAACTCATTTGGTTTCAACCAGGTCTCACAAAGGCCAATAAGGTTAAGATTGTGTTCATTAATAAGGTCATTAACAAGTAAAGCTTTGGAGGCTAGTGATCTAATATTAAGAAGGCCAAGCTTCAGCACTGTGGACTGAGCTGAAACCTTTCGCGAGTTTTGCACCTTAGTGGTAACCACCACAGGATTCGACTGCCGGTCCCGGGTCTTGTGCCTTGCATGACGGCAGATGCGGCCCGAATTCCATACCACAGGAATATTGTTGACCGGTGGAGTAGCAGGATGACTATTGGTAGAAAATAATGTTATTTCTTCTCCCTCCTCACCTAACAAGGGAGAAACAGAGGTAAGAGGCACAGAAGAAGATGCTATAGAATAGTATAGATCAGGGTGTATGGTGCAGTCAGTAGAACACTCTAAACTAGAAAAACTATGTGAATTGCATGAATCTAGCATAGCGCTAGTTAGCTCTAGCGTTACAGACTCCACACCCATGGTAACAGGTTCACTAATCACCTGTGACCTGGCCTGCACTAGTGTATCCTGTCATGGAAGGCTTAAACAGTAATCTATATTTTTAGAAAGAGTGAGAGCACCTTCCCAGTTAGGGTGAAGGCCGTCTCTCCTCAGCAGGTCAGGTCGGCCCCAGAAATCAGGCCAGTTATCCACAAACCTAAATCCCTTCTGATTGCAAAAACTTGCCAGCCATCGGTTTAGCGAGACTAGTCTGCTAAACCTCTCATCATTGCCTCTCGCAGGCAAGGGGCCAGAGACAATTACTCGATGCCGACTCATCTTTCTGGCGAGATTACAGGTCCTAGCAATATTTTTCTTTGTAATCTCAGATTGTCTCATTCTAGTATCATTGGAGCCGACGTGAATGACTATATCGGTGTAGCTAGCCCTGTCCTGGTGTCTAGGTTTGCTCGTCAGCTCCCTCAAATTAGCCTCAATGTCGGGTGCTCTGGCCCCAGAAATACACATAACCGTGGCTGGGGTGCTAAGCTTTATGTTACGGGTGATGGAGTCACCTATAACTAGGGTGCGGGAGCCAGTAGACCGGGGTGGAGTGGGACTAGCTAGGGGGCTGAACTTGTTATGCGTCTGAATTGGCTCACCGCGATTAGCATGCCGTTTAGGGCTAATGCTAACCGGACTAGCAGGTTCGCTACAACCCACGCTAACAGTTGTGTCCGAGGCACCTAACATTTTCCGTTTAAACTGCTCTAGCTCACGGACACGTCCCTCTAGAAGGGCAACCTGCCTACGGACACGGGTGCAACCTTTACAGCAACCCATACTCACTTGTAAGCGTCGGATGCCAAGAGCGTCCTAGCAGCCGTGGGAGGGGATAGCCTTCAACAACGATCGGCAGCAGCTTCCGACTGTAAAACAATTGTGCGCGGCACTTACCTTGCGCCAATCGTCCGAGATACTTACCCGAAACTTTTCAAGATAAAAAGTCTCAATCCAGAATTCTGGTATAGTAGGAATCTGAAACAATCTCGTAGACGCGACGACGTGAGCAACACAAAATTCCCGCCACTCGATAACCCGGAACCGGAAAAAAAAAAAAAAAAAAGCAGGGCAAGAACAGAGTCTGACGTAAGAGCTTACTGAGCTGGAGGCAACAGTTCACATAACGATCTGACAGGGATCTCTTGGATTCCGGGGTTTAAAAAGAGTACATCAGCCAATCAGCTGTCCGGGCTGTTGGCGCCAATTAAGCAATCGCAGATGCTCTAAATTGGCAATCATGACAGGGACACACCGTCACTAACCTCCATTTTGCTGATGATATTGCCGAAATTGCAGGAGAGGAACAGGAACTCAGAGATCTGGTCAATTGCCTGGACAAAGCATCAACCCAGTATTGGAAGCATATCAGCACAGAAATAACTAAAGTAATGACCAACAAGCCCAAAGGTATCACCACAAACTTCACCATCAACCACCAAGAGATTGAACCTGTCACTAAATTGTAATGTCTTCGAGCTTTTATATTAGACCAGGGGCCAAAACCAACAATCGTGACTATTATAGCTCAAACCACAGCCGTACCTGCCAGGCTTGGAGAGACAAGAACATAGCAGTGAAATCAAAGATAAGACTCATGCAAGTGCTGGTACTTCTTCTAGGCTTGAGAGACATGAAGTCTCACAGCTAAGCTGGAAAGGAAAATCCAGGCCATGGAGATTCGATTCTACAGGAAACTTCTGGGAATCAGCTACATTGTCCATGAGACAAACAAAACGGTGTGCAACATAATGGACCCCCTGAAACACTGTTGTCAACTGTGTGAAGACAAACACTACAGCGGTAAGGTCACGTCACAAGATCATCAGGACTGGCCAAGATCATTCTCCAGAGTCCAGTCCAAGGGAGCAGGAGGATAGGAAGACCACAAAAGAACTGGGCCGACATAGTCAACAAACGGACTAATGCCAACTTTGCCTTGACTCAGAAATAGGTCAGGAACTGTCAGCAGTGGAGATAGCTGTCCAACTGTGCGGAGATGAAGACTATAGTGGTAAGGTCTCGTCACAAGATCCTCAGGACTGGCCAAGAACATTATCAGAAGGCCCATTGGACACTACGAAGAACTGTTGCCAACTGTACACAGACAAAAACTTCAGTGGTACCGTCACAACACAAGATCATCGGGACTGGCCAAGAACATCATCAGAAAGCCCATTGGACACTCATCATTCTCCAGAGTCCAGTCCAAGGGGGCAGAAGGAGAGGAAGACCAAAAATGAACTGGGCTGACATAGTCAAGGAATGGACTGGTGCCAACTTTGCCATGATTCAATAACAGGCCAGGAACTGTCAGCAGTGGAGATAGCGGTCCAGAGTTGTGTCCTTGGTGGTACCTCGACGAACCAGGCAGAACTGTGAAAGTGCCAGAGCCCTAATGCTGTTATTCTCAACATTTTTTAAGCCCAGCCATTTAAAAATAATTCCCGGCACCAATTTTATGTTCCTAACTTAAAACTTGAATGATCATGTTCCTTAAATGGATAGCATTAAGTTTTTCTTATCATTTGCAGCCAGTGTTTTTTTTGTTTCGGGTTTGGACACCATGGTAGTTGTTTTGAGACCTCATTTGTTGTTGTTCCTGTTTTTTGGTCAATAAATACCATCCTTTGTTGAGCACACCTGCCTCCATTCCAGCTTCCCCATATTTAGGCCCACCTCCGCAAACGTGACACGATGCTTTTAATAAATCTGCTGACCTGCAAAAGCCATTTGTCTTTTTTGGACCTCTTAATCCACCGTTAATCTTTCAGGGAGAGTCGCTCAAACCGCATGACAGCCTGTGACGTCATGCACTGCTGCCGAACGACTTTCTATTTGTTGTGACACGCAGATGATCAAAAACCTGGACCCTTTGAGAACGCCCCACACTGGACCAAGCATACATAAGACATCCAAGGACACCCGCTAAGAAATTCCCACCCAGCCCGAGAGTTTACTCCCCCCACACCTTGCTTTCTGCCATCTTTACGAGAACTCTACTAATGTCAGCAAAGGTACAGATTATTCATTTCGGTTTATATTTTTCTCTTGTTTTTCATGAAAACTAACAAAAATAATACTTAAAATAAGCAAAATATATCTGTTAGTGGAACAAATATGTTTTAATTTGTATTTTTTATTTTAATGAAGCCAAGAGGTGCAAAAACTCTTCCTCGGGCTCCATATTCTTTTGAATGAATGAATGAATGGAAACTTTATTCGAACATTAAAATAAAAACAGAACAAAAAAAATAACTCAAAACAAAATAATATTACATAATATGTTCGAAAAGGGGTAGTCAGAAGCAAATGCTTATATTCCCTACCCCTTCATCTTCCCTATTAAACACACCAATTATATAACAACAATTGTAATACGATTAATAATAACAGTTATGATCTAACAACAGCAACAATAACACACAGTTAATCATAGACGCACTATTCCCAATCGTTCGTATCACTCATACCCGATTTTCTTCATCTCTGTATCCCGCTAGTAAAGTTTTTTAGTATCTGAATTTGAACAAGTGAATAGTTGGACATTGTTTGATCTTGTCTTGTAAATTGTTCCAAAGTTTGACTCCACACGCAGACACACACATACTTTTCCTGGTGGTTCTCACCTTTGGGATCATGAATTCACTAAAGCCCCTTAAATTATAATTCCCTTCTTTCCTAATGAATAATTTACGGATGTTTTCTGGCACTATGTTTTTGTGCCAGTTGTACAGTGAAAAAATTCTACTAAATCATCTAATTTTAATAATTTGGACTGCAGGAATTAAATATTAGTATGATCTCGATATCCGACCCTGTGTATGGTTCTAATTGCAGGATAAAAAGGGTCTGTGTGTGTTTGTGTCTCTATGCACATGTGTGTGTATGTGTGTAGGGGGTTTACAGTGCCGTGGGGATGGGGGGGCTATCAGAAATGACACAAAGGGTCCGGCCTCCCATTGTATGTGTGCGTTTGCTTAGCATGGGAGCGCAAGGACAGCGAGTCCACAACAATACAATAGGCACATATTTATTTACTGCTTAGCGCTGCCCAGGGAGGAACCCCCTACACTGCCCACAACCCGCCCCCCCACACACTTCCCCTAATAGCTGATAGTGAGCTGACATTAGTAGAGTTCTCGTAAAGATGGCAGAAAGCAAGGTGTGGGGGGAGTAAACTCTCGGGCTGGGTGGGAATTTCTTAGCGGGTGTCCTTGGATGTCTTATGTATGCTTGGTCCAGTGTGGGGCGTTCTCAAAGGGTCCAGGTTTTTGATCATCTGCGTGTCACAACAAATAGAAAGTCGTTCGGCAGCAGGGCATGACGTCACAGGCTGTCATGCGGTTTGAGCGACTCTCCCTGAAAGATTAACGGTGGATTAAGAGGTCCAAAAAAGACAAATGGCTTTTGCAGGTCAGCAGATTTATTAAAAGCATCGTGTCACGTTTGCGGAGGTGGGCCTAAATATGGGGAAGCTGGAATGGAGTCAGGTGTGCTCAACAAAGGATGGTATTTATTGACCAAAAAACAGGAACAACAACAAATGAGGTCTCAAAACAACTACCATGGTGTCCAAACCCGAAACAAAAACCAAACCTGACATGACAACAGAAGATAGGATGGAAATGCTAATGACCCAACCCCGTGATTTGTCCAAACAGTCATTTTAAAAGGTCAGGGTATTCACCGGGAGTTGTAGAGAGATTGGGCACAGGTGTGTACAGTTCCAAACCAGCGTGGTGCCCTCTGGGGGAAGGTGGCGTACCAGATCCTGAGATCACCAACCCCCAAGGACTGTAAGCCAGACGGAATAAACTCCACGGAAAAAGATCACAGAGGCTCCAGCAGACATTCGTTGCCGGAACAAGGGATGGCTGAAGGTCCTTGTTCCTCTCTGCCTGAACCGGGCCAGAAGCAGTTGAGGACTCCTCTCCTAGCCGTTGAGATGGGGACCTTCCCGCCACGGGGACAGTGGTGGTTGAGATACTTGTCCCTGCTATAACAGGGAACAAAACTGAGTGACCTTCTTGACGCCAAGACAGGAACCTTCTCGCCATCAGAACCGAGACCTGAAGTGTCAGAAGGACCCTCCCCTAAGAGCTGGGAGAGGGTACAGAAACGGCTGAGGGACAAAATCCAGAAACAACGAAGAAAAAAAAAACAGGTCTCAAAACAACTAAGAAAGTGCCCAAATCAGAAATAAACCCAATCCTGTCATGACAGAACAGAAGACAGAATGGAAGTGGCAATGACCCAACTTTGTGTGTCCAAACACATTAGGTTATGAAATGAAATGAAATGAAATGATCTGCATTTATATAGCGCTTTTCAAGTCAATGACTTCCCAAAGCGCTTTACAATGTGCTCCACATTTCCCAATAGCGGCCTTGCAGCCATGTAAGGCGCTAACCTGCTTATTGGGGGTATTAGGGTTCAGTGTCTTACCTAAGGACACTTTGACATGTAACACGGACGAGCCGGGATTCGAACTAGGATCCCTTGATCCCAAGACGAGCGCTCTACCTCCTGAGCTACTGCCGCCTCGGGTTAAGGTCAAGGGTTGGGGTTAGGGTTGGGGTTAAGGTGAAGGTTAGGGTGGGAGTGAGGGTTAGGGTTAGGGTTAGGGTAAGGGTAAGGGTAAGGGTAAGGGTAAGGGTAAGGGTAAGGGTCAGGTTTAGGGGTTAAGGTCAAGGGTTGGGGTTAGGGTTGGGGTTAAGGTGAAGATTAGGGTAAGGGTTAGGGGTTTGGGTTAGGGTTAGGGTTAGTGTCAGGGTTAAGGTCAGGGTTAGGGGTTAGGGTAAGAGTAGGGTAACGGGTTAGGGTTAGGGTTGGAGTTGGGTTAGGGGTAGGCGCCCATTCCTCGCCAGGCCATTTTTTGGGGTTGGGGGTTCCTCCCCCACATGAAACAAATAGTACTGGTTTCTATGGTATACTAATAGCAGGGAAAGCCACTTGATCTGACTCATATGCAGCACCTTCCTCATGTGGTCACCATTGTTGTAGGTGCAAAGCGTCCTGCTGTTCAGGACCAGATCTTAAATCAGCAGGGGAAAAGTCTTTCATTCAGAAACGTTGAGTATCTCATCATGCTGGGAACTATATTTCATAATTTATTTTGTTTGATGAACTGCAACATATGATTAAATCACACAAAAAATACATTATTTTGCAGATTTTTAATTATTTTCTTATTTTACCATAGAAAAACACCGAAAAACGTTAAAATGTAGTGTTAAAAAACGGTTCCACTGACTGATGATTTTTTCCCATTTCAAGTATTATTTTCATGATCTTTCTCGAAAAACAATAGAAATATATAATAAGACTTGAATAAAAAAGGTTAAAAAATATAGTAATATCCAAAAACACAGCAATTCTTAAACCAAGATGAATAATCCGTCTTACCTCCTGAGCTACAGTGACCACAAATGATAAAAAATAACTGTCAATTAAAGAAACATGATAATTTAAGATTATAAAACCAACAACAATGTGGAACTGGTTCCAGGAATTCATTTTTAAACATTTTAAGCTTTAATTTGATAAAAATCTGTGCTTTGGCTGCAAAAAGGTTGAGAAACACCGAATTAGGGGACTGGCCGATGTGGTCCACTGCAAAAACATCCCCAAACTGGTCATAACAGGAAACACAGTGACTATGTGAATGAATAGACCCATTAAAATCTGACCGTTGCAGGTATTCCAAAATTCGATTAGAGTCTTAGTCCCACAGTGAGTATTTCCGTAGTAGTATTTTTGTGGTAGTTCAGTAGTATTTTTGTGATATTTCTTTGGTATTTTTGTCATATGGCTGCAGTGTTTTTTTTTTTAAGTATTTCCGTAGTAGTATTTTTGTAATTTTCTGTTGTATTTTTGTAGGTTTTCTGTTGTATTTTTGTAGTATTATCAAAGTTTTAGTTTGTAGTATTTAAGTAGTATTTTTGCAGTAGTTTTTTTGTATTATTACCAAAGTTTTATTTTGTAATATTTAAGTAGTCTTTCTGCAGTAGTATTTTTGTAATATTTCTGTCATAGCAGTTTTGTATTATAGTATTACTGTGGTGGTATTTGAGTAGTATTTCTGTAGAAGTGTTTTCGTATGATTTCCGTAGTAGTATTTTTGTAGTTTTTGTCTGGAGTATTTTTGGTGGCGTATTTCTGTGGAAGTATTTTTTGTAATATGCTATTAGTGTGGTGTAATTTTTGTAACATTTCTGTATACGTTTTTAAAGTATTGTAATAGTAGTATTTTGTGGTATTTCTCTGGTGTTTTTGTAGTATTTCTTTATTATTATTATTATTATTATTAATATTATTGTTATAATATTACTGCAGTAGAGTTTTTCTCTGTAGCATTTGATGGTGTAATATTTCTGTATTTTTTGTAGTATTTCTGTAGAATTTCCATAATATTATTTGCTTTATTTTTTGTGTTATTTGTAGCATTTTCACAGTAATATTTTTGTAGTATATCTGTAGTATTTTTGGAGTATTACTGCAGTTATATTTTGTAGTATTTGTCAAACTATTATGTAGTAGCATTTTTAGTCCATTTCTCTCATAACATTTCTGTAGAAGTATTTTTGTATTGTAGTATTATTGTAGTGGTATTTTTGTAGTATTTCTCTATAAGTATTTTCAAGTATTTACATACTAGTACTTTTGTATTACTTCTGTGGCATTTTTACTTTAGTATTTTTGCAATATTACTGCAGGTGTTTTTTTCCAAGTAGTATTTCTGTTGTAGTATTACTGTGGTAGTATTTTTGTATTACAGTATTACTGTAGAAGTATTTTGGTAGCATTTTTATAGAAGTATTTTTGAAGTATTTGTGTGGAAGTATTTTTGTAATATTTTTGTACTATTATTTGTAGCATTACTGTAGTTGTATTTTTGTATTTATAGTATTATAGTATGACTGTTGTAGTGTTTTTGTAGTATTTCCATAGTATACTTTTTAGAATGAAAGCATGATAATAAATTAGGTCCCCGTTTCCAAGTACTATATTTGATATTTAGTTTTGTAGTAAATTTATAGTATTTTGTAATATTTCTGTGGTTGTATTTTTGTTGTAGACACACAAAGGGACGATGGGGAAAAGGTTGGCAACAAAATTAAACTTCTTTTATCATAGGTGCCTTATTCACTGTCATATAAATTGACATTGTATTTTGACTATTTATGTTTGGTGGGCCGAAAGAAAAAGTCTGAGGGGGGCATGTGGCCCTCGGGCCGTAGTTGGCCCACCCCCGATGTATACCCATTTAAGTAATCTGTTTACTTGTGCACAGGACTGCACACGCACAGTTTGATATAATTAAACTTCGGTTTACTTGATTAAAAAAAACCTTATATGTTTTGGTTGATTTGTCTGAGACATTTCCATTTCTACCCCCAAGGCGAAAATGCCACAGTTGTATCCAACCATATATAGAGTAAGTCCACACTTTTGAAATACACGCACACTCCGGATTACTTGCTAAAAAAGCATCATGTGTATTGGTTGATTTCCATTTCCGTTTGGTTTTCTGATCCACGGCTTAAATGTCACAGTTGTATCTATCCATATTTAGTGTAAGTGTCAGGATCTGGCACGCCACCTTCCTCTAGAGGGCGCCAGAACTGGTGTGGAGCATGACACTCCCAAGCCCAATCTCTACACACCTGTTCCTTATTCTCCAAAATCTTTATCCTGACTGTTCAGGCAGCACTCTACATCGAGGTCATTGCGTTTCCATTTCCGGTTTTGACTTTGTTTCTGGTTTGGACATGTCATTTGTTTGTTACTTTGTTCCTGGTTTGGTTATTTGGAGCACTCCTGCCTCAGTTCCTGCTTCACCTTCACTTGGGTTCACCTCGGCAAAAACTTATAGAGGATTCTTAAAAAGGGGCTTTTGTTTTTCTGGAAACAAATGAGGGGAAACCCTGCCCCGCAAAACGCCTGCGTGATGTAATGACAAGGGTCCGTCAAATAAACACTGAACTATGCTAATGTTAGCTAAACAATAGAGACCACGAGAGGCGACTACAGCCACTACACAAGAAACACGGGTTACACATTTGGTCCCAAGTGAATATGACTAACAGCCATGTCTCGCTTACTCCTGGAACAATTGGTCCTCGCCGTTTTATTATGGTCCAGATCAGGGGTGTCAAACTCATTTTAACTCGGGGGCCACAGGATAGAACAAACATTCTCTCGAGGGCCGGACTACTAGACTAGAGAAAGAAAAAGAGAGAGAAAGAACTAAAAGAAAGAGTTGGAGAGAAAAAGAGAGAGGATGGGACAAAGAAAGAGAGAAAGGGAGAAAGAGAGAGAGTGGAGAGAGAGGGAGAGAGAATGTAAGAAACAAAAGAGATGAAAAGAGAAATAGTGAGAGAGGGAGAAAAAAAGAGGGAGAAAGGAAGAAATGCAAACAGAATTAGAAAGAGATAAAGAGAGAAGGGGAGAAAAAAGGAGGAGAGAAAGAGAGAAGGGGAGAAAGAGAGAAGGGAAAGCAAGAGAGAGAGAGAGAAAAGAAAAAAGGAAGAGAGAGCAAAATAAGGTAAAACAGACACAGAGAGAGAAAGAGACAAAGAGGAACAAATAAAGAGATAAAAAGAGACAGAGAGAGTGAAAGAGATAGAGAATGAGAGAAAAAGGGAGGAAGAGAGAGAGAGAAAGAGAGAGAAAGAAATACAAGTACAGCGTCTTTGTGAGAGGCACCTGGCTTTGGCAACATCAACTGGACATATTTCGACTTGCAGCTCATTTTTCTCTCGCGCTTCTCTCAGTGTTGTCTCACGGGCCAGATTCAGTCCCTTAGCGGGCCTGATTTGGCCCGCGGGCCACCTGTTTGACACCCTTGGTCTAGATCAAGGGGATTAGACTTAATTTACTTGGGGGGCCAGTCTAGGCCTAACCAAAAGGGTTTTTGTAAAACTAAATTTTGCACTTATATAATACTCAACATCAAGTTTCCAAATGATCACCCCAAAAACTAAAAACATAAATTACCATTATGACATCCAGATTCCCCTCTAAGAATAATTTTGGCGACAAACAATTATCATGTTGACCACCAGAGGGCAGTCAAAGATTACTCTTTTTGTTTCTCAAAGGCAGTACAGTTACCGATCATACTCCTCACATTTTACATCATACTCTCACACAAGCACTACTATACAGTGGTACCTCTGCCTACGAATTTAATCAATTTGTAAGCTGAAATATTTGTAAGTAGAGACACCTTTTGAATGTAAATGCGCTAATCCGTTCCAAATCCTGCAAAAATCTAATTTTTTTTTCTAACAAATAACAATAAGCAATAAACGAGTCACCCGTAATGTAAAAGACTAAAGAATAAAGGAATTAAAAAGAATGGTAATTGACCTTTAACATTTGACTGTGGACACGAAGAGCATGCCCGGGATTCACGCAAATGCACCGGTTGCCAGGTAGAACTCTGCGAGAGGCGAATGGCTTTATGCACAGAGCAGTTTTATTTAATTTATTATTTATTATTATTTTTTTATTTTTTATTTTTATTTTTTTATTCTGAACCACCTTTGTAACTAAAGGCAATATTTTCTGGTTCAGGTACTTTATAATATGAATCTTTTGTGTGTAGATGCATTTGGAAGTAGAGATACCATACCCATGCACAAACACTACTATACTCTTTTATGCATACTACTATACTCTCAAACACACTACAATACTGTGTCAAACATCCTACTATACTCTCAAACTTTGTGATGTTAGCTGATTTGATCGAATTTATGAAAAAGGGATAATGTCAAAGCCTGTGGCACATATCAACAAATATACAATTTTAAACTTGTCTCCCTCTGGCAATTACTTAAGGTCGTTGAAGCCCTTTTGGACCTTCATTTTTTCCAAAATAATGGTTTCAAAACTAGGTGCAAGCAGAGCTCTATAGTAAAAATGTCGCAAAATACTGCAAATGAGAATACTGACGTATTTACCTTCGGTGCAGGTGCCGCTGGGCAGAAGGAAGTGAGCATAGCCCCGCTTATCCCTACGTCTCACCCAATAAAATTGCTCTGTATGCTCGACTGGGGTTTCTGGCTGTTTACAGTTTTTCTGTGGGGTTTGATCATAAACTGTCTCAACAGTGAACCTAAATTATTTCATGAGCAAAACAGGGTCTTCTTTTTGTGACACCTTGACTGAAAACTGTAGTGGAAAGTATGCTCTTTATATACTGCTAAGTTAGCTAAGCACTCACTAGAATTAGAGCCATTCTATGCTATAGTTGAGAAGTACATGAGTTAATTCTTTCTCTGAGCCATACTTATGAAAAGAGCCATATATGACTCGCGAGCCTTAGGTTCCGGAACCCCTGTACTTTACTCTCATACACACACTCTCATACATACATATTATCTATCTATCATCTATATCTATATTTGAGAGAAAATTGTAAATGTAAATACATGTAAATGGTTTGCATTTAATTAGCGCTTTTTAAGTCAATGAAGACCTCCCAAAGCGCTTTACAATGTGCTTCACACTCACCCATTCACACACACTCACATACTGATAGCGGCGTCAGCAATGCAAGGTAATGCTAATGCACAGGTGTCAAACATCCGGCCCGTGAGCCAGATCAGGCCAGCCTAGGGTTTTGATCCGGCCCGCCAGACATCACTGAGAGAAGCGAGAGAGAAAAATGAGCTGCGGTTTTAAATATGTCCGCCAGGTGTTGCCAAAGCCAGACGGTACTTGTAAAGAAACTAAAGCTCTATCTCTTTCGGTCTCTTTTTTATTATTTCAGTCCTTCTATCTTTTTTTTTCTTTCTCTGTTTTTCTCTTTCTTACCTTGCCTTTCCATTTCATTCACTCTCTAGCTTTCAGTTTTTTTTTCACACTCACTCTTTTTTTCTCTCTCTCTTTGACTCTCTCCCTTTCACTTCTAATTTTCCTTTTTTTTCTTTCTCCTCCCCTCTTTTTATACATTATGCTCTCTCTATACCGCTCTCCTTTTCTTTCTCTTTCCTTCTCTATCTCTCTGTTTCTCTGACTCTTTATTATTTTTTATTTCTCTCTTTCTTACCATTTCTTTCACTCCCTCACTTTCCCTTTTTTACACTCACTCTTTTTCTCTCTATTTCTTTTTGACACCCTCCCTTACACTTCTAATTATTCTGTTTCTTTCCCTTTCCCTCCTTTTTCGATATTATGCTCTCTCTATTCCTCTCCCATTTTCTTTCTCTTTCCTTCTCTCTCTCTCTCTCTTACTCTGTCTCCCTTGTTCTCTTTATCTTTCTCTTTCTCTTCGTCTCCCTCTCCCTTTCTCTTAAATCTACTAGGGTGGCCCCCGTGACATTTATTTTCTAGCATGTGGCCCTCAGCTAAAATGAGTTTGACACCCCTGTGCTAATGGGTGGCATTAGGGATTCAGTGTCTTGCCCAAGGACATTTTGACATATAACACAGAAGAGCCCGGAATCGAACCTGTGACCTCTTGATGCCAAAACGAGCGCTTTACCTTCTGAGTTACTGCCGCCCCATTGCAATGGATGTTGCAAGGCATCAAGAGACAACACACAGACATCATCAACATGAAATACAGGTAAAGGGGAACGGCGACCAGATGATAAAGATGCTGTCTCTGAGCCAGATCGGGAGACTACTCCTTCTACTGGTAACCATGGAAACCAGTACTGTTTTATGTGGGGGGGAGCGAACATGCACTTGCCCCCTCGTATCTTTGAGATTTAATTCCCCCCAATTTTTCTGCTCGGAGCCTTCGCTCAGAAAAGGCTTGTTTACTAGTGATCCCAAGAGCCAAGAAGAAATCTGCCGGTTTGAGAGCCATTTAAATTTGGGCCCCAGTGTTGTGGAGTGCTCTGCACTCCGATACTCTGCAACTTCAGTGGAAGTGTTAAAATCTAGGATTAAAACCAGTTATATTTAATAGTTTATGAATGATATGACCCCAAAACGTGCAAGGGGAAAAAAAATTCGGTCATTATATTTCTGTTGTGGTATTTTTGTAGTATTTATGTAATGTTTCCGCAGTTGGATTTTTGTAGTATTACTAAAGTTCTATTTTTTATAGTATTTTGTAGTATTTCTGCAGTTGTCATTTTGTACTATTTCTGTAGTATATCCGTAGTATAACTACAGTTGGATTTTTTTCAGTACTTTTCTAGTATTTTTAAAGTATTTCTACAGTTTTGTAGTAGCTTTGCAGTGGTAATTGTGTACTATTTATTTAGTATATCTGTCGTATTCTTGTAGTATAACTGGAGTTGTATTTTTGTAGTATTTCCGTCGTAATATTTCAGCAGTGGTATTTTTGTTGTATTTCTGTTTCAGTATTCTTATGTATCTCCATAGTAGTATTTTTCAGTATTTCTGTAGCTTTTTTTTTGGGTAATATTATTTTAGTTGGGTTTTCTTTCATAATACTTCGTTATTAGTAGTAGAATAAAACTGTGGGTGTTATTTTTTTAATGTTTCTGTAGAAACATTTTTGCGATATTTTTATAGTTGTATTTTTTAGGATTTCTGTACTATTTATATAGCATTCTGTAGTTTTATTGTATTGCTCACGTAACATTTCTGTAGAAGTACAATAAAACTGTGGGTGTTTTGTTTGTAGTGTTTCTGTAGAAATATTTTTGTTGAAATCTAGGATTAAAACCAGTTATATTTGATAGTTTGTGCAAGGGGAAATTTTTGACCAGGTACACACCAGTCAACTTGTAGCGTGTTTGAGAGTATAGGAGTATTTTTAGGAGAGTATGGTAGTTTTGGTGCATGTGTATGACTGTCTCTGTATAAGAGTATAGTTATGCAAGTGTGAGAGTATGTTATTTGTGAGAGCAAGTATTATCTACTTCTCAACTGGCATTTTAATAAGAGTGCGCTTGCTCCAAGTCGCAGATTTTCTTAGTAAATCAGAGTATTTCCTGCGTTGCAAGGAAAACCCCGAGCAGGTGAAAGAGTGGATAAAGTTTGCTGGCGGCTTCCTGTCACACACTGAGAAAACACTAACATACAAACCGGCACACACACTTGAGATTTATTGTTCCTATGTGGCCTGTCAAGTGAGGTTGATTGGAAACTACAAGGATTGGGGCAGGTCTTCAAGGTGGTCTAGGTAGGAATGAGTCCGTGGACATCCACCAGCAAAAACTGGTTGACGCCAAGGTTTTTCGGGCATGGGGTATCAGCAATCTCATCTCATCTCATCTCATCAGCTACACCGCTTATCCTCATTAGGGTCGCGGGGGGGCTGGAGCCCATCCCAGCCATCTCCGGGCAGTGGGCAGGGGACACCCTCAACTGGTTGCCAGCCAATCGCAGGGAACACAGGGACAGACAACTCACTCGCTCATTCACACCTAGGGACAATTTGGACCGGCCAATTCGCCTGAAATGCATGTTTTTGGAACGTGGGAGGAAACCAGAGTGCCCGGAGGAAACCCATGCAAGCACGGGGAGAACATACAAACTCCGCACAGGAAGTCTGGAGCTGGATTTGAACCCACGACAGGTTCCCATGACATGAACTGTGCCGCACAAGCGCTAACCACTGCTCCGCCGTGCTGCCTGGTATCAGCAATGTTCCCTTTAATTTTCCACAAAGTAGGTGAGCAATGCTTGAAACAACAGTGAGCAACCATAATCCCAAGTGTGGCAAGATAATTAATGATCAAACATGTCCAAAACTTGAGATCAAGTTACATTTTGCTGAGTTTCCGGCAATGCAAAATGATTTTTCTCTTTCGAATGAATTGACTCATGTACTATTGCAAAGGTTGTTTGGCCTACAAACATCGTTTGTTCTTACAATTCTTTCACAAGATATCCATTTCCTTTTATTTCCTGACATATTTTGTTGCATAATATTAACATTTTGGGGGCTTATATAGTCGGTTGTAAGATACAGAACTGTACTTGATCACATTTTTTTAGTGGAAGTACAATGTTGGCTACAAGATTCACTTGATATCATTGGAAATTATTTGAATGCAACACAAACTTTTTCTTCTTTTTTCCGTGTTTTTTTTCTACTTTTTTTTAAATTTCTTTAAAAAAAATCTCTTTGTGTTATTTTTTTCCGAGCTGTTACTTTTTTCTTTTTGTTCTCCATTTACCTTTTTTTCCTACATTTCTTTCTTTGCTTTTTTCTGGCCTTTTAATAAATTTTTCCTTCTTTTTTTCTCTTCCTTTTGTTTTTTTTTTTCTCAGCTTTTCACTACTTTTTCATTTTGGTGTTTTTTTTCTTTTTTGTTCTATTCGGTCATTTTGTGCATAATCTTACATGATATTTGGTCACGTTGGAATTAAAGAAGCAAAAACAACCTGAAGAGCCGTTTAGGACCCGAAAGAACCGGTTCCTATTAGTGAGCCAAGCCGAAGAATCCGGTTCTCGACAAACTCTACTAACTTAACTCAATTTCGTTCTCCTTCGACTCGACTTCAAAATACCGCATTTAGGACCCAACGTCAGGGGAACCCGTGTATTTTTACCTTCATGCACTGTAACTTTGACTTAAGTCGCTTCTTAATTAGTAATTTTGAGCCCTCATTTTTGTGAGCTGGCTAGATTTTCTTGTGCGCTGAGAATGTGCGAGCAGTGCGCAATGCGCACGCGTGCAGCTTAGAGGGAACACTGGGTATCAGTAATGTGGTGTATCGTCATTCCCTTATTCAATTTTCTAGATGAGGGTTGCTGGAGCCAATCCCAACCGAGCAAACTTTTTGAGTCGAGGGCCTCATTGGGTTAAAGGATTTGCCCAAGGGTCTGGCCCTGGGGACTGCAATTTCTATCAGGGTTACTCTGTAGTCTGGAATTTGCTCTATAACATAGTGACATATTGCTATTTTGTACTTAGGTAATTGCTGATTTACTGCTTCGTTTTTTACTTGAATTATCTTTATTGTCTTTTATATCAACGTATCGTGCATTGTTTTCTGCAGCAGACAGCACACGCCAAATGCTATAACGGGGGCAGGTTAGGGAGGGTTCGGTGTGTCGAGTGGGCGTGACTGTATGCACGACTGTGATAGGCTGTTGTATGCTGTCAGTCAAACAGCAAGGGAGGGCAGGCGCACTAGGCATTGTGGCCACCAATACAAACTGAGAAGCACGGAAGCTGCTAGTATTTTAGCGGCTTGTTACATTGAAAAGAAATTCATCCAATAAATCAGACTCTGAAGAAAGACAGAAGAGCACAAAGAAATAGGCATCACTAGAGGGTGCTCCATGGATTTCTATCTGGTCCGGTAAGAGACCGAGGCGGCGACAGTAGTGCCGGAGTGTTAGCCTACGATGGCTAGGCTACGTACCAACTCTCATAAGCTACCCCTGCAGAGCCAGTATCTCACCAACCCCAGATCCTTTACCCATGAAACGGATGACCTGGAGCTACAACTCGAGGGAAACTTCGACATTCAGGATGGTTGTATTTTAACCATCACAAAGACATGGCTCAATACAAGGATACCCTAAGCTAGAGTATTTAGTTTCTTTTGTCTTTTATTAGCATATTTGGTATTGGAGTAATCCAAAAGTAATTAAAAGTAATCCAGTTAAAGTAACCCTACCCAACCCTGAAAATATATATATAAATATTTATATGACAAATGATCTAGATCAAAAGCCAAGAAAGTCAAACCAAAAAAGCAGCAACGTAACAAAATACCATATAACAATGTCATCAAGACGACTAAATACCTTCCATTGCACAATATTTGAAAAATAAAGTCATTAATGCAGATAAACTGTCAATTGTCTCTCACTGACTCTGTTACCATATAATAAATGAGTTTTTGTACAGGAACAGTAACATAGCACATCAAAAAGACATGGCTCAATCCAAGGATACCTGTTGCAAATCTCTGCATAGTGAGCTTTTTTCATGTGTTTATGTCAATTTGTGGTGTTGCCACAGAAGTAGACAATTTTACCATTCAAATTATACCCGGTATTATCCTTTTCTGTAGTTGAAAAAACTAAGTCCACACCGCTTCCTCTTTGCCTTTGTAATTTGTAGCTTCTGGTTGGGTTGGACACATATATTTGGCCCTGTTTTCTGAGAGGCAGGGAGGCTGCAGCAGCAGGCCAGTTAGGGACAGGTGCTAAAACTGTGCCTGTTAGCCAGTGGCCGAAGGGGCTAAGCCATCTAGTGAATTATCAATCCCAGGACAATGGTATCGATCCGATCCAAGTACTTGCTTCGTATCGATAATATCGATATTTGGGTCGATCCGCCCACCCTTACCGCCTTAGTGACGGCCAAAGCAGAAGTTTATCTCCGACCAATGGCCGACCTAACACGGCGAGAAAGGGGAAGACCGCCACGGAGGAAGTTCACATGCATGCACCCACTGACTAAACGACCACACATTCAGAGTATTTCCTCTATAAAATCACAGCTGTGGGAAAAAACAAAGGTCTTTTTTCTACTTTTACATCATCAAATTTTGTGCCAAATTATGAAGTCGATGGCACTAAAAACAAGCTCGACCCAAAAACTGTAATTATCAGCTTCCTTGCATTGCTTTCTCCTTTGTTCCAGATGTGTGCTTTCAAATTTAAGCATTTAACCAATCACATTTCAGCCATTACTTGTTGCCAAGGTCAAACCTCTACCTGGAGGCCTTCACGATCAGTACTGAAGGCCCTGGGGCATAAAACTAGTGACGATAACACTGTTGGTTTAGCCAATCAGATTTTGAGTTGGCGGGGCCAGCGCCTGCTAGCAGGCCTTGGGAAACATCACCAGTTTCATAAACTAGCATTGGCTAGGGGGCGGTATCGTAAGTATCAAATAGGAAGAAAAAAAATCCTGTGTCCAATGCTTCTGTCGAACAGAAATTTTCAGCCCTAAATCAGATAAAAAATATACAGCTTCAATGGCAATAGAAAACTTGATGGAACTGAAACGTACAGAATCTGTATAGAGTAATTAAGCAAAGAAAGTTGGATAGATTTGTGGTGAGTAACATATGGCGGTATTCCTGAATAATATTGCAGTTTTATGAGAGTATTATTGATTTTTGATATGCTTTATTTTATATATTCCATGAAAGGCGTCCAGGAGCTATCAGATGCCCGTGACACCTCAGAAGGCTCTTCTCAATGTTCTCAAGTTCTGTTGTAATATTTCTCTAGTAGTATTTTTGTTGTATTTTTGTAGCGTTTCCGCAGTTGTATTTTTGTAGTATTTTTCTAGTATTTTTGTAGTATTACTGTTGTTCTATTTTTTGTAGTATTTCTGCCGTAGTAATTGCGTACTATTTCTGTATTATATCTGTAGTATTCTTGCAGTATAACTGTAGTTGTATTTTTGTAGTATTTCTGTCATTATATTTCTGTAGTGATATTTTTGTAGTATTTATGTAGTTTTTCCGCATTTGTGTTTTTGTTGTATTCTTCCAGTGTTTTTGTAGTATTACTGTAGTTTTATTTGTTTTAGTATTTTGTAGTATTTCTGCGGTAGTAATTGTGTACTGTTCCTGTTGTGTATCTGTCGTATTATTGTAGTATAACTGTAGTTGTATTTTTGTGGTATTTCTGTCATTACATTTCTGCAGTAGTACTTTTGTAGTATTTATGTAGTGTTTCCGCAGTTAGATTTTTGTAGTACTTTTCTAATGTTTTGCAGTATTTCTGCAGTTGTCATTTTCTACTATTTCTGTAGTATATCCGTAGTATTCTTGTAGTATAACCATATTTAGATTTTTTCAGCATTTTTCTAGTATTTTTTATGTATTACTATTTTTTTTTTTCTAGTATTTTCTACTATTTATCTGGTACATCTGTAGTATTCTTGTAGAATAACCGTAGTCGTATTTTTGTAGTATTTCTGTCGTAATATTTCGGTAGTGGTAATTTTGTTGTATTTCCGTTTCAGTACTTTTATATATCTCCATAGAAGTATTTTTTAGTGTTTCTGTAGTATTTCTGTAGCATTTGTTTTTGTAATATTCTTGTCGTTGTGTTTTCCCTCTATTTCTCCTGTTGTAGTATTTCTGTCGTAGTAGTTTTGTTGTATTGCTCTCATAATATTACGTTGTTAGTAGTAGAATAAAACTGTGGGTGTTATTTTTTTAATGTTTCTGTAGAAATATTTTGGAGATATTTTTATAGTAGTATTTTTTTAGAATTTCTGTACTATTAATACAGCATTTTGTAGTATTTCTATAAGAGAATTTTTGTAGGATTTCTTTAATATTTTAGTAATATTACTGTAGCTCTATTTTTGTAGTATTTGTGTTGTAATAATTTTGCAGTAGTACTTTTTTATTATAGCATTACTGTAGTAGTATTTTTGTAGTATTTCGATCTTATCTTTTTTCCCAGAATTAAGGCAAAATACTGAATTAGGGCGTTAAATTTGCTATTTATTTGTAATATTTTGTATTATTTTTGTAGTAGTATTTTTGTTGTAGACACACACACACAGGTACAATGTGGATATAGTTGGCAAAAAAAACCATTTTTATTAATAGTACTTTACTATCATAGTTATTGTCATTATATTTTGACCATCTATGTTTGGCAGGCCGGATGGAAAAGCCTGACGGGCCTCATGCGGCCCTCGTACCGCAGTTTGCCCACCCCGTGTCAAAACAATAACGCGTTATGTACACATGGCCCCGGTGGCTTTCGGACTTGGAGTCAAACGGCGTATCGATCCGGATTCTTTTCCGATCAAACAAGCGCTATCGATGTTTAGCATGGATGGTTAGCGCGTTTGCGGGCTAGCGCGTGTTTGATCACGTTAGCGTTGCGCACACGAAAGAACGACGGATCAATGGAGACGCAGATTACGGCTCACAAAGGCCGGCCTGTCTCTACATTGACCCGATCAATTGATTAGCAATGATTGTTCGACAAGAGAATTTTTTCCCCGAAATAAAAATTATAATAATACATGCGGTTTGGTATTATCTGCATATGACATTTTGTGAAATGGCGTTCAAAGAGATCGAGAGCATGAGACGGGAAAAATCGGAGGGACGGGCAAGCGCCATGTGGGACAGTTCACCTCTGAGTGAAGGGGATTCGCTTTATTACGTCTACCTGTCGGGAAGCAGAACAGGATCAGGACCCAAACGCGTGACGATCTTACACAAGCCTTTCATTGTACGGGAAATGGGGAGTCATGCAGGTTAGGAAGCCGGTCTGGCGCGGAAGGACAGGAAGCCAGAGACCGACGAGACGGATTCCAACTGCCCGAGTTAATATCGGACAGATGGGGTCGATACCGGACAGGAAGTGACAGACAGGATAGATAACGGATAAGGATATCGAAAATTAGCAGGAGAAACTAGACGGGAACGAAAACTGGAGAAAATAATAAACAGGACAAAAATAAACGGGAACAATACCGGACTGGAGATATCACAGGAACACAGGAGCGAGTCAGAACCCACGTCTTGTGGGTCAGAAGTACGTTTGATGGGCTGACAAAACAGCAAGAGTGCGCTGAGCTTAATATAGAAAGAAATCCAATCTCTCAACGAGCCACAGCTGGCGTCCCATGGGCGGGGCCAATTGGGCACCATGGCAACCGTAACACACACGGGCGGGGCCAATTGGGAACCATGACAATCGTGACACACACCGGCGCGGCCAATTGGGCACCATGGCAACCGTGACACACACGAGTGGGGCCACTTGGGCACCATGGCAACCATGACACACACGGGCAGGGCCAATTAGGCACCATGGCAACCGTGACATACACCGACGCGGTCAATTGGGCACCATGGCAACCGTGACACACACGTGCGGGGCCAATTAGGCACTATGGCAACCGTGACACACACCGGCGCGGCCAATTGGGCACCATGGCAACCATGACACACACGTGCGGGGCCACTTAGGCACCATGGCAACCGTGACACACACGGACGTGGTCAATTGGGCACCATGGCAAACGTGACACACACAGGCGGGGCCAATTGGGCACCATGGCAACCGTGACACACACCGGCGCGGCCAATTGGGCACCATGGCAACCATGACACACACGTGCGGGGCCACTTGGGCACCATGGCAACCGTGACACACACAGACGTGGTCAATTGGGCACCATGGCAACTATGACACACATGGGCAAGGCCAATTGGGCACCATGGCAACCACAATAATACCATATTTTCACGACCAATAGGATGTACATAAAAATATTGGATTTTCTTCAAATTTTGCGGCGAGCCCTGTGTATCATTCAAGCGGCGGGCATAGGGAATTTTGAGTAAAATCTGATCTTTATGCGAGATTGTTTACATTTCCAACTAAACGCGTTTTGAATCTCTTGTGACTTTTAAGCATCTCTCGTTTAAATGACACCATGACACATGAAACCTGGATCACGGCCAGACCTAACCACTAGGATCCTTGGATCATAGATCTCACCATCACACAATTTTTACTCACAGTGCCATGTCGTATAAGGTTGTAATGTCACATTATGGGAAAGAGTTCAGCCAACTCGGTAAAAATATTACAGAAACATTACTACAGAAATACTAAAAAAACTACAGTAATATTTTAAAAATACTACAGATATATTACACAAATTCCACAGAAATACTACCATGGAAATACTAAAGAAAATACTACTGCAGAAATACCACTACGGTAATGCTTTCATAAAAAAAAAATACTATGACAAAAATACTGCTTCGGAAATATGACAGAAACACGACAGAAATACAACTACAGTAATACTACAAAAATACTATTGATATGCTACAAAATTTGTACAATGGAAATACTACAAAAGTACAACAAAAGCACTACAAAACCTGATGCTTGGAAACAGGGACCTAGTATATTACTTGGCTTGTATTCTGAAAAGAAAAGAATACATTAGAAATACTACAAAAGTACTGCTTCATTAATACTGTAATTATGTAAAAAAATACTTCCACAGAAACATTTCAACAAAAATACTACAAAAATCCAAATACAATAATATTATAGAAATACAACAGATATACTACACACATTCTCCAAAAATACTTCTATGGAAATACTAAAGAAAACATTACTGCAGAAATACTACAAAAATACCACTACAGTAATACTACAAAATATTAGGACAGAAACACAAATAATACTTATACAGTAATACTACAAAAATACTATAGATATTCAACAACAATTGTACTGTTGAAAAACAACAGAAATACTACAAAAACACTGTTCTGGAAATACTCCAGAAATACTACTATAGAAATACTACAAAAACACCACTACAGTAATACCATTATACAAAAATACTACTCCAGAAATATTACAGCAGAATCCTACAAAAAAAACACTACAGAAATAATACAGAAAGACTAAAAACATACAAATGCAGAAATACTACAAAAATACTACAGCTATACTATAAAATTCTACTATGGAAATACTACAAAAATTCTACTAAAATACTTCTATGGAAATACTAAAGAAAACATTACTGCAGAAATACTACAAAAATACCACTACAGTAATACTACAAAATATTAGGACAGAAACACAAAAAATACTTATACAGTAATACTACAAAAATACCATAGCTATTCAACAACAATTCTACTGTTAAAAAACAACAGAAATACTACAAAAACAATGCTATGGAAATACTCCAGAAATACTACTACAGAAATACTACAAAAACACCACTCCAGTAATACCATAATACAAAAAAACTACTGCAGAAATATTACAGCAGAATCCTACAAAAAACACTACCGAAATGATACGACAGAAACACTAAAAACATACAAATGCAGAAATACTACAAAAATACTACAGTTATACTATAAAAGTTTTACTTTGGAAATACTACAAAAATTCTACAAAAATACTTCATGGAAATATTAAAGAAAACATTACTGCAGAAATACTACAAATTATTAGGACAGAAATACCATAATACAAAAATACTACTCCAGAAATATTACAGCAGAAACACTAAAAACATACAAATGCAGAAATACTACAAAAATACTACAGTTATACTATAAAAGTTTTACTATGGAAATACTACAAAAGTACTACTATAATGCTAAAAAATACTGCTATGGAAATACAAAAAAAATACACAAATTCCACAGAAATACTACCATGGAAATATTAAAGAAAATACTACTGCAGAAATACTATAAAAATACCACTACAGAAATCTAATGTAAAAATACAGCTATGGAAATACAAAAAAATACAGCCCACAATACTACCAAAAACCCACATAAATACTTCAAAAACATGACTGCAGAAATACTCTGAACATACAAAAATATATAAATACAGTAATACCAAAAATATACAACTCAAAATCTGATTGGCTAACAGGGACCCCATGTATTATTTTGCTTTTAATTGCGTATGTTTCAAAAACATTGAAAAGGTCTCCAGGACCGGCCCCTTGGCCGCATTTGTTAACCCAATGTGGCCCCCGACTCCAACCAGTTGCCCACCCCTGGGTTAAATTGTGTCTTTTGAGTAAGGGTCAATCTTAAAATAGACAATGGATCTTATCAGTTTGTGAGTGTTGGCAGCGCAGTAGAAAACAATGCACGGTCAAAGTTGGGCCGGCCGGCCTCATAATGCAAGCGACCTGTCAAAGAGACCCGAAGACAGGAAGCGCTGGCCTGCTCTGGCCTCTTTGATAAAGTCCTGAATTGACAAACGATCTTCAATTAGCCTTGGACGACCGGGACAATGAGTGGTGGACAACGAGTGAAAGGGATGCAGTCAGTTGCTAACTCCAGGGATACAGTGGTACCTCTACTTATGGATTAAAACTGTTCCGGGAGTAGCTTCATAACCTGAAAACTTTGTAAGTTGAGACGCATTTTGAATGTAAACGCGCTAATCCGTTCCATGCCCCGCAAAATCCTTTTAATGTACAGGTCAACCATTCTAACTGCAAGGCATTGTGTTAAAATTGAACGTTGATCTGTCCTGGAGGAGTGGAATGTCTTTCTGGTAGAAGTCAGACAAAACAAATTGCTTAGTCTTTTATTGATTTATTTATTTTTACATATAGGCTAACCTACCTGACTATCTGTAAAATATGTCGTTCTGGCCTGGGAGAGTGAAATGTCTTTCCAGTAAAACTGCTAAGTCAGCCAAAACTAAAATGCTGAGTCAGGTCTTTTGGTTGAGTTTTTTTACATCCATGGTAACCTACCTGACTACCTGTAATAGATGGTGTTTGATATTTAATGTATTTTTCAGTAATTAGTTACTGTTACTAGTTACTTCATTTAACAAGTAATTCAGTTACTCCAGAAAAAAAAGTGTGTTACTATCTAGTAAGTACCTAGTTAATAACTACAGATTATACTCAAATAGAAGCCGTAACCCTAAAAGTGCTTTGGAAGCACTAAATCCTTCCTATTTCTTGGCTTGTGTAATCTTGAGAGCTTGCAAATGAACACATAGCTGAGACACTCCATATCCAGTTTGGTTCTGAAATTTGAGCATGCGGCGAGAAAAAAAACAAACAAAAACATTCACACACACTCACAAACATCAATTGCGGTGACAGCCTACCTGCATATCGGGGGCACTATTTATGCAGTATGTTTGTAGGATTTCAATAGTATACTTTTTTGTATTTTTGTAGAAGTACTTATGTAGTATTTCTGTATAAGTCTTCCTGTAGTGTTTTTGTAGTTTTTCTATGTTAAAGAATTTTTGGAGAAGTTTTTATAGTATTTCTATAGTATTTCTGTATATGTTTTTTATAGTATTATTTTATACTTGTTACTGTAGTACTGTTTTTGCAGTATATCTGAAGTAGTATGTTTGTAGTATTTCTATAGAAGTCTTCCTGTAGTATTTTTGTAGAGTCTTTTCTACAAAAGTCTTTTAACATATAGGTCAACCATTCTAACTACAAGGTATTGTGTTGAAATTGAACGTTGTTCTGTCCTGGAAGAGTGGAATGTCTTTCTGATAGAAGTCAGCCAAAACAAATTGCTTGGTCTTTTATTTAATTAATTATTTTTACATCTGGGCTAACCTACCTGACTATCTGTAAAATATGTCGTTCTGGTCTGGGAGAGTGAAATGTCTTTCCGGTAAAACTGCTAAGTCAGCAAAAAATAAAATGCTGAGTCAGGTTTTTTGGCAGCAGTTTTTGTCGTATTTCTATAGTATTTCTATAGTATTTCTGCATACGTTTTTTATTATATTACTTTACACTTATAGTGTAGTACTGTTTTTGCAGTATATCTGAAGTAGTATGTTTGAAGTATTTCTGTAGAAGTCTTTCTGTAGTATGTTAGTAGTTTCTATGTTATAGAATTTTGCAGCAGTTTTTGGGGTATTTCTAAAGTATTTCTGTTTATGTTTTTTATAGTATTACTTTATACTTTTTACTGGAGTACTGTTTTTGCAGTGTATCTGAAATAGTATGTTTGTAGTATTTCTGTGGAAGTCTTCCTGTAGTATTTTGGTCGTTTTTCAATGTTATAGAATTTTTGCAGTAGTTTTTGTAGAATTTCTATAGTATTTCTGTATGTTTTTTATAGTATTACTTTATACTTATTACTGTAGGACTGTTTTTGCAGCATATCTGAAGTAATATGTTTGTAGTATATCTGTAGAAGTCTTCCTGTAATAGTTTTGTAGTTTTTCTATGAAATAGAATTTTTGTAGTAGTTTTTGTGGTATTTCTATAGTATTTCTGTCTATGTTTTTATAGTATTATTTTATACTTATTACTGTAGTACTGTTTTTGCAGTATATCTGAAGTAGTATGTTTGTAGTATTTCTGTAGAAGTCTTCTGTAGTATTATTGTCGTTTTTCTATGTTATAGAATTTTTGCAGTAGTTTTTGTAGTATTTCTATAGTATTTTTGTTAACGTTTTTTATATTATTACTTTATACTTATTACTGTAGTACTGTTTTTGCAGTATATCTGAAGTAGTATGTTTGTAGTATTTCTGTAGAAGTCTTCCTGTAGTATTTTTGAAGTTTTTCAAAGTTATATAATTTTTGCAGTCGTTTTTGTTGTATTTTTATTGTATTTTTGTTTACGTTCTTTATAGTATTACTTTATACCTATTACTGTAGTACTGTTGTTGCAGTATATCTGAAGTAGTATGTTTGTAGTATTTCTGTAGAAGTCTTCCTGTAGTATTTTTGTAGTTTTTCAATGTTATAGAATTTTTGCAGTAGTTTTTGTAGTATTCCTGTTTACGTTTTTTAATAGTATTACTTTATACTTATTACTGTAGTACTCTCTGTAGTACTGTTTTTGCAGTATGTCTGAAGTAGTATGTTTGTAGTATTTCTGTAGTTGTATTTTTGTAGTATTTCTGTTTTATTAGTTTTGAAGTACTTCTGTCGTATTATTTTTTTTAGTATTTCATTAGTAGTAATTTTATAGTAGTATTTTTTGTTGTGAGTTTTTAACATTACATGTTTTAGACTATATTTTACAGGAGAAATGATTTAAAAAATAGTACATAAATGTTATTTGTGCCAGGGAGTATACAGTACTTGGTTATTGGAGCACACCATACACACGACAACAGGAATCTTTCATTTGTGGAAAACAAAATATTAATGAAGTTGTACTTTCTAGGTTTTAGAAGTAGATAACAAGTAGCATAGGTAAAGGTGAGCCCTCACCATTAGCATAAAAACACTTTGCCGTCTTGCTAGCTCGCTCTACTTCCTCTGTCGGATTGACAGGTGACAGCGCATGGAGATCACGTTTTTTTCTGACAACTAGCATCAAAGGTGTCAATTGTATTCCGAGATGTTTTTCGCTCTTTCTTATCACTTGAGGTGTTAAGTAACCTGACACCCCTGAAGCCCTACTTGAAGCCCTACCCTCCCTCCGACATACCTAGCAGCCCACCCAGGTGTGGCATCCTAATCAGACATTTACAGCACTTCCTATGTGAGGGGCTGAACACAACACGCTCTGCAAACAATGCATGCCAAAAATTTCAGGCTGAGGTCGGAGGAGACCTACGCTAAGTAGAAGTTAGATCGGGTCTAAAAAAAAAAACAGCCTGACCCAGGCCTGCAGATATAATAGTTCGACCCTGCCCGAGTAAGACCAATTAACCGCCGCTAAGTTGAGATAAGATCGGGTCTAAAAAAATCCAGCCTTGCCCAGGCCTGCAAATATGAAAGCCCGACTCAGCCCAGGCCCAACCAATTAACATCCGCCAAGAAGACGTAAGATATGGTCTAAAAAAATCCAGCCCGACCCAGGCCTGTGGGTATTCAAGCCCAACCCAGCCCGAGTCTAAAAAATGAACCTCTGCCAAGTTGAGGTCAGATCAGGTCATAAAAAAACAGCCTGACCCAGGCAGGCAGATATGAGAGCCCGACCCAGCCCGAGCACAACCAATTAACCTCCGCCAAGTTGAGGTCGGATTGGGTCTTAAAAATCCAGCCTGACCCAGGCCTGCAAATATGAGAGCCCGACTCAGGTAAGATCGGTTGTAAAAAAGATCCAACCCGACCAAGGTCTGTGGGTATTCAAGCCTGATTTAGCCAAAGCCCAACCAATTAACCTCCGCCAAGTAGAGGTAAGATCAGGTCTAAACATTCCAGCCAGACCCAAGCCCGCAGGTATTAAAGCCCGACTCAGTCCGAGCCCAACCAATTAACCTCTGCCAAGTTGAGGTCAGATCGGGTCTTAAAAAATACAGCCAGACCAAGGCCTGCAGATATGAAAGCCCGACCCAGCCCGAGTGCAACCAATTCACCTCCGCCTAGTAGATGTAAGATCGGGTCTAAAAAGTCCAGACCCAACCCAAGCCCGCAGGTATTAAAGCCTGACTCAGCCCGAGCCCGACCAATTAACCTCCGCCACGTAGAGATAAGATCGATTCTAAAAAAAATCCAGCTCGACCAAGGCCCGAGGGTATTCAAGCCCGACTCAGCCCGAGCCCAACCAATTCACCTCTGCCAAGTTGATGTCTGATCGGGTCTTAAAAAAATCCAGCCTGGCCCAGGCAGGCAGATATGAGAGCCCGACCCAGCTTGAGCACAACTAATCAACATCCGCCAAGTTGAGGTAAGATCGGTTCTAAAAAAGATCCAACCCAACCAAGGCCCCTGGGTATTCAAGCAAGACCCAGCCCGAGCCCAACAAATTAACCTCCGCCAAGTTGAGGTCCGATCGGTTCTAAAAAATCCAGCCCGACCCTTGCCCATGGGGATTAAGGCCCGACCCAATGAACATTTTTGTCATGAACCGGAAAAAGAGACCGGACCCAGTAGCGTTTGTTTACTCAGTTTTATTAGTAAAGAGGGAGAGCAGGGCTTGCTTCCGCGATCTGATGATTAACAGACAAGGGTAGCAGGTGACTGGAAACGCGGAAGTGGCACTTCCGTGTCGAGCGAGGATCATTGTAGACTTGCAGGAATACTGGCCGTTAGCCGGGACGGGAGAGCAAGGGCGGTATTGAGTTCAGAAACAAGGTCGGCAACAGGTGTCGGGCAGGAAGCGGGGCAAAACAGGTCGGATGTCGGGATGGCAGAACAGGGCAGAATCGGGTCCAGAAACAGGTCGGCAACAAGTATCAAGCAGAGGAAAACAGGGCAGGAAAAATGTCTGAAAGTATGAGCTTGCCTAGCTGGGAGCATCGGTTCGCAACGATCCGACGACGTCCTCTTGAAAGCCGGGGGTTTAAAAAGAGTCTCTTAGCCAATCAGCTCTCAGGGCTGTTGGCGACAATTGGGCAGTCACAGGGGCCTTGAATTGGCAATCATGACAATTTTGGAGCTATTGGCCATTTTAAAAAGCCAATTCCACACTAAAATCAATGTGATATTATTCCCAATCACTCGTCTTTTAGAATCCCTATACATTGTTGCACTCCCTCCTTGTGAAAACGGTTACAACCACATACAGTACAACCGAGTACAACGTTGGGACTCTTCAATGTAAATCTGTATTCCTGGCCATGATTGTGATACTGATCGCTGCTTGGCTCTGTGGCTAGGACCTTGACTCAGCCTCTTGGCTGGGAGCAAGTGTCTCAGCCCCTTGGCTTTGTAGCGTATTATGATTTGACCGATAACGGATAATGGATAATTGATAAAGAATATAGAACAATAAACCTTACAAAATCCCTTCCCCCCCACTATACAATTAACAGTTATTAGGTGAAGCTCATTTAAAAAAAACTCATTATCAAGAAGAGTTTAGACATCAAACATCTGGAATATGACTGGAAAACACACAAACATTCAGACACCAGACCTTTTTGTCGGAGTCCGGTTTTAGAACGCAGCCAAGGTTTAAGACCACACTCGGAGTGGTCCGGGAGGAAAGTGCAGGAGCACAGATTAGTACAGCTAATGGTGGTCTCTAATACGATCATTGTCAAGTCAAGTAGCGAAGCAGAAAACGGGGTCCAAGATGCAGGCGAGGGGTTGGTGTTCCAGTAAACCCAAACAGCGGAGGCCACAGTCCAAAACTTCGTCAGGTGGTCCAAGGGATTGTTACACGGGAAGTCAGGTAACGAGGTAACAATCGTGGTCTATGATGCAGGCGCAGGGCTGATGTTCCATTAAAACGAAACGGCAAAGGCAACTGTCCAAGAGTCTGTCAGGTAGTACTTGTGATCTGAGGGACAGGCAAAGGTTTTTCCACTGGAATAACAAAAAGCTGAAACAAGAGAACGTGACATGGAAGACAACAAACTAGCACAGAGCCAAGGAGACCGAGTGTTTAAATAGTGACGAAGGAGAGTCTGGTTGGGAGGGAAATCGAGAGATGCAAAGAGAGGTATCTAACAGAGAACTGGAACCTTGCGACACAAGTTTTTAGTGTCGAGAATAACCTCCACCAAACTAATTTTCATTTTATGAGAAAGGGCAAAGCTGTTGCATTAAACGAGGCGTGTCGAAACTTTTCAGAAAGCTGGCCAGATCCTCACCCTCTGTGACATTGCAGCTCGCCTTTGTATCATTTTCATTTGACTCGCAGGGTCTCATGAAAAAGCGCTGCTCTGCCGTGAAACAGCTTCCGATCGCTCAATCTTTTCACAGCGTTCGTTTCCAGTTAGCTGTTTGTTGTCAGTACGTTTCTGGATATTATATTTTTAGAAAACAGATACATTCTCTTGGCAAATTAGACAAATGCAGTAGTTTTGGCTTCCCGTGAAAAATACCTCAATTTTTACGTACCTGTCAAGCTCCACAGCTCCATGCCCTTACAAACTGTCGTATTTTCCCTTACAAAATACAAAATAATCTTACACCATATTTTTTTTATCAAATCTGTCTTTTTTCATTTTCTCCTTTTATACTTCCTTTTTTTCTTCACTTCTTTATACAACATAATACTTCGTAATATAATGCATCAAAGCAAGTGAGCCGTTTGAGAGCCGGCTCTCTTTAATGAGTTGAGCCGAAAAAGCCGGTTCTCTAAAAAGAGACGGTCTTCCTTTCACTACACAACTACCACATGAAATCCGAGGCGGCAGACGCATGCGCACAGTAGCATCAAACCGCTCGCTTCGTTTGCAACGAAAAAAAAAAAAGACGATACCGAGATAGAGGCTACTGCGGCGAACTCTTTTGACTTGATTGATTTGCCGTTTCGTGATAGTCGGTGTATACCCGATGGTACCCATACTTAACAAATTTGCGTTTCTCCGTACAGATTTTCTTGTACGTCGTACACGTCTTAAAATGCATAATAAAAGTACTTTGTACGGCAAAAACGTACAGGTTGACAGGTATGTTTTTACATGTCCAGGAAGTGGCGGCCCTCGCAGTCAACCTTCCTTTTTTATTTACAGTAACCAAGTCAGAACTGGTAACCAAGTCAGAACTGGGGTGGGCTAAATATCTCACAGAAAGCCATGGGCAAAGGGGCCAAAGGACATCACCTGGTAAAATGGTGATTTAAAAAAAAGATACATTTTACAGATTTACTATATTATTACTTTTATGACAGAAGCCGCAAACCAGTAAAAATGTGATCACGGGACGGAACTGGCCCAAGGGCCGGACTTTGAAGAAACCTGCTTTAAAGCGAAAATATAATCCTATAATCCCACAGTTTAGTGTGAAAGGGCTCGAAGATCAAATGAGGATTGATTTCTGCAACCGTCAATGGCCTGGAATGAGTTAATAACGGAAAGGGGGGCGCAATGTATGACATGGTGCTTACATAAATACGCAAAGGGGGGACACAAGGGGCCCCCCGTTTGGCTAATGCTACAACTGCCGCGCATTGTCCAATCCCCAGATGGCCATCCCCAGCCAGAGGCGCAACCGGCATCCCGCCCTCTCCCCGCTTTTGTGCGAAGGGGGACAACTTGTGCTGCTGCGCCAAGGACAGGAAGCGCTCGCAGAGGGGACAGGAAGCGCTCGCCGCCGCCGTCGGCCGAGGCCTGGATCTGAGATAATGCCATTGTGTGTCCCCGGAGCGCTCCCCTGTTCGGGGTTTGGCGTCGAGAGGACTCGGCCCCCGCCCTGCCCCAGACTCCCCAGGCGCAGGGCGTGGGCACGGCTGGACGAACGGGGGTGGCGTAGGGGGCTTCACCTTGGCCAGGAGTGATGGGAAGGCCGGTTCTTCTCGGAGAACTGGATCTTTCGGCTTGGCTCGCTGAGAAGAGCTCTCTTTAAATTCGCTTTCGATTCCCAAACAGTTCATTTTCTATAAAATTTGATGATATATCTCGTCTAGACTATAAATCACGATTTGTGAGTATGTGTATGTTTGTTTGTGGCGTATAGGCTCCGAAACGACTGATCAGATTATTGTGAAAATGTACATCTTAGTACTTAAGGCTTCAGGGAGTGTCTTTAGCTAAGTTCGGTGTCAAGGTACCACCAATAAATACCAACAAAATTGATAATCATCTGCTTTCGGCTCGGGAGCTGCATGCGGTCACACTGCTTCCTAGTGGATCCCTCGCACTTTTTTAACAAACCACACTTTCGTGCTATTATATAATAATAATATTAAAAAGAGATGATGCCACTCGTTTTGACCAGACACAAGCACCTTTGAAAGAGAGATAAAGAAAGAGAGTGCTAGTGAGAGAGAAAAAGAGAAAGTCAAAGAGAGAAGTAGAAAGAGAGAGAATGAGACAAAGAGAGAGAAAGGGAGACATCGGAAGGAGAGAAAGAGACAGAAAGAGACCTAGAGAGACAAAAAGGGAAAGAATGACAAAAAGAAAGAAAGGGAAAGAGAGAAAAAAGAAAGAAAGAAAGGGAAAGAGAGAAAAAAGAAAGAAAGAAAGAAAGAAAGAAGAGAAGGAGAGGAGTTAGAGAAGAGAAAGATTAAAAAGAAGAGAGAGAGAGAGAGCGAAAGAAAGAGAGAGAAAAAGAGAATGATCAAGAGAGGGAGAGGGAGAGAGAGAATGTGAGAAAGAGAGAAAATACATAGAAAAGCAAGCAAGAAAGACAGAGGATGAAAAGAAAAGAGGGGAAGAGAGAGACATAGATAGATAGAAGAAAAGAGAGGGTCAAAGAGAGATAGGAAAAGTTGGAGAAAGAGAGAAAGCAAGAGAGATATAATCAGATAGAGAGAGAAAAAGTGAATGAGAGAAAATGAGAGAGTGGGGGAGAGAAAGCGGGAATGAGACAAAGAGAGGGAGAGAAAGAGAGAGAGGGGGGAAGAGCGATGGATATATATATATATATATATATATATATATATATATATATATAATCAGATAGAAAGAAAGAAAGATGGGGAAGAGTGAGAGAGAAAGATATAAAGCGCGAGAGGAAGATAAAAAAAGGAAGAATTGAAAAGGAGATAGGGGAGAGTAAGAGAGAAAGAGAGAAAGACAGAGGAAGAGAAAAAAGAATGAATGAATTTGAGAGAAAAGGAGAGAGAAAGTGGTAACGAGAGACAAGCAAGAGAAAGGCAGATAGATGAAGAAAGAAAAGAGGGGGAAGAGAAAGACAGTTTGAAGCATAGTTAACGGGAAGGCGAGTCAGATTTTTCAGGGGAGTCGAATTTAGGGGAGCCGGCCCATAAAACCATTTCGTTCCGTTTTGTTCTCGAACGACCCATCACTCGCGGCGAGGTCGCCAGACTCCACAACTTCTCCCATAAAACCAAGATGGGCACTTTCCCACCGACACCCGGGTGCCGCGTAAAATGGCCGATGACAGCATTACGCCGCACGTCGGCTCCCGTGTCGACTTCCAGTCTGTATCACTCATATTTCTGTCAAACCTTTTTGGATTCGTGCGTCCCGACGACAGAAGAGTTCGCTGCTCCCGGTGATAAGAATGCCAAAAACTGGCAACAAACAGCAATGGCGGACGATGAGGCGCTCACACAGGAAGGACAGCAGAGTTCAAGTGCAAAACTGAAGCGACTTCCATTCAATCGGCGTCACCGGCCCGTTTTTAGCAGTGGCGGGCCGTGAGAGCCTGCAAGACCTTCTCTTCTGGCCGTAAGAATATCTGAATCACTGTGGCGGCTCTAGACTAAATGACTTCCCGGGTATGACCCCCAGACATCCTTCCCCATCCAAAATTTGCCAAGACACACATGAAACCGAATAAAAACGTGGATATATTTGTCAATTGCGCAAATACTTAGTAAGAAAATAGATATACACCGGATACATACATATTTCTTCAATTCATCATTCTCTCTGCACATCTTCAATTGGCGAGAGGCAAAGTCATATGCTGTTAGATCAGGGGTGTCAAACTGGTTTTAGCTAGGGGCCAGAAATGCTATAAAAAATCTCAAGGGGGTCGGACTAGTAAGTTTAAGAGAAAGAGAGAGGGAGAAAAAGAGAGAGAAAGAGAGGGAGAGAGAGAGAGTGATAAACAGATAGGGAGAACAAGGGAGACAGAGTATTTATAGCACTTTTTACAACACTCTTTTCCTTAATGAAGGACAGGATAGGCTGAAATATGATTAAAAATACCAGATCATAAATAAAAAATAAATAAAATAAAACAAAACAAAAACGTGAACGAAGCATGGGAAATATTCTTCTGCCTTGAAATGGTTCAGTCCATTAGATTCTCTTCCGTTCGGCTAGTGTGACTTGCGGCTTAGCGGTGGAGTCTGTGGAGGCTCTTGAGTATTACAGTGGGAGTACGTTATACAACGATTTCACAAACTGATACTAAATTGATATCATCATCAATTGATATCAGTTTCATTGAATCGAATGCAAAACAGACTCCTGGCTGTGTTTTACTGCATTACGGACTTTATTTTGAAATTCTTGAGCAACAGAAGGTTTTTTAGTACTGTAGTTGCCATCACTATACAAAATTTGTATTTTTAGTTTATTATCGTTTTTTTTTTTTTAGTTTGACTCTCTTTTTTTCTAAAAAGATTGTAATAGAAATATTTATCTTTATTTTGATTATGATAATATTTGCAATGTAGTCAATAATTTGAAAAATGAACCATTTTAGTGCCTGAAATATTTGTGCTGTGTTTATCAGGATTATAAACGAGCCCGGGGCTGTCAAGCAGGCGGCCCGCGGGCCAGATTAGGCCAGTTTAGGGATTGAATCCGGCCCGCGAGACAACACTCAGAGAAGCGCAAGAGAAAAACGAGCTGCAGGTTGTAATATGTCCACTTGATGTTGACAAAGCCAGGTGCCTCTCACAAACGCTGTACTTCTATTTCTTCCTCTCTCTCTCTCTGTCTCTCTGCCTCCCTCTCTCTCTCTCTCTCTCAGTCGCTCTCTCTTCCTACCCCATTCCCTTACTTTCTATCGCTTTCTTTCACTCTCTCTGTCTCTCTTTTTCTCTTTCTTTGTTGCTCTTTGTCTCTTTCTCTTTGTCTCTTTCTCTCTCTGTGTCTTTCTACCTTCTTTTTTTACCGTCCACCTCCCTCACGTTAGACATCTGCTTTTTGCCAATAGCGTACAAGTTTTACAAACTTTTTTCTCTGAGTTTAGGCCAAATCTTTTGCAATTTGCCGCTTGTAATGTCCAGAATTTGATTTTCTTTTCGGTGCCAGTTCGTTCATTTTCACTTTGGTTCGCTGCACGTCGCCAAAATTGATTTAAGGGACTCGACCCCGAGTAAACCCCAAGCTGCTTGTTTTTTTTTGTTTTTTTTCTCGGGTCCAATACATACCTGTCAACCTGTACGTTTTTGCCGTACAAAGTACGTTTTTTTATGCATTTTAAGACGTGTACGACGTACGAGAAAATCTGTACGGAAAAACGCTAATTTGTCAATTATGGATACTATCCGGTATACACCGACTATCACGAAACAGCAAATCAATCAAGTCAAACGAGTTCGCCGCGGTAGCCTCTATCTCGGTATGTTTTTTTTCCGTTGCAAACGAAGCGAGCGGTTTGATGTAGTGAAAGGAAGTCTGTCTCTTTTTAGAGAACCGGCTTTTTCGGCTCGACTCATTAAAGAGAGCCGGCTCTCAAACGACTCAATAGCTTTGATGCATTATATTACGAATTATTATGTTGTATAAAAAAGTTAAGAAAAAAGGAAGTATAAAAGGAGAAAATGAATTAATAATTTGAATAAGAAAATGTTTTATTCTACTTAATTATATTTGCATGTATTTTTTCTTTCTACAGTGAACGTCCAAGCTACTTCATTTTTGAACTTTTTATAATAAATCTCATTCATGTCGAGCAACTCAGTATCTCACAACAAAATGCTAATTAACAATATATATGATATAACGAAACACGTGCACAATATAACATGTTAAACAACATAAATAAACACGTTTGGAAAAAAAAATATGGTGTAGGATTATTTTGTATTTTGTAAGGGAAAATATAACATTTTGTAAGGGCATGGAGCCCTGGAGCGCGACAGATATGCATCCGGCCTGTCAGGCAAAAGGGAAGGCCGAGTCGATGCGCCCATCCCTACCAAAAGCTAGAAATGACAGAGGCAAACATGGAGCGTAGTGGACTTTTTTTCCTAACTACAGAAAAGGACAAGGTAATTTCTGTGGTAAATGGGTCTGCTACTGTGGCAACGACACAAATTGACATGAACACACGAAAAAAGCTCACGAGTGTAAACTGTAAACGTGTTCTCACACTGGGAATTAAGCTGGGCATGGAGCCGTGGAGGTTGACAGGTATGCCAATATGACTCTTTCAACATTTTGGATTGCCAATAGTCCGGGAAGTACGCATATGCTTCCAAATAAGGTCAACAGGAGGCAACTCTAAAACACCTTGGTGCGTTTTGACCACGCCCTCCTCCGCACCGATTGGCTGTGAGCGTTCCTACATAATCGCCCCACGCGCGTGGGGTCCCAGTCATTTACAGGAGCGTGTGGATGAAAGTCACGCAAACTCACCGAGAACATAGAAAGATTTCGGAATCGAACGTTTTTCCGCTGAAGAGGCTTGGAGAAAAAGAAATGAGCAGTCCCGATGCGGGTTACGCCAGCGACGATCAGAGTCAGCCAAGGTCCGAGATGTCGGTCGTGATGGCCGGGGTGGGAGTCTGTCCTTGGGCCAGCGACCCCCGGAGCCCCCTCGGGGACCCCAAGAGCGACTCAACCGAAAGGAACCAGCAAAGTCGGGCCAAAAGCGAGTCCAGGATCCGGCGGCCGATGAACGCTTTCATGGTTTGGGCCAAAGATGAACGCAAACGGCTGGCGCAACAGAACCCCGACTTGCACAACGCAGAACTTAGTAAAATGCTCGGTGAGTAATTTCGCCCACTCAGGGGTCGCCAACCCCGTGCCCACGGCGGCATTACCACGTTCTAAAAATAGACCTGATCAAGAAATATCCACGTCTAAAATGTGATTAAAATGCGATGCGATTATTTTACAGTAATCCCTCGGTTATCGCGGTCAATGGGGACCAAAACCACCCGCGAAAAGTGAAAATCCGCGAAGTAGCGACGCCCCTGCAAAAATGCTTAATATATATATTTTTTTAAAAAATTATTTTATATTATTATTTTATTTTATTATTATTATTATTATTTTTAGACCTGCAAAGCTCTGAACCCGCGAAGTAGCGAGGTCCCACTGTAATTGCATTTGTAGGGCAGGTAGTGAAAAGTGTCACCAGGGGGCGCGCTTTCACTGTCTACTGTTTTAGTACCTTTTTTCAATTTACGCAGGTGGTTTTATTCTGTCCATTCGGAGACCCCGTATTTTACCTACGTCTCCCTCTAGCGCACAGGTGTCAAACGGCCGGCCCGCGGGCCAGATCAGGGCCACCAATGGTTTAAATCCGGCCCGCAAGGCAACAGTGAGAGAAGCGCAAGAGGAAAATGAGCTATAGTTTTAAATCTTTCCACCGGATGTCACCAAAGCTAGTTAAGACTTGCAAAACAATTGTGGTAGTATTTCTCCATTTCTCTCTGACTCACTTCTTTTTTTTTATTTATTTCTCCCTCTTTTTCTTTCTCCTGTTCACTCTCTCTTTCTTTCTCTTTTTCTCTTCTCTATTTCTCTCTCACTCTCCAACGCTTTCTTTTTCTCTGTCTTGCTCTCTTTCTATTTTCTCTCTCAAATTTACACTTTAATGCTCTTTCTATTTTTCTCTTTCTTTCTCACCCTCTTTCTTTCCCTTGTTCGACCTCTCTCTCTCTCACCTCACTTTGTCTCTTTTTCTCCTGCTGACTCTTTTTCTTTCTGTCGTTTCACTTCTCTTATTCTTTTTATCTTTCTTTTTTTTCACTTAATTTTTCTCTATATATTCATTTCCCCCTTCTACTCCATTCATATCTCTGCTCTCTCTTTTTCTCTCACTGTTACTCTGTCTCCCTTGTTCTCCCTATCTGTTTATCGCTCTCTCTCTCTCCCTCTCTTTCTCTCTCTTTTTCTCCCTCTCTCTTTCTCTTCAATTTACTAGTCGGGCCCCCGTGAGATTTTTTTATAGCATTTGTGGCCCCTAGCTAAAACCAGTTTGACACCCTTGCTCTAGCGCCATTTTTGATGTACTGTTTCTTTTGCGTGGATAAGGTGAGGACGTCTTCATTTGTTGTCAAGTCAACTTCTGTTTATTTGTATATCCCTTAATCCGTTGTCTATGTAAAAGACAGAAACACACGAAAATGGCGCCACAAGAAGATGTAGGTCAAATAAGGGGTCTCCAAAGGGACAAAATAGAACCACCTGCTTACATTGAAAAATACTACTAAAACAATAGACATTGAAAGTGCGCCCCCTAGGGACAAGTTTCACTTGACAGTGTCCTATATTATGTTATTCAAATTATGAAGTCATTTTCTGCATTAAATTATTGTTGGTAATCTACTGATTAAATGGATAACCACAACTACAAGAGGTACAACAGAAATACCGCAAATTACACCTATAGTGTTATTACCAAAATTCTCCTATGGGATCATCACAAAAATACTACAAAAATAAAACTACAGTAAACCTGTACTACAAAAATACTACAGAGATACAACAGACATTCTTAAATGGAAATACTACAAAATACAACAGATAGTACAAAAAGACAAAAATAATGGTAATAAAGGTGCATGTCCACTGTGAGAGGGATAAACTAAAAAGAAAAAACCCAAAATATATATTTATATATATATATGTATATATGTGTGTGCGTGTCGTTATATTTTGACCATTTTCTGTTTGGTGGGCTGGATGAAAAAGCCCGATGTGGCCTGCAGGCCGTAGTTTGATTTTTTTTCCCCTTGGAGGAGTATCTGCACAGCATACACTTACTTTTACTCAAGTAATTATTTAGATAAAGAAACTGCTTACCAAACTATAAGTTTAACTCCAACTCGGTAACCCTTAAGAAATTTTTCAATCTCAGTGTTGAGGTAAAAGACGCACCGCTTCCTCCTTCCACCTCCCTCACGTCAGACGTCTGCTTCTTGCCAATAGCCTACGAGTTTTACATATTTTTTCTCTGATTTTAGGCCAAATTTTTTACCATTTGCAGCTTGTAATCCCCAGAATTGAATATGGAATACGACAAAAATACTACTACAGTAATTCTATAATACAAAATACAGACTTCTTTACATACTACAGACTTTTTGACTACAAAAATACTACTATGGAAAAACTACAAATATTCTTAAAAAATATTACTCAAATACTGCTTTGGCAATACATCAATTATACTTCTACTGAAATACTAAAAAAAATACCAATACATAATACTATAATATAAAAAAACTACTATAGAAGAATTTCTACAAAAATACCACTACAAGAGGTTTACAAGAGAAATACCACAAACTACACCTACAATAATTCTCCTATGGAAATATTACAAAAGTACTACAAAAATAAAACTACATTAACACTTTACTACAGATATGCAACAAACATTCATTTATGGAAATACTACAAAATACAACAGAGATAGTTACAAAAATACTAGAAAAAAACAATACTAGAGTAATACTACAAACATACTAACATCATAAAACTACTGTAATAATACAGAAACACTACAGATATACAACAGACATTTTTTTTATATGGAAATACTACAAAATACAACAGAGATAGTACAAAAATACTAAAAATAATAATACTACAGTAACACTACAAACATACTATAATCATAAAACTATTGTAGAAATACAAAAATACTACAGATATCAACAACAAAAATCTTCTTTTGAAATACAGTGGAACCTCGGTTTTCGAACGCCTCTCAGTTCGAACAAATCGGAGTCCGACCCAAATTTTCGAGAAATTTTTGCTTCGCTGTTTGGTCAAAAAAATCGGAGTTCGAACGCCGGTAATGCGTGAGTGCGTACGCTAGGGTGCCATGCTGAGCGGCGTACGGGTGTTTTAGCCCCTTATTATGCCTCCGAAGAAAGTCAGTGCAAGCAGCAAAGTTGCTACAGGTGAAAAAAGAAAAGTAGTGCGTACAACTATTGCATTTAAGAAAGAAATAATAGCAAAATACGAAGGAGGTGTGCGAGCGCCTTCTGCTGACCACCACAAAGGTAAGAAATCCTATTCATAAGATTACGATAACGCGAACGTACGATTAGCCTGGGTTAGCTTTATGTGGGTGTTGGAACGGAGCCCAACTTTCAGGGTGTTGGAACGGAGCCCCCTTTCCAATGAACCGCTCACCACTTGTTGTGGAGACCTAAATGACTTGTAAACGACCTGATTTTTTTATTTTTACACGTTCATGTTAGCGTGATCTTTCTTACAAAAGATTACGATAATGCGGACGTACGATTAGCCTGGGTTAGCTTTATGTTTACGTTAAACATTCAAGGTAAACATTCAGGGTGTTGGAACGGATTAAAACGATTTACATTATTTTTAATGGGAAAAATTATTTTGGTGATCGAACAAATCGGTTTTCCAACAGGGTTCTGGAACGGATTATGGTCGAGAACCGAGCTTCCACTGTACAACAAAAGCACTGCAGAAATACTAAAAAACTACTACTATGGAAATACTACATCAAATAACTTCAGAAATACTACAAAAATACTACAAAAATAAAGATACAGTAACACTACAAAAACTAGAGAACTTTAATAAAAATCCGACTTCAGAAATACAAAAGAAATAAAAAAACTTTGCTGTAAATGTGGTCGTTTCCAAACTAATCTATTTCAAAACATGTCCCGTGTGGCCCCCAACTCCAAATGGTGGCCCACCCCTGGAATAGAACACGAAATGAGTTCTTGAAAGTATAGAAATGAACAAGTAATGGGGGGCCCCAAATCTAATTTTGCTTAGGGCCCCATGAAGGTTGGGGCCGGTCCAGATGAAAAATAGAACCTGATTTCGTGCAAAATGTTGTGAAAAAGGTCATTTTTTTGTTTCCTTCTGAACATTTATCATCGAAACAATTGGAAAGGTAAAGAAATCAAATATTGCATGTCGACGTTTATCTATTCCTAACCTTGAATGATTCAAAATAATTACCGTAAATTCCGGACTATAAGCCGCTACTTTTCCCCCAAACTTTCAACCCTGCGGCTTATTCAGTGATGCGGCCAATTTATGTCATTTTTCTAATGGCCGCTAGCAGCGCTCGAGTGTTGCTACCATTAACTGCCCTGTCAAAGCTATATTATTATTATTAAAGCTTTGAAAACTCTCTCGGTGTACCGTCTTTCTTTGTAAATATGTGTAACCCATGTATGATATGTATTTGCAACTGTATATTTTTGTAATGTATTTATTTGTATTTATTTTAGACACTTATTCTGATATGTTTTGCACGGGTGAATGAAAAAGGAGGGGCGGAACAAACGCGGGGTGCCGAGTTTAAGTGGGGACCGCTAAAGGTGAGGGACAGACAGGGAAAGAAGAGGGGGGGAAAAAGTTGATTAAAGAAAAAGGAGTTGCGTGAGTGAATGTGTTCATCTGATATATTTTTCCCAACCTTACCTTTGGAAATATACACTTTTTTCCTTGAATTACTTTCAACGGGACACGGACTCTGCAGGTCTGCATCAAACCTTAAGTACCGGTATCATTTTCCGTTCATTTTGCCGGCTGTGATTTTTGGACTGTGGACTTTAATGAAGGACATTTAGTTTCAATCGTGGGACTTGAAGTCGGGTTTGGGTTAATTTTGTGTTTGTGTTACATGTTTAAATGTGGGCGCATCCGGCTTACATACAGGTGCGGCTTGTGTGTGTACAAAATCGGTTTTCCTCTTAAAATGTGGTGGGTGCGGCTTATAATCAGGTGCGCTCTATAGTCCGGAATTTACGGTATTCGGTATCTAAAATCAGTTCTCACGTCAAATATCAGTAAGATAGAACAGGAAATCAACGAATTCAAATAAAATTCTTGTTGGGGTAGTGCGATATCGAGGTACATTTCGTGTTAAGGTTGGAAACCCCTGTCTTATTTGCACCAGTGGTCAGCAACTACCGGGCTGCGGACCGGTACCGGACCGTGTGTTGTTTGATACCGGGCCGCACAGAAATAAATATAAGTAGCTTTATTTTAGAGAAAATTATTATTGCTTATACCAGGTATTTGAAAAAAAAACTCACTGTTTCGAGAAATTCACTGTTATGAAGTAAAAAAAATGGCGAGTTTTTCAATGTCTGGCGAGTTATTTCACTTAAAGTGACTTAGGACCATTTAACACCGTTCGGGAGTGCCACTTCCCATTTGTGGTTAGCAGAAACACTATTACAACGCCCTGCCCAGTTTTGAAGTCCAGTCAAGTTATGTTTACTTGCAGCGCCCTTAATCATATGTCTTAAAGACATTTTTCAAATTATTTGACTTTCTACCAGTAGATTATTCCTCATTACCTACATATTTAAATAATTGTCATTGTTTAGCTTTACTCATATGTGATATTTGCATACGTACACATTTTAGTAACATTTTGTGTATTTATAGTTGTGTAGGTACATATATAGTAATATTTTGGGTATTTATAGATGTCTAAGTCGACATTTTATTCATATTAGATTTATTTTGCTTAGTACAGGCTTCATACATGTTTTGGGTATTTATAGTTGTTTAAGTACATTTTACATCATATCTTAAGTATGTATTGTTTAAGTACATATTTTGTAGTTAAGGGATCCAACTGGAATCAATCAGACATTTAGGGTTGTCTAGTATTTGAACCTTAATGGCAGACAGTTGTACATCAGCCTCAAATTTGGCAAGCATTCCCTTCTTTGTCTCGATCATTGTCATTGTTTTCCACTTCCCCTTATCACTCATTTCTTGGGATTCAATAATATCATGACAAATGGGCAATAAAACACAGTAGATCACAATAAAACTAGATGTGGTCTTGCCCAACACAATTGGAACAGAACAGGATCAGGTACAGGGCATGTTATATGTCGAAATGTCCTTGGGCAAGACACTGAATCCCTTACGATACCAACGGTATCACGACAACACTGTATGTAACATCCCACATGCCGACATTTCTTGTGTAAATACCATGTAAATTATAACTATAGTCTTATCCCCCTTGTTTTATAACCTTATCTTCTCTGTTCCTTTATCTTCTTGGCTCATACCTCACTGTGAATGTGTAAAACTGGAGTGTCGTGCCCAATTTCGTTGTCACAATATGTTAACCCATTTTGTAACAATGACAATAAAGGTATATTCTATTCTATTCTATTCTATTCTATTCTATTCTATTCTATTCTAATGCCCCCAATAAGCAGTTCGGCGCCTTGCATGGCCGCTATTGGTGTGTGAGTGTGTGTGTGAATGGGTAAGTGTGAAGCACATTGTAAAGCGTTTTGGGAGGTCTTCATTGACTTGAAAAGCGCTATAGAAATGCAGACCATTCACCATTTAAAGGGGCTGTACAGACTACTATTGCACCATGAATAATAATATTTACTACATCAAAATACTACTGCAGAAATATTACATAACTATTACATAACAACTTATGAATAGAACGTTTATTAAATAATTGTGTTTTGATGACAGTATTTCTGGTGTATTTTGTAGTATTTCCGCATAAATATGTCTGTTGTATATCTGTAGTATTTCCGTAGTATTTTTGTAGTACAGTGTTACTGTCGTTTTATTTTTGTGATGATTCTATAGGAGAATTTTTGTAGTATCACTATAGGTGAAATTTGGTAAATACTACATAAAAACTAAGAACTACTACGAAAATACTGATTTACTCATCGTCAATGTTTTTTTTTTGTCACTTGTTAGCCACTCGGCTGTAGGCAATGGCTATTAAATTAGTATATATCGCTATATGTTCTTTTAGAATATTTATTCATACTTTTTTTTCCTTTTTATTTTAGATTCATTTATTTGTGTTTTGAGTTATCATTTACAGTATTATTCTTATTCATAATTTATCCTAATAATTTATCTATTTGTCTTCTTTTTCTAATTTGGACGAAACATTTACAATTTTATTGAGTGAAGATAAAAAATATATATTTTTATTTCGTCTTTTTCATTTATGTTTATTATTTTCTACATATATTTTTACCCCCAAGTTTTGATCCTTTTTACTCATTTATTTCGAATAGGAGCGATGAGTCGTTCAGGAACGAAGCGGTTATATGCGCCGACTCTTTGAAGCCGACTATGCATCAACGAGGAGCCGGCTCCCTTTAAATCTTTCTTAATTCTTTCCTTTTTCTTTCTTTTCTTTTTTATGCTCGATATCACTCTTTCTCTTTTTCTCCATCCCTCTCTATTTTTATATCACTCTTTTTTGCTCTTTTTCAAGTTTTCATTCGAGTTTTGTTTCTTTTACCTGAGAATGAACTTTACTTTACATTAGAATATTATCATTGGTATCATTAAAAAAATCGTATTTTTGTTGTTTTTATGAAGTATTTATGTAGTATTTTTAATTATTCCCTTAGTATAAGGTTTGTAGTACATGTAGTATATTTTTGTATTACTGTATTTGTATTTTTTTGTAGCTCGGGAGAAGAGTTTGTGAAGTTTTTCCATTGGAGTATTTTGTATTATTTCTGTAGTATTTCTGTAGTATTTCCGGGGAAACGTTCCTGTAGTAGTATTTTTGTATTATAGCATTACTGAAGTAGTATTTTTTTCTTTTCAGAACCAAAGCAAAGTAATATATTCTGACACTGTTTTTAAAGACTAAATTTAATATTTAGCTATTTTGCAGTATTTCTATCGTAGTTTTTGTGTGTTATAGTATTACTGTAGTAGTATTTATTCAGCATTACTATGTTATTTTTTTCAGAACCAAAGCAAAATAATACATCTTGTCCCTGTTTTAAGCACTATATTTGATAAATTGAGTTATTTTGTAGTTTTTCTTCAATAGTATTTTTGTTCCGTTAGTAGTACTTTGTGTTTCTCAGATGTTTTTGAATAGATAAGTGTGAAGCACATTGTAAAGCGCTTTGGGAGGTCTTCATTGACTATAGCTTTTTTCCCGTAGGTCCAAATAATCACCATTATTATAGTTTCACACACATTTAGAACATCTTATTATGATTGTTATATTTTATTTTTGCTGTCCAGTCTTCAGCACTAAATTTTCTTTTTTTTTTTCTGCTTGCGTGTGTTTGTATGTGACTTATAGGCTCCCAAACGACCGAACTAAATTTCAGGAAAATTTAGACAGTTGTACTTTGGGTTTCTGGGAGTGTTTATAGCTAGGTTCTGTGTGAAGGCACCCAACAATAAATACCAAAAAAATCGATAAACATCTACTTTCGTGTACAAGCTTTTTGGCGCTACCTTGTGGCTACCTCAAACCACGGCCCCAACAACCTCGCCCAAGTAAAATGCCCGGCAACGCCAAGCCCGACATTTATGCTTTGGTAAATAAAATAAAAAATAAAATTCACAAATTGTCTTTGTGTTTTTAACTCTACTGTCTTGCTGTGAGTAAATAGGTGCCGTGTTGTTCTACTGTCACTTAATAAGGGGAATTGCAGTCATTAAGGGGACCAATACACTTAGGTTGACAGGTATGTAGTAATCAAAATAATAACAAGCCTAAACCCACTGTGTAATCACTGGACCACTATAGATGACATAGGAAAAGGCAGTGGGTTTTTGTGAAATTGATATTTTGGTATCGTGTTCGTAGTTGATATCGTCAATAAATGATATTAATCACGGTCTCACATATTCAACATCATGGTACTGTGAGTAAAAATATATTTTTCTCACGCTATCTACTTTCCAAGTGGTCTGGCGGTAAAATGTTTGGCGTTCCCACTGCCGTGATCCGGGTTCGATTTCTGTTGTAGTCCAAATCTGGTCAGCAATATTTTTCGACCGACAAATCATTGCTCTAATACGGTAATATTTTACCGTAAAACTTGTGTAGTACGCGCAGCTGAACTTTAAGTTATTTTTGGGATTAACAAAAAAGTGCCTTATACATGTATAAATACGGTACACGCAAAAAAAAAAAAAAAGGCAACTCTTTTTTTTACATTTTATAAGGCCCGGTACCAAACCATGGCCCAGAACGGGTATGCGTTCCGGTGGTTGCGGACCCCACTGATACTGTATAAAGCACTTGGTTTCTTTGGGTTTTATTGGCCGGTTCAACCCATTTAACCTTCATGTTATTTTTTTCACTCTTGTGTTGCTCTTAGTACATTCAATAACATGAGTTACTTTCATGTTCTGTGACGTTATAGCAGTGATTGGGTTGGACCAAACTACAAAGGAAAATGAAAAAATACATTTCTTGTATCTCAAAAAAGTCTCTAAGCCGATACCTCGGCAATACATGATGTAGGCTTATCCAGTATTTACAGCAGGGGTCTCCAACCTGGTACCGTGGGCATCCAGGTGGCCTCTGTGTGCCCGCACACCTGTTCTGAAAATACCTCACCAGTTCTGGCTCATTGTGATTTTCAAGTCAAATGATTTTTTTTTTTATGTGGTCTCCAGAGTCGACTTAACCCTACTTCTCTCTCTTCTTCTCTTTCTTTTTCTTTCTTTCTTTTTCTCTTTGTCTCTTTCTCTCGCGCTCTTTCTTTCTCTTTCTATCTTTTCTGCTTTCTATTTCCCTTCTTTCTTTCTACCTTTCTTTCGCTTTTCATTCTCTTTTTCTCTCTTTTCCTTTTTTTCTATTTTCCTCTCTCTCTTTCTCTTTTTCTCTCTTTCTCCTTTTCTGCTTTCTATTTCCCTTCTTTCTTTCTACCTTTCTTTCTCCCTTCATTCTCTTTTTCTCTCTTTTCTGCTTTCTATTTTCCTCTCTCTCCTTCTCTATTTCTCTCTCCCTTTCTTTTTCTCTATCCCCCTCTCTCTTATTCTCACTTCTCTTTCCTTGTGTTGATTTTTCTTTATTTTATCTCCCTTTTCTTTTCTCTTTTGCTGCTCTCCCTTTCTCTTTTTCTCTTTATTTGTCCATTTCTTTTTCTCTCTTTGTCGCTTCTGTTTCTTTCTATCTTTCTTTCTCTTTATCCCTTTCCTATTTCTCTCTCTCTCTCTCTTTTATTCTCCTCTTATTTCCCTCTTTTTCTGTCTCTCTCTTCCTCTTTCTCTCTGTCTTTCTCTATTTCTTTTTATCTCTTTCTTGCTTCTGTTTCTCTCTATCTTTCTTTTTCGTTTTATCCCTTTCCTCTTTCCCTCTTTCTTTCTCTTTCTTTCTCCCTTCTCTTTCTCAATTCCTCTTCCCCCTCTCTCTCTCTCTCTCTCTCACTCTCTCTTTCTTTCTTTCTTTCTTTCTTTCTTTCTTTCTTTCTTTCTTTCTTTCTTTCTTTCTTTCTTTCTTTCTTCTCTTTCTTTCTTTCTTTCTTTCTTCTCTTTCTTTCTTTCTTTCTTTCTTTCTTTCTTTCTTTCTTCTCTTCCCCTCTCTTTCTCGCTCTCTATTTTTACCTCTTTCTTCTGATCCCTTTCCCCCTTCTCTCTCACACTTTCTCTCTTTACTTTTCTTTATCTCTCTTTCTTGCTTCTCTTTCTTTCTACTTCCAATAATTAACCTGATAATAACATGGTAACAATGTCATGATGTCATCTTAGAAGTGCATGTCATAGCGAGTGGCCTTCGCACCTTCGATTGACAGCCTTTCGTTTCGATTGCGCAGGCAAGTCGTGGAAGCTGCTGGAAGCGGCGGACAAGCAGCCGTTCGTGGAGGAGGCGGAGCGTCTCCGTCTTCAACACATGCACGACCACCCCAACTACAAGTACCGGCCACGCAGGCGCAAGCAGGTCAAGCGGATCAAGCGCCTGGACACCGCGTTCCTGCTGCACGGGGCCACAGACCACCGGCCCCCGGGGGACGGGGCGGGGCCGGCCTACCGCCAGCACGCCGGCTTCCCTCAGATCTCCCAGCGGCAGACTCTCGGCCACTACCGCTCGGACCCTCTCGGGGGCCAATCCTACGAGGGCTACGGTCTCCCCACGCCGGACCCTTCGCCCCTGGACGGCGTGGATGCCGACGCCATGTTTTTCACCAACCGGGAAAACTGCCAGACCGTGTACGCCTACCAGGGGGGCGCCTACCAGCACCAGGAGCCTCTGGTCCCCCATCCCCTTCACCACGCTTCTTACCTGGGGGGCCCCGACCCCTTGAGCGGCTACGCTCCGCCCACGCGGCACCCCGGGGCGGGGCAACTCTCCCCGCCGTCCGATTGCGCCGAAAACGCCGAGCTGCTTTCGGAAATGGACCGGAGCGAATTCGAGCAGTACCTGGGCTCGTCCTCGTACGGGGTCCAACACGAGGGACCCGGGCAGGGACCCGGGGGTCTTATCTCCTCCGTGTTGTCGGACGCCAGCACCGCCGTCTACTACTGCGGCTATAACAACTCCTGAAACGGGACTTTGAAACTACCTGGGGACTTTTTTTCTTAAAGGGACAGTGTGTATTATTTCTGCACCAGATGTCGCCATATTGGGTAGGGGCAGGGGTCTTTGATCCTGATAGTTTTATATGCATTTCCAAAATAACATGTTATTGCTATGTTGTCCCTTTGAATGAATGAATGAAAACTTTATTCGAACATCAAAATAAAAACAGAACAAAAACAATAACTCAACAACAAAATAACGTTACATAATATGTTTGAAAAGGGGTATATGCTCATATTCCCTACCCCTTCATCTTCCCCACCAAATACACCAATGATATAGCAACAATTGTAATGATATTAATAATAACAGCTTGACTCCACACACAGACACACACATACTTTTCCTGGTGGTTCTCTTATGAATTCACTACATTTCCCTCTTTCCGAATGAATAATTTATGGATATTTTCTGTTTTTGTTGACCTTAACTAGCAGTTGTGCAGTGAAAATTTTTACTAAATCATCTCATTTTAATAATTTGGACTGCAGGAATAAAATATGAGTATGATCTCGATATCCTATCCCTTAACCACTAGGGTCGTCCTGGCACCTTTTCCTGTAGTGTGTCTTGGGCAAGTACACCCTGGTGGCACCCATCCCTCTCCAGGCTGTTCTCAGGGCAGGGGAGTGCTAGTTTCCATGGTTACCAGTAGCAGCAGAAGCCTGATCTGACTCGGATACAGCACCTTCATCATCCGGTCCTCGTTGTTTTTCGGTTAAAAGTGTCATCCCAGTCTTTAGCGATGAGTTGTGTGATTATACTGATACTAAATCCTTATTCCTTGGGGTAAAAGTATTTGGTTCTGAAATTTTGAGTAGAATTGACTGACAAAAACTTTAAAAAACGCGTTTTACTAGATAATCACAATGACCCAGGGCTGGTGAGCTATTACTCGAACCAGTCTGCGAGCTACTCGGGTGTTCTTAGTGGGCTACCTGGTGCCCGCATGCGCCACGTTGGAGAACCTTGCTGAGGTGCAAGCGAGTGCTAAAAAGTGCAAGGAGAAATACAAACTACGGAGACTCAAAGTGACCAAACCATACTTTTTTTTTTCTTTTAGATTTTTTTTTGTCAGCCTTTCGTGAGATTTCGTTTTTTTGTGTACCAGTAGAAACAAGATGGCTGACAATAATGTCTTCACGGTAAGGCTGTCACGGAGTGGAAGGGGTGACCGGACCGGAACGGAGGCAGGAGGCAGGAAGGGAGAACTCAATTGCGTGACGATCAAAAGTTTTATTTACCAAAATAAAAGTTGTCCAAAACTCAGGGACAAGACAGAACAAACAGGCTTTAACAAAAACGTGCAAACACAGGTTTCTTCCAACTCAACTAAACAGGACAAGGCATAACAGAACAGACAATGTGTATATAATGAGCCAGCACCCGCAAAACCCACAATCCAGCCTTAAATAGCAGACACGCAATTAGTTGAACTGCTTCAGCTGGTGCCCAGGGGGCGGGGCAGACCGGTCGCCAAGGCGACCATGACAAAGGCTCGCGATATGTTGAATATACGCAAATTTCTTGACCGATTTGGATTTTAAACATGACCATTTTATACAAGAGTTTTTGTTTTTGTGTGTATAGAAGTTATACACACTGTCCCTTTAAGCTTTTAACTCTTTTATTTTTGTATTTTTTTACTTGCTCACGCAAACAGGGACAGGAAGGGTTTTTTGTAAAGTCACTGTTTCAAATTCTTCGAATGCAAGGTGTTTTTTTTTTTATACTTTTGCACTTTTATGTAATAAATTTTTGTAAATAAATCGAGGCTTGCCTGGTCTTATTTCGCCTGGTCGGTGTTACTAAAAAGCGGAAAAGCGTAAAACCAGGAAAATTGTTGGAGATTGGAAATCTCCCCACAATCTTCATTTATAAAGCTTAAACTACTTAAATTACACGAAGCTGGCAGGAAACGGAAGGTAATTTATTCTATTTTTTTTTTCATTGAGAACAAATTGTTTTTACAAATACTGTATAGAGTATTATTATTTTAACGAATAACTTCTCTGATGTCAAATAAGGATAATAATGATAATCAGTAACAAGCTCTCTAGTGGGTCCAAAGCTGCTTTTTCAAAAATGTTTGATAATGGAAAATTATATGGTCTCAAATATCTACTGTGCTGTCAAATAATAAAGATTATTATAGTAATAATCGATAACAAGCGGCTCTTTAGAGCCTCCTAGTGGATTTAAAGCCGCTTTTTCAAAAATGTTTGATAATGGAAAATTATATGGTCTTAAATATCTACTCTGCTGTCAAATAATGATTATTATAATAAAAATCGGTAACAAGCGGCTCTTTGGAGCCTCCTAGTGAATTCAAAGCCGCTTTTCAAAAAAGTTTGATAATGGAAAATATATGGTCTTAAATATCTACTGTGCTGTCAAATAATATGATTAAAATAATAATAATCAGCAAGAAATGGCTCTTTGGAGCCTCCTACTGGATCCAAAGCCGCTTTTTCAAAAATTTTTGATAATGGAAAATATACGGTCATAAATATCTACTGTGCTGTCAAATAATAATGACTATAAAAATAATAATAATCTGTAACAAGCGGCTCTTTAGAGCCTCCTAGTGGATTCAAAGCCGCTTTTTCAAAAAAGTTTGATAATGGAAAATTATATGGTCTCAAATATCTACTCTGCTGTCAAATAATAATGATTATTATAATAATAATCAATAACAAGTGGCTCTTTAAAACCTCCTAGTGGATTCAAAGCCGCTTTTTCAAAAAAGTTTGATAATGGAAAATATAGAGTCATAAATATCTACTGTGCTGTCAAATAACATGATTAAAATAATAATAATCAGTAACAAATGGCTCTTTGGAGCCTCCTACTGGATCCAAAGCCGCTTTTTCAAAATTCTTTGATAATGGAAAATGATATGGTCCCAAATATCTACTGTGCTGTCAAATAATAATGACTATAATAATAATAATAATAATAATCTGTAACAAACGGCTCTTTGGAGCCTCCTAGTGGATTCAAAGCCGCTTTTTCAAAAAAGGTTGATAATGGAAAATTATATGGTCTTAAATATCTACTCTGCTGTCAAATAATGATTATCATAAGAATAATCGGTAACAAGCGGCTCTTTGGAGCCTCCTAGTGGATTCAATGCCACTTTTTCAAAAAAGTTTGATAATGGAAAATATACGGTCATAAATATCTTCTGTGCTGTCAAATAATATGATTAAAATAATAATAATCTGTAACAAACGGCTCTTTGGAGCCTCCTACTGGATCCAAAGCCGCTTTTTCAAAATTCTTTGATAATGGAAAATGATATGTTCCCAAATATCTACTGTGCTGTCAAATAATAATGATTATAATAATAATAATAATCGGTAACAAGCTTCTCTTTGGAGCCTCCAAATGGATTCAAAGCCGTTTTTTCAAAAATGTTTGATAATGGATAATTATATGGTCTTAAATATGTACTGTGCTGTCAAATAATAATGATTATCCATCCATCCATCCATTATCTCCACTGCTTATCCTCAGCAGGGTCGCGGGGGTGCTGGAGCCCATCCCAGCTATCTTCGGGCAGTGGGCAGGGGACACCCTAAACTGGTTGCCAGCCAGTCGCAGGGCACACAGGGACAGACAACTCACTCGCTCATTCACACCTAGGGACAATTTGGACCGGCCAATTAACCTAACAAGCATGTTTTTGGAATGTGGGAGGAAACCGGAGTGCCCGGCGGAAACCCACACTTGCACACATGGAGAACATGCAAACTCCACACGGGGAGGCTGCGGTAACTGAACTTGAACCCTGAACCCCTTCTGCCCGCTAACCAGCCAGCTGTGCCGCCCCAGGAACTGTACCATGTACCCATTTTTGTTTGCAGCTCGTTGCTCTCTTTTTTCATGTGTTTATGTCAATTTGTGGCGTTGCTACAGTAGCAGACCATTTTATTGCACCAATCAGACCTAGAAAATTCAACACTGCGCTTCCTGTTTGCCTCGGTCATTTTGAGGTGCCGCATATTTTTGACCCTTTCTTCCGCCTGGCAGGCAGGATAGAACTGCCTGTCAGTCATGACTCGGGCATTAACTAAGGGAGTAGTCAAGGGCGTTGGGTGAGAGAGAGAGAGAGAAGGGCTGCGCTATCTACAAAAGAGATGGAGCTTTCAAGGAAACTAATGGGGAAGAGAAATATCCACCCCAGAACAATAGTATTGATCTGATCCGAGTACTCGCGTAGTATGGCTACGTATTTATATGCTAGCTTAAGCGCTTGCAGGCGAGTGATGGAACCGGGAGGAAAATAAACGACGGAGTCAGCGCGCGACTAAATTTAGTCTGCGGGTTCGCAGTCGACACCATAAAAGCGACGCTTGGAAGCGGCATGCGTACGGATTAGCCAGAGCCTTTAGATGCACCCCACCCTCGCTTGCAGCTGTCCCAAAAGCCTGCTTGTACAATCAATGACTTAATAAGCCAAGAGCGGCACGAGCGCCCCCAATACCCACACTCGTTGACCTTTAAAACATCTCTCCAGAATGCGTTCGTGACATGCCAAACACACTGACACTGACACTAGTAAAATAAAAACATAATAATAATAAAAACATTGTAAAAACCAGTGGTAAGCCATTCATTCCACCTTTGAATCAATTATTTTATGGCTACAAAACTTTTACTGCAGCTACAGCTGAGACACATAAAAAAAACAATAAAAAACCTCATAAAATTGTAATATTATTCTGGGATACAGCCACGTTTTACTCACTAAAATACTGCAGACAAGCAAAGTCTTGGTTCCAAACCAATAAAATGAATAGTATGGAGTGGCCAGCCCAATCCCCTGTGAAGCATGGTGGTGGAAGTATCACGGCATGTTTCTCCTGCTCTAATGTTGGACCCATTCATCGCAAACCAGGGATGATGGATCAGTTTGTGTATGTCAAAATACTTGAAGAGGACGTGACCTTGAAATGTTTTTTTTCAACAAGACAATGACCCTGAACACGCCAGTAGACGAGGAAAGTCTTGGTTTCAAACCAATAAAATGAATGTTATGGAGTGGCCAGCCCAATCCCCTGTGAAGCATGGTGGTGGAAGTATCACAGCCGGGGCATGTTTCTCCTGCTCTAGTGTTGGACCCATTCATCGCAAACCAGGGATGATGGATCAGTTTGTGTATGTCAAGATACTTGAAGAGGACGTGACCTTGAAATGGGTTTTTCAACAAGACATTGACCTTGAACACGCCAGTAGACGAGGAAAGTCTTGGTTTCAAACCAATAAAATGAATGTCATGGAGTGGCCAGCCCAATCCCCTGTGAAGCATGGTGGTGGAAGTATCACGGCCTGGGTATATTTCTCCTGCTGTAGTGTTGGGCCCATTCATTGTAAACCAGGGATGATGGATCAGTTTGTGTATGTCAAGATACTTGAAAAGGACGTGACCTTGAAATGTTTTTTTCAACAAGACAATGACCCTGAACACGCCAGTAGACGAGGAAAGTCTTGGTTCCAAACCAATAAAATGAATGTTATGGAGTCGCCAGCCCAATCCCCTGTAAAGCATGGTGGTGGAAGTATCACGGCATGTTTCTCCTGCTCTAGTGTTGGACCCATTCATCGCAAACCAGGGATGATGGATCAGTTTGTGTATGTCAAGATACTTGAAGAGGACGTGACCTTGAAATGGGTTTTTCAACAAGACATTGACCTTGAACACGCCAGTAGACGAGGAAAGTCTTGGTTTCAAACCAATAAAATGAATGTCATGGAGTGGCCAGCCCAATCCCCTGTGAAGCATGGTGGTGGAAGTATCACGGCCTGGGTATGTTTCTCCTGCTGTAGTGTTGGGCCCATTTATCGCAAACCAGGGATGATGGATCAGTTTGTGTATGTCAAGCTACTTGAAGAGGACGTGACCTTGAAATGGGTTTTTCAACAAGACATTGACCTTGAACACGCCAGTAGACGAGGAAAGTCTTGGTTCCAAACCAATAAAATGAATGTCATGGAGTGGCCAGCCCAATCCCCTGTGAAGCATGGTGGTGGAAGTATCACGGCATGTTTCTCCTGCTCTAGTGTTGGACCCATTCATCGCAAACCAGGGATGATGGATCAGTTTGTGTATGTCAAGATACTTGAAGAGGACGTGACCTTGAAATGTTTTTTTCAACAAGACAATGACCCTGAACATGCCAGTAGACGAGGAAAGTCTTGGTTTCAAACCAATAAAATGAATGTCATGGAGTGGCCAGCCCAATCCCCTGTGAAGCATGGTGGTGGAAGTATCACGGCCTGGGCATGTTTCTCCTGCTGTAGTGTTGGGCCCATTTATCGCAAACCAGGGATGATGGATCAGTTTGTGTATGTCAAGCTACTTGAAGAGGACGTGACCTTGAAATGGGTTTTTCAACAAGACATTGACCTTGAACACGCCAGTAGACGAGGAAAGTCTTGGTTCCAAACCAATAAAATGAATGTCATGGAGTGGCCAGCCCAATCCCCTGTGAAGCATGGTGGTGGAAGTATCACGGCATGTTTCTCCTGCTCTAGTGTTGGACCCATTCATCGCAAACCAGGGATGATGGATCAGTTTGTGTATGTCAAGATACTTGAAGAGGACGTGACCTTGAAATGTTTTTTTCAACAAGACAATGACCCTGAACATGCCAGTAGACGAGGAAAGTCTTGGTTTCAAACCAATAAAATGAATGTCATGGAGTGGCCAGCCCAATCCCCTGTGAAGCATGGTGGTGGAAGTATCACGGCATGTTTCTCCTGCTGTAGTGTTGGGCCCATTTATCGCAAACCAGGGATCATGGATCAGTTTGTGAATGTCAAGATACTTGAAGAGGACGTGACCGTGAAATGTTTTTTTCAACAAGACAATGACCCTGAACATGCCAGTAGACGAGGAAAGTCTTGGTTCCCAACCAATAAAATGAATGTTATGGAGTGGCCAGCCCAATCCCCTGTAAAGCATGGTGGTGGAAGTATCACGGCCTGGGTATATTTCTCCTGCTGTAGTGTTGGGCCCATTCATCGTAAACCAGGGATGATGGATCAGTTTGTGTATGTCAAGATACTTGAAGAGGACGTGACCTTGAAATGGGTTTTTCAACAAGACATTGACCTTGAACACGCCAGTAGACGAGGAAAGTCTTGGTTCCAAACCAATAAAATGAATGTTATTGAGTGGCCAGCCCAAACTTATGATTACCGATATGATTCACCTGTGCCCACTGCCTCGGACTGATTGGCTCCCTGTCCCCATTTAAACCCACTCCTATCTGTCCCCTTTTGTCAGTCCGTTTGCTAACCTCAGTGTATACTAGGCAAGCCTTTTTCAACCCTGACTCCCGCCTGTCCCGTTTTGCTCCCGTTTGTCTCCGGCTACAACCCGTTTTGATCCCGATCACGTCTGCTCTCTTGTCTTGGCTTACGACTCGTTTCCGACCCCGATCACGTCTGCTCTCCCGTTCTGGCTTACGACTCGCTTCCGACCCCGAGCACGTTTTTGCTCTCCTGTCCCGGCTACCGACCCGGTTTTTCTTTTTTTCTTTAACCCCCCGAGTTAAAATGAGTTTGACACCCCTGCCTTAGAACTACTAACCCAATTGAACAGCCTTCTGAGCATGCCTATTATAAATGTAGGGTCTTTGTTTGTTTTCTACTGCACCTACTGGTAACTTATTTAGCATGTAACAATAAAAACTGTACTAAAACCTGAGATATTTTGGTTAGTCAAATTGCACCGCTATTAGTTCGAACAGCACTGTATAATCGACATCACATGATTCAGATATTTTTTAGGCCTGCACAGAAGGCCTTGAGGGCCCTGACGGCCCACCACTGATAAAATCCATAGTTCGGCTTCGTACATTGTCTCATGAAGCTAGGAATGATTTCTCTAATATAAATAACTTCTAGATCAGGGGTGTCAATACGGTCCGCGGGCCGAACCGGGCCTGTCAACAGATTTAATCTGGCCTGCGGGACAATCTGAGAGATTTGGTAAAATTATCAAACATCACACAGTGAAATAAAATGTGCTTGTGTCTGGAGAGCGGGTTTGCTGAATTTTGCCTAAAAAATGATGGTGTGGTTTTGTCGAAGTAAATAAATAAAAATATTTTTGCTTTTATGGCTATTTGGGTCAAAAGTGTTCCCTACCCCTGGTGTAGATGCAACCATAGTCAGACAATCGAAAAAGAATATTTCCTTGGAAATTATACCAAAATCCCAATGTGAGAACAGCAGATCTAAACATGGACACTACTCAGAAATAGAAGAGATCTTTGATGTTGTTTGAAGGAAGGGGACAAAATGGAGATGGAGTGTCTCGGCTAAGTGTTTGTTTGCAAGCTCTCAAATTTGCACAGGCTAAGAAATATTAAGGGTTTGCTTCTTCCTCAAATTGGTATATGTCATCTTCTATTTCTTTTGCTAAGTGTCCTTTTTAAAGCAGTTTTAGGGGGCGGCTTATATGCGATATAGGCTTATATATGAGATTTATGTGTAGGAGGGGGGATAATGAGGAGTTCATTCAAGTTGGATTAAAATCATATTTGATCTGATTTTTTGAAGTTTATTCAAGTTGAGTTAAAATCATATTTTATCGGTTTTTTAACAATGGCTTATATTTTAAATACCTTTTTTTTTATTTAAAATGATCAAATGCGCTTTCAGTTTTCAAGTTTTACTTTTTCTAAAGTTCGAACATTTTGGCCCCAATACTCCAAACAAGAGTAGCAGCCATTGTGGTAATTCCCACGCAGCCATTAATATAAAATGAGAATGACATAGCACGGGAAAAGGAGGCAATTGCCCACAAGAGGACACTGAGATGGGTATGGCAGCACTCCATTTTTGTTGCTCCTTATAGTTTATTGCTGGCTTTTTATTCAGGAACAGCATAAAAAGAACAAAATTGATTACTACTTGACAAACAGAAATAACAAAATATTTGCACAAAATTGTCTAAAATACGATCATATGAAACAAACAGGGTTGGGTAGGGTTACGTTAACTTGATGACTTTCAATTACTTTTGGATTACTCCAATACCAAATATGCTAATAAAAGACGAAAGAAACTAAATATGAATACAATGATGACTCACAACACGTGGTAAGCTTTCTCTCCTGGCTTTGATCTCCGGCAAAACTAACATCAAATGCGACAGAAACAAAATGAAAAGAAATCCAAACAGCTTGCCAACATCATTTTTGCCGTTACATGTATTCCGTTACTCCCCAAGCCTGCACAAAATGTAGTCATTTTATACATATTTAGTTTCTTTTGTAATCCAAAAGTAATTGAAAGTAATCCAGTTAAAGTAACCCTGGAAACAAAACATGTGCCCAAAGCAAGTAGGCTGAAACTGAAACTTTAGGTATCTAGAACTATTCCTTTTCTTTTACTTGTAAATAAATATTCTATATCAAAACAAGAAAACGAAGTATTTCTCCACAAAATGAAAATTAGGAGAATAAAGAAATGTCATTTCAGTTTACTCAAGACTGCGCCCAGTTGTCGGTCTTGTCTTCCCGACAGTCGCCACTAGAGGGCAGCTCAGCTTCATTTACTGGTGGATATTAGGAATTCCTTTGAGCGCAACTTAGAATTTATATTTATTATATAAACAAGGTAAGCTTTCGATGCATTTTGAAAATATCCTGTATTTTTATACATTTATTAAAAACCATAGTCACTAAACTACTTCCTTTGAATCCACTTCTAGCTCCTCTCGTTGTGTTCGCAGATGGAGACATTTCGTTAAACTGCATAACCAAATCAAGTCATGAAGGTGAAATTGGAAAAAGGACAATTTAGAAGTAAACATACTGCTCTAATGACAACATTTAGATGACTGGAGGTAATGTCATACCTGTCGCGCTCCAGGGCTCCATGCCCTTACAAACTGTCGTATTTTCCCTTACAAAATGCAAAATAATCTTACACCATATTTTTTTTCCAAACGTGTTTATTTATGTAGTTTAACATCTTATATTGTACATGTGTTTTGTTATATCATATATATTGTTAATTAACATTTTGTTGTGAGATCCTGAGTTGTAGAATAAAGCATTTTTTTATTCAAATTCTGAATTCATTTTCTGCATTCAATTATTGTTGGTAATATACTGATTCAAGGGATAACCACAAACCTGTCTTTTTTCATTTTCTCCTTTTATACTTCCATTTTTTCTTCACTTCTTTATACAACATAATAATACGTAATATAATGCATCAAAGCAAGTGAGCCGTTGGAGAGCCGGCTCTCTTTAATGAGTTGAGTCGAAAAAAGCCGGTTCTCTAAAAAGAAACGGACTTCCTTTCACTACATCAAACCGCTCGCTTCGTTTGCAACAAAAAAAATATACCGAGATAGAGGCTACCGCGGCAAACTCGTTTGACTTGATTGATTTTCCACTTCAATATAGTCGTGTATACCCATCATTGACAAATTTGCGTTTTTCCTTACAGATTTTCTCGTACGTCGTACACGTCTTAAAATCCATAATAAACGTACTTTGTACGGCAAAAACGTACACGTTGACAGGTATGTAATGTTTACCTCCATTGTCAATGCAGACCGTTTTTACGTATCTTTATGTGGTTGTACTCCAACTCTAACCACTCGTTAAATGCATTAAAAGATAAACAATGATGTAATTTACCTTTAAATACAACATTCCACTCAGTCGAATTAGTTTCTTGAATTGCTAATGTTAATATGGAAAAAAACTATAAGTTTGCTGTTTTGATCTGAAATCTGAATACCCGCTTTTTCAAATTTAATCAACAACAAAAGAAATCTTGATTTAAGATGGTATTTTTTGTTCATAGCTGTTTTATTTTGTAGAGAATCTTGACTTCAGGGCCTGGACCACTTATAATCATGAATTCTAATGTTTATCAGAAGATCCTGGAGGATGTTAGGAATTAAATATTAAAATGTATCCTTTACCAAATTAATTAGTTATCTGACTCCATTAACCAAACACAACTTACATTCACAATGCACGCTCGTTTCTTGATGGAAAGGATGACCAAGAGACCGGCATTTCCACACGGGGGCAGATTGAATTTCTCAAAACAATTTAACGAAGTGAACTACAACGAATTAGCCGAATTAGTGTCGCTCGAGTCTCTGTCAAGCCTCCTCTCTCGATCTTCTACTTTTCTCTCTCGGCCCACAGTTTTCCCGCGAGCTGGTGTGCCGGCTCCTCCCATGAGTGTGCCAGGAGAGGCCCCACGTGGGGTCCACCCCCTCACCTCGATGCCTGGAAAAACTCAAACCAGCAGAGCGTTTATCAAAACAATGCCTGCCATCCTTCGTCATAATCCTGTTATCAAAATTCCCCAGCCAAAACATTCCGCATTTGGAACAGCGTGACCCGAAGCCCACTCAGTGAAAATCTTCATTGCACTCAATAAATGTAACTTGTATTCAATCGTATAAAATCCCTTATAGTCAAATGTATAAAATCCTTCAAGGAGAACGTCTGGCTTTCAGTTTGTGCCCTCTAACTCGAAGGCTTTTGGATCATGAAGCAAGACAACACACCAGCAAGTCCACCTCAGAAGTGCTAAAAAACATAACAAAATGAAGGTTCTGGAGTAGCCGAGTCAAAGTCCGGATTTCGAATCCCATTGAGATGCTATGGTGTGACTTTAAACTGACAGTTCATGCTAGAAAGTTCTTCTATATGGCAGATTTGGAACACTTTTGCAAAGAAGAGTGGGCCAAAATTCCTCCGCAGCGTTGTGAAAGACTCATGACCAATTATTTTGAAGGTTTGATTTCTGTTATCGCTGCCAAAGGTGGCCCAACTTGCTATTAGGTCCAGGGGTCAATTACTGTTAACGCAATACCAGATAGGTTTTAATTTGTTTGTACCTTAATAAATGGAATCAACATTTCCGAACTGCATTTTGTATTCCCTTGGGTCGTCTCTGTGTGATATTAAATTTGGTTGGATGATTTGAAAGTATTGTTAGTTATAAATATGCAAAAAAATAGTTTTTCTTCCCCAGGATACAAAGCCAAAAATAAACTGCAGTACACGCTGCATTTAGCTGCTCCCAGAGTTTCCCAAATCTGCCTCCCAGCATGCGCTTCGTGTCACCCCCACAGTTCAAAGTTGAGAGACAAGGAGGAGGTTCCAGCAAGATAGCGGGCGGAGGATGCAGCCGTGATTCAATCAGCCCAAATGAAAGACATTTTAGCTGAATTCCAAGAAGCTTCGCAATTTGCAGAAAGGAATCAGCTGGAAAAAGTGTTGAGACGTTGGGCTTTTGCGACGTCTGCCGTGCGGAATTTAGCCGGATTGTCAAAAGCAGACTTCATTGGATCAGTTTTTCAAAAAACGCTAGGCCAAAAAAGGTAAATTAATATTTTTATGAGTTTCTTTCTTTTTCTTTTTTTTTACATGATGTGCCTCATGTTTAATGTTTATTGTGCGGTAATCCACAAAAATTGGGGCTCGAAATTGCTAATTAAGAAGCAAATTATGTCAAAGTTACAGTGCATGAAGGTAGAAATACAAGGGTTCCCCTGACGTTGTGTAAATGCGGTATTTGGAAGTCAAGGTTGAAGTAGAACGAAGTTGAGTAAAGTCAGTAGAGGTTTTCGAGAACCGGCTTCCTCGGCTCGCTCACTAAAAGGAACCGGGTCCTAAACGGCTCTTCAGGTTGTTTTTGCTTCTTTCATCCCTATATGACCAAATATTATGTAAAATTATGCACAAAATGACTTAAAGGAAGGGGGAATAGAACAAAAAAGAAAAAAAATACCAAAATGAAAAAGTAGTGAAAAGCTGAGAAAAAAAGAAACAAAAGGAAGAGAAAAAGGGGCGGCACGGCAGCGCAGTGGTTAGCGCTTGTGCGGCACAGTTCATGTCATGGGAACCTCCTGCGTGGGTTCAAATCCAGCTCCAGACTTCCTGTGCGGAGTTTGTATGTTCTCCCCGTGCTTGCGTGGGTTTCCTCCGGGCACTCCGGTTTCCTCCCACATGCCAAAAACATGCATTTCAGGTGAATTGCCTGGTCCAAATTGTCCCTAGGTGTGGATGAGCGAGTGAGTTGTCTGTCCCCGTGTGCCCTGCGATTGGCTGGTAACCAGTTCAGGGTGTCCCCTGCCCACTGCCCGGAGATGGCTGGGATGGGCTCCAGCCCCCCCTGCGACCCTAATGAGGATAAGCGGTACGGCTGATGAGATGAGAGGAAGAGAAAAAAGAAGAAATAATTCAGAAAAAAGACAGAAAAAAAGAAAAGAAAGAAACAAAGGGAAAAAAAGTAAATTGAGAACATAAATAAAAAACTAACAGCTCGGAAAAAATAAACACAATGAGATTTTTGTTAAAGGAATTTAAAAAATGGAAAAAAAGAAGAAAAAGTTTGTGTTGCATTCAAATAATTTCCAATTCTATCAGGTCAATCTTGTTGCCAACATTGTACCTCCACTCAAAAATGTGATTACCTACAATTGTGTATCGTGCAACCGACTCAATAAGCCCCCCAAAATGTTAGTTTTATGCGACAAAAGATACCATGAAAAAAACCGAAATGGAAATCTTGTGAAAGAATTGTTGTAAAAACGAATGATGTTTGTAGGCCCAGCAACCTTTGTAATCGTGCATGAGTCAATTCATTCAAAAGAGAAAAATCATTTTGCATTGCCGGAAACTCAGCAAAATGTAACGTGATGTCAAGTTTTGGACATGTTTGATCATGAATTATCTTGCCACACTTGGGATTATGGTTGCTCACCGTTGTTTCAAGCGCTGCTCACCGACTTTGTGTGAACGCTCAGACCCCTGGAAAATTACAGGGAACATTGCCCTCAAGTAAATTGAGTTTGAGACCTCTGATCTCGATGCAAGGCTTCTAATGGAATACCTACAATCGAAGGGGCCAAGGCAGCGGCTACGCTAGTTGCCGCTCGCGCCAAAATGCTAGGTCCAACTATGCGCAAGTGCAGCAGCTGCATGCCGCCGCGACCGATTTAGCCGCACGCGTGCACATTTTTTCCCATTAACAGTCGAGGTCAGGAGCTAACGCGGCGCCAATTAGCCGCCGTATACCAGTCAGAATAGACGCCAGCCTGTCTTGGGGATTGGACGGACAGGCGGTCCGTTCGTATGCGATGACGGCCGGTCTTGGGCCAATTACACAAAATAACAGTTACGGTTACTAGTTACTTCTTTTAAAAAGTAATTGCCTCATCACCAATGTTCCTTCTAATTTTCCACAGGTCTGAGCGTTCACACAAAGTCGGTGAGCAACGCTTGAAACAACAGTGAGCAACAGCAATCCCAAGTGTGGCAAGATAATTCATTATCAAACATGTCCAAAACTTGACATCAAGTTACGTTTTGCTGAGTTTCCGGCAATGCAAATGATTTTTCTCTTTTGAATGAATTGACTTGTGTACTATTGCAAAGGTTTGAACGGCCTACAAACAATTCTTTCACAAGATATCCATTTCTTTTTATTTCCCGATATATTTTGTCGCATAATATTCACATTTTTGGGGGCTTATTTAGTCAGTTGTAAGATACAGAACTGTACTTAATCACATTTTTTAGTGGAAGTACAATGTTGGCAACAAGATTCACTTGATATCATTGGAAATTATTTGAATGCAACACAAACTTTTTCTTCTGTTTTCCGTGGTTTTTTTTCTACTTTTTTGTTACTTTTTTCTTTTTGTTCTCTATTTACTTTTTTCCTACATTTCTTTCTTTTTTTTCTGGCTTTTTTTTCTAAATTTTTCCTTCTTTTTTCCTCTTCCTTTTGTTTCTTTTTTTCTCAGCTTTTCACTACTTTTTCGTTTTGGTATTTTTTTTCTTCTTCGTCATATTCCCCCCTTCCTTTAAGTCATGTTGTGCATAATTTTACATAATATTTGGTGATGTTGGGATTAAAGAAGAATAAACAACCCGAAGAGCCGTTTAGGACCCGAAAGAGCCGGTTCCTTTAAGTGAGCCGAGCCGAAGAAGCCGGTTCTCTACTAACTTTACTCAACTTCGTTCCACTTCGACTCGACTTCAAAATACCGCATTTAGGACACAACGTCAGGGGAACCCGGGTATTTTCACCTTCATGCGCTGTAACTTTGTTAAAGTTAAACATTATAAAAACTCTTGGGTGGCTGTATCACACAAGTAAAAACAGATATTTGCCATTTGGCCAAGTGTCCTGGCTCGTACCGGTCGGGCGTGTGTTTATCATTCGTCACAGGAAACAGGAAAAGGAACACACACATGAGCGCGACTTCACAATAAAAGAATATAAGATTGATAAACGTATAAAAAGTTATAATTAGACTGATGTTTGAAACGTGACTTTATGTGTGTGTGTGTGTGTGTGTGTGAGAGAAAGATAGTTTTTATATTTAGGAATATAAAAAGTTATTTTCATTGCATTGAATTCTGAGAAATGCACCTATCCAAAACGGCCAACTTTACTAACTTTGACTTGAGTAGCTTCTTAATGAGTCATTTTGAGCCCTCATTTTTGTGCGCTGGCTAGATTTTCTTGTGCGCTGAGGTTAGAGGGAACACTGCTCATCACCCAGGCTACCGATATCCAAAATGATACTCGCATAGAAGTAGATCCCCTAAGACTGCTTTGAAATAGCCACATCATAAACCAGGGGTGTCAAACTCATTTTAACTCGGGGGCCACACAATAGAACAAACATTCTGTCGGGGACCGGACTTGTAGATTAAAGAGAAGGAAAAACAGAGATAAAGAAAAAAGAGAAACCGGGAGGGAAAAGGAGGGAGGGTGGGACAAAGAAAGACAAAAAAAGGGAGAGGGGGAGAGAGCGTGAGAAACAAAAGATAAAAAGTCGCGAAAGAGGGGGAAAAGAAAGGGAGAGGAAGAAAGAAATCCAAAGAGAAATAGAAAGACGGAAGGAGAGAAAAGAGAAAAGAAAGCGCGAAGGGTAGGAAGAGAGAAAGAGAAAAGAAAGAAAAGGAAAAAAGGAAGGTAGAGCAAAAGAAGTTAAAAGACACAGAGAGAGAAAGAGACAAAGAGCAACAAAGGAAGAAAAAAAGAGAGACACAGAGAGTCAAAGAGACAAAGAGGGAGAAAAGGGGTGGAAAAGAAAGAGAGATAAACAGAGAGAGAGAGAGAGAGAGAAATAAAGACAAGTGTTCGAGGCACCTGGCTTTGGCAACATCAAGTTGAAATATTTCAACCTGCAGCTTTCAACCTGCAGCTTGTTTTTCTTTTGCGCTTCTCTGAGTGTTGTCTCGCGGCCCGGATTCAATCCCTTAGCGGGCCTGATCTAAATGGAAGGAGTATCAGACCACTGCAAAAAAGGAGAAAACTGATCAGAGATTCAACCAAGAGCCCCATGATCACCCTGGATGAACTGCAGAAGTCTACAGCTGAGGTGGGAGAATCTGTCCATAGGATAACAATCAGTCGTATACTGCATAAATCTGGCCTTTATGGAAGAGTGGCAAGAGGGAAGCCATTTCTTAAAGATATCCATTAAAAGTGTCGTTTAAAGTTTGCCACAAGCCACCTGGGAGACACAGCAAACGTGGAAGAAGGTGCTCTGGTCAGATCAGACCACAATCGAACTTTTGGACAACAATGGAAGACGATATGTTTGGCGTAAAAGCAGCACAGCTCACCACCCTCAACACACCATCCCCACTGTCAAGCATGGTGGTGGCAGCATCATGGTTTGGGCCTGCTTTTCTTCAGCAGTGACAGTGAAGATGGTTAAAGTTGATGGGAAGATGGATGAAGCCAAATTCTGGAAGAAAACCTGATGGAGTCCGCAAAAGACCTGGACGGGAATTTGTCTTCCAACAAGACAACGATCCAAAACATAAAGCAAAAGCTACAATGGAAATGTTCACCCCAAAACATATCAAGGTGTTAGAATGGCCAAGTCAAAGTCTAGACCTCAATCCATTTGAGAATCTGTGGAAAGAACTGAAAACTGCTGTTCACACAAACGCTTTCCATCCTACCTCACTGAGCTCGAGCTGTTTTGCAAGGAGGAATGGGCAAAAATATCAGTTTTATCAATAGGGCTGAATAATTTTGTACACCCACTTTTTCATTTTTTATTTGTTAAAAAAGTTTAAAATATCCAATAAAGTGTGTTCCACTTCATGATCCTGTCCCACTTATTGTTGATTCTTTACAGGAAATTACAGTTTTATCTCTTGATGTTTGAAGTCTGAAATGTGGCAAATGGTCACAAAGTTCAAGGGGACCAAATAGTTTCGCAAGCCACTGTATTGATCCCAGGGCATTACTATTGATCCGATACAATTACTTGCTTAGTATCATTAATATCAATAATTGGATCGATCTTCTCACCCTTATTGGTAGCTAGTGGCCTAAGATGAGAACAGCAAACCTCTTTTCGACTATTTGTTATGTAACTTGAGCTGAGGTGACGGAGGAGGTTATGCGCAGCGGCTAACGCGCTAGCCTTGCTAGCAAAGCTGAAATTGTCTTATGTGGGAAATAAGCCTTGCGTGACAGCTTATTGGAAAGTCGGCTTGCAATCAGGCAAAGACCCTCGCCCCAAGTAAAACCAACAAACACGCAGTTCCTCTTTGCCACAATGTCAAACAAACAGTTTTCAGGATTTCTTTTCATTTATTCGACATGGACGTGAGAAACCCTCTTTTTGGTCGCTAAAAGATCGCTTCCGATCTTTCTTTTATTCTTTCGTACATTGTTGCAATCCCTTTAGCTAGCTTCAATTCATAATTTTTTTTCTAACTTCACGCCATTCTTATCTCCCTTGCTTCCTTAAGGTTTCTCTTCTCGTTTTTTCTTTAGAGCAGTGCATGTCAATTATTTTCTGTCACGCCCATGAAGGATTTTATACGATCGAATACAAATTACATTTAATGCTAAAGATATTCACTGTCTGGGCTGTGGTGCGAGGTCAGGGCACCCTAGTAGAAAATGTTGTTTACAGGAACGGAGGGAACAGGACATAAGGCTGATAAGATAATCAGCCCATCCAGACGCAGAAAGGCCCTGCTGACGTAGAAACGCTCGGCGTTGTTTTGGTTGTTCCAGACGTCGTGACGCTCTTCTCCGAGATGGTGAAGCCCAGGGGGCTTCATTGGCACGCCCATGGGAGGAGCCGGCACACCATCTTGCGGGGAGACGTGGGCCAATAAGAGAGAAAAAGGACTTCAGAAGAAGGCTTCCCAGAGACTCCAACGACACTAATTCGGCTGTTTTCGATGGAGTACACTTCGTTAAATTGTTAATGAAATTAAATCTGCCCCCGTGTGGAAATGTCGGCTTCCTGTTCATCTTTTCCGGCAAGAAACGAGCGCGCATAAATTGTTGGGTGAATGTAGGTTGTGTTTGGTTAATGGGGTCAGATAACTAATTCGAACAATTTAGTAAACGGTACATTTTGATAATCAATTCCCAACACCCCCCTCGGAAGAAGAAATCCTCTTGTCCTTTTACATAATATTAAAGAATGATAGTCTAATTTATTTGGCTTTATGCTGTCCGCCGCCAACATTTTTAACATAGCAAGCACACCAGTCTTTGTTCGTCTCCCTCCGTGGCCACAGTGAAGAGCTACTCATCAAACTTTCTCGTCATATCTTTCGGGAGGAGAATTTTGTTAGTCTCCGCATCTGTGTAAAAAATTGTTTTTCGTTACGTCACTTGACGGTGCGCTACACTTCATCTCTACTATTCATACTCAATGCACTGTGTGGCTAAATGCCAATGAGAACACCACTGCACCCTGGTGTAGTGGAGGTGCGATTGCACTTTATTCTAGGAAGGTTAAAAAAAAAAAAAAAAAGAGTTCCCCAATGTTAATCACACCCACACCCCCTTTTTGAGAACCACTGCTTTAGAGCAGGGGTCTCCAATTCAATTTACCAAAAGGCCACCAGAGCTACGGTCTAGATGAGGTTTGGCGGAATCGGAATTTCCACAAAAAGTTGGGATAGAAAAATATCCCATTGTTCTCAAATATTATTTATTAAAATTTTAGACACAAAATAATATATTGAAAAAAAAAATTAAGGATGGAAAAAAATGCATCAGTAATAAATGTATCCATTATCTGCAAGGGCTGAACTTAAAGGGACAGTGTGTTTCATTCGGTGCCTACAATGCTAGAAAATATATAAAATATGTTGAAATAATTAGTTAAATTACATAAACACGGATTTTTTTCCCTTTACATAATATGAGCCTCTTCTATGGGAGCTGCCATATTTATCTGCCATTTTGCTGCTACGGGATGTCAAAAATAAGAACGTGTCATTTTTGTCTTCTTTTTTTCTTTATTTTTCCTGGCTATTTTACTTCCTCTTTTTTTCTCTCTTTTTTTCTTTTTTTCTTTACTTTTTTCTTTCTTTCCCTCTTCTCTTTTTTTGTATTTTTTTTCTGTATTCTTTCTGTTGTTTTTTTCTTTTTATGCTTATTTTCTTTCTTCCTCTTTTGTCCTTTCCCCCCTTTTCTTTCTTTGTATCTTTCTTTTTTATTCCTTTCTCTTCTTCCTTTACCTCTTCTTTTTTCTTTATTTTTTTCTGTATTCTTTCCTTTGTTTTTTCCTTTTATGCTTTTTTTCTTTCTTCCTCTTTTGTCCTTTTCCCTTTTTATTTCTTTGTATCGTTCTTTTTTTATTCCTATCTCTTCTTCCTTTTTTCCCTTTACTTTCTCATTTTAATTTCTTTCTTTTCAAAACACTGGCCAAAAAATGAGCAGAAAAATAGTGCTCCCTTAAGTCAATTGAGGTAATTACATTTTCACATGGGTTTTGATCTTTTTTGTGGTTTAAATGGAATTAACACTTCAAAAGTCCATTTTGTATGTCCTTGGGTTTTCTCTGTGTGATATTAAAATTGATTTGATGATCTCAAACCTTTTTGAGTGATAAATCTGCAAAAAATATTTTACCTACCTCTTAATCTATTTCTAGAAAAATATGCTGGTATAAATATATCATTCATAATTGCCTGAGGGGCAAACTGTACATACATTGTTCATTGAGTGTTTTTATATAAGACTGAGTTGCATTTCGATTTCTTCGTGGGTTATTTACAGTCCTTCCTTCCTATCGTGTTAGTTTCTTCCTATTTCATAAAATGCAACCATTATTTTTTTAACGAGTTGCACTTTTGCTCTCAAAATCACTCGTGCTCGAGCAAACATACTCACCGAATTAACTATTTTTTATCTAGCGGGATTTTTGAGGGTCTGTCACAGTCCAGCACCCAAGTTTGGTTTGCTCTTTCTCCCCCTCTCGCTTGTCCTTACCTTATTTGGTCACTCACTTCCTGGCTTTACTTTGCATTCAACAATTCCTGTCACTTGTCCTGATTACCCTCCAAGCACACCTCTTCCTCTTCACTATTTAAACACTGTGTTTCCTCAGCTTGGTGCTAGTTTGCATAAGCCTCTTGTCACAGTTTTGTTATCCTAGTGTACCGAGCCCTTCCCTGCCCTTCTGGATCACAAAGATTTGAATGAATGAATTTTTTTGACTGCTACCGTTGCTAACTGAGCTGGATCTACTACCCCTTGCCTGCCTCTGAGTCCCCGTGTACAAAACCCTGCCCAAAATAATCACCACTGCACTCACTGTTCCTGCATTGTGTTTCTGCACCCCCTGACATGGTCCTGCAGGCGAACACCTTTCTAATCCGTATTAAAATCAAGCTGCTCAAACAGATTAGAGACACCCCGGTAGGATGAGCCCACACACTTCTGCTAGCCATGTTTTTGAAAGTCGACGCCAGTTATTTTCAAGGCGTGGTACAAAAATACGAGTGCAAGGAGTTAAAGTTTGAGCATCCGGACACATTTGACAACAAGACTTAAAAGTAAATACGTCAAGAGGATGGCCCAGCGTGCACCACACTAGAGGATTAGTGCCGAGCAAAGATTAAGCAAATTAGCTTCCATGGTGCAGCCCGAAATAAACGCTTGCTGTGGAAGCCAACCGGACACGAGTTGGGATGTAGAACCTGGTGGTTCCAAGATCCTCCCAAAAGAAAGAAAGGAAGAAAAAAAGAACCTGTCTCCGGTTTTATAATGGCAAGCTAGGTGAGTTTGGCTTCTATCTTTGGATGTTGCATTTGAAATAGTCTATTCGATTTCTCTTAAATCCATCTGGAAGTTAAAAAAAATAACACTAACTCTAACTCTAAACAACACTAATTCTTTTGAATTAGAATTAAATGTGTCTTTATTTTTTACTACTTTGCTATCAATGACAATAAACTACAGCATACATGTCAAAGACGGTCTTGCTCTAGGGTTGGATTAAGACTTTCTGTTCTCAGGTGAGTTGGATCAGTAAAAAAAAAGTCATTTTTAGCTTTGTATTTCAGTATTATGTCTACATTGGCAGGGTTGGGAAGGATTATTTTAACTGGATTACTTTCAATGACTTTTGGATGACTGCAATACCAAATATGCTAATAAAAGACAAAAGAAACTAAATAGGAATAAAATGATGACTCACAACACGTGGTAAGCTTTCTCTCCTGGCTTTGATCTCTTTGATCTCCGGCAAAACTAACATAAATGCGACAGAAACAAAATTAAAATAAATCCAAACAGCTTGCCAACATCATTTTTTGCCGTTCCATGTATTCCGTTACTCCCCAAGCCTGCACAAAATTGAGTCATTCTTTTCATATTTAGTTTCTTTTGTCTTTTATTAGCATATTTGGTATTGGAGTAATCCAAAAGTCATTGAAAGTAATCAAGTTAAAGTAACCCTACCCAACCCTGTACATTGGCAACCTACTGGATCAGGCCCGCCATAAATTTCCGAGTACGTCAGAAAAAGAAGCGAGTCTCTACGTCGTTTCTATGAAATGTTAAGATTTTTTTCAAATAAATGCTAACCAAATGCTCTCTCTGGGTGTTGGGTTTATATAGCCTGGTGAGTTGGTTTAGGTGTAAAACTGCATTTCTATAACTTCTGAATGAAACCAAACACATTCAATGCCAAATATGAAATTATTTTCCTCCATGTTGTTTGAAAATACATGCGTTGTGTTTAGTCAAGTCGTGGTTTCTTGGTCACAAGGAGTCTCAAAGGGCTGCAGAGACCACAGACTATTATGACACTATCCCCTGATCTAAAACCCACATGAGGGCAAGGAAAAACTCAAAAACCTCAGCATAAGGAAAATGAAGAAACCTTGAGAAGGGACCTTAAGTGAATTAATCCCCCTTCCAGGATGACCAGGCTGCAATGGATGTTGCATTAACAGCCCAAAAAAAACAAGAAATAAAATAAAACAAATAAAGTATAATATAAACTAAAATACAAAGGATTTATAGAATATCCCTCATCATCCGTGATTATAATATGTTGAGTAAGGCTGAATGATAAAGCATAATACTAAAAAACAAAGCTAAAATTTTGAAGAGTAGACATTATTTTACTAAACCCGCTTCGGAACAGAGTCTGAATCCTGCCCCAGAGCCAAACTGAACTTGACTTCCCTGGTTTTAACTCAATCAAAGCTGTGAGCAGTCAAAAGTTTGCCTTACACCCGCAACTCTACAAAAATGCAACCATCATGAAAGAAGAGAATAAAGCGTTAAATACAATCATTACAATTTTCAATTTGCCTAATAATGAGATTGGGGGGAAAAAAAAACAATGTGTATACTTTAAACCAAAACAGATAGATAGATAGACAGATAGAGATAGCAAAATAAAGAGGGGGAGAGAGACAGAGATTGAGAGAGAGAGAGAGAGATGGATAGAGAGATAGATAGCAAAATAGAGATAGATAGATAGATAGATAGAGCAAAATAGAGAGAGAGAGAGAGAGAGAGAGATGGATAGAGAGATAGATATATAGAAAAATAGAGATAGATAGATAGATAGATAGAAAGATAGATAGATATAGCGAAATAGAGAGGGAGAGAAAGATAGGGATTGAGAAAGAGAGAGAGATAAGGATAGAGATTGAGAGAGAGAGAGATAGATGGATAGATATATATATATAGAAACATAGAGATAGATAGATAGATATAAAGATAGATAGAGATTAGTGAAATAGAGAGGGATAGATAGAAAAATAGAGATAGATTGAGATAGATAAATAGATAGATAGATAGAGATAGCAAAATAGAGAGGGAGAGAGAGAAAGAGATTGAGAGAGAGAGAGAGAAAGAGAGATGGATAGAGAGATAGATAGCAAATTAGAGATAGATAGATAGATAGATAGATAGATAGATAGATAGATAGATAGATAGATAGATACTTTATTCATCCCAGTAGGGAACTTCACACTTCCAGCAGTATCCTTGTGTTGGAAATAAAATAATACGATTAAAAAAAAAATAGAATGATGACTTCCTGTTGAATTCATTCATTGCCAATGACGGCTATTAAATTCCAAAAACATTAAAACTGTGATGGCACTTGAACTTTTGGTTTCCTGTTGGCTAAGGAAACTCGTGGTTCTTTACAACTTTCCAAGTGGTATTACTGAGTGATTAGAATGTCATTTTAGAACAGTTAAACCAGCCCAGGGCACTCTGGTCCTCGAGGACCGCATGTTATGCCCAATTTCTGAGATTCTGCTCCAAAACCTCTGATTCCAAGCTCTTGCCAGCTAGCTAAGGGGCTGATAATATGTATCACCTAAGTTAAAGAAGAGAAACCTCCAAAACCAAGCAGGACATGCGACCCTCAAGGAACAGAGTGCCCAGGTCTGCGTTAAACTGACCAAAAAACACCTTTTTATTTTAATTGTTCATTTGAAAGGGACTTTAATGGATACTGACTGGTGCAATTTGGCAAAAATGCTCCCAGGCGCTGCGCGCACATTCTCAGCGCACAAGAAAATCTAGCCAGCGCACAAAAATCAGGGCTCAAAATTACTAATTAAGAAGCGACTCAAGTCAAAGTTACAGTGCATGAAGGTCAAAATACACGGGTTCCCCTGACGTTGTGTCCTAAATGCGGTATTTTGAAGTCGAACGAAGTTGAGTAAAGTTAGTAGAGTTTGTCGGGAACTGGCTTCTTTGGCTCGGCTCACTAAAAGGAACCGGCTCTTTCGGATCCTAAATGGCTCTTCGGGTTGTTTTTGCTTCTTCAATCCCAACATGACCAAATATTATGTAAAACTATGCACAAAATGACTTAAAGGAAGGGGGGAATAGAACAAAAAAGAAAAAAATGCCAAAATGAAAAAGTAGTGAAAGGCTGAGAAAAAAAGAAACAAAAAGAAGAGAAAAAAGAAGGAAAAATTTAGAAAAAAGCCAGAAAAGAAAGAAATGTAGGAAAAAAATAAATAGAGAACAAAAAGAAAAAACTAACAGCTTGGAAAAAATAAACACAATGAGATTTTTTTTTTAAAGGAATTTAAAAAAAATAGAAAAAAACAGGGAAAAAGAAGAAAAAGTTTGTGTTGCATTCAAATTTCCAATGATATCAAGTGAATCTTGTTGCCAACATTGTACTCCCACTCAAAAATGTGACTAAGTACAGTTTTTTATCTTACAACCGACTCAATAAGCCCCCAAAAATGTTAATATTATGCGACAAAATATGTCAGGAAATAAAAGGAAATGGATATCTTGTGAAAGAATTGTAAGAAAAAACGACATTTGTAGGCCGCACAACCTTTGCAATAGTACATGAGTCAATTCATTCAAAAGAGAAAAATCATTTTGCATTGACAGAAACTCAGCAAAATGTAACTTGATGTCAAGTTTTGGACATGTGAGATCATTAATTATCTTGCCACACTAGGGATTATGGTTGCTCACTGTCGTTTCAAGCGCTGCTCACCTGTGGAAAATTACAGGGAACATTGCTCCCAGGTTGGCGTAAAGCTAACTCATATTTGTAAAGGTAGCAAAATGTTCAGCAAAGACCTCCATAACCAAAACAGTCACTCATTTAAACTAAGAACAGTACCATACTGTCATTAGTTCCTGGGAACTCTTACGTTGGACTCTTTCCTACAAATCCCATCAAGGCCTCGTGACTGCAGTTCAAGTAAACAACATATGTCCATTCAGCGCACCGCAGGTGATCTTGCATTTCGGTGGTATCTTCCAAAGCTACTTCTTTGCTGAGATAAGTCCAAATATTTCCAAGAATCAAACAGTCCAGAACTTAGATCACAATATTGGTTCCCTTTTAACACTAAATTTTTATGCAACAAAATGACTGATTTTAAAGCTGGGATTAATTTTCAATAAATATAGAGTAACAAGTAAGTACAAGTAACTAGTGATTCCTTTCAAAACTTCTAAAGAAACTAGTAGTCAACAGATGAATTATTTAAAGAATGGAACCATCCCTAAGAAACAAAGATAATGCATAGAATAAAGATTTCTAAAAGAACGAAATCAAAGTCGGTGAGCAACGCTTGAAACAACAGTGAGCAACAGCAATCCCAAGTGTGGCAAGATAATTGATTATTAAACATGTCCAAAATTTGACATCGAGTTACATTTTGCTGGGTTTACGGTAATGCAAAAAAAAATTTCACTTTTGAATGAATTGACTCATGTATTATTGCAAAGGTTGTACGGCCTACAAACGTCATTTGTTTTTTACAACAATTCTTTCACAAGATATCCATTTCTTTTTTTTTCCTGTTATATTTTGTCGCATAATATTAACATTTTTGGGGGCTTATTTAGTCGGTTGCACGATACAGAACTGTATTTAATCACATTTTTTTAGTGGAGGTACAATGTTGGCAACAAGATTGACTTGGTATAATTGGCAATTATTCGACTGCAACACAAACTTTTTCTTCTTTATCCCTGTTTTTTTTCTATTTTTTTAAAATTCCTTTAAAAAAAATCTCATTGTGTTTATTTTTTCCTAGCTGTTACTTTTTTCTTTTTGTTCTCTATTTACTTTTTTCCCTCTGTTTCTTTCTTTTCTTTTTTTCTGGCTTTTTTCTGAATTTTTCCTCTTCCTTTTGTTTCTTTTTTTCTCAGCTTTTCACTACTTTTTCATGTTGGTATTTTTTTCTTTTTGTTCTATTCCCCCACCCTTCCTTTAAGTCATTTTGTGTACAGTTTTACATAATATTTGGTCGTGTAGGGATTAAAGAAGCAAAAACAACCTGAAGAGCCGTTTGGGACCCGAAAGAGCCGGTTCTCTTTAGTGAGCCGAGCCGAAGAAGTCGGTTCTCGAAAAACTCTACTGACTTTACTCAACTTTGTTCTGATTTGACATTAACTTCAAAATACCGCATTTAGAACACAGCGTCAGGGGAACCCGTGTATTTTGACCTTCATGCACTGTAACTTTGACTTAAGTCGCTTCTTAATTAGCAATGTCGAGCCCTGACATTTGTGAGCTGGCTAGATTTTCTTGTGCGCGGAAAAGCTCTGGGTAGTGCGCAATTGCGCACACACGCAGCTTAGAGGGAACATTGCTGATGACCCTGTGTTGTTGTCCCTCAGAACCAATCACAGGGATGAACGAGTCAAGCCTCCGCAGGGTACCCCCTGACCAGTCCTCGGGGAGTCTGCGTACCTTCGGCACCCCCCGCCATGCGAGTATCACCAACCCCATTTTGTCCAAGAGGGTGTGCTTCTACAAGAGCGGTGATCCTCAATTCAGCGGCCTGCGCATGGTTGTCAATAACCGCACCTTTAAAACGTTCGATGCCCTACTGGACAGCCTCTCCAAGAAAGTACCGCTGGCATTCGGCGTGAGGAACATCACAACCCCCCGGGGGGTTCATGCCATTAACACGCTGGACGAGTTGGAGGACGGCAAGTCTTATATTTGCTCTGACAACCGGAAGGTAAAGCCTATCAACCTGGCATTAGCCAGGAGGAAGCTGGCACCCTGGTACCACGCCACACCAGTCAGCTCCCGCCACAGGAACTTGCAGCGGCCAAGGGCCTTTCTCAGGGAGCAAAAGCCCACGCTTGTGCACATACCGAAGAGACTGGAGGTCTTTCGGAACGGAGACCCCTTTGTAAAACACACCTTGGTGCTCCAAAAGAGGAGCACAGCAACGTTTGAGGGGATCCTGGAATATATTTCAGATATGATGCAGTTCCAGGTGGTGAAGCTACACACGGCTGATGGCAGACGCGTAAGTTCATCCCTAACTACCGTAAATTCCGGACTATAGAGCGCACCCGATTATAAGCCGCACCCACCACATTTTAAGAGGATAACCGCTTTTGTACTTACACAAGCCGCACCTGTATATAAGCCGCATGCGCCCATATTACCCATGTAACACAATCACGAGATTAACCCAGATCCGACTTTGAGTTCCGCAATTGTAACTGAATATGAAGTACACAGTCCAAAAACCACAGCCGGCAAATTGAACGTAAAATGATACCGGTACTTATGATATGACGCAGACCTGCAGAGGCCGGGTCCCGTTGAAAATAATCCAAGGGAAAAAAAAAAGTATATTTCCAAAGGTAAGGGTGGGAAAAATATATATCCACTATTGTCCGCTGCGTCCACAAACACGTCTCACCTTTACTCCACTTCCCATCAGCCCCCGTTGTATTCGCCCCTTCTTTTTGATTCGCCCGTGGAAAACATATCAGAATAAGTCTCTGGCAAATAGATATTATACATGGTTACACATATTTACAAAGAAAGACGGTACACCGAGAGAGTTTTCAAAGCTTTAATAATAATATGATAACTTTCATCCCAAACCGTGTCTGTGAAGGGTAGCAAAACGCTACTAGAAATACGCTCACAACACTAGGAAACCAGTCTGATAAAAATGAAATACGGTACTTGTAAAAATCATGGTAAACCGTGCTCATCTTCCTCCTTGTAACTGACATCATTAAAGTCGTCTTCCCCAGTATGGGAAAGAGACTTTGTCATGTAGACGTCATCCTACGCTCCTTTATTCAAAAACACGCTAGCAACACACTCGCATATATTCCACCGGTCTAAATCTTACTTTCTGTACTCGGGCGCCGCCGCCGGCTGTTAGATAAAATACATAAATTGGCCGCATCACTGAATAAGCCGCAGGGTTGAACATTTGGGAAAAAAGTAGTGGCTTATAGTCCGGAATTTACGGTATATATTTCTCGTTTGAGTTGTTCTGTAAATGGCTGTCCCACAAAAGGTACGTCTTAAGCTTCTTTAGCACCCATCGTAATCCAACGCGATGCACTCTGGGATACTGCTATGTAAGGCAACAAGGGATCTGTTTTTACCTGGGAAGATCCTAGTGACATGCACACCAATGTTATCAGCTCTGGTTCCATCGGAAAGCTATCAATGAAACCAGTCTCGCTTGTACCACTGAAAATTAAACTTCGGTTTCATTTTCCAAAGGTTGAAGGGCTCCCGAGCTTGATCTTGTGCTCTGGTGTGGTAGTGGCAGTGGGCAAAGAGCCATTCAGACCTGCAAACTACAACACCCAGACGTCACCAAGATCAATGAGGCAACCCGGCAACCGGATGAGTGTTAGGAGACTGAAGGCTCTCAACCGTAAGTCCACTTCATTTCAATCTAGTGGTACGTTCAATCACGTGACCTGTGTAATCTACCTAGCATCACAGGATAAAGCAGGGAAATGTGCTGACGCAACTTCATTGTGCATTACACCATAGATGACCTACTTATGGCATATACGAGGCTGACTACTCATAGAAGGAGCTTCTAATTGTTTTTTTTCCTCTTCTTACATGTTTCTGGGTGTTCTTCTCATCTCCACTGCGACCTGAAAAATGTTTTCCGCTGTTTCGTGCTCGAGAAGGCAAAAAGAAGTCACCATCCTATGGGTCCAAGTCAAGAAACTTTTCAACGTCTTCGGAGCGCTACATCGTGAACAAGATTCACAATTCCTTCATGGAAAGCTCATGCGAACTGGCCAGCCACCATGCCAACTCTTTAGGATATGATTCGGGACAAGTTGCTGCTGAAAAAGAGGGTGAAGGGATGGACTGCTTGGAGCCCAACGAGGATGACATTGAAAAGTCTTTTCGAGTGAACCAGGATGGTAGCATGACTGTAGAGATGAGGGTGCGCTTGACTGTGAAGGAGGAGGAGACCCTCCACTGGACAACTACACTTTCCCGCACTGGTATGGGCAACCAGCTTGATACGGCCTGTTTACCCGAGTCAGAGTCGGAGCAGGACGTCTGCCCTGCCGTGCCGGATTTTGGAGACCCTCTCTCTTCCAATGAAAAAATCAACAAGGACGAGTCTAAAGACGATAAAGACGATAACCCGCCATCCCTCTGCAACAGAGTTTTAAGTCAAAGCAGCTACGAAGACGACACAATCAAAAGCAGGACAACCTCTCCCCTCAGAGCAGCGACGCCTGGACATGCACAAATCAGAAAAAAGCAATTGATTATGGAGAGCATAGAATCCATTGAATCTTACTCACACCAGGAAGAAACCGAGAATGGAGCCGTGACAGGGCAGTACTGCACAGTCCTGAAGAGTAGCACAAGGCCGATTCCAAAACCAAGAAGACTCAGCTCTATGGAAGCCAACAGCATCAGCACCACAAACATGTCGTTGTGTAAATCAGCTGATTTCTTGCATGTGGGATCGAGTGAGGGGGACATAGCGGAAACTGTCCTGCATATCTGTGAACAGCAAACTTGCCAAGATAATTACAATGCAAACATAGATTCCTATAATAGGCCAGCTACTTCAGAAAGTAGACCTCTACAAAGAAATTATCGTTATGAGTCCTGGGAACGTTCCACACACTCTACACAGCTAGCAAAGCTCACCAATCTTGAACAAAAACCACCTAGAACTAAGACCAGAAGGAGCCCTAAACCAAAGAAGAAGAGCATGATACAAAGTGCGACAGCAGACACCAAAAAACGCAAGAAAACAAGTACATTCACCAGCGCCGGATTCATCAAGAAGATTTATGGGAATAAATTAAGACCAGCAAAAAGTTTAACAAAATTCAAAAGGAGAACTCCCCAAAACAATAATCGGAATGTTGGGAGAAAAAGCACAAAGCCTAAAGATAAAATACTCAAGAACCCAAATCTAAAAGAGACACGCTGGGTGTTAACTCGGCAGACATCGGTGCATCGAGACAAGCATCGTGACGCCCGAAAGCAAATGTCCCTGTCTGAATTTGAAAGCTCTGCTGGTAACGAGTATGTTGAGAACTGGCTGAACAAAGTGCATGTTAAACATTCTGACAGCCAAAGCGAGTTCAGCAGGACAGAAATTCAGGAACAGATCCCTGCTGTTGAAGCAGAGATTGTCAGAGAATTAGCTTTGGTTGAGGATGTGAAAGGACCCTCTGTAAAAGAGAAAATACAGTATTTGGAAAACCAGACGGCTCAAAACAATCATAAAATAAACGTAGAACTAAAAAAAGCTAAGCCTAAAAACAAAAATCAGATGCCACCTAGCAGTGAAAACGGAAATCATAATGAACTTCAAGGGTCTCCTGATCTTTCCCTCAATTCTACGTCCAGAGAGAAAATGCAGGAAGAATCTGGTATGGAAAATGAAATAGGCTCATATCCAATGAATAATCAAGAGCCAACTATCGAGGCTTTACCAAATTCCCAGAACATTATGAAAATGACTCGACTTTTAGAGACTGACGTTCCAAAGGAAGAGGAAACATTACCAAAATCTATGTATATCGGAACGGCACCTCTGGTAAAAAACGTGTCTCTGGAAGAGAAAACATCCCTCAAAATGTCTAGTATGGAAGAATTTGCCGCAATTAGCAATGAAGAGCAACAGCAATCTCTTTTAAGTCTTAAGTCTAATTCTTCTGTGTCACCAAATAGTCTTCTGTCAGAAGAAAGGCTTTCGTCATCAAGTGTGCTATCAAGTGACATCAAAACATCGAATGTTTCTTCTTGTCCTGGTCCAAAAATGATGCAAAGTCCAAAATTGCAAGCCAAAAATGGGACATCTGAGTTAACAAGGTCACAATCCTTACAGAGTCGCCCTTTAGATAAGACAACAATAACAAAGGTCAGCCCTTTGCCCAAGAAACGACAGACCCTGCCTGAGCAAAGCAAACAAAGTCAGTATCCAAACTCGTTGGACTTGGCATCACCTCCTGTCAGACGATACTCCAAAAGAAGGATTGTTTCCAAAAATTCGTCATCAGATTCAGAGGCTCCAGGAAATAGGAAATCATCATCCCGGAAAAAGCAGATAAACCCTCTGCATGATATTGAACCATCAGAACTTGGTGTTGAAATTCCAAAGCACACTATCGCGCTCCAACAGGAGCATCAACAAAAATCGACAACTGAATCTGAAGTAGAACAGCGGCTGCCAAACACAGTTGACCAGCCAAACTTGGAACCTATTCTCGAGAGAGTTTCCGGCCCTATGAATTCCGTCCAGCATATTGCGCAATGTCTGTCAACCTTGGAAAAGTCAAGCAGTAAATCAGACTTTTCCTCCCATGTAACTTCCATGTTTGGCTCCTCATCCAAAGTACTCCTGGCATTTTTGTCCATCATAGCCCTAAAAGACAGTATTTCCAACCTTAAGGTGGACGGAGTGAAGGTAAACGATGTGACCTGCGCCGAGGCCTTGAGGATGATCGACGAATTGCGGGAAGTTGCTAGCATTGAGGACTCCCAACAGTTAGAAAAAGGTCTTTCAGTTTTATGGAAGTCGGCTTCAAGTCATGTGAAGAAGAGCTGGAAGGACTTCCAGAGTCATGGTAACACTTATCAAGAAGAACATGACATTGATAACCTCATTAATGGGCTTGGTATTCCAGAAATCCTTAAAAAAGAACTCATGTCTCTCTCAACTGGTTTCATAAACCCTAGCCAAGAGAAGCTAAAGCTGAATCGTACCCATGGGACGGAAGAACACGAGGAGGCATATAATGACGGACAGAAGAAAATGGACCCAAACTACATATCACATCTTGCCATGCAACAATACCCATGTATAGAATACAAGGAAAAAACTCAACAAAAAGACTGTTATGTGGAAATCAATCACTGTCAGGAGGAAAGATCTGAAAAACAGCAATCAAACACCAAAAGCAAAATGGAGAGTGTGGATGAAACCCAACCAGGAGATGAAGACAAAGGATCAAAGGTAGTTGAGGCAGGGACATCCAGACAGTGTGAGGTGAATTCGGAAGAATTTGAAAACACGAAGCAGGATGAACTGTGTTATGAAAAGGTAATGCATAACCCAAATCCTGAAAGAGACCAACCCAATGACAACAGCATCAATAACCTGTGTGGTGGTGACCAAAACGGAGCATCGTCTGCGCCTGAATACAGCGAAATTCAAAACTCTGGTGAGGAGTTGAGCTTCTACGATCAAGCTTCAAACACTGAAGGTGAATGTGGCTCTGTAATAGAACACCAAACCTCTAAGACAACCATAACGTGTGACAAAGTAGAAGTTACCAAAGACCTGTGTGAAGAAGAGTCCTCCCAACCTGTCGCGGTGAGGGTGAGTCTACTGGAAAAGCAGGTAGCCGATGCCCAAAAACCAATTTATAACAAAGATCAAGCAAAAAAGGTTTCACTTTTGTCAGAAGAGGCAATTGAAATATTTGAGCAAAGCAGCCGATCCGCCCCACAGTCGTCGCTATCCTTCAGCTACGACTCCTGCGGTGTGGCACCTGCGGAGGCCGAAGGCAACAGGGTCAGGTCGATTCGGGAAATGTTCTTGGCAAAGAGTTTCGCAGAATACGGAAAGCACGGCCTCAATAAAAATCAGCCTTCTGAGACATCGCCAACTGGTGGCTATCAGACCCAAACATCAAATGAGAAATCGGGCACTGAGGAAGATCTAGTGCGAAAGTCCATCAGTAAAGGGTTTGTGAGGAGAACCATCGAAAGACTATACGGAAAGAGCAATGGCGCTGAGAAATCCCCATCAGCCCCCAAAGCCAAAAAGCACTCTAGAATGATCTTGCCTTTCCACACAGCAAGATCCAAAGCGTCATCCGAGCTGTCATACTTCAACTCCGCCAATGCTCTCGACACCTTGACCGAGGCCACCCGTTGCATCGCTTTCAATGCACAGGTCGGACCCGGCGATAGCGTTCCGATCGACGAGGGACGGTGGCTCATCCGAGAGAACGCTCTCATTCGAAAATCGGTTTCGGATCCGACCGGAATCAATAGAAACCCGGTCGACTCCGTCCAAGTCGAAGACAGCTACGAAGACACGCAAGACGACACCCCCTACTCCCTTCTCAGCACGACGTCCGAGCCCGAAGATCACAGGAAGTCGAAAATGTGCACCTATTTCTCTTTGCCGCACACTAGCGACTCTGAAGTGTGTCAGGATGAAGATGCAAAGCTGGAGAGCATTGCCAAAATGAGACCGGGCAGAAACGGATCTGCTGTTGGGATGATGAACAACAAGGTCCATCCGTTGGAGGTGATCCAAGGAGATGGTGAGGCGGTGGTGCTTGAACAACCAAAGAAAGGACAGGGGTTGGTAGCTCGAAACCTCCAAGAGCCAGATGTGTTGGATCTGTTGTACAACTTCTGTGGTGAAAACTGTCCCATTTTGTAAACAAAGGACTCCTGAAAATCCTTTTGGTGCCTACCTTTTTATGTTGCCATAGCCTGGGCATGAACAATCACTTCCCTTAGATGTTTTGCATTTGTCTATTTGGATTGTGACAAGCACTTCAAAGATATTGGCAAGGTACAGGAATAAAATACCGTAAATTCCAAACTACAAGCCGCTACGGTTTTGCACTACGGCTGCAAATACAGTGCGGCCTTCTTTGGTTCGTGGTGGCACCGAGGAAAACGGTGAGCTGCTCTTTTTTTCCCACAAAGCATACGCTCTACCTATCAAACTCCGCAGTGTTGTACAGAAACATTTTAGGACACCTATTATATTCAATCCTATATTATTATAACAGGAGCAAAAAATTAAATATTCACAATGATAATTCAACTTTTTTTACCCACAAATTTAAGTCATCAACTGATACATCCAAATTGAACAGCAGTAGAAGTTATCGATCTAAGATGCTACATTTTTGTTTCCGTAATATCGGCCTCCATGCCAGGTCGTTTCCTTTAATCCTCGAGGAACGATGACAAGCGAATGCAATTGTGTCGGTACACAAAGCAACTCACAAGAAACTTTTTCCACACAAAGATCAAGTCCTTGATTTATACATACGAATTGAACCACTGCTGAAATTATCGATCGAATACGCAAAATTTCTCTTTCCGTATTATCGGCCTCCATGTCGATTCGTTTCCTTTAATCCTCGAGGAACGATGACAAGCAAATGCAATCGTGTCTGTACACATGGCAACTCACGATAAACTTTTTCCACACAAAGTCTTCAATTTATACATTAGAATTTAACCGCTGTGGAAGTTATCGATCTAAAACGCTAAATTTCTCTTTCCGTATTATTGGCCTCCATGTTGGTCGTTTCCTTTAATCCTCGAGGAACGATGACAAGCAAATGCAATTGTGTCTGTCAACATGGCAACTCATGATAAACTTTTTCCACACAAAAATCAAGTCCTCGATTTTTACATTCGAATTGAACTGCTGCGGAAGTTATCGATCAAAACGCTACATTTCTCTTTCCGTATTATCGCCTCCATGTCAGGTCGTTTTCTTTAATCCTCGAGGAACGATGACAAGCAATTTGTCCTGTCACCGTAGAAACCACCAACACGTCCGGGTTGCAATCTGGCACTACTCTCCACAGTACGTTTGCCCTGGCGCTGTTGCATAGAAATTAGGGCTCACCTTTTATGCGAAGCAGCCTTCATTCATATTTGCTTTTGACACAGTAGTAAATACATGCTTGAATTTGAAATCCTTATTTTGAACGGTCACATCATCGAAAAACTCGTGTCGATAAACTCAGTTTTGAATCAGGTGAGCGGTCTGTAGTTCGGAATTTACAGTAAAATCAAAATTTTAAGACTTTCAAACATACTGCCATTATTTGTTTCATTAGTAGAACTCTGTTCTGATGTAGAACTTTCCTGTTTTTGTCATCTGACAATATTTGAATCCTGAACCAATTTTCTGGTAGAACTTTTTCATGTGACCAGATAAGCATTTACTCAATTCCTGTCATACATGTAGATTAGACTTTAATCTTAAAACCAAAGTATGTGCTGTTGCACCCTTAATGTCAATAATCTGAGACCCAGGTTTATCTTTGGTAACAGGGTTCGTACACCTTTTCAAGGCCAAATCCAAGCACTTTTCAAGGACTCGCAAAGCGAATTTTTCCAGTATTATTAAAAGAAATCTGGTGTGAGTCAATCCATAGCCATGTTGTCTGAGGTCACAGAGAATAAATAAACCAGAAAAACGAAAAAAAATCCCAGGTAAAATGATAAACCAGCAGCTACCATTCACTGAATGGGGCATGGAAATTAAAACAGAGTTTCTGTGCCGCCGTTGTTCTGAAATTCTTACCTACTCTCTTGAGACGTCCAATCGTAGGCTGACCTGATAGCAGCAGTTTTGTTATCTTTACAATCAAGTAAAACTAGCAAACACTGAAACTCCAAATTGTTACAAACAGAACTTTAAATAAAATCCAGGCCAGCTCCTGCCCAGCCTGATTCCCCCCTCAAAAAAACTTTATTTGAGGTGAGGGACCAAGCTCGAAGTAAACACGAATTTTCACATTTTATTATCCACCCGTCATTGTTCTTTGTTTCTTTCTTTATGGATAATCCACGCGATAGATTCCGCCACCCTTACGTTCCACCAAGCGCAAAAGTGGGACCGAATCGTGGCTGCAAGTGAGGGATGGAATCCATCGCGTGGATCCTCCAACCCAAAAAAAGAAACAAAGAACAAAGACAGGCGGATAATTTTTTTTTGTTTTTTTTGATAAAAGTCTGCGAAAAAGAAGCCTGGCCCGAAGGTAATTATAGATAGGGCTTGGGCTTAAAATCTTACCTCTAGTTGGCATGCATACATACGCTGCACGATAACTGTAGTCAACAAACACCATGCGAGAAAGCTATAGCGGGAAAACACACCAGGCTTCAAAAGTACATCAGAAAACCGTATTTTGATTGCAGTGACAGAGTCAAATGAGATTAAATAAAACCGAAAGCTATAACTACTCAAACAAATCGCCGTCAGCGTACTGGGCATTGGTAGGAAGGAATGTGAGGGTAGTAAGGAATTCCAGTACACCGCCTGTGTTTAGTCTATGTTGTATCAAATTTGGCTTTTGTACCAACAGTACCCGACAACATCCAAACCTTGAGCTATGGATCGATTCGTGCCAGACTTCTCGTAAATCGCAATGCCAAATCAAAGTCACCAGAAAGCGGTGTCGGCAGCATTGTGTTTGAAAAGACTCGCGTGGTTCTATCGAGTCAGACTGCCCAGAAACATGGCAACAATCTCCAGCATTCTCAAGCAATTTACAAACGTTTCAAACCTTGAAAACTCGACATGAGAATTCAAGCATTTTTTGGCGATTTCAAGCACCCGTGCGAACCCTGTTTGTAGATAGAGATGTGCGTCTTTGTTTTTTTTACTGGTCAACAGATCTGAAAGCTCTGGGTAGTATTAGCTTAATCCGTTCTTAAAGCTCTTAAGAGAGATCAAGTCCCGGGTGATGTCAGGGGAGGAGGGGCAGCTATTATTTGACCCGTGGTTCAGGTCACAAAGTATGATTTTTGAACCTGGTAGATTGGACACCTTTTGGAAGTATTGTTTTCTGATATCTTTGATTTTTTTCAGTAAGAGTCACCAAGTGTTCATTGTTTTTGGTGTTTTTACGTTACCCGGACCTTCACAGACCATCGCGCGCACGACAGTTGCCTAACGCAGGACTGAGATTGTCCTGTGAAAGGGATGTCACACTCGTTTTAGTTAGGGGGACACATGGTAGGACAAAAACATTCACACGGGGGTCGGACTAATGGATTGAAGAGAAAGCGAGAGATAGAGAGAGAGAGAAACGGGAAGAAAGACAAAAAGATGAGAGAAAAAAGAAAAGAAAAAAGACAAAGATGGAGAGTGAGAGAGAAGAAAGAAAAATTAAAAGAGCAAGAACAAGAATGAGAGAGAGAAATAGAGAGAAATAATGAAAATACCATTGAGGAAAAAAGAGAAAGATTAAAAAGAGAGACAAAGGGTAAGAGAAAAGACAGAAAAATGAGAAAAAGAAAAGACAAAGGATAAGAGAAAAAGAAAGGAAAAAAGAGTGAAAGTGAGAGCGAGAAAGAAGATAAAAAGAAAAACGAGAAATAAAGAGAAAAAAAGAAAAGAATAACAGAGGGTGACAAAAAAGAGAGAGAAATTAAGAACAAATGACAGAGAAAGATGAAGTAAGAGAAAACAAGCGGAAGAAAGAGTAGAAAAATAGACAAAGGGTGAGGGAAAAAGAAAAAAGAGCAAGAACAAGAGACAGAAAGAGCAAGAGAAACAGAGAAAGCGAGAAAGAGGGAAAAATAAAGAGCATAATAAAGATGAAAGAACTACAGACGAGATATAGAGAAAGAGAAAAAACACTTTGTGAAAGACAAAAAGAAAAGAAAAAGGGAGAAAGAAAAAAAAGAGCGCTAAAGAAGAAGAGAGGAAAAAAAATCCAGCTCGTTTGGCGAGTGGTGCCTGGTTTTATCGACATCAAACGGACATATTAAAAACCGCAGCTCTTTTCTTCTCTTGTGCTTCTCTCAGCGTCGTCCCAGGGGCCAGGTTAAAACCCTTGGCCGGCCCGTGGGCCGCGTGTTACAGCACCTTCATCATCCGGTCGCCGTAGTTTTCCAGCTTCATCTCGCTCTTCAGAGATGAGTTGGACCTCGGCCGCAATACTGCTGCTGGATCCTAAATCACTGGGGAACATTGTGTTTAGATAGAGGAGGCGTGTCCTGAAAAGGAGCGTTTTGATTGGTTGAAAACGTGGCAGCTGTGACAAATGTGTGTCTTTAAACTTTTGTGGAGAAATTAAAAGTCGATTTCCTCGTTTGTGCTCTTGACTCATTTATTATGAAGTCCTTCTCAAAAAATGTGCACTTTTTTTTAAAACAAATCTGTGCTGAAATTAGTTTCGGGACCAAAATGCAACTCACGGGGATTATGGTCTAATTCAAGCACTTTTTTAAAGACTTTCCAAGACAATTTTCACAATTTCTCAAGCACCAGTAACTCGTAACAGTTTTTTATCGCATTGAAATTTTTTTTTAATAAGATATGAAAATATAAATGAGAAAAAGCTACAAATATAGATGATGTCCAATTAAAACTGACATTTAAATTTGACTGTACATCATGTTTTAGGACAGGAGGGGGCGCTAGAAGCTAGGGGCCGGGTGAGGTTGGGCCAAGTGGGCTTTTCCATAAAAAGATAAAAACATCTCACTGTTATTAAAGGAAAAGTGTTTTATATATTCGCCCACTAGATGTCGCTGTCATGTGTGGGTCAAGCGAAAAGGAGTCTAAGGAAGACTAAACTACGGAGAATGAAAGGGAGCAAAAAGCAGCCTTTTTCTTCCAATTTTAAAGAAAGACAAAAAGGGAGAAAGATTTTTTTTTAGAAAAAGGAATACAATTCGGAGAGTAAAAATATTACAAACCAAACAGGAATAAAAAGAAAAGTAGGGAAAAAGAAAGCGAAAAAATGGAAAAAGGCGGGATAACAAAGAACAAAAGAAAGGAATTTAAGAGAAAAAAGAACAACACGAAAAAATGTAAATTTCTATTTTTCATTTTTCTTTGGTGTTACTTTTGCCTTATTTTCATTTTCCTCTTTCTATTTTTCTTTTCTTATGTCTCTTCTCTCCAAAAGTAATAAGGTCACTTTGAGTCTCTGTATTTTGTCTTCTTCCGTTGTGCTTTTAGCACTCGTTTCCGTCACGATGGAATACAGTGACATCTAGTGGGCAAATAATACACACTGTCATATCATCTTTGATATTGAGGCAACTATCATCCTGGGGGCCCCAAATTGGCCCCCGGGCAGCACATTTAAGACCCTTCTTTTATGGAATATTTTTCGAGGAAGTAGTCCCAAAAAAGAACACCAGGGGCAATCAAACTTAGTTGAGCATTGCCATATAAAAAAAATTTACTTTCGACTTTTTTAGGACACCTCAAACGATGCGCCTAACCTTTTAATACAAGGACCATCGCTACTTTGCGTTTCAATTATTGCTGGTTCATTGCTTACCAGAAAAAATAAATATATATATTGTTTTTTTAAAAAGATCGAGAACAAAAACATTTAATTTAAAAAAGTCATTATATAAAAAAGAAAACAAGAACAAAAAAACCCCCACAATGGATGCTTCCCGTACCATTGAAGAATGTCTCTGGCAGCTAATCTTCAAGCCGAGTGGCCATTCATTAGGTTCTAACGATGCCCATCGGCCAGCACCCCTTGATTTGAGATCTCAGATTGGCTGATTCATGTGAAAGCGCATTTCATACTGTATTGTGACCGGACACCTGTTCTGCGTTCTCTCTACATCTCGCTGAGAAGAATTTGCTTCCCGCATTTTCTTCGTGCCTCTGAAACGATGCATCTTACTCTCACTCTATATGGCTTGCTCTCTGTCGGCAGGGCTTTGATCAATTCTCTCCCCATATAAAAATCTATTAACAATCTGTTCTCTCTCACTCTCTTATTCGGTAGGTTGACATAATCACTGTGGTGAAGTTGTAAGCTTGTAGTCTCTCTGACCAGCGGTACAGGCGCAGTGGCTTGTGTCCGAACCCCGTCGTGGCTTGGAGGGCTGAGTGCTTGGTGGTCGGTCCAGAGTGGGAAGTGAATTCCGTAAAGGTACATGTGCCATCCCTCGCACGCCAACGCTACGGGATGATCGCATTGGATGACCGGCAGGCATACACAGCTAGACAATCTGTGTATAAGACAAGTATTAGTCATACTCTACACAAGTGGCAAGGAGAAGGGTGCTCTGGTCAGATGAGACCAACATAAAACCTTTTGTGCTGAATGCAATGGAGACATTGAAGGATTTTATACATTGGACTCTAAAGGATTTTATACGATTGAATACAAATTACATTTAATGAAAAAGATATTCACTGACTGGGCTGTGGTGCGAGGTCAGGGAACCCATGGTGGAAAATGTTGTTTACAGGAACGGCGGGAACAGGACGTACAGCTGATAAGATAATCAGCACATCCAGATGCTGCTGACGCAGAGAGGCCCTGATGACGTCGGGACTCGTCTACAAGCTGGTGAAGCCCAGGGGGCTTTCTTGGCACGCCCATGGGAGGAGCCGGCACGCCATTATGCGGGGAGAAGATGGCCAATAGGAGAAAGCTAAAGGACTTCAGAAGAAGGCTTCACACAGACTCCAACGTCACTAATTTGTCCGTTTTCGATGGAGTACACTTACTTAAATTGTTAAAAAAATAAGTATGCCCCCGTGTGCAAATGTCGGCTTCCTGTTCATCTTTTCCCTCAAGAAACGAGCGCGCATAAAATGTTGGGTGTATGTAGGTTGTGTTTGGTTAATGGAGTCAGATAACTAATTCGAACAATTTGGTAAACGCTACATTATGATATTTAATTCCAACAATTGTTAAGTTTGGCGTAAGAGTACCACTGCACATCACCTTGAGAACACCCTCTCCACTGTCAAACATGGTGGTGGCAGCATCATGTTCTGGGTTGCTTTTCTTCAGCAGGGAAGATGGTTTGATTTGATGAGAAGACGGATGGCGCCAAATACAGAACAATCCTTGTTGTAAATCTGCTGGGAGACTGCAAGAGACCTAAGATTGGGGCGCTGGATCTCGGACGTGGTCAATACTTTTGTACGGCACCGTATTCACAACCGTTTAGTAAAAATCTCATCCATCTGAAGCCATAGGAAAGAGTGGGTGGAGAGGGACCTTCAACTTAGTTTATTACAAATGTTATAGTACAAGATTATCTACATGACTGTTATATTTCAGGAGGATCATACTATGCGCTACTAAAACAAACGAAAAGAAAGTAAGACACTGCTGATTACATTCAGGCACAGCGTCAAAGCAAAGTGAAATGCCGTTGCTTTAAGAATCAAGAGTACATGACACAAATTAAAAAAACATAAGGAAAGGGTGAGGTGTCAGGAACAACGAGTCCAAAGGTAAGTTATTAGTTTGAAATGTGACAAACCTTGTGTAAAAAATAAAATAGGTGATCGTCTATGAATCGTGAAACACCATGAAAGTGACTGATATATTTAAAAAAAAACAACTGCGCACGATTCAATTTCCACTCGGTAGTTCGAGGGCCTCACAGGGAGAAAACACACCAAAAAATTCATGTACTTTCCCCCAAAAATGTAACTTTAAAGGGACAGTGTGTATTATTATTAATATGATTATTTGACCACTGAATGTTGTTATATGGAGTGGTGCGGGAGTTGGCAACCCAAAATGTTAAAAAAAGCCATTTGGGATCAAAATATATATTTTTTCTTACTATAGTATTTGTGTTTTGTTTCAATGAATAAAGTTTTCTTTTTACAACTAGAAGGCGCTCAAAAACACACACTGTCCCTTTAAAGAAAACAAGACTTGAATCATCCAGCTAAATTGAATGTAATACTGGTAAAAATATACTGTGGTTTCCAAAATGCATTTCCCAGATCTACTTAGCAACATAAAGTGGAAGCAGAAGTAAGATCTTGAGGCCCGAGCCCGGCCTGAAATGTTGGTGTAGTCAGCCCAAATCACTCCACCTCCTCCCGAGTCCTCACAAAAAAATGGGAAAATTCAGGTTTTCTCCGGGATCGGTCCTTCGAATCAAGTTAACAGGTCAGGCTCGGGTTGGTTTGGGCTTTAATACCCGCGGGCCCGTGTCGGACTGGATTTTTAAGGTCCGATCTTACTTCTAAGTGGAACTTTTACCAGATTGATAGTTTGATAAAGTCCTGTGTAGATCCAAAACAGGTTCCTTATACATTTTGAAACCCAATACAGACGCTGCTCTACTTACGAACAAGATAGGTACCGGACAATCATTTGTAAGTTGGATTTTTTCACAAGTTGTTACAGTGCGATATTTTGGATGTTTAAGTTTTGTATAAGTATGTTTAAGGCTTGTATAAATAACCTGTATTGTTTTGTACTAAAAAACAAACATTTCATGAAACAATATGCTCTATAAAGACAAATAAAGTTAAGTTTAACTTACTTTTGGAAGATGGGCTTCAAGAGTTAGGCTACTTCCTCCTCCATGGTAGAAAGTGGCCAGAAAAAAAGCAATTCGACCATTTTCTCAACCGCATCAAGCTTTCTTATTCCACTTTCATTTCAAAAGAAACGGCTCGTCTCTTCTTTATACTTTACACCAATCATATTGAGTGGATGCGCGAAATATTAAACAATAAAAATGTCAAAATTCTTAGTGCGGTGGAGATACAGTATAGAATGTTTACACACAAACTAGGAAGAGGAAGCAGATTTCTTCTTTAGGGTGGATGATGGGTGGGGGTTTTGGGGTTTTTAAGGGTTATTGTTCTATCTTCGTTATTCATTATCCGTTATCGGTCAGTTCATAATACGCTACAAAGCCTAGGAGCCGGGACACTTACTCTCAGCCAAAAGGCCAAGCTAAGGTCCTAGCCCTAAAGCCTTGCTGCGATCATTGCGAATGCACCGTTCCCGGAGGTACTGCAATACCGGGCCGATGCGTGGAGTGGACAGAGCAAGCTCTTATTCCATCTCCGAGATGCAAAAATCAAAGATAATGGCAAGAGGTAAGGGCCAAGCTAAGGACCTAGCATCAAAGCTCTCACAGCGCCACACCTCCGTAGTGGCAGACTGAAGCACTACAGTACTGTCCTGTAAAAAGGTGTACGCAATACAAAACCTACAGCAATGTCCGGATATTTTCTGACATCCCGAAAAAAATATTCGTATCTATGGTTTTTCGTAAGTAGGGGAGCGTCTGCAGTCGTTTTTAGGATATCTGTAGATTCAGCAATATCCCAATTAAACTGTTTTAATGTAAATTATGATATGGGTAGTTTTTCTCACAATAATTGTATATTCTGGGAGAGAACAGTGCATGTTTTAAAAACAAAACAAATAACATTTCATAGTAGTCCTAATATTACAACAAAGATAAAATATAAAGGACATTTTCAGATTCATATGAGAACATCAGAGGGAGGGGTAAAATTATAGTTATTTCTCAAGATGATATCGGATATAATTTGAGGATCGAATCAAAAAATATATTATCCTTGCTTTAAATTTGCCTTCTTTTTAGCGTGCCATCGATAACTCCTGTGTAATAATCCCTTAATGTCGCTTTAAAATAATGTTTTCCTAGGTAACGCGTAAATGAGTGTATCCTGAGATCGAAAGCAAGAAGTGTCCCGTCATCCGGTATCGCTTTTGGGCTGTCGTGACTGAGTAGCGCTAACAAAGTTGTACACCAGAAACTGCGAGGTGCCAAAGTAGTGCGTGGCGAAAAGCTTGCCGTCCGGAGTCGGGTCCGAGAAGGCGATCTCGTCTTTGCTCAGGTACGAACCGTAGATGAAGTTGTTCCTGTGAGGAAAACATAAATCGGAGAACCGGCTTTTAAGAGTCTTTTATTGCTGTGATGTAGTCAGTCAATTTACCCAATTTTGAAACCTTCAAATGTACCGTAATTTGTGGACTTTATGGCCTAAAAACCCCACCTTATATTAGGGGTGGGATTCAAATATCGATGTTATCGATACTTATCAAATACTTGGATCGGATAGATACTATTGACCTGCGCTCGGTACTTTACTCCTCCACCAATTTTCAGCCCCTGCTCTCTCACCCAGAGACTTGGACACTCTTTAACGCAGGGGTGTCAAACTCAATTATACAGAGGGCCAGAACTCCAACCACACCTTTGGTCGCGGGCCGAAAAGGATAAATATTTATTGAATACACTAAAATTGACCTTAAAAAAAAATAAAAAAAATATGAATTTAAAACAGTCAGGAATATTATTCCAGAATAAACAAACTTAAACATTAAATGAATTAAATATTATTGCTCTCCATAAAAATATCTCCTGTCAAATTGAAAATATGAAAAAAAAAAAAAAAAAGAAAAAAAAAAAAAGAAATGTAAGTAAAATTTGTGCTATCCACTTTGGGAATTTGCTTTGGTGAAAAACATCTTCATATTCTTCTTGAACTCTTCCACTTTCTGTATCCTTTCTCTGGATTCAAGATTTTCAGCTTACTCTGAAGTTTTGTCTTGTAGTGCCGTTTTACATTAAATTCCTTAATTACGGCCACAAAAGCTCCACAAATAAGACACACGGGTTTAGCAGCAATGTAAGTTAACATAATTTTCTCGGTCATTGTGGTTTTTAATATCGGAGTATAGTTTGAAAGTTATCAGCGTTTCATCCATTATAGTAGATGTATACAAAATTATTTCACGGGCCGGATATAATTGTACGCCGGGCCAGATGTGGCCCGCGGGCCGTGAGTTTGACACCTGCGCCTTAATGCCTTAAAGTTCCTGTACATTTTGCCTAAAACCCCAATCCCAGTCATACCCAAAGTACCATATTATCATGACTATTAAGTCCCATCTAAAAGCCTTTATTTTTTTCAAAAGCTAACCGTGCGCCTAATAATACAGTGCGCCTTATATATGGATCAATATTAAGTCGCAAAGTCCTGCAACTAAGGCAAGCAGCCGCAGACTCGATTTTCCCCCGTAGGCGAAGTAGTCCGCGGTGTTTGCTGGTATATATATATACATTGGCGTTTCATTTCCAAACCAATGCGTCAATCATCAATTGAATCCGTCATTCTTGGCTAAAGTTATTCGGAGGTAAAGGAGGCGGGTCCTTTTTAGCATTTACAGGGTAGCATAGGCTAAAGCGGGCAAATCAAAGCCTGCAATTGGCCAAAAAAGATGTGAATCACACGTAAGGTTTCTCTACGGCATGGAGAAAACATTTTTAATAGTCTGTATTTGTAAACAGGAATTATAGCGCTTAACAATGTCCATCGACGCAGATGCTTCTTGGCGGATTTTTTTCTTTTATTTATCAGCATTATTGCGTGTTTTGGAGTGTGTAAATATTTTACAAAGTTGGATTTACTACACTTACATGTGTAAGAGGACCATGGTTGCCTATTATTATTGAACGTGATGGCTGCAAGACGACTTTGGTGAGCTACTTTCCCAGTATCTTGTTTCAGTTTGATCTTGATGTATCTGTGATGAGTCTATTTTTAAATTCAATTCAATACAAAGTGTTGTTGTCATATGCACAATGAAATAAAAACTAAGAAATGTTTGGCATTTCTTAAGTCCTAAGAGTTTAACCTTCCTAATGATATGTGGAATGATGCATTTGAGTGATCAGTGACATCGTACAGACACCATGTCCATACGTGTCTGAGACACGTATTTGCTTCTTTGCGAGCCCTTCGGAATGTTAAGGGGTTTGATAAAACTATCTGACTGTTTTGTTGATGTTCCCACTGTAGCGCCTTATAGTCCTGTGCGCCTTCCGTATGGAAAATATAGGACAAAAAACTATTTTTGGGGGGTATGCCTTAATAGTCGTGAAAATACGGTAAATTGAATGCTGTTCTTGAACCATTTGGAGGATATGGACAGTTTTGGTCTCTGTTGAAAGGTAAGACTCAGGTTTTGTCTCTGTCTTTTTGTTTGTTCTCCATTTTCTTTTTCTCCCTCTCTCTTTTACTCCCTTTGATTTTCTCTGTCCGTCTATTTCTCTCTTTTTTCTCTTTTCTTCTTTTTTCCCCACTTCCTCTATTTATCTCTCTTATGTTTATTTTTTTATCTTCTTTTGATCTTTCTCTTCCTCACTTCATTTCTCTCTTTAGTGTTTTCTCTTTCTTTCTCTTAGCCTCTCCCTTTTTCTCCCTTTTTCTCTCTATTGTGCTCTATCTCTTTTTCATGTTCACCATTTCTCTCTCTTTCTCCGTCTTTTTCTCTTCCCGTGTTCTTTTGATCTTTCTCCTTCTTACTTTCTTACTCTCTTTCTTTTTTCCCCATTTCTCTCTTTGTTGAGCTCTTTCCCTCTCTATTTCTCTCACTTTTTTTTAATTTTCTCTCTCTTACCTATTCTCTCTTTTACTCTGTCTTCCTTGTTCTCACTCTCTTTTTATCTCTCTCTTTTCCTCCTGCTCTTTTTCCTAAACCTATTAGTCATACCCCCTTGAGTTTTTTTTTTTACATTATGTGACCCCCAGCTAACATAAAACATGTAAACTGCCAAAACTTTGCTTGAAACACTCTGAATCTCTTAGACGAATTAACAACAAGTTGTCCTAAAAATGCATTATCTCAGATAATAACTGGAAAATACCGATTATATAGATAGATAGATATTTTATGAAAAAACGATGTACTATTTTCTAACATTTTTCATGTTTTACAATTTGGGAATCCCAATAAAATGTAACATAAAAGTAGTAGCTAGTAGTCCGGGATTTACGGTCATTACCCCGGTACATGTTCTGGCAGTGTATAGGCCGAAAGCGTGCATGGCGGCACTGACCTGAGGCACTCCACCAAGCGTGAGGCGATGGCCTGGCGTCTCATCATGCTGACCACCCAGATGCGGCTGATCCCGCACAGCGCCGGTTCGGGTTTGGTGGAGCAGCACCAAGCTCTCTGACGCTCAAACATCAACTTCTCCCCTTCTGAGCCCTCGGGTTCGGGGTCCTTGATTACTCTGTAGCCCTGCGTAGAGGATCCAATAGTCGTGTGACTTGGGTGTGCCGAGCACAGAACGTGCAGGGTCTTAGTGCGGGCCTCGTTCTTTTAGGCCTCTTCCTGGTTTTATAAGACCCCTATGTCACAGGACACGCGTGGTACATGACGCATATACATACCTGTCAACCTCCAGGGCTCCATGCCCTTACAAACTGTCATATTTTCCCTTACAAAATAATCTTACACCATATGTTTTTTTTCAAACGTGTTTATTAATGTAGTTTAACATGTTATATTGTACATGTGTTTTGTTATATCATATATATTGTTAATTAACATTTTGTTGTGAGAGAGTTGCTCGACATGAATGAGGTTTATTATAAAAAAAGTTCAAAAATGAAGTGGCTCGGACGTTCACTGTAGAAGGAAAAAATACATGCAAATATAATTAAGTAGAATTATCTTATTCAAATTATGAATTCATTTTCTGCATTCAATTATTGTTGGTAATATACTGATTAAAGGGATAACCACAAACCTGTCTTTTGTCATTTTTTCCTTTTATACTTCCTTTTTTTCTTAACTTATTTATACAACATAATTCGTAATATAATGCATCAAAGCAAGTGAGCCGTTTGAGAGCCGGCTCTCTTTATTGAGTTGAGCCGAAAAAGCCGGTTCTCTACACCACGATAGAGATATAGGCTACCACGGCGACCTCGTTTGACCTGATTGATTTGCCGTTTCGTGATAGTCGGTGTATACCGGATGGTACCCATAAATGATAAATTTGCGTTTTTCCGTACAGATTTTCTTGTACATCGTACATGTCTTAAAATACATAATAAACGTAATTTGTACGGCAAAAACGTACAGGTTGACAGGTATACATATAGTGATCATGTATGGACTCATTTTCCACTATTACTATGGTTTCATTCTTTTTGATATCACAAGAAATGAAGACTTATAGTCATCATATATGCATTCATTTACTAGAATTACTAAAGGCTATATTTGTTTTGGCTTTTTCCTGGTGTCACAATCTATTGAGATTTTTACCATGGGCCTCATTCTTTTTGGCCTCATTATGTTGTCACAAAATGTGCAGGCTGTGTGATGCATATCAGTGTCTGAAATATAATCATTTACAAGAATATTATACGGACTTCATTCTTTTTGGCATCCTTCGGGTGTCACAAGACTTACAGGGTGCAAGACCCAAATAATTATTGCATTTTTACTCATTTACTAGTATTAGTATCGTTGCGGGGGACTCACCTCATTAATGTGCTCGGCAATAAGACATCCCGCCACTTTCTTGTCGTTGGTGATGAACAGGAAAGTTTTGGTTGAGGAGGGACATTTTTTCCCTACCTGCTGGAAGCCAAGGTCATTGTCCACCATTTCTCTTATCTCTTCGACCTGTGTGGCGACAAACGACATCATTGGCGCCTTTGTAGATGGAAACTTGATTTGGTGAAGAATTTAATGACAAATAATCATCATTTTGGGGAAACAACACTTGACAATAAGCACTTATATATTGAAATTAGGATTGATCATGGTTTTTTTCTCCATGTTAAAGGGCTAATTTGTCAAATACAGTAATCCCTCGCTGTATCGCGGTTTACTTTTCACGGTTTCGATTCTTTGCAGATTCTGAATTGAATGGGCTTTATTGTCATTGATGTCAATGTTTTGCATTGTGTTCCACAGCAAAGAGCTCACAGCCAATGCCATCATTGGTGCAGGTTGTGGAAGGCTTTGTGTGTGTTTGTTAGGTGGGCATTGACTGTTTGTGTGCATGACTGTGATAGGCTGGTTTATGCTGTCAGTTTAACAGCGGGGCGGCCCCGCAAGTCAATGTGGCCGCTAAAACAAACTGCAAAGCACGGCGACACCTCGTAGTTATAGGCTCGTGACATTGAAAAGAAAATTGTAAATTAAATTGGACTCTGAAGAAAGTGAAGAAATGCTGATCACCACTGGGTGCTCAGTGGATTGTTATTGGGTCAGGGAAGAGACTAAGGCGGCGTCGCGAGAGGAAGCAATAGCGTGGCTGCAGTTCAAGCCTACTGCTCTGGCTTCGTAACAAGCCACCCCTGCATCTCACCAATGCCAGAGCGATTACCCCTAACAAATTATTTGGCTCAACCCATGAATCCGAGTATATATCATATCTTACTGATATCTAATAATCAGCACGGCAGCGCAGTGGTTACTGTGTGTGCGGCTCCGATCTAAGGTCATGAGATAGAACCTTCCTGTGTGGAGTTTGCATGTTTTTCCCGTGCTTGCGTGAGTTTCCTCCGGGCACTCAGGTTTCCTCCAACATTCCAAAAACATGCATTTCAGTTTAATTAGCCGGTCCAAATTGTCCCTGAATGAGCAAGTGAGTTGTCTGTCCCTGTGTGCCCTGTGACTGGCTGACAACCAGTTTGGGCTGTCCCCTGCCTATTGCCCGAAGATAGCTGGGATGCGATCCAGCACCCCGCAACCCTAATGAGGATAAACAGTGCAGATAATGGATTGATGGATATCTAATAAATAAATATACGTTTGACTTTGCGGGTTTTGACTATCGTGGCACTTTGGGGGAACGTAAACCCTGCGAAAAACAAGGGCTCATTATACAGTAAATCCTCGCTGTATTGCGGTTTACTTTTCGCGGTTTTCCTACTTTGCGGAATATCATCATGCATTGTGTTCTACGTTCTGATTGGCTAAAGAGAGGCTCCGCCAATTTTCTGCCTGTGCATCAATAATGTTGCGGTCTAAGAAAATGTAAAGCAACTTTAGGAACCTACATTACACATGTACAAGTCCACATGACAGCAATAAAATATCCTCTAAAGTAAAGTGGATGGTTCAGAATTCAATTTTGACTAACTTTTAATGCCAAACAAAAAATGGCAAATATATAATGGTAATACATATCATACTAATACCATAAGTGGATACCTCACTTTTTTGGGCCAAATTGAGATTTTTATTGCTTTATCTAAAAAGCGCCCAAGTTAGTGCAATATAGTTGCAAGATTATTTTGTAAATTGTGATGAAATAGTACATATGTTTATTGTAAAAAAAAAAAAGTTTTAAAAAGTACTCTACTTCTATATTTGTTGTTAAAAATGTTCTTTTCACAACATACTTTTGTTTTTCAATAACTTCCACATGATGGCCACAAAATATCATCTGAAGTAGATTGTGTCCATAATCAATAGTGAACAACAGCAAGAATATTTTTAAAATTATAATTTGACAGGAGAAAAATTATTGGTGAAAAAAGTTTATGAGGTGCAGTACTTTTATTTGTTAAACAAATGCTTGAGCCTGTAAATTGGGTTTGTTCTTTGGTTTCAATGTATAATAGAGTATACAATAAATAAGTAAATAAATGTTTCTACTTTGCAGGTTTTGACTATCACAGGACCCTTTTTGAATGCAACCTACGCCAAACACCCAGGGATTACTGCATTGAATTTTTTTCAGAATATTTTATAAACTTGATTTCCTTAATATCATTATTATAAAATGAAACGTGGATCATTATGCTGTATGTTCCAATGCCATAAATTTGACTTCTTTTTAGGGTTTCGTGTATTAATATCCAAAAATACTTTTAAATACCTTTTTGAGAGCGTATTTGGGATCATCAGGTAGAATCAGGATGATTTTGCCGTCGGGAAATTCCCCCAAGATCCTCTCCTTTTTCCAGCCCTGTCAATTAAAACACAGTAAAAAAACAACAATGTACACAGAACGAAAATGTCGATACACCTGACCCGTTGTAGCGAGCCGATGCAGCCGCAGCCAACAGAGGGCGCCGCCATTTTTTACCAATGTTATAAGTCTTAGGTATGACTCGGCCGAGGCGCGAACCAGCGACCTCCCAGTCTCAAAGCGGGCGCCCTACCATCTAGGCTACTTTCTTCGTTTAAGATGGGAATTAAAGGTTATTTTCCTATTTGATTGTGCCCTATGTTCCTGTTCAGAGAATCTACTCTGAAAAGGTTGGTCTACTAAAGATTCCAAGATCCAAGAAGAAATCTGTAGGCTCGAGAGCGTTCTCCCCTCTGGGCCCAGTGCAGTGAAATGCTCTGCCCTATGCGATAAGTCTAGATTTAAACACTTCCACTTCGGTTGCAGATCTTAAGACACACTAATATTCTATAGCTTATGAGTGATGTTGACCTAATACAAGTCTGGATGTTGCACGGTGCGTGTGTTCTGAGGCATAGTATCGGCAACTGGACCTGAAGCATGCTATAATTTAGAACCTGCTGCACTGGTTGAGATTTCGAGATAGGAAGCTTCCCGATGCTGTCAACGGGACTTTTTGCATGACTTTAGTTATTACTTATATATAATTTTCATGTAGACTATGTATCGTCTTTTAATGCCCTTGCAACATCCATTGTGGCCTGATCATCATGGAAGGGGGAATTACCTCATGTGTGACCCACTCTCAAGGTTTCTTAATTTTCCTCTTGCCTAGGTTTTTTTGAGTTTTTCCTTGCCCTCGTGTAGGTTTCAGATCAGGGGAGGTTGTAATGGTGGTCTGTGCAGCCATGTGAGACTTTGTGATTAAGGGCTGTACAAATAAATGTGACTTGAGTACAAAACAAAACAGCCATTGGAATGACAACTACTTCTTACCACGTATTTGACGGCACTGATAAACTGATTGTGGAATAGCAAATGTTGCGATTCGTCCTCAGGGCTTGTGGCAGAGTAAAGCATACCGCAAACGCTGCAGGCTTCAGCTCCAAAATGTTTCTGTCCTGCATCCTGCTCACCACAAAAACATATCCTCAGATCCGACTATAATGACTTGAAGATAAAGTGTTCCCTTAATTTACTTACAATGATCGTATGGCTGTCATCTTTGTCACAATCCTTGGTGGTCTCCCCATCATGTTGCTTCGTCACACCACTGCAGAAAATAACATGACTACAGAATGCAGTCATTGTGAAGAAAAAGGAGGGACTTACTCTTGACAGGAAATTTCTGATGCATGCCCAACAGGGACCATCTTGGGGGTAGGTTGGCTCTGGTCAGCTACTGTGGAGATAAAATAACAATCATTGTTGTACAGTATACCAGGAACGTTTAGAAGAGGTCTGGAAATTTAAAAAGAACAGACCATCATGTTTTCCTTCACATTGCTGCACCTCAGGGATATTAGAGCTGTCATTGCGAGGAGGGGGACTTTTAGGTGGACTTGATAAACTCAAAGCTGTTGTACTCTAGAAAACATAGTGACGGAAAAAAAAAAACGATTGGACATTAATTCTAGTTATTTCGTTGCGAATATGAACTAAAGATGTTACCTTGCTTTCGTTATCTGCCGTTGCCTGAACCTCAAGGCTTTCAGCGGGTCTTAGAAAATCCTCAACTGGAGGACTGCTGAGCTTTATCTGAGGTGTGTTTAAAATGGCTCTTTGATCTGAGGATGCACCAGCGGTCTTCGGCTGGGGCAAAACAGACCTCTCATTATGCGGGTGAGTCAAGACTGAGGTTGATTTTGATTGTGGTACAATATCAGAAGGAATTGAATTGGTGGGGGCAACCGTGACAGAAGCTTTTGACTGGGCAGGTGTGGCGATGGGACTTTGTGCAGGGAGAGCACAGTTGACTTTGGAGTGACCCACGGTTGAAATGGTGGACTTTGACTGAAATGGTATGAGTCCAGTTGAGTGTTTCGGTTTTCCTTGGGTAGCTTGCTGAAATTTGGCTTTTGCCTGCGCAGGAAGGTTTGACTGAATTTGACTCTGGTTAAGCTTAGGTAGAGGACAAGACCTCTTTGGGGGTGCTGGTAATGGGTCATCGTCAAGTTCAAAGTCATCAGGGGAATATTTTGGGCGTGGTTTGTATGGCTTGTACTCAACAGGTTGTTGTTTTTCTGCCTTAAATCCATTGGGCATTGGTGGGGGGACAGCTGGCAGGGACGTCCTCCTGGTAGATGACCGTGTAATTTTAGGGGCAGGCTTTGAGGGAGGGTTCTGCTTCAAAGTCTGAGCCTTACTACTTTGCCTTGTTATTCGCGTGCTTCCGGTTTTAACAGGTTCAGTCTGAGGGGTTTCTGCTTTTGGGGGTTCAGTTTTGACTTCTGGTACAGTCTTGAGGAGATCAACTTTTGGAGCTTCAGCATTAGCTCCGTCACTCTTTACAGGCTCAGGTGCTTCTGGCTTGGGTGATTCAGGCTTGCTACAAGCCGTAGGATTTGGAGGCGGGGAGGAATGGGTTTTGGGTGCAGGTTCAGAGGTTGTGGCATTAGGGAAAAATGGAGCAGGCGTAAACATTGACGGCTGCCAGTCCATTTGAGAGAAAATTTGATTTGCATGGTCAGACTTCATTTTTTTCATGCGTGCCCATGACATCTTTTCCCTTTGGAGTTCAACCTGTCTTAGCTTTTGATATCGAGTTAGCTTCTTCTTTTCATGGGCCTTTAGGGGCACTGAAACCTGTGAGACAAAGAAACGCCTCTTTGGAGGTTCAGCTGCCAGCTTGGATTCAGCAGTAGGGGACTGCACCGCAGGAGGCTCTTCAGCCTGGGACACCAAAACGAAGGCACTTTCGGGTTCAGCAGCAGGCTTAACGTCAACTGTGGTCACCTTTTGTACACTCACAGGTAGATTTCCTTTCTTGACATTCTCGTCTATTTTTAAAATTTCTTTTTCTTTCTTGATCCTCTCCAACAGCATGCTGTCAGTTGCTATGTCCTCAGCAATTTCCTCACACAAGGCTAAGAGGTTGAGCTGCTGCTTGTTGGCAGTCCTTTTCATGGCAGCAGCTTTTTGCTCTGCCAGAGCGGCCAAACGTGCCTTTGTTCTTGCCTGGGTGTTCATTTCTTGCTTCTTGGGTTTCTCAATAACTATCCGGTTGTCAGGAATTGGAGATGAATTGATAGGTGCTAGGGTGTTAGAATTGTTGATCACCATAACCTCATTGTCGAATTCTTTCCCAACCTCAACCACTACAACTTCTTGTCCAATTTCCATGTCCTCCAGAATTTGAAATTCCTGGACAGCCAAGTCACTCGGGTTATCCTCTGCTGACACAAAATTCCCACTTTGGAATTGAGACTCAGCTGTTTTTGCTATATCAGATGGTGATTGAGAGTGGTCCTCTGGAGTTGTTAACTCTGAAGGTTTTTCTGAAGGTGTTTCAGGTAAAACCGCAACTTTTTCTCCAGATGGTATCACTGCAGAAACGTTGATCTCGGGGATCTGCAGAGGTTCTTCTGTGGCCGCAATTAAACAATTTGTATCCACCTGGCTCACCAAGCAGGGTTCGGAGAGACCTGAGGCAACAGCATCTTGTGGGACAATATCTTTGCCCTCTGGGACTGGCTCAAGAATGACATATTCCTCAGATGTGATATCCAGTATGTCGACTGCAGGAATGACCAAAGGTACTGTGACTGGAAGGTCATTTTGAAGGTGTCCCGTTACCTTTTCAAGAACCACACATTCTGCAGAATCACACGTTTCTTTAACTGCCAAAATCTCCGTTTCATTGCCTACTGCACAATTGGCTGGACATTTCAATTGAACTTTGGTGGTATTTTGTTGCTCCATTACTTCAACTGTTTCTTTTCCATCAGTCAGTTCTTCTTCAGCAGATTTTTCTTTTTCCAGTTGCAAGACAGTTTTCACATCTTGCATTGCTTGGCACTCCAGCGCTTCATTATCAGCAATTTCCTCCCTTTCAGGGTACAAGTCAGCCTCAATGTCTAAAGACGTAAGGTCTCGACTTTTGAAATCAATAGAAATCGCTTCAATTTGAGGACTCTTTGTACTAGTCTCTGAAATTGTTGCGATCTGTTCTACCTCTATTTCAATAGTTGTTTGGACACATTCTAATTCTTTAGCTTCTTTCTCGTTTTCCAGTGGCAAATGAGGAGACTCGTCTTGATCTCTAGGAAACAAATGCTCTGTCTTTTGGCTAGTTGGACACTCCGAAGACATCAAATCTTGTTTCTTCAAAGCCACAGAGTGATCATCATCTTTGTTACTATCTGGAATCCTCTCTACAACAGTGGCAATTTGCTGTCCTACCGTTTCGAGAGCTGCTTGGCCATCTGTCTGTTGGTCTTCAGTAATTTCATCATATTTTATTTGCAAATGAGAATCCGATGGAATTTTGCTGCAGTTTAAATCTTGCTTTTTTGAATCCCTGGAATTGTCTCCATTTTCTTCTGGAATTGTGGTGGTCTTTTCTATCTCCATATCAACTACTGTTTGGACATCCACCTTTTCTTCACTGGTTTTCTCATCTCCCGGTTGCAGATGAGGAGACACTTCTATTACACCAGTAGACGAATGTCCCATCTCTGGTGCTTCTGGTGCACACTCTGAAGACATGAAATCTTGCTTTTGACTATTCACTTGAATTATGGAAGTCTGATGTCCTACCATTTCAACTGCTGCTTGATCACATTGCTGCTGTTCTTCGGTAATTTCATCATACTGCATTTGCAAATGAGAATCTGATGGAAAATCACTTGAGTGCATGGCATCTTTGATTACTTCAATAGTTTGCACTTCCTCTAAAGACAACAAATTTTGCCTTTTTAAATCAATGGAATTGTCTTCATCTGTTTCTGGAACTGTGGTGGGCAGTTCTGTCTCCATTTCAACTACTGTTTGGATAGCTCCCCTTTCTTCACCGGTTTTCTCATCATCCAGTTGCAAAATATGAGACTCTTCTCTTACACTAGGAGACACATGCCCCATCTGTGGCACTTCTGGTGCACACTCTAAAGACATCACATGTTGGTTCTGACTATTCTCTTGAACTATGAAAGCCTGATGTCCGACCATTTCAACTGCTACTTGACCAGCTTTTTGTTCTTCAGTATTTTTTTTAGACAACTGAGAATCTGACAAAATTTCACTTGAGTGCATGGCAACTTTGATTGCTTCAATAGTTTTCACTTCTTCAAAAGACCACAAATCTTGCTTTTTTAAATCAATGGAATTGTCTCCATCTGTTTCTGGACTAGTGGTGGTCTGTTCCATCTCCATTTTGACTACTGTTTGGATGTCTGCCATTTCATGACTGGATTTGTCATCTTCCACTTTCGAATGAGACTTTTCTCTTACGCTGGGAGACAAATGCCCCATCTGTGGCGCTCCTGGTGCACACTCTGAAGATATTAAATTTTGCTTCTGACTTTTCTCTTCAACTATGGAAGTTTGTTGTCCTACAATTTCTACTCCTGCTTGGCCATCTTTCTGTTGATCCTCCATAATTTCATCATGCTGCGTATGCATAGGACAATCAGACGCAATTTCACTGGAGGTAAATTTTCGTAATTTCTCATCATATGAAAATTCCTGCGTTTTTAAATCACCATGAATATATCCATCTTTTTCCGGGACTTTGGTCACCAGTTCTAGCTCCATTTCACCTGCTGTTTGGACATCTGTTGATTCTTCAGCCGTGTTCTCAGATTTCAATTTCAAGTGATTGGACTCTTCTCCTTCGCTGGGAGACAAATGCTCGATCTTTTGCTTATTAGGTGCAACCTTTGAAGAAATCAAATCTTGCTTCTGCAAAATTACAGAAGCATCACCATCTTTGTTACTATTTGGACTTCTCTCTTGAACTATGGTGGTCTTCTGTCCTGCATTTTCCACTGCTTCTTGGTTCTCTCTATGATCGTCATTGTTTTTAGCAAATAAAATTTGCAAATTACTTTCTGCCGAAATTCCAATCATTTGCATGTCCACATTTTTATTGATTTCTGCTTCCCTTGAGGACAACAAATCAGAATTTTGTAAATCACAGTCAACACCTTTATCCTTTTCCAGGACTGTGGCCGCCTGTTCTAGCTCAATTTCAACTGCTGTTGATTCTTTGGTCGTGTTTTCAAATTTTAATTCCAAGTGATTGGAGTCTTCTCTTTCGCTAAGAGACGAATGATCGATGTCTTGTTTATTATGTGCACACTCTGCTGATATTAAATCTTGCGTCTCTAAAGTCAAAGAAGAATCGCCATTTTTGTTACTATTTGGACTTCTTTCTTGAACTATGGTGGTCTTATGCCCTGCTATTTCAACTGCGGCTAGGTTTTCTCTCTGATCTTCATTGTTTTCAGCACATTCCATTTGCAAATGAATATCCGCCAAAATTCCACTTGTTAGCACGTATTTATTTTTTTGTGATTCCCTTAAGGAAAACAAATCTGGACTTTGTAAATCACAGTCAACACCTTTATCTTTTTCCAGGACCGTGGTTGCCTGTTCTAGCTCCATTTCAACTGGTGTTTGGACATCTGTTGATTCTTTGATTGTATTGTTGAATTTCAAATCCAAGTGAAGGCACTCTTCTCTTTTACTCTGAGACAAATGATCGATCTCTTGCTTATTAGGTGCACACTCTGAATAAATCAAATCTTGCTTTTGCAAAGTGACAGAAGCAACACCATCTTCGTTACTTTTTGGACTTCTGTCTTGAACTGTGGCAGGATGTCGTCTTGCTCTTTCAGCTGCTGCTCGGTCGTCTCCCTGATATTCACTATTTTCATTACATTCCATTTCCAAATGACAATCTGCTGAAATTCCAATGGTTTGCATGTCCACATGTTTAATGATTTGTGCTTCCCTTAACGACAACAAATCTGTCTTTTGTAAATCACAGTCATCACTTTCATCTCTTTTCGGGATAGTGGTGGTTTGTTGTACTTTCTCAATATTACCTCCAGTTTGGTTATCTATAGCGTCTACTTTTGAGATAATGCTATTTCTCAATCGTAAACAACTATCTTCTCTGCTTTCATCTGTAGACACATTTTTATCAATGCCTTCGTCACCAGGTTCATCGTCTAAAGAAAGGGAACATTGGTTCTTAAAAGCCTTAATAGCATAGCAACCATTGTTACTATCTGGATTACGGTTTGGAACCATGTTGGTATGATGTATTTCCATTTCCACTGCTGCCTTGTGATTTGTCAGTTCGTTAAAGGTTTTATCATTTTCCTTTTGCAAATCGCTTGCAGGTGCGCTTTCATTAGTGAGCACGTCTTTTTGGTTTTGATTGCTTTGTATGGACTCCGAAGACCCACCATATTGCATTTCCAAATCATCTCCTTTGGTCTCCTTAAGAGCGGTGATCAGTTGAAGTTTGTCCTTTTCAACTGCACATTGGTTGTCTGCAGTGGTAATGGTTTCCTCCAGGGGCAAATTACAGATCTTTATGCTTTCATTGTTAGAAAAGTCCTTCAAGCCTTGAGTAATTGGTACTTCCTCAAAAGTCACAGCAGCATTCCTGCATTTATTTATGCAGGAATGCAAACATAATGCATCTTGCGGCAATGCATTTTTTGAGTTACTTTTGTTTTTCAGTTGCAAACTACCATCAAACAGACTTTCATTAGCAAGTAAGTTCTGCATTGGGTGTTGAGTACTTGGTGCTTTGTCTAAATTAACAGCCTCTGGAAATGTGGTGGTTTCCTGTACCTCCTCCATTTCAATTTCTCTGTGGCCCTCTAACAGTTTTTCGAAAGCAGTTTTGGTATTTCCCAGTTGCAAATGACTAGCCTCCATGTTATGATTAGAAGAAAAGCAGTCTATATTTGGACTGTTTGACATATTGCATGAAGACACCAAATCTTGTCTCTTAAAAGATGTTGCAACTTTATTGTCTGTATTACACTTCGGCAAAAAAGTTGTCAGTGGGAGTGAGAAACTTTCAACTGCTATTTGGCCATCAGCATGTTCTTCAGCCATTTCCTCATTTTTCAGTATCAAATGACTAGCTTCCATGGTTTGATTAGAAGACAAGGCCTCTTGAGTATCTTGAATACTTGACAACGGCACCATACTTTGCTTTTCTGAAACCAAAGCAGCATCAGCGTTTTTATCACTTTCTGGGCTACTAATAGGCTCATATATGATCATGTCGTTTTCAAATTGTGAGTGACTGACTGTCCCACTTTGCTCTTCGGTAGAAGTAGGTGAAATAGGACCAGCAGTTGGTTGGTCAGAAATGTCATATAAACCCTTACCTGTAAAATATGGACCTGTTTGAACTTCAAGTATGTCCAATGCACGTTCAGTGACAACTTGTTTTCTGTCGCTTACTGCTTGGTATGAATCTACTAATGCTGATGCTTGTAAATCGTCAAGCAAGGGTACATGTTGAAGAATCTTTGTGTGATCAGTAGTTGAATTTTCTGTCAAGTTCTCACAAAGCAGGTCCGTTTCAGGTTGTATCTCCACCAGATGAGAAGTTTCCGCAGTTTGGCCACCAGAGATTTGTGGCCTTAGAGAAGCCTCTAATGGTAATGTCTGGTTCTCCTGGACAATATTTTCAAAATCCATGTCTTCAGTTACTACCACTTGATTCCCATTTGCATCGGATATCCCTTCTTTCACTTCTTCATGGGTTTCTTCTATGAGAGCTGAATACAGCTTTTCCTGGATAATTTGATTATCTGATTCCTCTGAAGTATTCACCAGGCCTGCAGCGCTTTGAATTTTGAGGTCAACCGGACTCAGAGGTGTAGCCACAGCGTCAAAATGTCTTGTGTTTTTCAAGTCATATACGTGGTTATTTGCATGCTCATCCTTCTTAGTTTTCTCATAAGCTTCTCCAGGTTTCCCTGAAACAGTGATATGTTCTTCACTTCTGTTGGTCTGGAAATTGCCTAAAGTTACACTTTTCAGTACATCATTAGTGGTAGAGTCAGTTACTCTTGTGTCTTCCTGAACGATGGCATCTTGCATCTTTTCTGAATTTAAAACTGTCAAGTCCTCCATACTATATTCTGTATTTATTGTGTCTTCTTTTTTGGTGTATTTACTCATTCCAAGTATATTTTCATTATGATTTGCTTCATTCGCATTTTCAGAAACAGGTAAAGTCGTGTTCGTTTCAATCATAGTTGCTGTTGTATATTCCAAGCACTTACTTTCCATTTCCAAAATAGAAGGGTTTCCCATTATATCCATATTATTAAGGTTTCTTCTAGTGTCATTATTGATTTCGGCCTGAAGCGAGCCAGCATGAACTCTTTTAGGAGATACTTCCATATCTGTTTGGTGACGTGAGACAATGACACATTGACGACGCTCTTTTGTCTGGTTTTGCTCAAAGGTTGCGTCGTTGTGTGGAGGAAACACCTCAGAGGTTTTGTTGACGATAATCGAACTTGACACAGGAACATGCTTTGGATCAGGGGGTTTTGCGTGGATTTCAGTCTCAGATCCTGTGCGTTTCTCTTTCACCCAACTTTCTGCATTCAAGCAGTCTCTCGGGTCCCTTTGTTGTAGGGTTTCTGTTACGTTTGTCACATTTTGTCCCAAACTCCCAATGGACTCCATTTTTGAAAGATTTTGATCACACTGGAGTGGCTTATCCTCCACTTGACTCATTGTATCGAGACAGTCTTTCAAAACCCCATGTAGTGCGGGTTTGGTTACCGTTGAAAATGCAGGATTCCATGACTCCAATGATGTTGTCTTTTTATCAAGTTGAAATTCCCGTTGGTCAGAATCCAACTCAGACTCTAAAATTTGGCTTCCTGGAAAGACTTCTTCTGGTCTGGGCTGGGTTTCTTCTGAAAGAGAGGCATCTATGTGACCTTGAGAGTGTTCACTTGAATCCGTTGCAGCTTCATCTTCTGCCTTGTTTTCGGATTCCATCTGATGCCCCGCCATTTTACCCCTGGCTGGGAGGACCTCACGTGACATTGATTCATTTATGTGCAACTGTGACGAAACATCCAGTTGTTTATCTATGTCCGCTTGTGAATTATTTTTTTCATCGAAAGTTTGATGTTCTACACAGTTGCCAGGGATTTTGGGGGGACAGATTTTGGTGTCTTGGTGAAGTAAAGGACTAGCAAATACATTGTTTTCAATAGAACTTACTGGTTTCCAATCAGACGCAGTTGAATGTTGATTTATTTCAGTTTGGCTCTGAATATTTTCACAAAACTTATCAATGTTATTCTGAGCAGTAAAATGGTCAACTAGGACCTCCTTAGTTTTTTTGGAAGGTAAATGATTTTTTGATAAAGAATCTCCAGTTTCTGATATACAATGTAACTTTAATGGCAGATTTTCTATAACGGGAGACTCGATTTGCGCTTCAATTTGTGCATTAGGACCTTTAATGGGAATCTCTTGAGGTGTGAAGACAATTTTTTTCATGAGTGACATATCTTCAATCAACGTTACTTCTTTCTGCCCTGTATCTGTTATTTTCCCATCATCTGCATTTTCTGGTATTTTACCAGACTTAATTTGACCGTCTGTATTATGACTTTCAAAGAGTCCAGCAGCAGTTTCCTTCAAAATCAAATTATCGTCCAGATTGTCTGGAATTTTATGAGACTTTGTCAAAAACACATTTTCGGTAATATGGCTTGCAGGGTTTATATCACACGTCATTACTTCTTGGTTTATTTCAGTTGATGGCATTTGAATTTCCTGGATTAAATGCCCTTCTCTGTCATTTTTTCCAAGGACGTCTTGTGCCACGTCATTGTCCACCTTCGAAATGGATCCAGCCAGACTTTCGACAGTTTCACTACACTCATATTCAACTTGGCAAGTTTTTATGTCTGGCCATGTAGATGCAACATTTGTTTCGATGACACAATCTGGATTTGATTCCATTTGAGTTGCTGGACTTCTTGTTGACGGTATCGATAAAGAATTTCCAATGTCGCTTGGTGGATTTCCATCAAACCGTGTTACTTTTTCAAGAGGACTATGTAAATTGCTGTTATAGTCCATAACCATTTGCTTTTCTTGGCTCTGACCCTGCTGTTTTAGGTCTGACTTACTTTCTGTTGCCTGAGGATACGGTGTCCTATTTGACTCACATAAACAACTTTCTTCAATTATTTTCTCAGGATTACAACTTTCAAACATGGTTTCATTGGCAGACTCATTTGTATGTGTCTGATCTTCATTTTGTACTTCATTACGTTTTCTGAAGTCATCACTTTCTGGCAGGCTACGTTGCGTTTGGTCTGTGGTTTGTGTTGAATTCTGTGCTATCACGCTTAAGTTAGTCCCTCTGTATTTTATGTTGCAATCTGGGTTGCAATTTGGTCCATAGACACAATTTGGAAGATGTACATCTTCATCGCAGGAATTTAATGTTTCCACTAAATGACTTCTGGCGGACACAGGAGCCTCTGATTGAGATTCGGTTAGGGAATATGCAAGAGGATTGCCCTCTGTAAGACTTTGGCCCTCTGATTCTTCTCTGTCACATTGTTCAGATGAGACTTTGATATCAGCAGACGTGTTTTCAAAACGTAATGGTTCCTTTGTGTTTTTTTCCATCATTGAGTCTGAAACGCCATCGTAATTGTGCTGTGGTAGCGATGCCAACTCTTCGCTGACTTGCGGTACTTGGCTCGAATGTCCCTTGCTGACCTCATTAGGTGTGTTCCGTTCACCGCACTCTGCGTTATCATTGTCTGACGGTGCTTTCCAACAGTAGGCGATTGTGTTTTCCGAGACAGAAAAACCTGGGGTAGTTGTGAGTGGGGATGTTTGTCGGAATGCCTTGGATGGGTTCTCTTCAGTTTCTGTTGCGTCTTCATCGTTAAGTTTCCTCTTTGTCCGAGGCGCGACGGCATCTAATTCAGACCTGTTGTTGACTTCTGGTGTGGTTTCAGACTGGAGCGCTTCAACATTGTCGTCGAACCTCCCCAATTTTGCTTGAGGGTCAAATGGCTCCTCTGATCCTCGCTTTGGGGCTGGCATCCTGTCAAAACCAATAACAAAATGTTACTGATATATATGGCAGCGACTGTAAAGTCCAATTGGGAGTTCAATTGTGACACTTTTACAGAAAAATATTTCACAAGGGTTAACTGCAATGTTTCTCAACTGCTGGGCGGGGACACAAAAGTGGGTCTCAGATCTGTTTTCAGTAAGCGGCGGGCCTTTGCAAAATAATGCTATCAGAAAACAGACGGTCTCTAAGATTTTTGAAAAGTAGATAGCGGTAATGCCCTGCTCGATCTCCTTCTTCGGTTCAGTCAGTGAGCACTGTCCCAATAGATTTTTAACAGGTATCATATGTCATTTTCTTGTGATATTATTTTTGGTTTCATTTCCCTTTTCTGCCCATATTAATGGGTCCCGAAAAAGTTAGTAAGACAGGGAAGGAAAAGTGGAAAATAGTGACAACTATTGAGACAAAAAAGGAAATGGTTGTGAAATACCAAAATGGTGTCTGAGAGTCTCCCATCAGAGCGCTGCTGGAAGGTACAGTCAATGATTTTATTTTATTTTTAATTGGGTTTTTCTTCAGCTTTTTTTTTTACCAGCATTACAATATCTATCATCTACTGTACATAATTAAATAATTATATGCATTTAAAAGTTTTATTAATATTTTAGGTATGAATTTATTTTAGTAAGTGGTTATTTCAACAGGGGTGGCTTATATGTGATGTAGTCACAGTATGTGCCAGTATATACAGTACTTTGAGTTCTTTTGGTTTTGCTTTTTGAAAAAAGGTGAATACAGTGTATTCTGCTATATCTGCTTTAAACTGCACATTCCTTTCATTCCATAAATTCGAGAAATGTATTTTTTTTCTTGCTTCAGGTCACGGCTTGTAATTTGGATGTGATGGTGGGTCCTGAAGTCGGACCAGTTGACAACCACTTGTTTTTACAGCAATACCATCAGTGGTAAGAATGGGGTATTATCCAAAAACTCAGAGTGTCCCTATTATTTGGAGCTGGATCGAATCGAGACGAAACTGCCAAGCACCAAATGCAATGCAAAGCAGATCGATTATAGAAAATAAAGCGATTCCCACGCACCCCCACAGATACCACGTCATCCATGCCAAACCAAAATACCATGACATTATACATAGTAGTAAAAATAAAGCTCTACTAATAAGAAATGTATTTATTGCCACCTTTGCCCCCATTGTCCCTTTGTGTGTATACACGAAAAATACTAAAACATGAATACAAAACAAAATTTCCAATTTAAAACAGGACCCTGTATAATATTTTGCTTTCATTTCGAAGGGGGAAAATAATACTATAAAGTACTACAAAAACACGACAGTAATATTATAATACAAGAAGGAAGGTAGGAAGGAAGGTTAGTGATAAAGAAAAGGAAAAAGGTTAAAAGGTGACAACAACTATCGCGTCGAAGGAAGAAATTATTGTGAATTTTGAAAATGGTGTACAATTGTCCGCCATTAAAAAACTGCTGGACGGTACAGTAAATGGTTGAAACATGTTATATTTTTGGCTTTTTACTGGTAGCTCCATATTTATTAACTACATTATAATTGATGTTTAAGTACACTTTTATCAATATTTTGAATTTATTTTGGTATGTGGCTATTTCAAAGAAGTTTTAGGGGGACTCACTTAAATGCAATGTAGGCTTATGTGCGAATATATACAGTACTTAGTCGTTTTCGCTTTTGTGGTCATTTTGTTTTTGGGAAAAATGCTGAATATATTCTACTATCTGTGATAATTTACCAGTATTGTAGGGTTGTACATCTTCCTACTCTTGATAATTAGCACACTACTTCTCATTTTGTGTGTCAGGATGCAAAAATGGGTCCCTTTTCAGCGCTTTGTGCGCCTTTTACTTGGCAAAGGTCAAGGAGAAAAAACTGAGGGTCAATTACACTCTTTAAAAGTTGGTGGCAATCATGCCCTGCTCAATCTCTTCTACCTGTTCAGTCGATCATCGTGTTTGAGAGGCACCACATCTCATATTATTGGGATTTTGTTGGTTTTATTGCCTTTTTTGCCCATAATGATGGGTGCCGAGAAGGTAAGTGATAAGAGAAAAGAAAAGTGTTAAACAAATGACAACAACTATCGAGTCGAAGGAAGAAATGATTGTGAATTTCAAAAATGGTGTACAAGTGTTTGTCATTGAAGTGCTGCTGGAAGGTACAGTAAATGATTGAAAAATGTTATATTTTTGGCTTTTTACCAGTATCTCCATATTTATTACATACTTGTTGATGTTTAAGTTCGCCATTTTTTTAATCAATATTTTAAATTTCTTTTGGTATGTGGCCGCGATTGATTTGGATACATGGTGTTATGACTGCACTGCAGGAAAGAGGTCTAAATTTAGTGGAAGCTAGAGCTCTTATTGTTGATAGGAATGAGTGGAAAGGTGATGTAAAAGGATAGTGGGATGTTTAGACATGTTGGGCAGGGCACCTGTATGATGGGGCAGGAGTAAACCAGTGAAAGCTGTTGGGCCCTGCTGAGTGTGTTGTGTCACCCTGACCCGAGTGACATGGCCGCTTTCTTGCGTCTTGTTTCATCCGGAGGGACGAAAGCATGACCAACTTAGGTGCAGAGGTGCCTAACTTGTTTGGGAGTTTGGGCATTTGGGCTGGCCATGGTCCCCCAAAAATTTTGTGTGGGCTTTTTGCTATTTTTCCCTTTTTTATATTCATTGTTATTGTATGTGTTTGTCTTGCTGTCGGTCACCCATCTTGAGGGATATGACCAAGGTAGATAGATGTGGCTATTTTAAAGAAGTTTTAGGGAGTCGCTTAAATGCAATGTAGATTCATAAGCGAATATATATAAAGTACCGTATTTTCCGCACTATAAGGCGCACCTAAAAGCCTTTATTTTTTTCAAAAGCTGACCATGCGCCTTATAATACAGTGCGCCTTATTTATGGATCAATATTAATTCGCAAAGTCTTGCAACTAACTTGCAGCCGCCAACTAGATTTCCCCCCGAACGCCAAGTAGTCCGCGGTGTATGCTGGGATTTATTTACCGGTGTTTCATTGGCTAACCAATGTGTCAATCATCATTTGAATCGATCACTATTGGCTAAAGTTATTCGGAGGTCAAGGGGCGGATCCTTATCATTTACAGGCTGGCATTGGCTTAAATGGCAAAACAAAGCCTGCAATTGGCCAAAAAAGATGTGTCAATCATCAATTGAATCGATCACTATTGGCTAAAGTTATTCGGAGGTCAAGGAGCGGATCCTTTTTATCATTTACAGGCTGGCATTGGCTTGAACGGCAAAACAAAGCCTGCAATTAGCCAAAAAAGATGTGTCAATCATCAATTGACTCGATCACTATTGGCTAAAGTTATTCGGAGGTCAAGAGGCAGATCCTTTTTATCATTTACAGGCTGGCATTGGCTTAAACAGCAAAACAAAGCCTGCAATTGGCCGAAAAAGATGAATGTGTATAGGACGTGGCTGACAGCATACAGAAAGAGTTTTTTACTATACTGTATTTGTAAATATTTTATTCTCCTGGATTGACTACACTCACGGATATAAGAGGACCACGGCTGCACATTATTATGAACACAACGACTTCGGTGAGCTACTCCGGCTATATATCTTGTTTCAGACTGAACTCGATGTTTCTGTGATAAGCGGTGCAGATAATGGATGGAATGGAGTGTCTATTTTTAAATTAAACTCAATTCCAAGTGTTTATTGTCATGTTCACAGTAAAGTTGCGAGCGAAAAAGAAAATAGAAACTAGGGAATGGTTGGCATTTCTTGAATCCCAAGACTTTAACCTTCCGAATGATGGAACGATGCATTTGAGTGACATCTTACGGACACCGCATCCGCACGTGTCTACGACACGTATTTGCGTCTTTGCAAGCTTTGGGAATATTAAGGGGGTAATAAGTTGGACTGAACTATCTGACTGTTTTGTCCCCGTTCCCATTGTAGCGCCTTATAATCCGGTGCGTCTTATGTATGTCAAAAATAGGACCAAAAACTATTTTTTTCGGGGTGCGCCCTATAACCCGGTGCGCCTTATAGTGCGGAAAATACGGTACTCAAAGTCGTTTTGGCTTTGCTGGTCATTTAGTTCTTGGGAAAAATGCTGAATAGATTATATTATCTCTGATTTAAGATGCCTTTCGTGCAATACAACTGAATAGTGGAATTTATTTTATTGATTTGGGTCGCAGCTTGTCACCAGGGTGGAATTGTGTGTTCTGAAGTCAGACCAGTTGAGAACCAGTGGCAAACAGCACTTGAGCTGGTTAAGATACCATTTACGTATTTTTTTCCTCCTCAAACTTTAGTTTATCTTGTTAAATTGTAAACTGAAACTGAATGATCATGAATAAATGATTTTGGTTGGTGCAGTCAAACGTCAACAAGGCACAGTTATGCAAAACAATGCGGGCACTACACGCACTATTTGGGTAAATGGCATACGCACGAGTGTTTGAATAAAGTATAAATGTGATGAAAACAACGAGGTTTTGCAGGAATTTTGACATTAAACAGGGTTTAATCCAAGAAAATCAGTGTCTAATGTGTTAGCTACAATTGCACAGCAGCCACAGTGCTAGTGGACGCTACCGCTAACGCTAACTACAGGGCATCACAACGCGGCTCGCTTATAAAATAAGGGTATAGTAGTCCAAAACACCAGAAAAAGGTTTGACAGATCCTGAAACTTATCAAACTTGCATTTAAAGACACGAAAGCTCGATGGAGAACTTACCTAGACGATTTTTTTCCTCCGGACACCAGATGTTTTTTTTTCTTGTGGATAAAAATTGACTGTACTTCCGGACACTGGCGCCGGATGTGACGTAGGAGTGTCATCTTTTGTTCAAAAAATGTTTGTATGTATATATTTTGTAACAAAACAGCATTCTGTCACACTCTATACATATAATTACAAAAAAAACCCAGCTTTAAAAAAATAAAATAATAATAATGTATTAGATGGCCAAATTACGGACCTCTACCCCATGCCCAGGGTTGGGTAGGGTTACTTTAACTGGATTACATTCAATTACTTTTGGATTACAGTACTCCAATACCAAATATGCTAATAAAAGACAAAAGAAACTAAATATGAGAAAATTACTAAATTTGTGCATGCTTGGAATACATGGAACGGCAAAAATGATGTTGGCAAGCTGTTTGGATTTATTTTCATTTTGTTTCTGTCGCATTATATATTAGTTTTGCCGGAGATCAAAGCCAGGAGAGAAACCTTACCATGTGCTGTGAGTCATAATTTTATTCATATTTAGTTTATTTTGTCTTTTATTAGCATATTTGGTATTGGAGTAATCCAAAAGTAATTGAAAGTAATCCAGTAAAGTAACCCTACCCAACCCTGCCCACACCTGTCGCGCTCCAGGGCTCCATGCCCTTACAAAATGTCATATTTTCCCTTACAAAATAATCTTACATCATATATTTTTTTCAAACGTGTTTATATATGTAGTTTAAAATGTTATATTGTACATGTGTTTCGATATCATATATGTTGTTACTTAACATTTTGTTGTGAGATACTGAGTTGCTCGACATGAATGAGGTTTATTATAAAAAAAAGTTACAAAATGAAGTAGCTTAGACGTTCACCATAGAAGCAAAAAATACATGCAAATATAAATAAGATAATACGTTTTCTTATTAAAATTATCAATTCATTTTCTGCATTAAATTATTGTTGGTAATATACTGATGAAAGGGATAACCACAAACCTGTCTTTTTTCATTTTCTCCTTTTATACTTCCTTTTTTTCTTAACTTCTTTATACAACAATAATGATTCGTAATATAATGCATCAAAACAAGTGAGCCGTTTGAGAGCCGGCTTTCTTTAATGAGTTGAGCCGAAAAAGCCGGTTCTCTAAAAAGAGACGTACTTCCTTTCACTACACAACTACCACATGAAATCCGATGTTTTTTAAGACCACATGTATTTCAAATTTACTCAATCAACCCGCCTGTTGTTTTCAGATCAGAATGACTTGCGAACTCGTTTGACTAGATTGATTTGCCGTTTGGTGATAGTCGGTGAATACCGGATGGTACCCATAATTGACAAATTTGCGTTTTTCCGTACAGATTTTCTTGTTTGTCGTACACGTCTTAAAATGCAAAGCAAACGTACTTTGTACGGCAAAAACGTACAGGTTGACAGGTATGCATGCCTGTCAACCAGAGGTGGGTAGAGTAACCCAAACTACTCAAGTAAAAGTACCGTTACTTCAGAATAATATGACTCAAGTAGATTTAAAAAGCAGTCATGCGAATAATTACTTCAGTAAAAGTAAAAAAGTAACTATAGCAACATCTTAATTCTTGATTTTTCAACTGTTCAATCAGATCATCAAATCATCAGAGTCCACCCAATCCACAATAAATAACATTTAAATTAAAACTAAATTCAAAGAGGCCTACAGGAGGGAAGTGGCGAGTCTGGTGACATAGTGCAAGGACATCAACCTCGCCCTCAATACGGACAAAGGAGATGATAGTGGACATGAGGAAGAAGGGGAGACCTCATCAGCCACTATTTATCCAGGAGCTTGAAGTTGAGCGGGTGAGCAGCTTTAAGTACCTTGAGGTGCACATCACTGAGGACCTCACAAGGACCCTCAACAGCACACAGCTGGTCAGGAGAGTTTAACAGCGACTGTACTTCCTGAGGAGGCTGGCAAGTTCCTCAGCAATTTCCTCCCTTCACGGTTTCGATTCTTTGCAGATTTTGAATTGAATGGGCTTTATTGTCATTGATATCAATGTATCGCGTTGTGTTCTGCAGCAAAGAGCTCACAGCCAATGCCATCACTGGGGCAGGTTGCGGAGGGCTTTGTGCGTGTTTGTTAGGTGGCCGTGACTGTTTGTGTGCATGACTGTGATAGGCTGGTTTATGAAATGAAATGATCTGCATTTATATAGCGCTTTTCAAGTCAAGACTTCCCAAAGCGCTTTACAGTGTGCTTCACATTTCCCAATAGCGGCCTTGCAGCCATGTAAGGCGCTAACCTGCTTATTGGGGGTATTAAGGGTTCAGTGTCTTACCCAAGGACACTTCGACATGTAACACGGACAAGCCAGGGTTCGAACTGGGATCCCTTAATCCTAAAACGATCGCTCTACCTCCTGAGCTACTGCCGCCCCAAACCTGGACTGCAACCTGGAATGCTGAGTGTCAGGCAAGGAGGAAACGGATACCAATGCCGGAAGTCTAGTGTGACTCGCCGAGGGATCGAACCCTCGACCTCTCAGTTCCAGGGCACGCACTCCACGACATGTCAAGCAGCCGATCTCAGTCATGCTATCTTGGAGAGAATTGCAAAGATTGACGGTATAAGTAATAATGACCCACATTTTATCACAATTTTTAAGGTTTATTTGATTATTTCCAATAGGGCATTGATACAAAGAGCATTTTTTGGTGTGTATTAATTCGATAATGTTTTTATTTCGAGGATACCACCACCTGGCCCGCGTCTCTTTGCGCTGCAGATGTTGCAAAACTGTACTCCGGGAGTCTGCCAGAAGAAAAAGGGGAGGTGGGAGAGGTATTAAGCAAAAATGTCATTTTCGTGCTTGCTCAATACTGTCTTAATATTTGTTACCGTTCCAGTTGAGGGTAAACATTCCTTGTGAAACATGTGTCTGCAATGGAACACCACAACGCTGAACGTTTTGGCAATATCTAAAAACAGTGGATGGAAAAAGTCAATGCACCCTCCTGTTAACTTGTTTTTTCTGCAACATGGGAAAAAAAAACCTACATGAACATCTACAACCAAAATTGGGGTCAATCAAAGGTAGAGTTTGACCGATTATCTGGCAGATATTTAGGATTTTGACGGTAATCGGAATTTTTATTTATGCGACGGGCTGATTGTTTAGGCTCAGATTCAGACAAGCCTCTCTCTCCCTCTCTTTCCTCCCTCAGTGTCGGACGCTACCCAGCCCACGCCTTCTGATTGGACAGGCCATCGGGGGCAAATCCACTGAATCAGGAAGAATAACGTTAGAGCGGAGTAAGGAGCGGCAGCTCTGCTAATTCCTGAGTCCTGACATGCCTGCGAATTAATACCGATGATAATATCAAGATTCTAAAAAAGTCCGTGGTAGCAAAGTGTGTGTGTGTGATTAGAGGTAAGATCTTGGGCCCGGGCCTGCCGGAATCCAGCCCGCAATACTCAAATTTCGGAGCTTGTTTTCATGAACGGTCAAAAATCACCTTTCCGTTGACAAAAAAAATTTGGCGCTGTTCGGCAACCATGTCGGAGACAGGGGGGATTGTTTTCATAGAAAGCCAAAGTCACCCTTCCCACTAATGGATAAAATGTAAAAATTCGGGTTTAGTTCAAGCTTGGTCCCTCAAATCAATTTAATTGGTCGGGCGTGTGCTGGTTCGGGCTTTTAAACCCGCGGGCAGGGTCGGGCTAGCTTTTTAAGGCCTGATCTCACCTCTGTGTGTAATTAAGAGAACGAGTAATAAGTTTAGTGAAGCGTGTTCAGGCGGAGACTGATATTTTAGCTCTCCTCATAACATTAGTTCATCAATCAAGCGTGTGTGTTTGTGATTGAGAGAGAGCATAAAATGCACCCATAAGTGGAAGGCTGAGTGATTAGCTGTTACCATAACACTAATTTGTCGCTGATTCTAAAACAAGAGTGGACACACGTTTAAATTCCCGAGCCCAGTTGAAATTTCAATTCACTTTTAGTTTTACGTTAATTTAAGTCGCGTTGATTGAATTGGCATTTTGATTTATTTATTTGAAAAAAAAAAATCAGGGAATATTCATATCTTTATGTACCTGCTGCACCACCTGAGGCTACAGGTCCGTCACGCCATCGACCCACTGCAATTTGCTTACCAGGAGAAGGTGGGAGTGGAGGATACTATAGTATACATGTTACACCGATCCCTCTCTCACCTGGATAGGGCGAAGGGGGCTGTGAGGATTACATTTTTTGACTTCTCCAGTGCCTTCAATACCATACAGCCTCTGCTACTGAGTAGGAAACTGACAGAGATGGGAGTTAGCTCACACCTTGTAGAATGGATTACTGACTACCTGACAGGCAGACCCCAGTATGTGAAACAGGGGGGCTGTACATCGGACACTGTGGTTAGCAGCACAGGATCTCCGCAGGGGACCGTTCTCTCTCCGTTCCTATTCACTCTATATGCATCGGACTTTAAGTACAACTCTGAGTCCTGCCATGTGCAAAAGTTTGCCGACGACACTGCGATCGTGGGATGTATCAGAAACGGGCAGGAGGAGGAGTACAGGAAATTGATTCAGGACTTTGTCCGATGGAGCGACGCAAACCACCTGCACCTAAACACCACCAAGACCAGAGAGATGGTGGTGGACTTCAGGAGAACCAGAACTCACCCGGTTCCTGTAACCATCAAGGGAGAGTGTGTAGAATTTGTCCAGACCTACAAATACCTGGGTGTGCAGCTGGACAACAAACTGGACTGGACTGCCAACACAGAAGCTCTATGTAGGAAAGGGCAAAGCCGACTTTACTTCCTCAGAAGGCTGGCCTCCTTCAACATCTGCAAAAAGCTCCTGAAAATATTCTATGAGACAGTAGTGGCAAACGCCCTCTTCTATGCGGCAGCGTGTTGGGGAGGCAGCGTCAAGAAGAAGGATGCCTCTCGTCTCAATAAACTGGCTAGGAAAGCGAGCTCTGTTGTGGGCAAAGAGCTGGACAGCCTAACAACAGTAGCTGAGAGACGAGCACTGAAAAAGCTGAGGTCAATCATGGACAATCCATCGCATCCACTACACAGCATTATCTCCAGACAGAAGAGCAGTTTCAGCGACAGACTGCTGTCACTGTCTTGTACTACGGACAGACTGAAGATATCTTTTCTTCCTCATGCCATGAGGCTCTTTAACTCCACCCGGCAGAGTAAAGGCCCACATTAATCCACACCACCTACATTGGATATTACCGAATCTTACTGCAATATGTATTCTGTGTAGCACTATTTAGTTACTCTATATAACACGCTACAGTGGGCATTTGCACGTCACACTGGGTATTTGTATATTGTATTCTTTTGGCTTTATTATTGTACTGTTCTCAGCTCAGGGATGCTGCTGGAAATGTGAATTTCCCTTCGGGGATGAATAAAGTATCTATCTATCTATCTACCAGTTGCTGCTAAGCCTAATTTTATTTTCTGAACTGTGAGTTGTTTTGTGAAAGATAAGTCATGTTAGTTGCGTTGAAATTCTAATTTACTGCAATCAGTTTCAGGGAGCAAATACATTTCCATGCTTTTACAGGAAATGAATATCGGCTACAAATATCGGTTATCTGCCTCCTATTAATACTAATAATCTGTATCAACCCTGAAAAACCCACATCGGTCGATCCTTAATCAGAAGCACTATATTTGGTGGAACTAGTGTGCAGACTCCTTCTCTGACTATTTCCGTGAACAATCTTATCGTTGAGGTCATGGCTATGTTAAGAAAAGTGACTTACCTGAGGGTAAAATCGCCACATGGCATGATTCACAAATATTCTCCTCTGCAAAGAAAATCCCATAAAAATGTCAGTTTCTACTACGAAAACACAAGGGCTCGACCAACTTTTTTTGATATCTGAGTGATGAAACCAATTCATCGGTTGATTAAATAAAAAAAAAAGACTATTTCTTTTACTATTATAATGTAAAATTTAGTTATTTGGCAATTACAGATGAAACATGTGAATAACAGACGGAGCACTTGAGACATTCGTAGCAGTGGTCTAAAATATTTTCTAATGTCTGACTATATTCTCGCGGCCCGGCCTGATAATGACTTCAGTAATAATAATACAGTACTAACAGTAATTTTAAACATATGAATGATAATAATAATAAGCCGAAATCGACTGTGTATTCACTAGACCACAAGATATCTAGATGACAAAGGAAAAGGCGTTGGATTTTATCTCATCATCACACTTTACTCATGGTAACACGTTGGCTTTTTCCCATGATGCTCCATTACAAAGTTGTACAATGCGGCACCGTGAGTTAAAACAGTCTGAATTACTTAACAACTAAGGCCGTAGGGGCATCTTTTCCTGTGGTGTGTCTTGGGCAAGTACAGCCTGGTGGCACCCATATCCCTTTCCAGGCCAACAAATGTTTCCACCCGATGATGAGATAAAATCGAATGCCTATTCAGATGTTATCGACAATCCTAGTAACCAAGTTCTTAGTATTTGATGCTCTCACCGCTACGATCCGGGTTCGATTCTTGTTGCAACGAAAGGTGAGCAAATGTGGTCAGCGATTTGTCCACCGTCCAACGCTTAAATACGGGAATAAACTACCAAGGGTTCCTACAGCGTAAGGCAAGTTAAATTAAAGACTTTTTCAATGACTTTTGAAATCAAATTTAAGACCAAGTTGATTTAAAAAAAACAATCGAAACAAAACAAAACACAAGATGAATTTTTGGCAATTTTAAACAAATGTTTATTTTAATTTAGTTTAGTTCACATTTCGGTTCAGTTGAAAATTTGCATCTGAAAAACACTTAAGGATTTTTTACAGTAAGTCATTGATCCTTAGTCTAAACTGGCAAATACCTACTCATTCAATAAAACTCTTCTGCTACATTCATGAGACATTTTTAACATGATGCATTAGAAATTACTTTTTTTACTAAATATTTTAGTTCGAATACAGAAGCATCCCATTAGACTTACGAAAAACGGTAGATACGATCATTTTCTTTGGGATGTCTAAAAAATATCTGGACATTGCTGTACGTTAGATTTTGTATTCAGTGCACCTTTTTCCGAGTACAGGACATTAATGCAGTGCTTCTTTCTGCCGCTACTGTCATGTGGTGGCGCTGTGAGAGGTCGCTTTCTCTTCCTAGTTTGTGAGTAAACATTCTATACTGTATCTCCAGCGCGCTAAGAACTTTGATATTTTTATTGTTTAATATCTCGTGCATCCATTCAATATGGTTGGTGTAAAGAAGAGGCGAGCCGTTTCTTTTGAAATGAAAGTGGAATAAGAAAGCTTGATGCGGTAGAGAAAATGGTTGGATCGCTTTTTTTTCGTCCACTCTCTACCAGGGAGGAGGACCTCTTCGAGTGCACCTTCCAAAAGTAAGTTAAACTCAACTTTATTTATCTTTATAGAGCATATTCTTTTATGAAATGTTTATTTTTTAGTGCAAAACAATACAGGTTACTTATAGAAGCCTTAAACATTCTTGTATAAACCTTAAACATACAAAATAGAGCAGTGAAGCGACTTACGAACACATTCAACTTATGAACAATCGTCCGGAATCTCGTTCGTAAGTCTGTATACTGTAAATACCTTATTTATCTGTTCACATTACTAAGACATTCGAAAATTGGATTCAAGACATATAAATTCCCATTAAGGCCTTATTTTTGGTATAGTGACTTTAATGCCTTTTAAGACTTTTCAAGGGTCTGCAGGAACCCTGACTATCGTAAAACCTTAGTATATATTTGATGTTTTTTTGTGGGGTGAATAAAAATGCGTTTATACATGAGTAAATACATGAAAATATTATTCCTTTCTGTGCGGCTCAGTAAAAAAGAACCCACGGCCTGGTATCGATCCGTGGCCCGGTGGTTCCCGAACCCTAATTTTTAACACTTACTTACAGATTAGAGAATGCATTTGATGTGAGAAAACATGCAATGCAGTAAAGGATGAACCAATGAGTTGGTTGAGCCCTAAGATGGCTGCGTGTCAGGAGAGTGCACTCACCGTCTATAACAATGCCTCTGCTCTGTGTGCGATGCATCTTCTGAAGCAGCGAAAGAGAGTCAGCCACCAGGATCTTTTTACAACCTTCCCGAAGCATAATCTGTTGAGGAAGGGTTATACTTTGTTGATTTTTCTACCATGAGTTTGGAATAAAAAATATTGGGATTGGAGATAATGTTTTAGTTTGGGTTCTAAGTATGTATATATATCCAAAGAAAAATGGGGAAAGAGTTTAGATAGGACCGCCATCTTTCATCACGAACCAGAATAAGTTTGGCCAGGATCTTTCACGAGCAATCACGCAGATCACTGTAGAGGTGAAAATGCCCTCAAAATACTGACTCAATACTTTTGGTTTTGCTGACTCGGCAATTTTTCCCAGAAAGACATTCCCCTCTCAGGCCAGAATGGCATATAATTTCAACACAATGTCTTGCAGACAGTTAAATGGGTTGACTTGAGTGCAAAAAAATTACTCCCCTAACTCCGACCCACTCCCCCACAAAGAAGGTGACTCAGCACTTTTGTTTTTGCTGACTCAGCTGTTTTTCCCCCCCAGAAAGACAGTCCCCTCTTTAAGGCCAGGACGGCATTTCATTTCAACACGTAATGTCTTGCTGACAGTTAGAAGGGTTTACTTATGTGCAAAAAAAATACTCCGCTAAAACCGACCCACTCCCCCTCCCTTCAAAAAGGTGAGTCAGCACCTTTTGGTTTGCTGACTCAGTAGTTTTTACTAGAAAGACATTCCCCTCTTCAAGGCCAGGACAGCATTTGATTTCAACACAATTTCTTGCAGACAGTTAGAAGGGTTGACTTATATGCAGAAAAAAACCCAGACGCCCCCCCAAAAAGTCAACTCAGCACTTGTGATTTTTCTGTCTCAGCATTTTTTTCTGAAAGATATTACACTCTCTCAGACCAGAACGACATTGAATAACAACACCATCTTTTACAGGCAGTCAGGTAGGTTACCCCAAATGTGAAAACTGCAACAACAAAAAAGCTGACTCTGCATTTTTGGTTTTGCTGACTCACCAGTTTTTTTTCAAAAAGACACAGCACTCCCCCAGGCCAGAATGACATTGAATATCAACACTATCTTTAAAAGGTAGTCAAGTAGGTTACTCAAAATGTGAAGAAGTGCCAAAAAAAGCTGAGTCTGTATCTTTGGTTTTGTTTACCTTGCATTTTCCCCAGAAAGACATTCCGATCTCCCTGATTAGTACAACATCAAATACCAACACCGTTTTTTACAGGTAGTCTGGTAGGTTACCCCAAATGTGAAAACTGCAACAACAAAAAAGCTGACTCTGCATTTTTGGTTTTGCTGACTCACCAGTTTTTTTCCAAAAAGACACAGCACTCCTCCAGGCCAGAATGACATTGAATATCAACACTATCTTTAAAAGGTAGTCAAGTAGGTTACTCAAAATGTGAAGAAGTGCCAAAAAAAGCTGAGTCTGTATCTTTGGTTTTGTTTACCTTGCATTTTCCCCAGAAAGACATTCCGATCTCCCTGATTAGTACAACATCAAATACCAACACTGTTTTTTACAGGTAGTCTGGTAGGTTACCCCAAATGTGAAAACTGCAAAAAAAGCTGAGTCTGCTATTTTGGTTTTGCTGACTCTGCAGCTTTCCCAGATAGACATTCTACTCCCTCATGCCGGTTCATGTTGGGCCAGGATCACAATCTTTTACAAACAAACAATCACGTCTCAATGCGGGTGATGCTTTAATGGCGCACTGTCTTTCTAGCTTTTGTTTCATGTTGTTGCTATTATTCCATTTGTATTTAAAATAAATTGAGCAAACGTGTTTATCAGTTAAACACGAGTAGCTATCAGTAATCTGTTATGGTTTTTAATAGATTCATGTAAATTCAGTTGCCATTTATTCATTTTGATATGTGAATAGTAAATGTGACCCCAGACCTGCAAGTTGTAGTCATGAAGGATTTTAACAAGGGAGTCCCTGAGGTCGGGGATTTCCATGCCTTCTTTGATACGATGAATCAGGAGAATGGGGTCGACGTGTGTGCCAATGTTGTTCAGCAGGCCTGTAATGAATGCTGGAAAATGGAAGAAAACCAAGTCAAACCCAATAGGTAAAACAAAGCAAACGACAGAGGTATCTCTTTATACAAGCAACACTGCACAGAAGAATTTCGATACACAAGTTTTTTTCAGCAGCACGGCGGCGCAGTGGTTAGCGCTTGTGCGGCACAGTTCATGTCATGGGAACCTGTCGTGGGTTCAAATCCAGCTCCAGACTTCCTGTGCGGAGTTTGTATGTTCTCCCCGTGCTTGCGTGGGTTTCCTCCGGGCACTCCGGTTTCCTCCCACGTTCCAAAAACATGCATTTCAGGTGAATTGGCCGGTCCAGATTGTCCCTAGGTGTGAATGAGCGAATGAGTTGTCTGTCCCTGTGTGCCCTGTGATTGGCTGGCAACCAGTTCAGGGTGTCCCCTGCCCACTGCCCGGAGATGGCTGGGATGGGCTCCAGCCCCCCCGCGACCCTAATGAGGATAAGCGGTACGGCTAATGAGATGAGATGAAGTTTTTTTCAGACAAAAATCTTGTCAGCTTTACGAGAGAAAATCCAGTTCACGAGCTGTCCCAGAGACAACCACTAGAGACCGCTCACCGCCATCAGCTCGGTCTGGTTTGCACATGCGTCTCCCGCCATCAGGCACCTGATTTTGGGCCCTTACTCATACCTACAGACTACCTGTATTCCACAGCAACTTCGTTTGAATCGCATTACTTTAATCGCATTTTATATGACTTTTTTGTGACCTTAGCCATGAGTTCCCGAAAGATAAACTGTAAGGTGTCTGAGAACAAAAGGAGATTCATGGAAAAACACGAGTGCCGCGTTCGTGTGCGTGACCAAGGTACGGAGTACAATTGGGAGGCAGCGAGTGCCGATCACAAAGCCGCGGAGGTTATCTTCCTGTTCCAAAAGAACAGCGAAGGGGGAGGATGAAACAGAGAAGCTGGCGTCTACATAGGAGATTAGAAAGGTGGCTGAGTGGGTAGAAGTTGCTGCTTTACTTGATAAAAGATATCTCCAGAAAAAAGTGGCAACTGGTCATGTGACAGCTCTCTTTAATGACACATTTTTCATCACTTTTTAAAAGTTTTTTTCTTTTTTCTTTTCAAGACTTGTAGAAAGTGATAGTCTGCGAGTCCAGCTAAAAGGGTAAAATCAAGAGAAAATAAATCATGCTGTAAAAATTGTGTGTGTGTGTTTACATTTATTTAAAGTGACAGTAACTTTCATTTTAAGTGTACAGTAAGTGCTTACGTATTATCAAAAGTTGTGCGCCGTACCTTCCTCCTCACCTTCGATATCACGGTTAATGCTCATAATAAACTCACATTTCATTTCGTTAATATCATCTTATTTATCTTGTTACTGTATTTTTGATAACTATTTGTATGTGTTTGTAGAGATCTGGATGATGTGTTTAATAGCTATAGCACTTTGATCCTTTTGGGAGGTCGGGAACGGGACAATTAGTTTTGAATGATTTCCTATCGGGAAAATGTGCACGTTACAATTCGAGCTACGAGCATGATCCTGGAACGAAATTAACTTGTATGTAAAGGTACCGCTGTATATGAAATTCTTTGGGCACGCCGCATCAAGGACAATCGCGGGAATCCTTACGCGGCTTGTCAATGGAGTAAGTAATGAGATCCTCCCACAGTTCGGCGTCATCCTGCTCCTTAGCAAAGTCAATGGCCTTGTCCACGTCTTCCAGCTCCTTCATGATCATCTGCAGCGCTCGCTTGCAGTTCCCCATCCGACCTGAGGAGTGGCTTGTGTTAAAACCACAACAGCATAAAAGAGGTCAAAAGGATCTTGTCTTACTAAGCAGGAAGACCGTCTCTTCCACAAAGTGTCTCTGCTGGCACACTTCAAGAGCCTGCAAGAGGAACATGGCGAATCAAAATTGGTCAGGTGTGAAAACCGTTTTTAAAAAATACATAAAATAGATTTTAACACGAAATTAAGCTTAAAAATTTGATTTTTTTTTACTCATAGGTGCCACCTCTGGCTTGTATCATCATTGCAGCCAAATAAGCATTGTAAGTGACAAATGTTTTGAATATGTGCGGCCATGAGTTTTTTTCTATATTTTAGGACGACTCAATTTCTTCCCTCAATGACGTTCTCTTGATTCACGTCAGAACGACCGAATTACTTCCAACAATGCCTTTTTCGTCGTTTAGTTCAGAATATCGTGCACTTTGTACAGACTTTGCTGTCCCAAGATGTCTGATAATATTTGCGTGGCCTTGTCCAATAACAACATCAACAATTTGGTACTGTGACTAAATATACTGAGATGATAAGATAAGACCTGATGCCTTTTAGTGTGTCATCTCGTGGTCAAGTAAACAGGATTGGGTGCACTCCACTCCGCAATATGGGTCCGATTCCCGTTGGATCTAATGTTATGCAATTGTGATCAGTGATATATTTCGACTGATCGATACGGCACTTTAGAATACAACACTCGTCCGCATAGTAATTATTAGTCCTTACACCTTATAGTACGGTACGCCTCACAATGAACAAAATATCACAAAAGACATTTTTTTGGGGGGGTGCGAGTTATAAGCGGCATTTACATAAGAAAAAACGTAACAAGATGAATTATTGTGGCAAGACACGGATTCGATTTGCAGAGTGAAGTGTGCATACGCTACGCTTATTACTAGTTTGGTTACACTAACAAATACCTTCTCCAGTGGGCAGTGTGTGCTGTCCCTCAGAAAGGGCAGCAGATTTGGACGGTCGTATTCGGCGTACAGGCCAATCTGCAGCTCGTGATACTTCTGGCCTTTATGGTGGTCCCGTTTGAAAAGATTATGGAGGTACTGCTCCGTGAAAATGTGGATCAGGAGATAAGTGAAAGGACTTTAGGAGCAAACTCGACAATAAAGAATATGAACTGACCCCATGAAGAAGCTCAGGCCTATCTGCCAATTCCTTCACCACCTTCTCAATCTACAAGAAAACAAAGGAAACCATCAGTGACGTTCATGATCACACTTACGAAACTATTTGGCCCCCTTGAACTTTGTGACCTTTTGCCACATTTCAGACTTCAACCATCAAGATATAAAACTGTAATTACTTGTGAAGCGTCAGCAATATGTGGGACACAATCATGAAGTGGAACATACTTTATTGGATATTTTGAACTTTTTTGACAAAAAAAAAAAACCCCAAAAAGTGGGTGTGCAAAATGATTCAGCCCCATTGAGTAAATACTTTGTAGCGCCACCTTTCTCTGCGATTACAGCTGCAAGTCACTTGGAGTATGTCTCTATTAGTTTTGCACATCGAGAAACTGATATTTTTGCCCATTCCTCCTTGCAAAACAGCTTCTTCCAGAATGGTCCTGTATTTGGCCCCATCAATTTTAAACATCTTCCCGGTCCTTGCTGAAGAAAAGTAGGCCCAAACCATGATGCTGCCACCACCATGCTTGACTGTTGGGATGGTGTGTTGAGGGTGAATACCTGTGCAGCTTTCACGCCAAACATAACGTCTTGCATTGTTGCCAAAAAGTTCGATTTTGCTCTCATCTGACCAGAGCATGTTTGGTGTGTCTCCCAGGTGGCTTGTGGCAAACTTTAAACAACACTTTTTATGGATATCTTTAAGAAATGGCTTCCTTCTTGCCACTCTTCCATAAAGGCCAGATTTGTGCAGTATACGACTAATTGTTGTCCTATTGACAGATTCTCCCACCTCAGCTGTAGACCTCTGCAGTTCATACGGAGTGATCAAAGTCCTCCTGGCTGCATCTCTGATCAGTTTTCTGAATGTTTAGGGGGACGGCCCGATCTTGGTAGGCTTGCAGTGGTCTGATAATCCTTCCATTTGAATATTATTGCTAGCACAGTGGTGCTTGGGATGTTTAAAGCTTGTAAATCTTTTTGTATCCAAATCCAGCTTTAAAGTTCTCCACAACAGTATCTCGGACCTGCCTGGCGTGTTTCTCGTTCTTCATGATGCTCTTTGCGCTTTAAACAGACTTCTGAGACTATTACAGTGCAGTTTCATTTATACAGAGACTTGATTACACACAGGTGGATTCAATGTATCATCCTTAGTCATTTAGATCAGCATTGAATCATTCAGAGATCCTCGCTGAACTCCTGGACAGAGTTTGCTGCACTGAAAGTAAAGGAGCTAATTAATTTTGCACACCCACTTTTTCGTTTTTTATTTGTTAAAAAGGTTTAAAATATCCAATAATGTGCGTTCCACTTCATGATTGTGTCCCACTTATTGTTGATGCTTCACAAGAAATAACAGGTTTATTTCTTTATGTTTGAAGTCTGAAATGTGGCAAAAGGTCACAAAGTTCAAGGGGGCCAAATAGTTTTGCAACCCACTGTACAAATGAAAACTCTGAAGTGACACTCACCGATATTTTGTCTTCATTGTCCAAAAGCATGTCCACAGCTTTCTGCACACAAAAACACAACAAATGGTACAACGGGGGTGGGGGAGAATCGGAGATGATGTCGAGCGTGATGTTGAGGGACTGCAGGACACCTCTTTGTCAAAATCCATGAGAAGCACTATCTTGTCCTCAATGGAGGAGAAGAGGTTGTGCTTGTGGATAAGCTGGTACACGTCTTTGTGATGCAGGCGCAGGTAGATCTCTAGCGCACGGTCGTAACGCTGGTCGTACGTGTAGCTGCAGGAAAGACGATGTCATTTATCGTTTTCATTTCATGTACTCAATTTTGTTTTTTTCTGGGGGTCTTTTGTGTAATGCAAAGGGCGTAGCTGATTAGACAAATGAAGCAGTAAGCCCAGAAGTTAGCAACCTTTTCTTTATCACGGACCAGTTTTGTGTCTGACAAATATTCTGGCGTTCAGGCCCACTGATAAAGTGAGTAAAAATAACAATAATAATTAGACAAACCTTTCAGCAATTGAGAGAGTTGGGGCTGGATCTGGAAGATGTTAGCATGTAATCGTAAGCATGAAGTTGTTAGCATGAACATATTAGCATGACTCATTAGAATTTATATGACAACACCTTAGAAACTGCCATGTCAGCTTTATTTTCAAAGCATCTTTGTATTTTTTTCATTTAAAGCGTGGTCTGTCGAGTCAGACTGCCGAGAAACACGGCAATAATTTCAAGCATTCTCAAGCACTTCACCCAAAATTCAAGCATTTTCCTAGATTTCAAGCACCAATACGAAGTCTGATTTTATCTCAATAAAACATTACGTTGTAATGGAGCATTTTGGGAAAGCGTTCGGCCAAAACAACGTTGTAAAACGGGGCAGCACAAGTAAAAAGAATGTGATTATGAGAAAAAAGCTACTGCCTTTTGCTTTGACGTCTTCAGTCCTAGTGGGTTTGTGGATAAGAGTTTGTGATCTTACCGCCACCATCCGGGTTCGATTCCAGCTGCATTCGATGCAGAGCAAATGGGGTGATATTCGATGAGTGATCAAGCATTGCCTATTTATTGGGATTTACTACCATAAAACTTCAGTGTAGCTCTACTACACTCAAACCTATTGAATCATTTCCTGATTTAGTCACGTGCTACATGCGTATTGTCTTGCTGTTCATGAACCACTCATCTAGGTTACTTGGCACACACTTCAGGAATTCAACCTGAGAAGCACATCACTAGTGGACACAAAACATGAAACCCTAAGTGTGCCAAAAGGCCACAATCCAGGTCAGGAACCTATGGCTTGAAGCCATATATGAAATGAAATGAAATGATCTGCATTTAAATAACGCTTTTCAAAGTCGATGACTTCCCAAAGCACTTTACAATGTGCTTCACATTTCCCAATAGCGGCCTTGCAGCCATGTAAGGCGCTAACCTGCTTAATGGGGGTATTAGGGGTTCAGTGTCTTACCCAAGGACACTTCGACATGTAACACGGACGAGCCGGGATTCGAACTGGGATCCCTTGATCCCAAGACGAGCACTCTACCTCCCTATATATGGCTCTTTTCATAAGTATATTTTTTCTCGTAGATGAAATGGAACGCGTGATAATATCTACTGAATTGTTACATGCTCAGCCGAATGTAGATTGTGCTAAGCTGGGACAAGAGTGAAAATGTATAAGTTTCAGTCCAGGATGTATAGGCCACAGTTTTAACTCCAGTTAACAGTCAAAGTTTACTAACCCGATTTGGTTGTACATTGCTTTTTATATATATATATATATATATATATATATATATATATATATATATCCCATAGCTCAGGAGGTAGAGCGCTCGTCTTGGGATCAAGGGATCCCAGTTCGAATCCCGGCTTGTCCGTGTTACATGTCGAAGTGTCCTTGGGTAAGACACTGAACCCCTAATGCCCCCAATAAGCAGGTTAGCGTCTTACATGGCTGCAATACAAGGCTGCTATTGGGAAATGTGAAGCACACTGTAAAGCGCTTTGGGAAGTCGTTGACTTGAAAAGCGCTATATAAATCCAGATCATTTTCATTTCATTTCATTTCATTTAAGACAAAAACCCTCAGAACCAACTGTAAACACCCAATTATTCTAGAAAAGCACCCAGGACAGTTATTTTGGGTGAGCAGTAGGAATGGGTAGGGCTATACACACTGTACGCGCGCTGCTTCGTCTGCACCGAAGGTAAACATGTTGGTATCCTCGTTTGCAGCATTTTGTGACATTTTTACAAAATAACTTTGCTTGCACCTTGTGTTGAAACCATTAATTAGGACAAAAAAAGCCTTAACACTCTTAATTGGGGGATTGAGACAAATTTTAAGTAGTATGTTTATATAGATAGGGGACACAGGCTCTGGCATTATTAATCCATAAATTCGTTCAAATTATCAAAATGTGCTGAAGGATTAGCTGTCTCCAAAAAATAGAATATTCTTGCTTTTATGGCGTTTTGGGTCAAAAAGGTTCCCGCCCCCTGACCCAGTCAAATATAAACAGTCCAAATATGGCGATGCGACTCACAGTTCAGCTAGTGTAGTGAGCAAGGTACTGTTCATAGGGTTCTTGTTCAGATGGTCGGTGACAGCCTGCACAATGGCCATGTTGTTGTAAAGCTCACCTGGCCACTCCTTGATCAGTGTGGCAAAACCCTGAGTGGTGATGTAGGCAGAAGAAATCAACTTAAACTAGCTTAAATACCAAACACATGACAAAGGAATTAGAAGTACCTCGTAGTCTGTCTTGAGGAATTCATGCAAGATCATTTCGTAGATGGCCGGCCGAAGACGCAGATCACCTCTGGGTAAATATTGACTGATGGCCTAAAAGGGACATCAAGTGAAAACTTTAAAGCAACAGTTCATTTTGTGACATAATTTCATTATGACGGACCTTCAGCTGTCCAATCGTCTTAAATCGGTAGACCTCGTTTTCCCAAAGTTCCATGTTTTTCCCAAGGACCTTTTGGCACTTTCTGCAAGTGAAAACTCTGTACAGTATTATGCAAATCTAGGAACATACACGTACACACATTGTGTCCTGAAATGCATGAGCTTAAAAAGACAGAAGTTGAATCAGAACTTGAAATTTTATGGTTAAAATAAGTATGGACAGTTCAACGAAAGCATGCATTTTAGTAAATAAAATACGAAAGAGCACACAAAAAAAAGATAATAAACATGAAAGACCTAAAAAAAATTATAAGGGGAATTGAGTAAACAAGACAAGTAATGAAAATAACAAATAGTAAAACAAAGCAAAGTGAGAAAAAGGAAAAAAATTAAAAAAGAAGAAAGTAAATCACCAATTTTCTGGACTATAAGGCGCATCCAAAAACCCCAATTGTGCCAGAGATTCGAAAGTGCCCCGCACTGCGCGGCATGTGAAGCCTGTCTTTTCTAATGAAACAAGAGTGTACACACATTTCCATCTTAAATATTTCTTTTTCTACAGAGGTCACATTAACTGATTTTGTGTTGATGGGAAAAAGTTAAGGCCTTCTCTCGTTTTGAAAGGTAGAAAATTGGATCATAAACCACCGCAGCAGTGCGTCCTTAAGATACCCAGTACAGACAGAAAGCGCCTTAAGGAACAAAAAAAGAAAAATGACGGATGGATAATGAAAAAAAAAATGTCAGCGAGGGAGAAGCCTGGCCCGGCCCGAACGTAATGATTGACATTTTAGGCCTGACCTCACCCAAATTTCAGGTTATTCTTGGGTTTAAGATCTAATCCATACTGGTCTAGTCAAGTCAAATCACATTTTTTAGTGTAGCCCTCAATCACAAAATATCTCAAAGGACTGCGCAGGCCACAATTACACCATCCTTTGAGCTGAAACCCACATGCGCACAAGGAAAAACTCAACTTTAATTTTTTGTACAACCCATCCCCTTTCTGTAGTTATATTTCCATGCGCCTTATAGTCCAGTCTGCCCTATATATGAAAAGGTTATCACAAATGGCCTTTTTTTGGGGGGTTTACAGTAAGAAAAATAAAGTATATAATTTATCCACTAATTAAATATCTATTAAAAATATACAAACTGTTGCCAAGTTGGTGGAATATACAGTGGAACCTCGGTTTTCGAACGCCTCTCATTTCGGACAAATCGGTGTTCGACCAAAAATTTCGAGAAATTCTTGCTTTGCTGTTCGGTCAAAAAATCGGAGTTCGAACGCCAGTACGCTAGGGTGCGATGCTGAGCGGCGTACGGGTGTTTTAACCCCTAATTATGCCTCCGAAGAAGGTCGGTGCAAGCAGGACAGGTGAAAAAAGACAAATTGTTCGTCCAACTATTGCCTTTAAGAAAGACATAAAAGCTAAATATGAAAGAGGTGTATGAATTTCCGATCTTGCTAGTGAATAGAGCATGGCTAAATCTACTATCAGTACGATAGTAAAGAATAAGGAGGCTGTGAAATCGAGTGATGCGGCTAAGGAAGTTAGCGCTATAAGCGAGCAACTGCCGCAAGTTTTGGAAGAGGTTGAAAAACTTTTGAGGATTTTTCTCTCCCCACCGTCCACCACAAAGGTAAGAAATCCTATTTATAATCCTTTTTTATTTTTACACGTTCATGTTAGCGTAATCTTTCGTACGGAAGATTACGCTAACGCGAACGTACGATTAGCCTGGGTTAGCTTCATGTTTACGTTCATGTTAAACATTCAGGGTGTTGGAACGGATTAAAACAATTTTAAATTACTTTTAATGGGTAAACGATTTTCGGAGATCGACCAAATCGGTTTTCGAACAGGGTTCTGGAACGGATTATGGTCGAGAACCGAGGTTACACTGTAATTGTCTTTTTCATTAGGCTCGATAACGCTCACCAATCAGATAACTTTTAGGTGTCATGTGTCAATAGGTTAAAATATTCAAAATCACATCTGGGGATTTTTTTCAGGCATACAGGTGTACCTAGTGAAGTGCCCCAGTATAAAAGCCAGAAGATATTATAAAGGCTAACCTTGCAGCGCCGTCATAGTCGCCTTTCTCCACCAGGTGGTTGATGTAGGCCATGCCGATCTTCTGCACGTCGTGTCTCTTGATGTTTTTGAAGCTGATATCTGTGGCCATTAGCGCTTCTTCATACTTCTTCTTGTCCAGTAACCAGTCAATGTGGTCATCCTGATCACGCTCCTTGGCCACGACCACGTCTTTAGGGCTGACGATGTAGAACAGCGACTCGCCCTCTGAATGCTCTGTGCACATGAGTGGACATTTATCTAAGAGCTTGTCAAATAAGTGGCACTCCTTGCAGATGGGAGCCACCGCAAGTTAAACTCATGTCACTCAATTATTTTAGCCCATAGGAATGAATGGAAACTTAATTACCGTATTTACGGACTTTAAGGCCAGAAATTTGGACGAGTGCCTTAAAAACCGGTGCACCTTGTATGCAGACACAGTTGGAAGTGCATTACAGTGTGCAGTTACTGATTAGTCAATACAGTGGCTTGCGAAACTATTTGGCTCCCTAAAACTTTGTGACCTTTTGCCACATTTCAGACTTCAAACATAAATATATAAAACTGTAATTTCTTGTGAAGAATCAATAATAAGTGGGACACAATCATGAAGTGGAACAAACTTTATTGGATATTTTAAACTTTTTTAACGAATAAAAAACGAAAAAGTGGGTGTGCGAAATTATTCAGCCCCATTGAGTTATTACTTTGTAGCGCCACCTTTTGCTGCGATTACAGCTTCAAGGCACTTGGGGTGTGTCTCTATCAGTTTTGCACATTGAGAAACTGATATTTTTGCCCATTCCGCCTTGCAAAACAGCTCCAGCTCGGTGAGGTTGGCTGGAAAGCGTTTGTGAACAGCAGTTTTCAGTTCTTTCCACAGATTCTCGATTGGATTGAGGTCCTGACTTTGATTTGGCCATTCTAACACCTTCATATGTTTTTGGTGAACCATTCCATTGTAGCTATTGGTTTATGTTTTGGATCATTGTCTTGTTGGAAGACAAATCTCCATCCCAGACTCCATCAAGTTTTCCTGTATTTGGCCCCATCCCTCTTCCCATCAATTTTACCATCTTACCTGCCCCTGCTGAAGAAAAGCAGGCCCAAACCATAATGCTGCCACCACCATGTTTGACTGTGGGGATGGTGTGTTGAGGGTGATGAGCTGCGCTGCTTTTACGCCAAACATATCGTCTCGCAGGGGCAGCACGGCGGCGCAGTGGTTAGCGCATGTGCGGCACAGTTCTAAAGTCTTGGGAACCTCCTGTGTGGGTTCAAATCCAGCTAACGGACTTACTGTGCGGAGTTTGTATGTTCTCCCCGTGCTTGCGTGGGTTTCCTCCGGGCACTCCGGTTTCCTCCCACATTCCAAAGACATGCATTTCAGGTGGATTGGCCGGTCTAAATTGTCCCTAGGTGTGAATGAGCGAGCGAGTTGTCTGTCCCTGTGTGCCCTTCGATTGGCTGGCAACCAGTTCAGGGTGTCCCCTGCCCACTGCCCGATGATTGCTGGGATGGGCTCCAGCACCCCCGTGACCCTACTGAGGATAAGCGGTGCAGCTAATGAGATGAGATGAGAATGAGATATCGTCTCGCATTGTTGCCAAACAGTGAAAAAGAAAAAACTCATAAATTCCAGGCCAGTGTGAGAAGCGTCCTTTCTCTTGAGACTCCAGAATAAGAATGATGAAAAATAATTAATTTAAAAGAAGATGACGGGTAGTTACGTCTTGCTCAAAAAGGGTGACGAGCAATGCTAACCCCTTGTGCACACTCTAGGCTACTTAGATGAACGGATCTACTTTCTCTGCAAACAAAGGAGAGCAACGGCCCTACCTCTATCATGCTCTCATTCTACAGGAGCACCATTGAAAGCATACTGATCACTGTGTGGTATGGCGCGCCTCCAACATGCCCTGCTGAAAAACTCAGCAGCGCATTGTGAGACCAGCGGTTATTGAAGTCCCCCTCTCGTCCCTCCTGGACATCTACAACCCCCACCTCAACCGCAAAACCACCAAGATTTGCAGGTGACCCCACCCACCCATCTTATAGCCTCTTTAACCCGTTGCCCCCAGGGAAAAGACTGCGGAGTTGCTGAGCCAGAACCATCAGGCTCAAAGACAGCTTCTTCCATCAGGCTGTCAGAACTGTGAACTTTCTCCCTGCCCTACCCCCTTCCCAACTTTCTGCCTACTGCCAAATCAATGCAGAGCTGCTCTATTTAGATCCCGGCTTATACTTTGCACATTTTTTATTCTATACCTTATATTTTTTTCATATGCTTACTTTTTAAACTTGTTGTTATTCGTATTGTTGAGTTATTTATTGCACGTAGGGTGAGATGAAGTAATTTAATCTGTGCCGAATGTTGTGCAATTCGCATACTTACAGTAAAGTTGACTATGAGAATGACAATTTTGAAGGCTTTGACTGAACTGTTTTGGGTCGGTACAGCCTAGCATTGATTAACGTGAAGTCAAACAGTGCCATGGTTTGGTTCTTTTTGCTAAGTTTGAGTTTAACATGCGTTTGAAGGAAATCACAATTTGTGGAGGTTTGCTATAAACCATAGATACCACCAAAATAACAAATTATTTTTACTTGTAATTTAGTTAAGTTTCAACCATTTTATTCTTATTCCATTCTCCCTGCTTCATTTGTTTTGAATTATTGATGTTATTTGTCCAACTATTTCATTTATAAAATATCTGTTAAACTGAACAATGATGACCTAGTTGATTTAATTTAGTTGTAAAATAAATTAAGGACTATTACAATTAAAACAACATAAGTACCAATAATTGGTATTGCTCTTGTATTTGCTTTTAAGACTATTTATTATAACCTTAAGAGAATCGGCAGAGTACTGGTTCAAATGCAAAATGTATAAATGCATTGAATTAGTACACAAAAAAAATGTCTAAATCTTTGTCTACAATTGGGGTCTTACCGAGGCGGTAGTCACGACACTCGTTCTCCTGGTAATTGCGCACTGTCAGGGCGTCTGACGAGATCTCTTCGCAGGACTCAGGCAAAGGTTGTATGATGTCGAGACGAGGCCGCGCCAGAAACTCCTCGTCCTGCCCCCACAAACAAATATCAGTACTGTTGTCGAAAGCTCTCGAGCTATTCCTTACCATGTTTTCAGGGTTCTCCTTCACAAAGAACAAGGTGACCAGCTGATCTGCCAGCGGAGCAAGTCCACTGATGAAGAACTCAGTCTCGAACGCGGAGACTGTTAAGCACAATCGGAATCACATTAAATGCAATCGTAAGGACGTTGGATGGAAGGAGCAACTGTACAAACACAGAGACTACGTTTGAATGTGTTTCATCTTTCCCCTCATTCAGACAGACCACTCACTATTTGCTCCTGCTCTAGTTAAGTTATGTAAATTTGTAGGCTCGCTTCACAGAGATGAAAAGATTGATGGTACTTAGTTTTTAGTGAGATGTTGATTCCTAGTCCAGGTTATTGTTGAAACCTGTGCTCGAACACTGCTCCGAAACTTCACAATAGCAATATTACCCAGAGTGACTAGGTCAAAATCTAGGTGTCCTATTTGACCCGAATATGTTGTTTTAGTTGCACGTGCAAAAGGTTCCTAGAATAGCTATTTTTCATCTTTGCAATATTATGAGGAGTTGCCCGATGCTGTTGCAATCCAATGCTGAGATTATAATTCATGTGTTTGTTACTCTTCTTCTTGATCTATCCATCTATCTACCCTGGTCATATCCCCCAAGAGGGGAAGACAAACACATACAAAAACGAAGAAAATAAAAATGGAAAAAGTAGCAAAGAACACACCCAAAAATTTTTGGACCATGACCAACCCTAATGCCCAAACACCCAAACAAGTTAAGCACCTCGGCACCCGAATTGGTCATGCTTTCGTCCCTCCAGATGAAACGGGACAAGAGAAAGCGGCCCTGTCACTCGGGTCAGGGTGACACAACACACTCTTCTGCTCAACAGCAGGGCCCGACAGCTTTCACTGGTTTACCCCTGCTGCATCATACGGGTGCCCTGCCCATCCCTCTAGCTTCCACTATATTTAGACCTATTTCCTGCAGAGCACTCATAACACCATCCATCCACATCAATCGCGGCCTTCCTCTTGGTCTCCTTCCATTTACTTCTGCTCTGTAGATCCTCTTCAACATTCGCTCCTCATCCATCCTATCCATGTGTCCAAACCAACCGAGTACTCTCTTATACACACGCTTGCCCAGTTCCACTACTACTCCAGTTCTCTCTCACAATTTCATTTCTCAATCTATCTAATCTTGTCACTCCTAACTTCTTCTTGATAACTGTCATAAATTGCTCTCTGGTCTCCCGATGTCTAACCTTAAACGTTTGCAGCTTGTTCATAATGCAGCGGTGAGATTTTTAACTAAGACAAGAAAGTTTGATCATATTACCCCAATTTTAGCTGTCTTGCACTGGCTCCCTGTCTGTTAAAATGTGACTCTAAGGTTCTGTTACGAACATACAAAGGTTTTTATGGTCTTGCCTCCTCTTATCTTACTGATATAGTCAAAACTCTGTTCATGTTCGGAATTTTCACTCAGAAAATGCTGGTCTACTTGTGACTGCAAGAGCCAAGAGGAAATCAGCAGGCTCGAGAGCACTCCCCACACAGACCTGTAGGATGTTCTGCCCTCTGAGATGAGATCTACAACCTGAATGGAAGTGTTGAAATCAAGACTTAAGACACACCTACATCTGAGAGCTTATGATTGATGCCAACCCCATACTATTGTTTTATTGTCATTTCCAGGTGACTGGCTGGTGGCTGAGCGAAGGAGGATGAACCTGTATGAGTCCATCATCTGCATCAACCAGCTGACTGAGATGGGAAGCTTTGTCTTAGACTTCTTGCAAAATTTTAGTTATTACTCAAGATATCTTGCTTAGGTTTTTTGAGTTTTTTCCTTGCCCTCGTGTAGATTTCAGATCAGGGGATAGAGTAATTGTGGCCTGTGCAGCCCCTTTTGTTACTCAACTGTGGTTAAATGCTATCGAAATAAATGTGATTCGACTATAAATACAATAAAATGGCAGTTGTCCATACCTATTTCCACGTAACGACTGGGCAGATCCCTCATTTCCGTTGGAAGTCGCTCCTTGACAACACATATCTGCAAACGAGGATGCCTAATTACACCAATGTCGCATGCTGGAATCCGCTTTCGATTGCAAACCTTGATAGAGGTGCCCCATCCCACAATGAGAGTGGTGTTGTCTTTCCAACACAGACTGCACGGATACATGTCTGGCCTCAGGCTGACATTGTCACGCAGTACGTTGGTGATTCGCTGCTTTGTGCTGATGTCGTAGATTTTGACGCCCTAATTCAAAAAACAAAACATTTTCATGTTTCAGACTGTGCACTCTTAAAACACCTCCGTAAAATAACCCAAATCGGGTAAAAAGCACTTACAGTATACTCAACACAGACAGGTTTGTTTAAACTTTACGAGTGATGTCCACAATTGCATGATATTTTCAGGTTGTTTTGAGCAGTGTGGCTCAATTTTGGGGGGATTGTGATCAACGGGATAAGCAAAACATATTGGTGGTTTAGTACCAGCTCAGTAGCCTAGATGGTAAGGCGCCCGCTTTGAGACTGGGAGGTTCGGGTTCGCGCCCCGGCCGAGTCATTCCTAAGACTTAAAAAGTGGTCGGCGGCGCCCTCTGTTGGCTGCGGCTGCATCGGCTCGCTACAACGGGTCAGGTGCAATCGACATTTCGTTCTGTGTACATTGTTACACAGAATGACAATACAAGGAAATTATTATTATTATTATTAGACTCTCAACCAAGGAGAGAAGACATCAATTGAGTTTGAACAGGGAAAAGGGCCTTCAGAGAAGAGAATTCCATTCCCCGTTTTTCCTTGTAAATTCAAAATCCATTGATGTATTCTCTTCTTATTTTGAGTATCTACTAAAGTTTAAACTTAACATTTGGTCCTTCAAGCTGGATTGGAGGGATGTGTTGTGGGCTCTATCTAGGTGAGGCACTTGTTAACTAGCTATCTAGTCCCCCGAGACTTCTAGGATGTCTAGACTATTATAGACATTTCGATTTGCGTGCGTGTATGTGTTTGTATGTGGCCCATAAGTTCCGAAACAGCAGAAACGATTTTTGTGAAAATGCGCACAGTGGTGCTTTAGGCCTATGGGGGCATTTTGAGCTGGGTTTGGTGTCAAGGCATCCCCAAAGGTATCCCCAACAAATACAAAAAAACCAAAACAATAAACATCTGTTTTTGTGTACAAGTGGCTCTGGAGGTGCATGCGGTCATACTGCTCTTTGGCACTCCCTAGTGGCTTAATGGCACTTTTTCAACAAACCACGGCCCCAACCACCTCGCTCAAGTAGCTTTCCCAGCAACGCCAAGCCGGGCCGTTATGCTTGAGTGAGATAAATGTAAGTTGGTTAACTTGTATAAAAAAATGGTCACATTAATACTTATCTTAATATATTTTTGATTATAATTTAAATAAATAATGGAGGCTTGAAGTAATGCGTACTGTCTATTTCTTCTTATTATTATTACTTTAAATATCCTATGGTTCTGTTAGTCCAAGGATAGGTATTTAGCTATAAATATACAAAAATCCCTGCACAAGTTTTTGTTGCTTATTGCGTCGTTTTTCATTTGGAGAACATTCGTTATAATACGTTTATAAGGAATTATTTTAGTTTAAGTTAGCTTTTCGTAAATTTAGCCACAATGTTAAATCTTATTAATCAGTTTGATCACTTTCCTAAAATGTGTGCATTGGATTTAATACTGAGTACCGTAAATTCCGGACTATAAGCCGCTACTTTTTTCCCAAATGTTCAACCCTGCGGCTTAATCAGTGATGCGGCCAATTTATGTAATTTTTCTAACGTCCGCCAGCGGCGCTCGAGTACAAAAGGTAAGATTTAGACCGGTGGAATATATGCGCCGGGGAAGACTGCAACTTCTTTGCTTGACTAGCGGCAAGAAATCTTTTCACTAAAACTGGCAACTTTTTCGCAAGTCTGCCAGTGGATGCTGACAGCGTGGGGCAGCATAAAAAAATCCACCATCACCAACGGGTTCCGAAAAGCCGGTCTGCTGTGTGACGGAGAGGAGGGCACAGAATCAGGAGTGGATGAAAGTTCCAGCGACAGTGACGGCGCGAGTCCGGCTGCGGGAGCGTGGGACGACGTCTATATGACAAAGTTTTCTTTCCGACACTGAGGAAGACAACTTTGATGGCTTCTAAGGAGGAAGATGAGGACGGTTTACCGTGATTTTTACAAGTACGATGTGTTTTTTTAACAGACCCGTTTATACTGTGTTGCGAGCGTGTTGCTACCATTAACTGCCCTGTCAGGCACCGTTTGGGATGAGTTATATCATTATTATTAAAGCTATGAAAACTCTCTCGGTGTACCGTCTTTCTTTGTAAATATGTGTAACCATGTTTGATATGTATTTGCAACTGTATATTTTTGTAATGTATTTATTTGTATTTATTTTGGACACTTATTCTGATGTTTTGCACGGGCCAATTAAAAAGAAGGGGCGTAACAAACGCGGGGTGACGGGAAGTGGGGACCGGTAAAGGTGAGTGTTCGTGGACACGGCGGACAATAGTGGATATATATTTTTCCCACCCTTACCTTTGGAAATATACACTTTTTTCCTTGGATTACTTTCAACAAGACCCGGACTTTGCAGGTCTGCATCAAACCTTAAGTACCGGTATCATTTTCTGTTCATTTTGTCGGCTGTGATTTTTGGACTGTGTACTTTATTGAAGGACATTCAGTTTCAATCGCGGGACTTAAAGCCGGGTCTGGGTTAATTTTGTGTCACATTCTTTTAATGTGGGCGCATGCGGCTTATATACAGGTGCGGCTTGTGTAAGTACAAAATCGGTTTTCCTCTTAAAATGTGGTGGGTGCGGCTTATAATCAGGTGTGCTCTATAGTCCGGAATTTACGGTACATTACTTCTCCTCATAGAATGTGTTTTGTTTTAGTATACAATTCCATTGATGTCTTCTCTTCTTATTATTAGTGTCTACTGAAGTTTAAACTTAACAGGCTTTCAAACAAAATGACACAATATTGTTTCAATATTTAAAACAAAAATACCCATTTTGTTAGTTTGGAGAAAAACTAACAGTTTTCGTTGCTTTTTTCACATCATTTGCCTTTCGGAAAATACCCGTTACGTTTTTAAAGAATTATTTTACTTAAAGATAGCTTTTCGTGAATTTGGCCACAATCTTACGTCTTTTATTAATAAGTTTGATCATTTTACTAAAACATGTAAATTGCATATAAATACTAAGTACATTACTGGAAGACTGTGTTGTTTTGTTTTTGGATTCCATCCATTGATGTCTTCTCTCCTTATTTTGATCGTCTACTCAATTTTAACCTATCAGGCTTTTAAACAAAATGATATAATATTGCTTTGTTATTGCAAACAAAAAGACCCATATAATGTTGTTTTTTCAACAAAATAACTCAAGACGCTTGGTTTAATGTACCTATGTAGTAGATTCGTCAACATTTTACCAATTGCTTTTATTTTCATCCAAGTGTTTTATTCCGAAGAAAGGTTGCGTTATAATAGTGCTGCGTACCACATTGTTGGCCCAAGCGATGAGATTGCTTCTCCACTTGATGTTGGTAATGGTGCCCTCTCCTTCATGCAGAAGAGATGTCTTCCAGCGATTCATCCAGTTGCGCTCGTACAACAGAAGCTTGGATAAAAGGAAAGCCAAAAGAAAACAAATGAAGTATGAGGAACATTTGCATTAAACTACCCATAGATGGCAGTGCATGGCTGGTGGATAGTTGAGGGTGAGAAGCATTTGGGAGATTATTTGGCCTCCGTGAGACCTTTTGGGTGATTAAATATTTGGAAAATTTGTAATGGCATATTCGGTATGTAATTAGGGCCTTGTATTTAATTTGAGCTGCTGGATTATGGGAAAAAAATAATATAAATTGAAAATCCCAATTACCAAAGTGGTTATAATTTCCTGATGAAAATGCTTAAAAATGTAAAGCATAAAGCAAATATATACTATGACCAGCATATTTCTTTAAAACAATGTGAAAGAGTTTCACATTGTACATTTACAGCGTTTATCTTTGACACATTTAATGTGACAGCATTATTAAAAAATAGATTAAATTCATACGATTAGACTAATGAAGGTATTTTTAATCAAGTGGGCATGTTAAATTAAAGGCTTTTCATTAGATTATACTTTGAGTGCCTCTGTTCTTCCTTTTTGGATGCAATATTTTTTTCCTCCACCACATTTTAACAGAATACACTCCAAAATGACACCTTATCATGGGGGTCTCTTATTTCTTTGTTTTTTTAATACATTTCCACAGATTTAGACAAATTCTTTAGACGAGAAATGTCAACCTCAGTTTGACCTGGGGGCCAGATCCAGACTCTATGTTCTTAAGTGGGCAGAATCAGTTAAAAAATATCAACGCCAAATATTTAGCTTTGTTTTTCAGTACAGACGCAGCCCTGCTTACGAACATTCGAGTTACAAAAAAAGGTGGATATGAAAAAAAAAAAAATTGGGATATTGAAAAACATCCAGACATGGCTGTAGGTTAGATTTTGTATTGTGTGCACCTTTTTCCGAGTACAGGACATTACTGTAGTGCTTCTTTCCGCCGCTACCAGCATGTGGATCTGTGAGAGCTCACCCAGCATCCACCCAGAAGAAGAAATCCGGCTTCCTCTTCCTAGTTTGTGTGTAAACATACTATACTGTATCTCCAGAACTTTAACATTTTTATTGTTTAATACCTCGTGCATCCATTCAATTTGGTTGGTGTTAAGTGTAACAAAGAGGTGAGCCTTTTTATTTGAAATGAAAGTGGAATAAGAAAGCTTGATGCGGTTGAGAAAATGGTTGGATCGCTTTTTCTCGGCCACTTTCCACCACAAAGGAGGAGGTTGCCTAACTCTTGAACCTCATCTTCCAAAAGTAAGATAAACCCATCTTTATAGAGCATATTATTTTATGAAATATTTATTTTTTAGTACAAAACAATACAGGTGACTTATACAAGCCTTAAACATACATTCCATACAATATATAGCACTGAAGCGACTTACGAACAAATTCAAATTACGAACAATTGCCCAAAATCTCGTTTGTAAGTAGGGCAGCGTCTGTACTATGCTTTATCATTCATACTACATTTATAGCCTACCCTACAAACTATTATCACGGATGATAGCACAGCCCTACCTCAAAAACATAATAAAAACATCAACCAGAGAGGAGTTCAATAAAAAGACCTATATATAAAATGTAGCTACTTTGTGATAGGTTGCTGTATTTGACTGAGCTAGAAATGGATTATTTCATATAGGTATGAAAGGCTAATGCATCTTTTTTTCCTTACATAAGGTAAAGATACAAAAGCCGCACAACATCAGGCTCAGCAACTAAATGACTCTTCGCCCCACAGAGAGACGGTGCGACAAAAGAACAGCGGAAGAAAACATTTGATTTTTCTTGGGAACGGGAAACGTCCCCCGTCGAGGCACATTGATTTCTTAGCCAGGCAACTCGCCGAGGCCTTCAGAGAGAGGAATGAGCAGCGATTCAAGAAAATGGCAAAGCGGCGCCCTAACAATAGCCGAAAAGAAGTGTTGCTTGTTGTATAAATGTCAGTGCACCTGATCTAAAAATAATCCACGAAGGGATTACATTCAATGGTTTGTAAATACATTAGGTAGACAAACTCAAAAATATCTTAACTCCAGCGGTGCTGTCATTACACATTTTATTTTTGTCCCATGTACAATTGCTCCTTTATAAAATTCATCTTCCCAACATTATTTTACTCCTGCCCTCAAAAAGATGATAATTTCGTGATTTACGTGAAATGAAAAAAAAATAGCACTTTGTGTACACTAATGTGGAGATCTGTGAGTAGAGCTTGAATTTGGTCAAAATGGGGCAACGTTTCGTTTTGTCTTTTTCCATTATTTTCATTGGACTGGATCAAGATAGCGTTCTCCGATTCTAATCAATTCTATCTTGTTGGAGCAGAATAATGTAAGTATGCCAAAAAAAAAGTCTCTACCTGATTTCTATTAAAACTTATGATTTGTTTGAAAATAAATGAAAAACAAATTTTCCTTCCTGCCACTAGAGGGAAGTAAAGGTGTTGATCGGTTACGACCATGCAACTTAGCGAGGGGAGTTATTCATGTGCCTTTTTTGTAATACTTTATAATCACAAGTTACGTTTCCACACCACATTTTACAGGCAGTTAGATAAGTTACCCTAGATGTGAAAAATACTTTAAAAAATCAGACTCGGCATTTAGTCTGTGGTCTGTGCAGTCCTTTGAGACTTCTTGTGATTAAGGGCTATACAAATAAATATGACTGGACTTCACGTAATGCCTTGCTGTAGCCCGTTTTTTAAACTCATGTAGTGTCATAACTTATAAATACGTTTTCAGAAGCATTAACCTCCGAGGGCCAAAACGGATTTTATCAACCCTCTAAGCATGGTTTTCAGTATGATAAATCTCCATTAGATGGCAGAAGAAGCTTTTATCTGATCTTTGTCCACACATCAAGGAAGCCCACTTCCTTTATCGACTTCCTAAAAACGGCGAATGAGTGTGTGTAGGCAGCCCCATATGGCGAATCGGCGTAGTGAAGCAGTGTGGTGAGACAGGACAGATACTGGCAGTTAACTCTTCAACAGAGATTTTTTCTTTCACACAAATGACAAAATCCCATTGTCATCGTCTGGTCACAGAGGGATGACGTTACATGCACGTCCGCAGCTCGGGGGAATAAAATCGCCATGGTGACCGAAATGATTTGATCAATTCACCGGAAACATGAGGCTCTGAAAGGTTCTTGCAATCTCATGAACTTTTCATGCATCAGTTGAGTGTTTATGCAGTAAACTGTTATTTTGTAAGAAAATCGTCCTTGTGTTGTTGATAGAAAGCAATGTTTAGATATGGGAAGTGCAAAAAAGAAAAGAGAAAAAATAGCACCCAAGTGAAAGATCAGCTTGAAACATATCCTTTTACAAAAAACTTTTTCTCAGAGGTGTCCTTGAAAACGAGTATTTTCAAGAAACTTGTTTTTTTACTAAACAATGGTAAACTCTAGAAACATAGTTTTTTTCTAATGAAAGGAGGGGGTTCAAACTGGCTTGGAGCGGGATGGGTGCCACCAGGCTGAAATTGCCCATGACACACCACAGTAAATGGTGCCTGTACGACCCTTGTGGTTAAGGGACCCAACCAATATGCATATAAAGCTACAGAATGATGTCTAGGTCTTCATAAATGAGGCAAAATGGCAAAGAACAACTGGCACCGGTTCTCCCAATTTGAGAAAAATATGCGGCATTGGATGAGTTAAAAGAGTAGGTATTGTTAAAAAACTTTACAGGTACAGTACACAATACTTTAATATGCTAAACAATAGCCCAGGCCTGTAAAAAAACAAACATTTTTTTCTCTAAAGCAATAAAATTCCAATAACGATTAACTGTCTAGGGTGGCATTAGCTCAGGAGGTAGCACGCTCGTCTTGGGATAAGGAGGTCGCAGATTCGACTCTAAGCTCTTCTGTGTTATATGTCGAAGTGTCCTTGGGCAAGACACTGAATCCCTAATGCCCCCGAAAGCAGGTAGTTGCTGATGCTGCTATCGGTTAGTTAGTGTGTAAAAGGGAAAAGTGTGAAGCACATTGTAAAGAGCTTTGGGAGGTCTTCATTGACTTGAAAAGCTATATAAATGCTGTAAAAAATGCAGTCAATTTTGTGACGAAGGACTTTAGAAATAAATGTGACCTGCCTTTACGTAAAATAATAAAGGTTTCTACTTCACAGATTTCGCCAATCAGAGGTTATTTTTGGACTGTACCCACCTCGATAAACAAGGTAATGGAAAAAATCAGCTTTTTGTGAAATGATGTCTCATTGGGCGCTTGACTGTCTTGTTAAGGATTCGAGTGCATTGTCACCTGTGGCTCTCGTCCACATGTGAGGGGGCATCAAGCATGGCTATTCCATTTGTTTCTTGTTTGGCTTGCAACAAAAAGCAAGTCAAGGGGGGCTTTTATGTGGCGGCTCTCTAGAGATCCTTTTTCCTGCACGGGTATGTCTCACATTGCTGGACAGCACTTTGTGAAAATGGGCTGCTCTTTCTGAGAGCACCCTAGAGAGACAGAGGACTTTTTTAGTGCTTGTTTTTATTCACAGCAGACAGACAAAGAAAATTCAACTTGGACATGGCAAGGTAAAAGAAAAATGTTGAACATTTTGGCTCACTATGTGCAAAACATGAAAAAGTAAATATACAGTGATGAAAATAAGTATTTGAACACCCTGCTATTTTGTTATTTCTCCCACTTAAATCATGAAAAAGGTTTGAAACGTTCATCGTAGGTGCATGTTCATAGAGAGAGAGATAAACTAAAAAGAAAAATCACCACGCATGATTTTTTTAACAATTTATTTGTGCGATATAGCTGCAAATAAGTATTTGAACACCTGAGAAAATGAATGTTCATATTTGGTACGGTGGCCTTTGTTTGCTATTACGAAGGTCAAACGTTTCCTGTAGTCTTTCACCAGGTTTGCACACACTGGAGGAGGGATCTTGGCCCACTCCACACTGACCTTTTCTAGGTCAGTCAGGTTTCTGGGCTGTCGCTGAAAAACTCGAAGATTGAGCTCCCTCCAAAAATGTTCGATTGGGTTCGGGTCTAGAGACTGGCTGGGCCATGCTAGAACCTTGATATGCTTCTTACTGAGCCAATCCTTGGTTTTTCTGGCTGTGTGCTTAGGGTCGTTGTCGTGTTGGTAGACCCAGCCACGACCCATCTTCAAAGCTCTGACTAAGGGAAGGAAGTTGTTCCCCAAAATCTCACAATACACGGCCCCCAGTCATCCTCTCTTTAATGCAGTGCACTCGTCCTGTCCCATATACAGGAAAACACCCCAAAAGCACCCACATACTTCACAGTAGGGATGGTGTTCTTCGGATTGTACTTTTCATTCTCCTTCGTCCAAACACGCTGACCAAAAAGTTCTATTTTGGTCTCATCTGACCATAAAACTTTCTCCAATAACTCCTTTGTATCATCCAAATGGTCATATGACCACTTAAGACGGGCCTTGACATGTGCTGGTTTAAGCAGGGGAACGTTTCGTGCCATATATGATTTCAAATCATGACGTCTTAGTGTATTACCTACAGTAACCTCGGAAACGGTGGTCCCAGCTCTTTTCAGGTCATTGAGCAACTATTGTCATGTAGTTCCGGGATGATTCATTACCTTTCTAAATATCATTGGGACCCCACGAGGCGATATCTTGCATGGGGCTCCACTCCGACTGAGATTGACCGTCATGTTTAGGTTCTTCCATTTTCTAATGATTGCTCCAACAGTGGACCTTTTTTCACCAAGCTGCTTGGCAATTGCTCGGTAGCCCTTTCCAGCCTTGTAGAGGTGTACAATTTGGTTTCTGGTGTCTTTGTACAGCTCTTTGGTCTTCGCCATGTTACAAGTTAAAGTCTTAGTGATTGTATGGGGTACACAGATGTCTTTATGAAGCCAACGACCTCAAACAGGTGCATCTGATTCAGGATGATACATGGAATGCAGGTGGACTTCTAATGGGCTGACTAACAGGTCTTTCAGGGTCAGAATTCTAGATGATACACAGGTGTTCAAATACTTATTTGCAGCTATATCACACAAATAAATTGTTAAAAAAATCATGCGTTGTGATTTCTGGATTTTTCTTTTTAGTTTATCTCTCTGACAGTGGACATGCACCTACGATGAAAACCTCAGACCCCTCCATGAATTCTAAGAAAAATCGCAAAATAGCAAAATGTTCAGTGTCAAGTTGGGAAGAGCGAAGTGGAATAAATGTTTGCTGAATGTGAGAGCGTGTTCTTGACTGTAGCCACCTCCCACTGGGTGGATACGACTTCGGTAGACAGATAATTTTATTACAAAAATACCTTAAATAAATCCTAATGATGTAAAAAAATGCACATGCAGAAAATGCATGCACATTATCTTTCCAGCACTCTAAAATGTCCCATTCGACAAAAAACATGTAAAATAATTATCTTTCGATTTTAACTTTTTGCACCAATGGAATTAGTATGTAGATAACCAATTTTCTTCTTTCAAAATAAGAGAGAAAGTGCTTTTTCTAAGAGTAAAGAGTAAACACGAAATAACCCACCCCAAAATTGAGCAGAATAAAGGGTGTCAAAACAAACGATAAGATTGATTCTCATCTTCAGCCTGTGTGGGCATGTACTATGAATGATGGATTTCAGAATGAACTGTCCCCGCCCCCAAAAAATAATGGGTCCAACAGTATGAAGGTGTTCAAAATCGTTTTTTTCAACCTACCTTGTTGCCACCAGTGACAAACTGCTTGTAATTGGATCTGGAGAAATGGGGATGTAACGCCACCACCTAACAGAACAGATGACATAGTTAGGATTTGGAAAAGGGAAATCTGATTTGTAATCATCAATATTCCAGTTTGGTAAATGTCCATTATATATAACAAGTCACTATGTCTATTCGCCAACTTTGGTCAAATAAAGGATTCCCTGGAAGATTTTAAAACAATATCGAAATCTTTGTAATATTGATGAAAGAGGCAAAGGACTGGGAATTCTATTTAAAGGGTTAAGAAATTGTATGTAAACACAGAGGTACCAAATAGGGTGGAGTTTCCATTTTCATTCATAATATTGAATTTGATTCTGTGACGAATAGGACAGCTGCCAATGATAATATGCGTGACTGTATAACATAAAAAATATGACATGAACGAAACTGACACACCATCATTAAGAAGAGACTAAGACCAACTTTGAAATTATATTCCAAATTCAAAATTTAAAGAGTTTATTTATTATTGTAGTTTGTTATAGTGTTAGCGTTTATTTTCATATGCACAGCAAAGAATCCATTACTTGCATTGGAATCAAACTGGTGAAAAACTTAGATTACTTAAAAAGGCTATCCAGGCACTACAAAACTGTCTCAAGTTTACATCTATCTTGGTTGTTTATCAACAGAAATCATAAGTAGAGAAGTGAGATTCTGTGAGGGGGAAGGAAAGAGAGTTTAACCTTGTTTTTTATATCAATAAAAAATATTAAAAAAAATTGATGTCCATAGCACCAAGGACGGATGACATGCAAACATTTTGGCCCAATCCCATTTCTCTCACTCGGCCCTGAGAACCCTCCAGTGAGGTCCCTCGATAGAGGAGTGTCCTCCGCGAGTTGAGTGCAAAGTGGAGATTGTTTGGACAAGACTTGCAAGGTTCCACCCCTGTCCAGGAGATGGCGGTAATATTAATTGGCTGTAGACCTTAGTGACGTATTGGTCTACGTCACATGTAAACAACTCGAGTCTCAACCTGTAGTGTGTCAGTTGGAGAGTTCGTGCAACGTTAAAAATACCCGCTACTGCTGTGTTATTACCGATTGCCTGAAAGCTCATCATCTTTTCCGTGTCTCCAATCAACGGAGGAGAAATGTGCTATACTGAAGACAGCTTCGGCGCTATGTAGTGCTTGATTCATCTTTACAAGGTACGTACACTCATTAAAAAAATGACCCGTTCGGTCAAATACAGTAAGAGTTAACATACAATGCACGTTCACATAATACCCTATGTTTGTGTAGACATAAATGGCAATCTACTTATTAGTATTTTAATGCCATTTTATGACATATAGTAGGGGTCTTGAATCTGTGACATGACGAAACGTAAACAAACACAAGAACAGTCCACCTGACCCTTTAGCTGACATAATATCGTCACCAAATTTCCCTGTACGACCCAAAAACCTTAGTTCATAAGGAATTTAATTCAAAAGAGTTGTCATTGAATATAAAAAGGTCATTTCAACATTTTTTTCATGATGCTTACATCACAGTTAAAGCGTTCTTTTTCTTTTCTATGCCCACATTTATGTCTAAATTGTTTGTTATCTATTGTGTTTCAGAGTGGCTGTCCCATAAGCGTGGACAGGTTGGACAGGAATGTTCCCATCCTGTGCTTATGGTTGGATGTGGAGTCAGAACTCATTCAGGACTTAAGGTTGAGCAAGAAGGTTATGTGGGCCCTGCAGGAGCTGCTAAAGAGTGAACAGGGCCATGGCTGGAGGTCCTGATCTACGTGTACTGGCTGGTCCACGCTCTGTCCTACCGTGTGGTGTCATGGGTCTTCAGGGTTCCCAGGTCCACCGTACAAAGAATTGTCCACAGTTAATATGGAATAAATTGCCCAAAAGCCATATTTTAGGCTCTGGAAGTCAGACCCACATTTGCATTATGTGCTTTTCTGCATTACTATTCAATAAACATCTTCATTTTGAGTAACACCTTGGTGGTTTATTTCATAATGATGTGAGATACTGTGTGTGAACTATGTGACTGTTGGACAGAAAACAACTACAAATCACTCCAGCTTAAATAATAGTTTACTTTCAGAAAAACAAACTCACATTGGGCCAAAATACATAATAGTAAATAGATAATGTGTCACAAATTTTAACAAAAATATACCAATACTTCCATAAAGCTGGAAACACAAACTGGAACTTCATTGAGTTCTTAATAAAAATAAAAAAAATTCCTTTTATAAAACAAAGGGAAACATTGCAGAGATGTCACTGTTCTGGAAATTTGTCCACGAGCTTCCCAAAAAGGACGGGAACCGCTCAGTTTTGGCCACAGTTTCTTCGAGCCTTTTCCTCGCTCCGGCAGACTCCGCTTTCAAAAAGTCAAGGAGTGTATCGTGCTTCCTTTTTTTTCTGGGTGATTTGGGGTTTGGCGCCGGATTAGAAGGTGCCAACGACGTGCCCGGTGGTGTGGATGGCGTGGTAGCTGTGATGGTGACCAGCTCTTCCACGGGACGTTCTACAGTGGCCTTTAGGTTGGGTGGAAAAAACAAGAATTACTTAATGCTGATGTATTGTACAAAACAACTGTGTATAGGATGCTCAACAAGTTGATATGAGACAGGAAATTATAGGATGTGTTCTGGATAATTATTTGATAGTGAATAGATACAAAAAAATGACATGTTATTCTTATGGCTGTAAGAGCCTTCTATTGGCCAGCATCACATATGCTTTAGAATTGTCTCCACATTTGGACAACATTTTGAGAAGGTAATTAGTTTACTTAATATGTGTTTACAGAGAAGGCAGTGGACTGTGTGATAGTAATTTGTTTCAACTGTATTTCCACGTGAAATTCGGAGACATTACTCATAATGCATGATGAAAACTAATGCATTCTGATCTCACATGAAAGAATCATATTGTAAATAAAACACGACACCCGAAATTGTGTGCAGTAAACAAGGGCTTATGTCCAGAACGGTATTCTGACTATGCTCCATGTAGATGTATAAGCACGACTCGTTTAAGATAAAAACAGGGATGGGCTGAACCGTGATTTTCTGCACAGTTATCCTACTTTACGGTTTGTAGCGTGAAGATTTTTTTTGCCAGCTCCCTTGGTAGATTAGTGCACTTCGTAAAGTAGCGATTTTGCAATGTTCGTGTTTTAACGCGAAAATACGATTTTCTATTGCATTTACGTCTAACTAAGATATCTCAATACATTTTGTTGCAAATACATGCGTGGTTGTGGAAAACTACTTACATTTGTGCGGTTCCTTTTCGGGCATGTTTGTTGATATTGAGAATTCGCAAAGCCTTCTGGGTAGTCACTTCGCTGCCAAGTGAGGTCGAGAGCCCCCTCGGTCTTGAAGTGGTTACGACATGGTTTGAGGGCACTTCTGCCTCGGTCTTGAGAGTATCGGGACACACCCCATTTTCACGTGAACGCGCAAACCGAGTGACTAGGGCACATAGCGAGTGAAAGTGCGAAGAATGGGACTCAGCCTTTCTCTGCCGTGGCACTCAATGAGTTAACTTTTTGTTTTGAATAGAAAACCTCTTTTCTCAAAAAACAAACTAAAATTAGTAAATTAAAAAAAACAAAACGTAAATACCACAATGACCAAACTATAACCGGATTATAAGGTGCCATATCGCATTTCTTGCAATGTTTTAGTTGAAGGTGCGCCTTATATTCTGTAAAATACTGTAAATATCATCCAATGACCTTAGTGAAATAGGGACCAACGAGAAGAGTTCATCACTCCTCCAAAGAAGAGATTTTGAAGCCAAGGTGATGGAGAGTGGTTTGCATTTAAAAAGAAAAATACCTGCTGTATTTTCCGTAATATCAACAACATTGGATTGGAAGGCGTAGTGTTGAATTTGTGGCTTTTTAGTACACCTTTTTCAGGGCCATATTCAGTCACTTTTTAAGGACTTCCAAAGACAATTGTCCATTTTATTCCAGTACCATTGAAATAGAATATCGGGTGTGAATCGTGCATTTTGCAGGGCCCCAACTATATTTGCGATTTACATATGCAATTTTAATGTTGTGTTTGCATTTATCAAAACATATGATTTTAAGATCTTGAGTAAATCGCAAATATATTTGTTTTTTGAGACACATCTCTCCCCATATAGGTGTTCAGTAATATAGAACTTAAAATTTTCAGTTGCAGGAAGTTCTGCCGATTACAATTTGTCACTGGAAAACGCTACTTTGATTTTTTTGCATGGCTCGTAATAAATGTCCATAATTGATTTGTATTCCTTTTACTAATACAAATTTCATAGTGCCCTGTTTAGATGTAGCATGCACCTGTCCTCTTGGGCAGGACCTGCAGGGGGCGATGACACTTCATAGGACAGTACTATACAAACTAATGCCAGCTGCAGTTAATATCAAGGGAAGAAAAATGCGATGGCAAAGCGAAACCACCAGGGAACAGTGTCAGCATTAACTAAGCAAACTTGCTGAGAAACACGGCAACAATTTTAAGCATTTAAAGAATTTCACCCAAAATTCAAACCTTAAAAGCACAGTATAAACTTCAAGCATTCGTACAAACCCTTTAGATAAAAGTGATTTTAAAGGGCAATCGCTTTTTCGTCCGCAAAGGCCAGAAATGACTTACCTTTATGGGACAATCAAAGTTCTCGTGGAAGCCTTCTCTTGTGTAGAGGCCAAACACTTGAACCTGGAAAGAAAGGCGACCAGTGTAAGTGACTCAACAACCCCGCTTTAATTGCTGCCTCTGCAACTAGCCAGAACCTTCAGGGAAAAACTGCTGAAAACCCCACTTTGATTCATTCCAACAGGTTGCCAATTAGTGCACACCTTGATTCCGGGGGAAACCCCTGCAGGCTTTAGAAGTTTGCTAATCTTGGTCTCTGTCACCACCTCTTGCAGGGCCACAGAGTTGCCATTAGTATCTCAGTCTTCTGGGGGGAAAAGAACATCAGACCCCGAATCCTAATTAAGTATTACTCTAGATTTGTAAGAATTAGAAGTGTCCCTCGTTATCAAGGGTGAGCACATCTTGACTGGAGAACTCTTGATGACAACAACCATCAGCAGAAGAATATCTTACGAGATTAAACAGCAGGTTAAATGTATTCTTAAACACGAAAATGTGGGGAAATAGGAAATTATTTTTGCATAAAATCTAAATATATTTTATTGGTATATTCCAATTATTTTTTTAGATAATAAAATAAAGACATCTTTGTCATTCTGAGCTGTAACGTCATCGGAGAAACACGAGCACCCTAGCAAGGCAGTCCCCATAAAGTTTTTCGTGTTAATTAGTCGGAGAGGTTACGAGTGTTTTAAGCGAAGTTTTGGACGTTTTTGTGGAGAATGCCTAGGTGTTGTGTCGCAGTTAGATGCAGTAATGGTAGAAAAGGGGCCAACTGGCAAAAATAACATGGAAAAACGCGGGGCTGGTCGACTAAAAACATGGAGTGAGCCCCCAAACTAACCGAGAACCAAGTAAAGCGGCTACTAACACCAAGCCAACTAACACCAAGCCGGTCAGGAATAGACCATGGGACACGGCTGAACCGGTGATAACGTGGGGCTAGCCGGCCGAACAACACATGGTGGGCAGCCAATGAGCGCCGAACGGGAGCAATCAAAACAGGAAAGCCCTCGGCAGCCCAAACATAAACCAACACTGACAAACGCAGTAACAAAACACAAAGGAAAAGCCATAGTCGCCAAACCTTCATTTTTTTTCTAATTAATTTATTAAACTCTCCCTGTATTATTTACTGTTGATTGTTATTTTATAATACAGTAGTACCTCTACTTAAGAATGTCTCTACATACGAAAGTTTCAGGTTACGAAGTACCTGAATGGGAAAATATTGCCTGTAGTTACAAAGGGGTTTCAGAATGCGAAGTCAGCAACACAGTACAGTGCGCGCTACCATTCGTCGCTTCCAGAGTTTCCTGAACGTTAACAAACTGGCTATCGCTAAAATCTTCCTTGCAACCAAGTGCGCATGCGTGCTCCCAGCATGCTCTTTTTGTCACTGTCACAGTTCATAGTCACAGACGACAAGGAGGAAGGGTTCTAGCAAGATGGCTGGGAGGAGGATGCAGTCATCATTCAATCAGTCCATATTAAAGACATTGTAGCAAAATTACACGAAGTTTTGTAATTTGTGGAAAGAAATCACTTGGAAAAAGTGTTGACATGTCTGGCTATTGCTACGTCTGCAACGCGCATTTCTGACCGATTGTCAAAAGCTGGCTAAAGCAGACGTTATTGGATCAGTTTTTTAAGAAACGTGAGGCATAAAGGTAAATGAATATTTTTAGTGTTTTCTTTATTCTGTGTTTTTTTTAACAAGATGTGCCTCTGGTTTTAGGTTTATTGTGCGGTAATCTAATTTTAACATGTACTCATTTCATGTTCCTATGCTCTTTTATGGTAAATACTCATACTGTATGTTTTTTTTACATTTAAAATGCGTCTCTACTTACTAAGTTTTCAGCTTGCGAAGCTACTCCCAGAACGAATCAAATTCGTAAGTAAAGGTACCACAGTATTCTTTACGGTTTGTATTTCTTGAACTTCTTTGAATAGTGAGTAACTATAACTAATTCCTTTTTAAAAGTAACATGCCCAACACTGGCTTTAACCCTGACACTGTTAAAGCCACTCAATATTTCAGTCCAACGATATCAACGTCGGGTCTGAGAGCAGATGAGAGATGCTGATGGAAATGCGCAATGTTCTGCTTGCATGCCCATAAAGATGGAAGATGTCTGACCTTGCCATCCTCAGAGCAGATGCCCACGTTCTCGCCGCTCTCGTCCAGGCTGATCTGGTTGATCTTCACTGAACTCTGCAGGGAAATGCAGAAAAAAGGTATGGCTGGATCTGAAATCACTACCATATTTATTCATGTAAAACCCTCATATTTTTGATTAAATTAAGCATTGTAGATCCCAAAATATCGTAAGGCGATGCTGAATGTGGATACTATATGACTATATTTGAGCAATGATTGATCATCAGAAAATAATGGCTGACCACATTTGCACAACATTGGATGCTCCCGGATTGGAACCCAGATAGAAACGGTAAATGCAACAGATCTTAACCACTAGAATATTTGGGTAATAAATAAAAAGCTATTGCATCGTTGGAAACAAAATATAATACTTCACGTTTAAATGAGTGAGACTACCACCCACTGTTCCCAAATTACTTCATAAACAACCAAACATCGCTTCTATCTTGTAACGGAAAAAAATCAATCATTAAATCCTGAAAATTTCAGTATACGAGTTTTAATTTGCAACAAAATATATTGCTCGCTATATGAAGTAAAATCCAGTTCACGAGCAGTCCCAGAGGCTACCACTAGAGACCGATCACCTGCTTACTGTGACCGCTTACGGCTAGAATCAGCTCGTCCAGTTTGCGCATGCGAACTACTACAGGCAAAACAATGAAAAATAAACAAAAATTGTGTGTATGTTCATTTAAAGTTAGAGTACAGTCAATTTTTAGTGGATAGTGAGTTCTTACTGTATTTTACATGCTGTAAGTCACAGTTTTTTTTTCAGTTAGACCAGGCGTGCGACTTATACTCCGGTGAGACTTTTATGTGAAAGTCTTAACACATTACTATAAAATTGAGGTTTAAATTGTTACTACTGGTACTGTATATCATTTCACATGTTATGATCACTCTTAACCCCAAGAGGGCGCTCTGTGTTGGTAATTTCACCCTTGCCCTGTTGTGTGTGTGTGGGAGGGTGACTTGTATATGATTTTCCTTTTTAATTATGCTTTTTTTTTGGCTGGTGCGACTTATACTACAGAGCGACTTATAGTCCAGAAAATACGTACGTATCATCGACAGTCTCTCAATCTCAACCCCTGCCAATTGTTCCCCTTTTCAATGATGCAAATCCTCCTCATTAAGAAATGACAAACCTTACAAACACGGCACCTAATTACTCACAGCAAGATAGACTATGTCGAATACCGCGACAATATAAGCAATCCACTATGACGTTGTCGTCTGTAACCAGTGACCGAGACGATCCGAATTAAAGCTGAAAGGGGTAAGACGATAGTCTTTGAAAAAGAAGTTCCCGTATAAAAATTGTTTTCGAGCGTACACATTTTGAAATGATCAAAAACGTACAAAATACCATAATTCCGTGACTCTTTATACCAATTTTAATTAACTTTCTGTTTCGGTACTATGACTGAAAATGATGATAATGAGATAAGACTTAAAGCATTTTCAGGTGTCATCCGTAGTCATAGTCTTCTCTAGTGGATAGGAACCGGCACTCCCACCGCCGCGATCCAGGTTTCATTTCCGTTGCATCCAATGTTATGCGATTATGAACGGCGATAAATGTATGGATTGATCATTATTTCAACAAATATTGTGATACATTATATACGGCGCATGAGATTATAAGGTGCACAATCAAATTTCTGGCCAATCTGATGTTTTTGGGTGCGCCTCTTAGTCTGGAAATTACAGTAAGTACAACATGAAGATTGTTTACATTTATACTAATTTACTGCTTGGTCGCACATATGCTCATGTCCTTCACGCATATGCTCATGTCCTTCGCCGCCTACCGTGCATAGTCACAAGGAGCTTGTTTCTCAAGTGGAGAAAAGACATTCTGCTTGCTTTGTGCATTCATAGATCAGAACTAAGGACGTGCATTCATAGATCAGTACTAAGGCCGATGCAGATTATTAGTATTAGGAAAAGGCCTATAACAAATATTTGGAGCGTATATCCATTGGCTGTAAAAGCTTAAAAATTGAAGAATATTTTAATAATGTAAAAAGAAACAAAGAATATTTGTTATAAATTCGAATAAAACTTTAATAGCTCTATGAAACCTTTGAAAGTAAATACATTTGAATTTCAACACAACAAAAGCAACTAATCCTTCACCTAAAGCAAAACAGTGCAGGTAATACAATTAGGCTTAGCAACAACTCATATAAAGGTACACAAAACCTCAAATAACTCTCCAAAACTTTTTACAGTAAATAAAAAAAAGTGAATTGAAATTTCAACTGAGCTCAAGATTGAAAAGCGTGGACCCTATTTCAGAACCAGTTCGAAGAACTAATGTTATGGTAAGAGCTAATCACTCAGCCTTCCACCATAGCAAGCTTTTTATTCTCTTTCTCAGTCAAAAACCCAAACACTTGATTGATGAACTAATGTTATAAGAGCTAATATATCAGTCTTCACCTAAATGTGCTTCCCTAAAACAAGTTACCTACACGCTACGCTATCTCTTAATGAAACACTCTTTTCTATTTCCTACTTTCTAAAATATCAATATTATCAGTGGTCTTGATTGAAAGGCTTGTCGGTACTCAGGATTTAACAGAGCTGCCGCTGATTACGCCACTCTAACGTTATTCTTCCTGCTTACGTGGCTCTGCCCCCAGTTCCTTATCCAATCGGAAGGCACGGGGTGGGTAGCATCAGAGACAGATAGATGGAAGAGAGGGAGATTGAGGCTCGGCTCCATCTGAGCCTTAATAATCGGAGCCTAAATAATCATTATGCCGATACTGATATTCGTCAAATTCCCAAATATCGGTGCCAATAATCGCCCCCACCCAATAATTGGTGGAACTCTAATCAGAATTAAAACTTGATTAACGATGACATTTGGGGGGTTTTTTGTCGCACGATGAAACTCACGCTAACAAAGAATGTTAAAGTCTTGATGGCGCTATACAGACACAATTGGTTTTACTTTTAAAGACTGATACATTTTAAAAATGTAAAATTAGTTCCAAATCAATCTGTACTTCTAAGTACAGTAATCCCTTGTTTTTCGAAGGGATTGTTTTCCAAACACGTCCCACGATAGTCAAAACCAGCAAAGTAGAACCCTTTATTCATTTAATTATTCATCTATGACTCAAGAACAAACCCAATTTACATTCTCAAACATTTGTTTCAAGGTGCATTGTGTAATATTTGACCACTAGATGGCACTGAATTGTCTAAAGGGAATGAAAACCAGTGCCAAATGGGCACAGCGTAGCAGCAAGATCCCAGACAAACATGGCGGCGACTACTTGGTATGGACTCAGCTATGTAAAATAAATAGTTTCTTAACCTATGAATATTTATAAAAATGAACAATGGTATGATTGTTTATGTATTTCAGTCCATTATTCAAATCAATGTTTTTTTTATCCCGAATGAAGGTTTCACCCTGTCCCTTTAAATAACAGTTGATGCACCTCACAAATAACTTAAAGTGAGTTTTGGCTGTGTGTTAAATGCAGTGGCTGACCATGCAGTTTACACTTATACCTTCAGTACCTAAATACTGAACTTCATAAAAGTTTTATTTTCTAAATAATTTATGTATTGTCAAGTTATAGTTTAAAAAAAAATCTTGGGATATGGATCAAGGACACAATCCACTTTACATAAAACTTCATTGCCATCATGTGGACGTAATAGAAAAATACATTTACCTTCCGGTTCTGTCCTACAAAAAACATATATTTTTCCATTATCAAACATTTTTGAAATGGTGCGAAGAGAGCCACTAGAGGGTGCCAAAGACCCGCATGTGGCTCCAAAGCAAGTTAAACATAGGTATCTATTGAGAAAGAAGGGGGGTTTATACTCACAATTTCAAACTTCTGGGTGACGTTTCCTTGGATGTCCAACAGGAAAACCTTTCCAAAATGTGTTCCCAAAGCAAGAAACTGTAAAGATTACAAATTTAAGAAAATAGTTATCATTAATAGCATCTACGCCAACAGATAAGATTGCATTGTTTTAACTTTGTAACTCAAATGGAGGGGTAGTTTTTTTTTTTTTTTTTTTTAGAATTTTGAGGCAATCTCCTACCAGGAAGCTGTGAAACGGATATTGTGTTATTACCTATACTGTATTTCATGGATTGGTCTCTCAGGAACCGTCCTCTTATGGTTCACATCCTACCTCTCAGATAGGACGCACTTTGTTAAATATGGTGAAATGACATCTGAGCCCTTTAGTGTTACCTGTGGTGTTCCACAGGGTTCAGTACTTGGCCCCCTTCTTTTTAGAATTTACATGCTTTTATTAGGTAATATTATTCGCAAGTATAACATCAGTTTCCATTGCTACGCAGATGACACTCAACTATATCTTACGATGGAGGAATCTGCCCAACTAAACTGTGGAAATTTGGAGGCCTGGCTCACTGAGATAAAGGAATGGATGTCACTCAACTTTTTGCGCCTTAACTCTGAAAAGACCGAAATGTTAGTTATTGGTCCATCTAAATGCTGTCACTTGTTCTCAAAAACTGCTCTGAACATTGACAAATGTAATATCATCCAGAGTGACTCAGTCAAAAATGTAGGTTTCATATTTGACCCTGATCGGTCCTTTCAAACACACGTTAAGAATATTTCTAGAACAGCTTTTTTCCATCTTCGCAACATTGCTAAAATTCACCCTATGCTGTCTCAGTCGGATGCGGAGATTATAATTCATGCGTTTGTTACCTCCCGTCTCGATTACTGTAATCCACTACTCTCCGGTCTCCCAAAGTCCAAAATCAAGAGCCTTCAGCTGGTACAAAATGCTGCAGTGAGGCTTTTAACAAAGACAAGAAAGTTTGATCACATTACCCTGATTTTAGCTAACCTGCATTGGCTCCCTGTTAGCTTAAGATGTGATTTTAAGATTCTGTTGGCATTATACAAAATCATGCATGGAGTTGCTCCCTCATATCTTTCAGATTTAATTCCCCCTTATGTTTCGGTCCGGAGCCTTTGCTCTAAAAATGCTGGTCTACTCGTGATCCCAAGAGCCAAGAAGAGACCCGCAGGTTCGGGAGCGTTCTCCATTCGGGCCCCGGTGCTGTGGAATGCTCTGCCCCTGGAGATTCGATCTGCAACCTCAGTGGAACTGTTTAAATCTAGGCTTAAAATACACTTCGATTCTATAGCATATGAATAACCTATATTTTATGTTGACAATATCTGTGTATTATTTGCCCTCATGTAGGTTTTAGATCAGGGGATGGTGTCATAATAGTCTGTGGTTTGCAATAATCTGTGGCCTGTGCAGCCCTTTGAGACTCTTTGTGATTAGATGTCTGTGTATTGTCTGTAAAGCCCTTTGAGACTTCTTGTGATTAAGAGGCTATACAAATTAAACCTGACTTAAATAGACTTTAAGTAACATAAAATGAACAAATAAGTATGAGCTAAATAAGGAAAATGAAAGCTTTTCTACTCCTAAAGCAAAACTGTCAGTGTGGAGGTGAAGGGGATTAAAAAAATAATAATATGGGTGCGGATTGGGTGAGCTGGTGAGCAAAAGTGTGAAATTGCCATTGCTCTTTATTAAGTCAGGCAGTGTGAAATGGCATTTTGGCTTCTTAAATTAAAATGCTTCAGCATAATAAATGCACTGTACATCTGACTTCTCGTCGCCAGCTTGCTGCTGACCTAAGCTACGCACGCAGCTATCATATAAAAACATATGTGTGATGTTGTTAATTGGTGTGTATGCGGAATGAGTATGCTCACATAAATTAGCTAAGGCAGGGGTGGGCAACTATTTGGAGTCGGGGGCTAAAATATTTGGCCATGGGGCCGATCCTAGAGACCTATCCAGTTTTTCAATATACATGCAGACATCTACATGTTATATTTTTTTAAACATTTTTTTTTCAGAATAAAAGAAAGTCCCTGATTTAAAACACTAAATTTGAGTTTGTAGAAATCTTGTAATAGTTTTGTAGTATAGCTGTCGAAGTATGTTTGAAGTATTTCCAAAGTAGTATTTTTATATTATTTCTGTAGTATTTTTAAAATATTTCCAGAGTAGTTTTTTTGTATTTTTGTAATATTACTGTAATCTTTTTAGTATTTCTTGTGCAATATTTCTTTAGTAGTGTATTGTAGTATTTCTTTATTATTTTATTATTTCAAAATGGAAGCAAAAAATATATATATGGTCCTTGTTTTTAAGTACTAACTTTGATATTTGGTTTTGTAGTAATTTTATTGGCATGTATGTGAAAGTATCTTTGGTCTATTTGCATGGTATATCTGTAGTATTTTGTAGTATTTCCATATCAGAATTATTGTTGCATTCCTCTAGTATTTTTGTAATATTACTGTAGTTGTATTTCTGGTGTAATATTTCTATAATAGCATTTTTGGTATAATAGTATTACTGTAGTACTATTTTGTAGTATTTCTATAGTATTTTTTTCTTTTCAGAATGAAAACGAAATCATATATTAAGTCCCTGTTTTTTGGGCTAAATTAAATCATTAGTTCTCTAGTAATTTGTAGTATTTTGTAGTATTATTGTAGAAGAATTTTTGAAGTATTTATATAGTAGTATTATTGTAGTATTTCTTTTTTCTAGTACTTCTGGTGGTAGTGTAGTAGCATTTCAGTATCATAGTATTACTGCAGTAGTATTTGTGTAGTATTTCTATAGTATTTTTTTTCTTTTCAGAATGAAAGCAAAATCATATATTTGGTCCCTGACTTTAAGCATAAATTTGATATCTATTTTCGTGGTTATTGTGCAGTATTGTCAATCAAACAATCAAACAAAAATGGCACCCAAAACCATGTTTTTATTAAAAGTACTTTATTTACTACTATATACGTATATTATACATATTTTTTTGACCATTTATGTTTGGGAGGCTGGATGAAAAAGCCTGCCAAGGCCGCATGTTGCATGCAGGCCAAGGTTTTCCCACCCGTAGGCTAGGGTCTTTTTTGGGGAGTTCTTGAACCACACACATTACACACCCTCTATATGGGCACGGTCTAGCAGCATGCTTGAGCGCTGCCTATAATGAAATGCTTATATTTACAGGCACAGTTGAGCATGTCACACATAGCCCACTGCAATCTTCCCAAATAAAATAGGCAACAAATAAAATAAATAATAAAAAAAGGTTTGGAGACTCGTGAGGCGCAGCAGCTTTTAAAAGGGATTTATAAGGACAGGGAACTGTTCAAACGGAAATCCCCATCCGGACGCTTAAATTATGAGAAGACATGCACGCCTTCACGGTGGTAAGCAGTAGATGAAAGTTAGTAAAAAAAAGAAAGAAAATTGTGTGGTGGTGGCTATGACCAGAAAGGAGTTAGACCTTATGCAAAGTGGGACTTGCTCAACCATGGGAAGGAAGTTGCCTAAAAAGTTTAAGCCTGAAGTTCACCAGTTAAGAAAAATACCTTGCAATGACCACCAAAACCAATGACCGTTTTTGTACCCTTTTCATGGCCATTAAATTCTACATAAGGACTCCTCAAGTTTTGCTCTTTGTTTTACGTATTTGCATTTACAGACGCTCCCCGACTTGTGCATCCATGCAAAATGGTGTAAAGTGTAAAGAACAGGCGAGCCGTTTCTTTTGAAATTAAAGTGGAATAAGAAAGCTTAATGCGGTTGAGAAAATGGTCGGAACGTTTTTTTTTGGCCACTTTTTACCACGGAGGAGGACCTCTTGAAGCGCAAGTCCCAAAAGTAAGTAAAACCTCGCTTTATTCATCTTTATAGTGCATATTATTTTGTTAAATGATTATTTTTTTGTAAAAAACAATACAGGTTACTTATACAGCTTAGGGCAAGTTAAGTTCAAGACTTTTTAAGGATTTTTAAATTTTTTGAAATCAAATATAAGACCAAGTCGACAAAAAAAAAAATACAATTGAAACGAACAAGACAAAAAAACACAAACATTTTTTGCACACAATACATTGTCCCTTGTACACATTTCCTGGTTCAGCTTTTAGCCATGGAGAAAAAAAGTTCATCAAATCGCTACTTCTCATTAAATTTACACTTTCTCATGGTCCAAAGTAAACGTCTCTGTCCAAAATTGTGTATTGTGGGTAACCCAAGACGTGTGTCTGCTCTGAAAGGCCAGACTGAAACCACATTACCTTTGTGATACAGACGCTCCCCTACTTACAAACATTTGAGTTACGAAAAAAGGTAGATACAAAGATTTTTTTACGGGATGTCGACAAATATCCGGACATTACTGTAAGTTTGATTTTGTATTGTGTGCACCTTTTTCCGAGTACAGGACATTATTGTAGTGCTTCTTTTCGCCGCTACCTGCGTGTGACGCTGTGAGAGCTCATCCCAGTATCCACCGGCTTCCTCTTCCTGTCAAAGTCCCAGTTCTTGCTTGAACATAGTATAATGTATCTCCAGCGCGCTAAGAACGTTGACATTTTTATTATTTAATATCCCGTGCATCCATGCAAAATGGTTGGTGTAAAGTGGAAAGAAGAGGCGAGCCGTTTCATTTGAAATGAAAGTGGAATAAGGAAGCATGATGCGGTTGAAACAATGGTTGGATCGCTTTTTTTCGGCCACTTTCTAACACACAGAAGGACCTCTTGAAGCTTATTTTCCAAAAGTAAGTTAAACTTAATATCATTTATCTTTATAGAGCATATTAATTTATGAAATGCTTATTTTTTAGTACAAAACAATAAAGGTTACTTATACACGCCTTAAACATACAAAATATAGCACTGAAGCAACTTACGAATAAATTCAACTCACGAACGATCGTCCTGAACGTCTCTTGTTCGTAAGTAGGGCAGCGTCTGGAGTTCCAATACTGTGGTTAAGCGATGTTGCCACAAAATTAAATCAGTGAATTACTAAAAATACAATTGTTAAATGCAGGGTTGGGTAGGGTTACTTTAACTTGATTACTTTCAATTACTTTTGGGTTACTCCAATACCAAATATGCTAATAAAAGACAAAATAAACTAAATATGAATAAAATTACTCAATTGTGTGCAGGCTTGGGGAGTAACGGAATACATAGAACGGCAAAAATGATGTTGGCAAGCTGTTTGGATTTATTTTCATTTTGTTTCTGTCGCAAATCCAGGAGAGAAAGCTTACCACGTGTTGTGAGTCATCATTTTATTCACATTTAGTTTCTTTTGTCTTTTATTAGCATATCTGGTATTGGAGTAATCCAAAAGTAATTGAAAGTAATCAAGTTAAAGTTACCCTACCCAAACCTGGTTAAATGTGACTAAACAGTTTTAGTTCAAACAAATACAAATTTGATTAATGCGTTCATATGTACAAGACTGTACAATTTTTTTGATGCCATGTAGGGCCTGAATTTTAGAATAATGAATTCAATGCCTTTTAAGACTTTTCAAGGATTTGCAGGAACCCTGTGTAATCTTGCATGTGCAATAATCAAAACATATAATTTTTAGATCATGAGTAAATCGCGAAAATATTTGTTTTTAAGACAAATCTCTCCATACATGCAGTAGGTATTGAGTAAAAATGATTTTCAGTTGCAGGAAGTTCTTCCCATTACTATGTACCATTAAGAAATGCTAACCTATTTTTTTGCATGTCCCATAATAAATACCCATAATTGATACGTAATCCTTGCACGGATACAAATTTCATAGTGCCCTGTTTACTTATAGCATGCGTCCATCCTCTTGGGCGCGACCTCACTATTAAAAGGAGCCTGTATTGTTCATAATCTTCACATTATTCTCCCTGCAAAGACGTAAACAAAAAACAACCTCCCTGAAGTCCCACTCAGGCTTCTGCTGTCGTGACTATTCTTCAGTTTTAACAAATACGTCTCGGCAGATGGCAAGATTTGCAACGGGTGGGAATAAAAAGGGGAGACTCAATGGCGTGCAACAAGTCTCCCAGTAGAGCGGGGCGCAGCCTCCCGCAAAGGTGAGAAAAGAATGGCTCTCAGCAGACATAATCCGACTCGGAACTTCGACAATGTGCGAGGCAAAAGGCCCCTGCGAGGCGTGACCCCTTCACTACCTTGTCATGGACGGTCATGCAGCTGGCTGCGTCGCTTTGCAGGATTTCCGTCACGCCGTTGGAGAGACGCTCATATTTCAGCTTGGGCTCCTCCTCGCTGTCCTCCTCCTTGTGACAAAGAAGATATACTAGATGATTGCCCACTTCACACCTCAATTAGTTGAATTTGGATGCGCCGAGGTATGAACATTTATTTTTTTATCTAGCATATTTGCATTTTAGGTACTATAAGGTGCACTGGTTTATAAGGTGTATCCCCTAAAAATTGTTTTTTGTCATGTATTTTTCATACACAAAGCGCACCGGACTCAGTGTTCTCGTTTGCTCGCGTCCCTGCATCCCTGACACATCATTTTTGCTGGGGACGCATTGTGTCAAATCAACGTGAGTCCCCGGGAACTTTTTTGACACCAAATTGTCATTATTACCCGATTACTTTTTTTTTTTTAACAAAGATTTACCGCACTCCAAACTTTTCGTCGGGCAGATCCGCCATTGTTGTTTTGGTCTCGTGCCGATCTCGGCAAACGAGATCTCGTTGCTTCGAGTTGACGTCATTGTTTTGGTGGTTGTCAAGTGAAAGAGAAGTATGCCTCCGAAAAAACAGTTGGTATTAGGTTCAAATCCACAAAAAATTGGTAATTTCTTCACTGTCGATAATAAGTCGAAACATAATACAGAAAGTGGTAACAACGGCAATAATTCCGGCACGAAAAAATAGCGGAGATATTCTTCAGAAGACCGCGAAGGCAAGGAAAACACGTGTTTTGAGGCGAACGATTCGACGAAAGATAATAAACAAAAGAATACTCCTAACAAGAAAAGGAATTTTCTGCCAAAATGGACTCTATTATATTCCTGGTTACGCTATGAGGAGGATGATAATGGAGACTAAAAAAAAAACTGAATTGCATAAAACATTTCGCAATACGAACCTTCAGAAAAGCACATTGGATCGGCACAACGACATGAAAACCACAAATTAGCAATGGAAATTCCGTTGCTGCAATTGGATATTGAGAAGGCAATACAACTGTGGCGGGACAGCAAACCACCAAGAATATATGAACTGAAAAATCTGAAGTGATTAAAACTGCATGAATATATAGACTAATATTTCAGCAACATTATTTTGTATAATGTACAATATTTTTGTGAACTGAAAAATCTGAAGTGATAACTGTTTTGTATTACCAATTAACTGTGATGATTAAAACTGAATGAATATATAGATTTATATATGTATTTATATATTTGTCTCCGATTTACAATTTCAACCCCGATAACACTAAATTTTGGGGACCCATAGCTCTCTGTTGGGACCCATAGATTTTTGAGCATGCGAGTCCCCGGGACCCATCACTTTTCAGAGGTAACTGCGGACTACAAGACGCATGATATTGAGACTAAAGCAGTGTTTCTCAACTGAGCGGCCGTGACCCAAAAGTGGGTATAGAATAATGCTAAGAAGAAAAAAATATGTATCCCCCAATTTTTAAAATGCACCATGCCGCCTCCACTCGCAGCAATATTCAACTGAGGATATTCAATAATTTTAGATTCGCCATGCATAACACATACTTTCTCTCAGCCATAGTTGACAGGGGGTAATGGATCACAGCAAAACAGTGGAGGTCATTTTAGGCGGGCCACAATGGCACGCTTAAGAGCAACTAACCAAAGAAAAGCAAGCCTTGATATGAACCAGGAATAATGGATCATGGCCACAACTTTGAGATTCATCATAGCCGGGCCAGAACGGCAAACTTCCCGACAAAAGTTCTTACTGCAAGGTCCGGGCTCTCAGCAATAATCGACTGGGGATAATGGATCACTGCTAAACAGTGGCAGTCATTTTGGGCGGGTCACAATGGCACTCTTCAGCGGCACCAACCAACGAAAAGCAAGCACTTATCTTAGCAATAATCAATCTGGAATAATGGATCACAACCATAACTTTGAAATTCATTAAAGCCGGGCCTGAGCGGCAGGCTTCCCGACAAAAGTGTTTTCTGCATGTCCTGGCTCTTAGCAATAGTCGACTGGGGATAATGGATCACGGCAAAACAGTAGAGGTCATTTTAGGCTGGCCACAATGGCACGCTTCAGCAGCACCAACCAAAGAAAATAAAGCCCTGATCTTAGCAATAATAAACGGGTAATAATGGATCACGGCCATAACTTTGAACTTCATTATAGTCGGGCCGGAGTGGCACGCTTCCTGACAAAAGTGCTTTCTGCAGGTCCTTGCTCTTAGCAATAGTCGACTGGGGGTAATGGATCACTGCAAAACAGTAGAGGTCATTTTAGGCGGGCCACAATGGCATGCTTCAGCAGCACCAACCAAAGAAAAGAAAGCCCTAAACTTAGCAATAATAAACCGGGAATAATGGATCACGGCCATAACTGAAATTTATTATAGTCGGGCCAGAGTGGCACGCTTCCCGACAAAAGTGCTTTCTTAGCAATAGTCGACTGGGGATCATGGATAACGGCAAAACAGTGGAGGAAATTTTAGGCGGGCCACAATGGCACGCTTCAGCGGCACCAACATACAAAATATAGCAGTGACGCAACTTACGAACAAAATCAACTTACTAACGAGGGTCTGTAGTTGGAAAATGTACTTAAATTGAATTCAATCACTATGTGGCCGATTCCTCTAATGAAATGCCAAACTCAGCATAAACCGTTATTCTCAGTTTGCACTGTGAAACTTGTGACCAGTGTTCCCTCTGAGCTGCGCGCGTGCACAATTGCGCACTGCTCGCACATTCTCAGCGCACAAGAAAATCTAGCCAGCGCACAAAAATGAGGGCTCAAAATTACTTATTAAGAAGCGACTTAAGTCAAAGTTACAGTGCATGAAGGTAAAAATACACGGGTTCCCCCGACGTTGTGTCCTAAATGCGGTATTTTGAAGTCGAGTCAAAGCAAAACGAAGTTGAGTAAAGTTAGTAGAGAACGGGCTTCTTCAGCTCGGCTAACTAAAAGGAACCGGCTCTTTCGGGTCCTAAAAGGTTCTTCAGGTTGTTTTTGCTTCTTTAATCTCAACATGACCAAATATTATGTAAAATTATGCACAACATGCCTTTAAGGAAGGGGGGAATAGAACAAAAAAGAAAAAAAATACCAAAATGAAAAAGTAGTGAAAAGCTGAGGAAAAAAAAAACAAAAGGAAGAGAAAAAAAGAAGGAAACATTTAGAAAAAAAGCCAGAAAAAAAGAAAAGAAAGAAATGTAGGAAAAAAGTAAATAGAGAACAAAAAGGAAAAAGTAACAAAAAAGTAGAAAAAAAACACAGAAAAAGAGGAAAAAGTTTGTGTTGCATTCAAATAATTTCCAATTATATCAAGTGAGTCTTGTTGCCAACATTGTAATTCCACAAAAAGTATAGTTCTGTATCTTACAACCGACTAAATAAGCCCCCAAAAATGTTAATATTATGCGACAAAATATCTCATCTCATCTCATCAGCCGTACCGCTTATCCTCATTAGGGTCGCGGGGGGGGCTGGAGCCCATCCCAGCAATCATCGGGCAGTGGGCAGGGGACACCCTGAACTGGTTGCCAGCCAATCGCAGGGCACACAGGCACAGACAACTCATTCGCTCATTCACACCTAGGGACAATTTGGACCGGCCAATTCACCTGAAATGCATGTTTTTGGAACGTGGGAGGAAACCGGAGTGCCCGGAGGAAACCCACGCAAGCACGGGGAGAACATACAAACTCCGCACAGGAAGTCTGGAGCTGGATTTGAACCCACGACAGGTTCCCATGACATGAACTGTGCCGCACAAGCGCTAACCACTGCGCCGCCGTGCTGCCGCGACAAAATATATCAGGAAATAAAAAGAAATGGATATCTTGTGAAAGAATTGTAAGAACAAACGCCGTTTGTAGGCCGTACAACCTTTGCAATAGAACACGAGTCAATTCATTCAAAAGAGAAAAATAATTTTGCATTGCCAGAAACTCAGCAAAATGTAACTTGATGTCAAGTTTTGGACATGTTTGATCATGAATTATCTTGCCACACTTGGGATTATGGTTGCTCACTGTTGTTTCAAGCGTTGCTCACGGACTTTGTGCGAACGCTCAGACCCGTAAGGAAAATTACAGGGAACATTGCTTGTGACTGAGAGCAAAAATCTCAAGTATTGTTCGACCCAGTAGCCGACAATAAAGTTTGTAAGTGGGAAACTCTTCCTAGGGGATATGGTTTGGCTTTTTCTTGTTAGATACGGCAGCAGGGCCCGTGACAAATGCCTTCGCATCAAAACTCTTGCCACCGTATTACACAGGAAATAGCCTAGATATGGCATTGTTGAGCGGGGAAGGATTGTTTTTGAAAATAACACTTTTCCACGCTCTTGTCTCACCATCACCGCAACCCTCGCTCTCACACTCGCGAAACTTAGGGGCGAAAAATGGTGTTTTGAGTTGATGCACCCGAGAATGTGGAACGCCACTTATAAAACCGATTGTGAGTAATATTTTCCCCGTGACGCACCAACCTGCAAGTGTTACTTTCGGCTGGTGGAGGACTTGAAGTTAAGAGTTATGAGACGCGAAAAGGTGTGGGTGGGTCCTTATGACAAAATAAAAATGCTGTTGACACATTTCACGCAAAATCATAGAAATGCACTTTTGCGCTGCTAGCCTGCATACTTTAAAAAACAAGATGTCACGGACCAAGGCAGGAAACAGAATTGAGAACCCAACAGCGCAACGTACTCACAGTTTATTAGGGAGAGAAGGAATGCGCGCACACTCGATCCGGGGATCGATGGTCACGGAAGTGGATTGAAATCCAAACAAAAGAATGGTCAAAATCAAACAGAACAGGTCGAAAATAAAACACGATCAAACGCAGGCAAATTCACAGAACTAGGCATTTCACACAGAGTTTAACAAGGAGTCTTGCAGAAGTTTCACAGAGGCTCAGACCACAAACGGCTCGAAGGACCGCGTTTAAGTACTCCCAAGGAGCATTCAGTCAACGCGTCTCAGCCGGTGTCCATGGACGGGGCAACCGTGACAGAACCCGGCGCCACCCGGCTGGGACCAACTGGGCGCCATGGCAACTGTGACACAAGAATAATTTGTGACGAGTTTGCTCAGTCATTATTATTCCAAATACTGGCCAAGAATATTGTCTTTTCTCTGGGAATGTCCTGAAAAATCGTTTTCATTTCTGATGCCATATCCAATTTTCAGCCCGGACAATTGTCGGATAGATTGTCCAATCCGATAGACCCTTTCATTTGTTTCCAAACAGTGTGCCGTATCGGGTGGGCAGGGCTTAGCCTGGAGGCAAAGGAATACTTTCGCTGGTCAGAAGACAGAGGAAAAGAAAGCTGTCGTATTGTGTAGTTGTTTTGTGTTTGTGTGCCAGAATCGAAGATAAAACATTTGTGATCCCTTTTTACAGGATCCCAGCGAACACTCGAAGAAAAATAAGAGTTGAGGATTCATTATGAAAAAAAGATTGGACCGGGGCACTCATTAGCTGCACAGCTTATCCTCAGTAGGGTCACGGGGGTGCTAGAGCCCATCCCAGCAATCATCGGGCAGTGGGCAGGGGACACCCTGAACTGGTTGCCAGCCAATCGCAGGGCACACAGGGACAGACAACTCGCTCGCTCATTCACACCTAGAGACAATTTGGCCTGGTGTGTTTTTTGGTCTTCATAATGCTCTCTGTTCTCTAGTGCCTGCTTTCACAGATCATCACAGAGCAGGTGCATTTAAACCAAGACTAAATGCACTCTGTCATTGTTAGTCATTTAGATCGACAATGGATCATTCAGAAGTCATCAGCGAAATTCTGGAGTCATTTAGCTGAGCTGACAGACCAGGGGGTAATATTTTTGCGACACCTACTTTACATTTTATTTTTGTTGTAGAAATAATGTAAAATCTTGCAAAAGCCTTATACAGTCACTAGGTGGGTCGAGCTGATAATTAACCTTATTATTATTGCAACGACTATCACGACTATCATGTTATCTTTGTTATTATTATCATCATCAACTATGTGTCTATTCTTATTACTATTGTTGAACATTGTCATTATATACCTGTCACCATCATGTTATGCAAATCTATCACAATCTGGACCTATATTTATAAACGAAAAACTATGAGGTGAATAAATACGTATGTGAGGATGGTGAAAAACAAACAAAAACTAAATAAATAGGGATACAATAACAAAGATACACATCTTAAAAAACAGACATATTCTTCACATCTCAGAGTTAGGGCAGACAAGTGGGAGCTTGATGCTGGAGGTATCTGGCTCAAGCTCCCGTACCTTTTTAATATACAGATCAGGACACTCAAGAATGGTGGTCCTGCTGCCTGGGGGCAGACCCCCTAAGGTAGCAAGTCCAAAGATACTTGTATGATGGACAACACACACCACATAGCAGTCAGTTTCAACATGAGCACCCAAGGGAACTATGTTATGTTATAAAATATGCTAAAAATGTATAGAAATAGCAATGGTGATCATGAAGTTTGTAAAAAAGGTGATGGAAGTAGTGATGATGATGATAATGAAGAGACTGTGTACCCACAGAGCCAATGTAAATATGTATATTCGAGAAGTGTTTGTTGTCTGTAAATAGTCAGAAGAGCTAACTTTGGGACACAATTATTAATTAAGTTAAAGGGGTAAGATCTAATAAGCATATTCTTCTTTCGAAAATGTACGTTAAAATTGTTTTTATTTTATTTTTTCGATTTGTTGTTTTGTTTTTGTCATGTTCGAAGTAAAACCTTCATTAGTTCAATATGATAAGTGGAAATGTTTATTTTCAGCTTACCTCAGACTCATCGGTAAATTCTTCACTCGGCCGTCTGTCCTGTTTTGACAAAGATGGAGTAAAGGAGATTAGACATATTTTTATAACCATTACACATTAAAATACAATGCACTGAAATGTCACTGCAACTCAACAAAAGAATATAACCTTAATCCACCAGAATTTTCTATTTATTAAGGATGCATTAAAACGAAGATTTTGGGCCGAAACTGAAAAACCAGACGGTGGCAACCGAAAATGTTGAAAGAGCCATATTGGAAAAAAAATACACATAAATCTAGCGCTGCCAAAAAATAAAAGCTTTATAAAAGCAATAAATACAGTATCTATATGGTGTATACGTATATATTCATTCAATGTAAAGAATGTTTGTCCTTCTACGGAAACCATATCATTTTCCATTATCTTACTTAGCGGTGGCCAAACATCTCAGATAGAGAGCCAGATTTGGTAAACTAAAAAAAAGTGTGCGGGCCGACTCTTCAGCCTTGCGTTCTTTGAGCAGTCTTTAATAAATTCACCCTTCTTGAAAAGTTTGCAGTGCTTGGCGATCAGCATTGCAACCTCGTAGCTCGCCTTTGTAGTATTTTCATTTGACTCGCAGGGTCTAGTAAAAAAGCCCTGCTGTGCTGTTAAAACAGCTTTGAAAACAGCCACAGTCTCTTGGCAAAATAGGCAGGAGCAGTTGCTTCGGATTCATGGAAAAAATATTCCAATTACCACTTGTCCTGAAAGCGGCGACCTTCACAGTCAACTTTCCTTTTTTTATTTACAGTTGCTTTGTCGGAAATGGGGTGGGCTAAAATTATCACAGAAAGCCAAAGGCAAGGTGGCTAAAGGGTTACTGACATACTCTAGTGAGAAAGTGAATTACTGCAGTCAACATTGCTGGCAGGCCAAACATTATAAACAATAGGCCAGTAAAAAATGTGATCATGGGCTGTAACTAGCCCCCGGGCCGGACTTTGGACAAGCCACGCTTACATTTTTGAAGAACCATTTTGGAACTAGGGAGCCCCAAAGAGCCGAATGAGGCTCCAGAACCGCTTGTTGCCAACCCCCGGCTTAGCAGAAACAAACAAAACACTGAAATACTTTGAAACATTTATTTTGACCATTATGAAAAAAATTTAAAAAGGTATATTAGTGCTTTAAAAATTCTTCAGGACAACAAAGTGCAACAGATTATGTATAATGTCTGAAAGCCTGAAGCCATCTGCTGCCATACCTATCTGTGTGGCTAACCCTCACTTAGGCCCATTTCCTCACATGGTTAGTCTGTGCCTTGCCATAATCATATTTCATTTCTATTAGAACCTATTTTGTTTTATCATAATTCAACCCTTGTGTGTGTCTGTGTGTGAGGTGTTTCGGGTAGGGATAATTTTATTGTCTTACTGTAAGTCGAATATTTTATACAGCACTTTGAGTCACAATTTATTTCCTGAAAAGTAACTTACTCATTAGTTTGATTTTATTAATAATCCATTATGCAAACAATTTGGCAGATTCAAGTGACAGTGACAAGAAAACTGTTAGAAAGGAACTGATGAAGTTGATGATAATGGTGCAGCAGGCAGTTTTATCTACAAACAAGTCACTCGTGCATATTTGCCAGAGTAGCTCAGGAGGTAGAGCGCTCGTCTTGGGATCAAGGGATCCTAGTTCGAATCCCGGCTTGTCCGTGTTACATGTCGAAGTGTCCTTGGGTAAGACACTGAACCCCTAATACCCCCAATAAGCAGTTTAGCGCCTTACATGGCTGCAAGGCCGCTATTGGGAAATGTGGAGCCAATTGTACAGGGAGTGCAGAATTATTAGGCACATGAGTATTTTGACCACATCATCCTCTTTATGCATGTTGTCTTACTCCAAGCTGTATAGGCTCGAAAGCCTACTACCAATTAAGCATATCAGGTGATGTGCATCTCTGTAATGAGAAGGGGTGTGGTCTAATGACATCAACACCCTATATCAGGTGTGCATAATTATTAGGCAACTTCCTTTCCTTTGGCAAAATGGGTCAGAAGAGGGACTTGACAGGCTCTGAAAAGTCAAAAATAGTGAGATATCTTGCAGAGGGATGCAGCACTCTTAAAATTGCCAAGCTTCTGAAGCGTGATCATCGAACAATCAAGCGTTACATTCAAAATAGTCAACAGGGTCGCAAGAAGCGTGTAGAAAAACCAAGGCGCAAAATAACTGCCCGTGAACTGAGAAAAGTCAAGCGTACAGCTGCCAAGATGCCACTTGCCACCAGTTTTGCCATATTTCAGAGCTGCAACATCACTGGAGTGCCCAAAAGCACAAGGTGTGCAATACTCAGAGACATGGCCAAGGTAAGAAAGGCTGAAAAACGACCACCACTGAACAAGACACACAAGCTGAAACGTCAAGACTGGGCCAAGAAAAATCTCAAGACGGATTTTTCTAAGGTTTTATGGACTGATGAAATGAGAGTGAGTCTTGATGGGCCAGATGGATGGGCCCGTGGCTGGATCGGTAAAGGGCAGAGAGCTCCAGTCCGCCTCAGATGCCAGCAAGGTGGAGGTGGGGTACTGGTATGGGCTGGTATCATCAAAGATGAGCTTGTGGGGCCTTTTCGGGTTGAGGATGGACTCAAGCTCAACTCCCAGTCCTACTGCCAGTTTCTGGAAGACACCTTCTTCAAGCAGTGGTACAGGAAGAAGTCCGCATCCTTCAAGAAAAACATGATTTTCATGCAGGACAACGCTCCATCACACGCATCCAAGTACTCCACAGCGTGGCTGGCAAGAAAGGGTCTAAAAGAAGAAAAACTAATGACATGGCCTCCTTGTTCACCTGATCTGAACCCCATAGAGAACCTGTGGTCCCTCATCAAATGTGAGATTTACAAGGAGGGAAAACAGTACACCTCTCTGAACAGTGTCTGGGAGGCTGTGGTTGCTGCTGCACGCAATGTTGATCGTGAACAGATCAAAGCACTGACAGAATCCATGGATGGCAGGCTTTTGAGTGTCCTTGCAAAGAAAGGTGGCTATATTGGTCACTGATTTGTTTTTGTTTTGTTTTTGAATGTCAGAAATGTATATTTGTGAATGTTGAGCTGTTATATTGGTTTCCCTGATGAAAATAAATAATTGAAATGGGTATACATTTGTTTTTTGTTAAGTTGCCTAATAATTATGCACAGTAATAGTCACCTGCACACACAGATATCCTCCTAAAATAGCTAAAACTAAAAAAGCCCCACTCCAACTTCCAAAATATTCAGCTTTGATATTAATGAGACTTTTGGGTTCATTAAGAACATGGTTGTTGTTCAATAATAAAATTAATCCTCAAAAATACAACTTGCCTAATAATTCTGCACTCCCTGTAAAGCGCTTTGGGAAGTCATTGACTTGAAAAGCGCTATATAAATGCAGATCATTTCATTTCATTTCATTATAACTGTTATTATTACAGATGCACCTCATGAAATATTTGACTTGCAACTGAAAATGTGAAACCCTTGGACTTGCTCATGTGTTTGTATTAAGCAATAATGTTTTTGGTACATCCCAAATAATAATAAAAGAATAAAAACTATCCTTGCACATAGCAAAGTCAGGCAAGCAGCTACCAAAACAACGCACCGGGGGGAAAGCCAGCTTCGCAAGGCTCGCCTCACATTTGACATGGAGGTTTTCGTTTTATTTTTCTTTCGGACGAAACCGGAAATGCACTTTTATGTCATTATCCCAGGGATTTGACATTTGATATTCTTTATAAAGTGACATTGTAACACAATCATATTAATGTACGTCGGTAAAAGTCAGCATAAATGATCATGTTGGCGCGTGAATCAAAAAAGCTGATCTTTTATGGGACTAAAATGCAATTCGGAAGCTCGAGTCAAGGAGTAATAACAATAATAATGCTATCGTTAGCATGCTAGTTTTACCTCTTCAAACACTTCAGCCATAGTTGCGTAGCGTCTGATCTGACGATGAATACACTTCACGGGGCCATGAATTCCCAATCTGCAAAAAAATACGTTCTCAGCATGTCATAGTTAATTTATGACATTACAACGCTGATTTCTGTCACTGTCAGGATGCGCCTACAATATTTTGCTTGAATCACATGATAGAACGCTGATCCGGGGACTTATGGGTATTGTAGTTGTTCCGGTGGAGGACGCGACATGGAGATAGACGGATTATTTAGTTGAAAAAATAAATATTCGTGGCGATCAATTCATTTCAAGACACATATACTATAGGTTCCTCTATTATGTATTTTGAAAAATGTTGACCTAGAACACTGGTGTCAAAACATGCGGCACAAGGGCCAGATCAGGCCCACCAGGGTTTTTAATTCGGCCCGCGAGACGACAGAGAAACATCAATTTCAGTTTGAAATGTCCACGTCTATTCATCACTCTTACTCAATATTTTTCTTTCTCATCTTCTTTTTTATTCTTTCTCTCTCTCTCTCTTATCTCACTCTCTCTAGCTCTGTCTCATCTATTCTCTTTCTCTCTCCCTCTTTCTCTTTTTCTCCCCTTCTCAATATCACGGTCTCTCTCTGTCTCTCTCTTTCTCTCTTTTCTCTCTCTCTATATCACTGTCTCTCTCTTTCTCTGTGTTATTTGTCCTTTTCTCAAACTCTCTTTCCCTCTCTCTTTTCCTCTTTCTCTCTATCTTTATGTCTTTCTCTCTCTTTTTTCTCTCGTTCTCTGTATCAGTCTCTCTCTGCTTCTGTCTCTAGTTTGTTATTCGTTCTTTTTTCTCTATAAATCTCTCTCTCTCTGTCTCTATTTCCCCCTCCTTCTCATTTTCTGTCTCACTCGCTATAATTTTTTCTCCCTATCTCTCTCTCTCTCTCTCTCTCTCTCTCTCTCTCTTTCTCTCTCTCTCTTTCTCTCTCTCTCTCTCTCTCTCTCTCTCTCCTCTCTCATTTTCTTTTTCTTTCTCTCTCTGTCTCTCTCATTTTCTGTTCCCCCCTCTCTCTCGCTCTCATTTTGTGTATCTCTCTCTCTCTTTTCTCTCTTTCACAATATCCCTGTCTCTCTCTGTTTCTTTCTCTCTCTCTCCCTCTCTCTTTCTCCACATCACTATCTCTCTCTGTCTCTCTTTCTCTCTCTAACTCTCTTTCTCTCTCTCTCTCTCTCTTTCCCAACTGCCTCGGACTTTGATTGGCTCCCTGTCCCTATTTAAACCCACTCCTATCTGTTCCCTTTTGTCAGTCCGTCTGCGAACCTCAGTTAACACTAGGCAAGCCCTTTTCGACCCTGACTCCCACCTGTCCCGTTTTTGCTACCGTCTGTCTCCAGCTACGACCTGTTTTTCTCCTGACCACGTCTACTCTCCCGTCCAGGCTTTCGACTTCTTTTGTTCCTGACCACGTCTACTCTCCTTTCAGTGTAACGACCCTCAATCATGCGTGACACGGCTTACAACTCGCTTACGACTCAGACCACCTTTTTGCTCTCCTGTCCCGGCTACTGACCCGTTTCTCCGTTCCCGACACCGCCATCGCTCGCCACGGAAGATCCACTTCTGCGCTCGGAGCGACCTGCTTCCCGCGCCTAGCGAAAACCGGATCGTGGGCGCAGCCCTTCCTTTTTCCTTTGACAAAACTTGACGAAACTTTGACAAAACTTCGGGGCGGCAGTAGCTCATGAGGTACAGCGTTCGTCTTGGGATCAAGGGATCCCAGTTCGAATCCCGGCTCGCCCGTGTTACATGTCGAAGTGTCCTTGGGTAAGACACTGAACCCCTAATACCCCCAATAAGCAGGTTAGCGCCTTACATGGCTGCAAGGCCGCCATTGGGAAATGTGGAGCACATTGTAAAGCGCTTTGGGAAGTCATTGACTTGAAAAGCGCTATATAAATGCAGATAGTATCATTTTATCATTTCATTGTGAGAAATGCAATTGGGTCCTGTTTCCGTTCTGGTCCTGACAGCTCACCAAGGTCCGACCGAGGGGCAACGCTATGATTTGCCTTTTCTTCATCGAGATTGTCTGACGCTGCCGTCTCTCCCCCTTTCGCCCGTCCTCAGGAGAATCTTAATGCGCATGCTTCCAAGATCTGAGGGGGATTTAACAATCTATTTAGCAATGATTTATTGATTGAAACTCCCACCCTCAGAGAGAATTACTGATCCCTTTTTGGGAAATCTGATTTTCACACCTTTTCGTAGGCATAGCGGCGTTCCCCGGGGATGGGGCCGCCGGCTTTTGAGTGGCAGTGAGTCCTCTGTAGTGTCACCGCGGCAGTACAGCATGCCATTCCTTGTAGAAGATTATATTATTTATGGCTTGATGAATGCAGTGTCCGAGCACCACTTCATAGGGTTATTTTTCATACGGAAATACAAAAGCGGAAAAACAACCCTTGCCCCTCAACGCTTTGATGCTTGAGAGTGTCAGTGATGAAGATCAATATAACAAAGGAGAAAAAAATAGAGAAATAAAGTGCACAAAGAAAAAAAAACTCACATACACAATTCACTGTAAGGGTGCTCCTTGATCTGGACATAAAGGTGCTGATTGGGCTAAACAGTGCTGATTTAATATTCTACTTTAATAACACTCACTGCTCTCACCCTTCAAATCATCCAATAGGGCACATGTGTCAAAGGTGTAACCCGCGGGCCAAATGTGGCCCGCCAGATCATTTTATATGGCACGTGAAACAATGCTGAGAGAGAAATTAGTCAAAAAAGGACCTACTGTCACGGTTGCCATGGCGCCCAATTGGTCCCCGCCGTGTGGCGCCAGGTTTGGTCACGGTTGCCACGGCGCCCAATTGTCCCCGCTTAAGACCTGTGAATCTTTGTTTTAGCCTGTGTTTTGATCCTGTTTTATTTTCGGCCCGATTTATCTTAATGCTCTTTTTACATGGGGGCACTGGCGCCCCTGTTTTACAAGCACTGTTTAAAATAACGTAACCGATATGAAAATAAATTGAATCAATGTAGTTCTTTAAAATACCTACAAGGTGACAGCAACTTCCCACAATCGTATCTCACAGGTATCCTCGTTCGTCAAAAGACTAATCACAGGCAAGAAATGACACTCTACTAATGCATTTTGAAAAAACATTTTTTTGTTAGTGTAACCAATGAAAAAATAACAATCCTTTGAAAATTACTTAATTAGTTTTGATTGTCAAAGGGGCGATGAATTGGGGTACCGATGGGTCATGTCCGAAGTAGGTCTTTGTCTCGAGAAATTGCTTAACTATCTACCACACAGGTCCATAAAACGCCTGGTTATGGTGAAAACTAGTTGACAACATATGCACAACTGAGAGAGCAAGACTCACAAACCTTTTTGTATGTATTTATAACAGTTCATATTTCCAGTTCATGCTTTTCTACAATGTGTTCATGTTCTGTTCCAGTCTCTACTTCATTGTAATCCTGATTTTTTTTTTTGCCAAGGTTAATACTCGAGAGTGTATTAGGATAAAGAAAAGAACACACTCTGGTTTTCGATAGCCCTTCCATCGGAGGCGCATGCTTCCAAGATCTGTTTCCAAGATCGGCTCAGGAAGAACCACGCTCCCCTAATGGCTAGAGACTCATTTATTTGGAAATCACAGGCATAGAACAACACATCTGATTGGCTTAAGCGAGATCACGTGAATACATGAAACGTATCTGGTTGGTTTTGTTGGAAATAAATATCAAAATGTACCTTTTACCTAATTGTTCGAATTAGTCATCTGACTCCATTAACCAAACATTCACCCAACCATTTATGCGCGCTCGTTTCTTGAGGGAAAAATGAACAGGAATGTCGACATTTGCACACGGGGGGAGATTTATTTTCCCTAACAATTTAACTAAGTGTACTCCATCTAAGATGGCGGAAGAAGCGACGTAGGTGTCTCTGGGAAGCCTATTTTAAAGTCCTTTAGCTTTTTCTTATCTGCCATCTTCTCCCCGCATAATGGTGTGCCGGCTCCTCCCTTGGGCGCCCAACGTTCTCACAACACACCGCCCCGATGTCTGGAACATTCTGTGTCAGCACGCTTACGCGTCCTGTTCTCAACAGAACTAAATAAAATATTATGCTTTTCAAACAGCCTGCCCTGACATTGAACTACAGCCCAGTCAGTGAATATCTTTAGCATTAAATGTAATTTGTAGTCAATGGTATAAAATCCTTTATAGTCAAATGTATAAAATCCTTCAGTTAGACAAAAAACACATGTTTAAATGAAGTGAATAATGCTGGTCGCTCGTGTGAGCAAAATAAACGAGCAGTAAGGAAAGTGAAACTTTGTAATACAAAAGGATACATCTGTTGGAAGAATACAAACAGCGCCTGGATAGAATCTTTGGCTTCGTTAAGGTACTTTTGAGGAGAACATCATACAAAGGCACATTAAGACTATAATTTCCCTTACATTTTTTGTTTTTGTTTTTTGTTTTTGTTATTACTAACTCAGATCACCTGGAGCAATCATGTGGCGCCTTCTGATTGGCTGGCACTTCTCTCTTAAGCACACTGCGTCCAGAGAGCAGTGTCAGAGTGTACATTTTGTAACTCTGTATGTTTCTCCTGATATCCCGTTAATTTAGAACTCTGCTTACCCGATTCTGCCTGCCTTCGATCCGACCTGTTTCCGTCCCACGCTTTGATCTCCTCTCCAGCCCCGGTAAACACGACCTGCCTGACTTCCGCACTACGATTCCGGACTCGTTCCGAAGTTATCTCCCTGGCGCCGCTGCTGACGTCTGTGGGCCATCACGTCTCCAGCAAGCCCTGAACGCTTCCTTAATAAAAGACTTGGGTCGTCTGGCATGTGGGGAGTTAATGTCAGGATCTGGCACGCCACCTTCACCCAGAGGGCGCCAACTGGGTATGGAACTGGACACAAGTTCCTAATTATCTCAAGACTTTATAATGACTGCTTGGACAGAACACTGTCGGGTCATTGCCATTGTCATCTTGGTCTGCTGTCTTTCACTGTGATGTGAGGTTTAGTTTCGTTTCGACATTTTGTTTGTTTGTTACTTTGTACCTCCTTTTGTAAAACACCATCCGTCTTTTTCAGCACACCTTTCTTGTTTCTGGCTTCCCTGTGTTTGGGTCCACCCGTATTAAGTAACAGCATTAAACATTGTTTGTGTTCATGCGTGACAGTTTGTAGACATTTTATTGTCACCGCCATACAAGCCCTCCTCGCTATTCATCAGTTTGTTTGCCAGGAATCGCAAGAGGACGAGAATGCAGTCCAGAGCTTTTGATTACCTCTGATTGGCTCCCTGTCTCTATTAAAACCCACTCCTATCAGTCCCCTTTTGTCAGTCCGTCTGCGAACCTCAGTTAACACCAGGAAAGCCTTTTTCGACCCTGTCTCCGATCTGTTTTTTGCTCTCGTTTGTCCCCCGGCTTCGACCTGTTTTTGATCCTGACCACGTCTACTCTCCCGTCCCGGCTTTGGACCTCTTTTTGTCCCCGACCACGTCTACTCTCCTTTCCTGGCTCACGACTCACTTCCGACTCCGACCACGTTTTTTGCTCTCCTGTCCCGGCTACTGACCCATTTTTCCATTCCTTATTCTTCTTTGCAAGATTCTCTTCCCGTCCAGAGCGAACTGCTTCCCGCGTCCAGCAATCACCGGAAAACAGTACTTTTACTCTACTACATTATGTCATGATTACCGATATGCATCACCTGTGCCCGCTCCTTTGGCGCCACCTGCCTCAGAGGTCCACTGGTCTGTTCTGGTTTTCTGATAGTTTTCACTGTTATTACATTGTTTTAACACAAAGATATTGAAAGTGTGGGTCAAAAAGGACCAAAAGTAATTCCTCATAACACAATTTCTGACTCCTTCATGGGCAAAATAAGAAAAAAATTCTAAGCGGATCGTGGTCACTGAAGGGTCAAAGGACAATAGTGTAACCTGGATGAACAACAGAGATCTCATCTCATCTCATTGGCTGCACCGCTTATCCTCAGTAGGGTTGCGGGGGTGCTGGAGCCCATCCCTGCAATCATCGGGCAGTGGGCAGTGGACACCCTGAACTGGTTGCCAGCCAATCGCAGGGCACACAGGGACAGACAATTCGCTCGCTCATTCACACCTAGGGACAATTTGGACCGGCCACCTGAAATGCATGTCTTTGGAATGTGGGAGGAAACCGGAGTGCCCGGAGGAAACCCACGCAAGCACGGGGAGAACATACAAACTCCGCACAGGAAGTCCGGTAGCTGGATTTGAACCCACACAGGAGGTTCCCAAGACCTTAGAACTGTGCCGCACATGCACTAACCACTGCGCCGCCGTGCTGCCCAACAGATATATTGAATGCAAATGATGCTCCCATACAGCATGTTTAGAGATATTGATAGGACACTTAACCCTATTGATAATTTGTCCCCCCTTCCGGTTAACATCATTCCTCACGTGAGGTTTTTCGGGGACACATTTTGACGTGACGCATGATCATTTATGAGAATGCAAATCAATAGCAAGAGTTAAAGCTGTTGAGTCTACAGTCTCTCCCAACAATGTCACTCGTCGTCACACTTTGTGTCATATTTGATTTTCGGAGTGCACTTCCAATGTGGGCCATCAAAGCCCCACCCCCAAACTCTCCCAGCCTGTTTCTGCGTAGACCAGTTCCCCTGCCCCCTTTCACCTTGATGGGTCCACTGGAGGGCTAAATTAATACCTAATTGAATGTTGCAGTCATCAAAATAATCAATAGCTTTTTATTATTTATTCTTCACAGTCTGTTGGCTGCCTAAAGGCTGCGAGTGAAGGCGTGCAGTAGCGCTGAAATTTCAGGATGGAATTTTCACTGGGAGTTTGCAGTTGGGGTCGGGCGATACCGGGAATTTTAGTATCAAACCGATTCGAGTAAATATAGGGTGGTATCGATCAATAAGCTTTGCTTGGGATTGTCAAAATCATTGAATATTATAGGATTTCCCCGCTGAATTTCGATAAACAGAGCACAAATGTTTTAGACGGTAAAGATGTTTCATTTTTTTAATTGAATAACTGCAACGTGTCTTTAAATTTGTGTTAAGTTTTGTATATGAGAGAAAAGGGGTGGTATTTAATACATTTTCTTCGTCCCACTCTCTTTGAGCCATCCTGAAATTGCTCTGTTGTGAGACTGTTGTGGCAAGCGCCCTCTTCTATGCGGCAGCGTGTTGGGGAAGCAGCGTCAAGAAGAAGGATGCCTCTCGTCTCAATAAACTGGTGAGGAAAGCGAGCTCTGTTGTGGGCACGGAGCTGGACAGCCTGACAACAGTAGCTGGGAGACGGGCACTGAAAAAGCTGCGGTCAATCATGGACAATTCATCTCATCCACTACAGAGCATTATCACCAGACAGAAGAGCAGCTTCAGCGACAGACAGCTGTCACAGTCTTGTACCACAGACAGACTGAGGAGATCTTTTCTTCCTCATGCCATGAGGCTCTTTAACTCCACCCGGCGGAGTAAAGGCCCACATTAAACCACACCACCCACATTGCATATTACCGTATTTTTATTGCAGTGTGTATTCTGTGTAGCACTATCGAGATACTCTATATAACACGCTACATTGGGTATTAACACGTCACATTGGGTATTTGTGTATTGTATTCTTTTTGCTTTATTATTGTTTCGTTCTACAGCGCAGGGATGCTGCTGGAAGTGTGAAATTCCCTGCGGGGATGAATGAAGTATCTATCTATCTATCTCTATCTATCTATATTTACATGTGTACACAAAGAATGTAACTACCTGAAATGAATGAATTGTCAGGACCAGAAGGGAGACAGGACCCACTTGCGTTGCATTTCTCACAAGTTTTATTGGAAGAAAGAGAAAGGGTTGAGCCCACGATGCGGTGGTTGCTGGACGCGGGAAGCAGGTCGCTCTGAACACGGAAGTGGATCTTCCACGGCGAGCGATGGTGGTGTCGGGAACAGAAAAACAGGTCAGTAGCCGGGACAGGAGAACAAAAACGTGGTCGGGGTTGGAAGCGAGTTGTGAGCGAGGAAAGGAGAGAAGACGTGGTCAGGAACAAAAAGAGGTCAAACGCCGAGACGGGAGAGTAGACGTGGTGAGGATCAAAAACGGGTCGAAGCCGGGGGACAAACGGGAGCAAAAACAGGTGGGAGTCAGGGTCGAAAAAGGCTTGCCTAGCGTTAACTGAGGTTCGCAGACGGACTGACAAAAGGGGACAGATAGGAGTGGGTTTAAATAGGGACCGGGAGTAAATCAGAGTCCGAGGCACTTGGCGCCAACGGAGCGGGCACAGGTGATTCACATCGGTAATCATGACATGAATAAATAAAATGAAAATAAATGAAGACAAATGTTTCTAGTACAACTGTTTCAGAAGAAAAACAAGAATATTAAACCAAAAAACAACGGTATAACAATATCAACCAGCCAGCTAAAATACCATTCATTAAACAATATTTTGAAAGTTAAGTCAGCGATTAAAATATAGTGCCAATTGTTGCCATAGTGACAACATATTTACAGGTTTTTGTTCAGGAACAGTAAATTGTTTACTTTTTTGAGTGCATCTCGTTGCTCTCTGCAGGGTGAATTTTTTTCATGTGTGTATGTCCAATTGTGGTGTTGCCACAGTAGCAGATCACTTAACCACATAAATGACACCCAGCCTTGTCCTTTTCTGTTGTTGAAAAGTCCACACTGCTCTGTGCTTCCTGTTTTCCTCTGTAATTTTTAGCTTCTAGTACAGGTGGTAACATAGGTTTTTAGTTCAGGAACAGTAACGTGTTTACATTTTTGGTGGGAGCATGGCGCACTTTTTTCTTGTGTTTATGTAAATCTATGGTGTTGCCACAGTAGGAGCATTGTTCTTTTCTCTAATTGAAAAACAATCCACAGGGTTCAGCTTCCAGTTTGCCTGTGTCATTTGAGTGCACATAGATTCAGCCCTCTATTTTGCCTGGCAGGCAGGCTGCTGCAGCTGGCCTGGTAGGGAAAGGTGCTAAAAGTGTGCCTGTCAGTCACACACTCAGGCATACACGTAGAGAGCGGCTGAGGGCGCTGGGTGAGAGAGATAAGGGCTGCACTGTTTACATAAAGAAGCCGTGTGGAGCGAAATATCGATCCTAGGACAAGTACCTGCTTAGTATCAATAATATCGACATTTGGATCGATCCGCCACCCAAAGTTTGCAGCTCCCATGAACGCATTATTTTGTGTGTCTGAGAAAAAAAAAAGCAGACAAGAAAATGGGAATCTTTGCCCTGGCAGTTATGATGAAAAATAGAATAAACAAAGCAGTGACACTTTGGAGTGGAGCGGCGTTGTCCCCGTCCATCCCTCTTTCTTTTTTTCTGCTTTTTTCTTTTCCCCTTTCCTCCTTATTTCATCATATCACGAGCGCGTGGCGCTTGCTCCCTAATGCCGGCATTCCTCTTCCTGACAGACTGCAAACAAGTGCTTGGAATGAGATCAGGGCTCTAATCTTCCTTCGGGTTCGAAAGGCTCGAGATGATGATGATGATGGTTTGTTTTTTTGGTCCTGCCTGTTTCTGAACATCTGAATTTACTGAATGGAGAGAATGGAGTGTATCAGGGTAGATTGTTTTTATTAGGAATACATTTCACTTCACTTCATAAACCCCAACTATGATTATCACCCGTGGGGTGTAGGTATGTATATCCAGTATGTTTGTTTGTTTGTTTGTCTGTCCACCCAAGAAAAGAGGGAAGAAGTTTATATATGACCAGTATTGATTAAAGACAGTCAGGTAGGTTACCCTAGATGTGAAATGCCCAAAAAGCTGAATCAGCACTTAATGTTTTGTCAAACCAGAATTTTTTCCCAGAAAGACATTCAACTCTCCCGTGCCAGAGCAAAATTGAATATCAACTCATCATTTACAGGCAGTCAGGTAGGTTACCCTGGCTGTGAAAAAATGCCGAAAAAGCTAACTTGGCGTTGTAGCTTCTGGTGACACAGGATTTTTTCTCAGAAAGACATTCCTTTCTCCCAGGCCAGGACGACATTGAATATCAACGCCATCTTTTACAAGGTTACCTCAGATGTAAACAGTGCCCGAAAGAAGTGACTTGGCATCTTTGGGTTTTCTGACTCAGCAGGTTTCCCAGAAAGACATTCTACTCTCTCAGGCCAGGACTACTTTTTTTCTTAGTTTTTAACTCTAGAGATTAAAAGGTCCACCAGAACCCAACATAACTTCTCATTCAAGGGCCTGAAGCCAAACGGCCCATCCATCCATTGTCTTCCACTTATCTGCCCATTGCAGAGACCGGAAACCCAGCACGGCCGAGGGGCTTTCTCCTTGCTGCTCAGACAGAAAATTAGGCACAGCTGGGTCTCTTTGCTGTCAGGACAGGGAACCAAGCGTGGCCGAGGGACTCCCTCTTTGCTGCCAGCACAGAAAACCAGGCGTGGCTGAAGGGATCTCTCCTCCTCGAGGACCTGAAACCAGACATGGCTGAGGGGCTTTCTTCTCGCTGCCAGGACAGGAAACCAGATGCGGCTGAGGGGCTTTCTCCTCACTGCCAGGACAGGATACCAGATGCGGCCAAGGGGGTTTTCTCTCCCTGTCAGGACAGGAAACTGCTGCTAGGACAGAAAATCAGGCAAGGCAGAGGGGCTTTTTCCCTAGCACCTCACCCTGGGTCCTTCGGTGGTCAGGTCTGTTTTGGGGGTGATGGACCCATGTAGGAGAAGCAGAAATTGAGACAGGGGTCCTCAAAACAAGAATGGCATTCATTAACAAAACCAGGACCAAAGAAACAAAGAGGCAGGCACACAGCAACAAAATGCCCAAACAACAAACCAGAACCAAAAACCGAACCTGATGCAGCATAGACAACATATGCTGTCCAAAATGTCCCCATAAGGGTTAGGGATAATCAGTGTTCTCGTTTGCCCGCGTCCCTGCGTCCTAGACGCATCATTTTTGCTGGGGACGCATTGTGTCAAATCATTTACGTCCCCGGGACGCAACTTTTTTGACACCAAATTGTCATTATTACCCGATTACTTTTTTTTTTTAACAAAGATTTACAACGGCAATTATTCCGGCACGAAAAAACGGCGGAGAAATTCTTCAGAAGACCGCGAAGGCAAGGAAAACACGTGTTTTGAAGCGAACGATTCGACGAAAGATAAACAAAAGAATACCCCTAGCAAGAAAAGGACTTTTCAGCCAAAATGGACTCAATTATATTCCTGGTGACGCTATGAGGAGGATGATAATGGAGGCTACATGTTCTGTGATGCCTGCACCCAGCGTGACAAAAAAACTGGATTGCATAAATCATTTCGCTATACGAACTTTCAGAAAAACACATTGGATCGGCACAACGACAATGAAAACCACAAATTAGCTACGGAAATTCCGTTGCTGCAATTGGACCTTGAGAAGGCATTACAACTGTGGCGGGACAGCAAACCACCAAGAATATATGAACTGAAAAATCTGAAGTGATTAAAACTGCATGAATATATAGACTAATATTTCCGCAATATTATTTTGTATAATGTACAATATTTTTGTGAACTGAAAAATCTGAAGTGATAACTGCTTTGTTTTACCAAATAAGTGTGATGATTAAAACTGAATGAATATAAAGATTTATAGATTTAATTATATATTTGTCGCCGATTTTCAATTTCAACCTCGATAACACTAAATTTTGGGGACCCATAGATCTCTGTTGGGACCCATCGATTTTTGAGCATGCGAGTCCCCGGGACCCGTCACTTTTCACAGGTAAAATGAACACTGGATAATTGAGGTCAGGTGTGTGGTGATTGGACACAGCTGTCCCAATTCCAAACCTCTTGGGCGCCCTCTGGTGGAAGGAGGCTCACTAGACGCCAACAAAAGTCTGATTTCTATTTCCACAATATTGTTATCAAAAGAAGTCAATTTATATGGTACTCAATTAACTTTATATAAATGAACTACGTGATTGTACAATGGTTAGTGTCCAAGCGTTATTACTGTGTTTATAGAATCAATAATGAGATGTCATTAATTGAATCCCTGAGAGGATGATCTGATCAAGGGCAATTGGATAATCCTACAGTGTCAATGGGTTTTTAATGGATATTAACAGAATTGCCATGAGGAAGTAAGCCATCTTGCTAAATTGAGAGTGATGCCGAATACACATGCATGCAAAATGCATGGAACGGAAATACAAACACTGTATAACAATGTCAGCTTGAGAGCCAACGTGTATTCCAGTGAACAGTGTGAAAATAGGGTCAGGTTTCTTACTTTTTTTCTTTCTTTCTCTCTTTCTTTCTTTCTTTCTTTCTTTCTTTCTTTCTTTCTTTCTTTCTTTCTTTTTTTCCTGCTTTCTTGCTTTCTTGCTTTCTTTATTGCTTTCTTTCTCTCTTTCTTATTTGCGTTCTTGCTTTCTTGCTCTCTTCTTTTCTTTCTTTCTTTCTTTCTTTCTTTCTTTTTTTCTTTCTTTCTTTCTTTCTTTCTTTCTTTTTTGCTTTCTTTTTTGCTTTCATGCTCTCTGTCTTTCCTTCTATTTTGCTTGCTTGGTTTCTTGCTTCCTTTCTTTCTCACTTTCTTGCTTTCTTGCTCTCTTCTTTTCTTTCTTTCTTTCTTTCTCATTTGCTTTCTTTCTCATTTTCTTTCTTTTGCTTTCTTGCTTTCTTGCTTTCTTGCTTTCTTGCTTTCTTGCTTTCTTGCTTTCTTGCTTTCTTGCTTTCTTTCTTGCTTTCTTATTTGCTTTCTAGCTCTCTTCTGTTCTTTCTTTCTTTCTTTCTTTATTTCTTTCTTTCCTGCTTCTTGCTTTCTTTCTTGCTTTCTTGCTCTCTTTTTCACTTCCTTTCCTTGCTTTCTTTCTTTCTCTCTCTCTTTTTCACTTTCTTTCTTTGCTTTCTTTCTTTCTTTCTTGCTTTCTTTCTTTCTTGCTTTCTTGCTTCCTTGCTTCCTTGCTTCCTTGCTTTCTTGCTTTCTTGCTTTCTTGCTTTCTTGTTTTCTTGTTTTCTTGCTTTCTTGCTTTCTTGTTTTTTGCTTTCTTGCTTTCTTGCTTCCTTTCTTGCTTTCTTTGTCTCTATCTTATTTGCTTTCCTCCTTTCTTTCTTTCTTTCCTGCTTTCTTTCTTCGTGCTGGTGCACACAAGCTGGTCACCTGGCCTTTGCTCAGACATATTGAGGTTGATCGCTAAATAAGGCAGCCGAGCGAGGCCCCGTTGCTCCTCGTCTGTGTCTCGGAGCCCGAGGTGGGGTGAAGACTGTCTGAGGAGCTCTACGTTGATCAGACACAAGGCGGAGGAGACATATAGAGCCTTGGTGAGTGGTGGGGAGGGAGTGACGGAGGGAGGTAAGGGAGGGAGGTAGCAAGCAGAAGGTGGGGGTGGCGCCGGCGACATCCCCGACGCTCATTTTGGGGGGATTCGCCTCAGCCTGATAACGCCGCTGGCCGTTCACGTGCTGCCAGCTTCAGCACCAGTTTTTCCTGCGCTTGTAAAACGGAAAGCGGGTCGGCAAGCTGCGGAGGAGGACTTTTTCAAGCCACTGCTATTCGACCGATTTAAAAGTTGGGACTCTCAGACGATCTTCTTTTTCTTCATTCTTGATTTCGGAGGAGCTTTATTCAAGTAAGGATGCTTTTATTTCAAGTTTTGTGATTGCAACTTGCATTTTGTCATCATTGGTTTTTGTGTTGTTGAGTGGAAACAGTTTCCATTTCCTTTTGTTTATTTGGTTAACGCCGGAATAAACTTCATTTATTTTATGGTAGATTTATAATTATGTGCGGTTCACCACTGACATTTAAAGCAAAACTTGTCTCCATTTGCTTTGTTTTTTTACATTATGAAGGCCATTTTTCCTGACTTTCTCTTGATACTATATGCTACTTAAATTAGAAAGATATAATTGTCTTTATCGTCATTGATATGTGAAATATTGGACATGGCACTCAAAGGTGAACATAGAATAAAAACTTTATTGATAAAGACGATAAGACTGTTAGGATATATAGGCAAAATATTGATGTAAAGCTCACAGATTGGCCTTAGTTATAATAATATTGCAATGAAAAACAAATAGTGATTTTTTTTAATATTAAGAGCAATATTCAGTGAGAAATATTCTTTGAGGCCCGAAAATGACATAGCTTTTATTGACATTTACATGATTTTCAAAAATATTTAGATATTTAGTACTTAGAGACTGTCTCAAGATATAATACAATTTAAAAAAGAATCTTGGAATCGTAATGCAATAAAAAGAAGTGCAATACATTAAACAGCAAAAAGACTTAAAAATAATTCAATGAATAAGATATGAGTACATTTTTCAATGCTCACAATTATGCTCCCTCTACATTCAATTAACACCTAATTTTGTGTATTATGAATGGATTTTCTATATTTATTTTCATCAATACTGTATTAGGAATGTCAAAACAGTTGCTTTGTCAGATTTTGCATGTATTTATGTGTTTTTGTATTTAATTAGAATTATGTTTTGCCACCATCAAACTATCACAATTTTTCTTTGGATTATAACATTTTCCTTTTATTTTATTAAGTACAATAATTTGAATCTAGGTGAATTTTGTTAAAGAGAAGGGTGGCGTCAGTAAAAATGTTGGTATTGATCCTAAACAAGCAAATAAAGGGTAGTATCTACCGCATTGTATGTACTGTATTTTCAGTTTTCAGCAGCAACTAAAATAAGTCGTAACTTAATTTATCATTATACAAATATAACAAAATTGGAGGGTTCGGTGCAGCTAAAACCAATTAAAAAGGTAAACACTTGCAAAAAAATGAGAACAGTGCATTGTAAAAATAGTGCAATGAAAAGAGGTGCGACAACATTTAGCGTCAAGAAAAAACATTATGTCATTATACAAGTATAACGAAATTGGATGGCTTCTCCTTTCAGTAAATCGAATTAAAAAGGTAAACACGAGTGAAAGGATAACAAATAAATAGAATAATACATTATAACAACAATGAAATAACATTTAGCAGCAACAAAAGCTCCTAGGTTTATACTGTCTTTTCACAATTTTGTGCAATAACATATAGCAGCAATAAATGTAAAACACATTAAAAAGGTACAAAATGATAAAAACATGAAAAACAAATAAATATATTCCTGATATATAATAAATATGTGCATATTCAAAGTGGCAGTTGCGCAGAAAAATATGCTCATTAACGCTGTTGATTGGAGTTCTGGTGGTAATGAATTTCATTAGGTCGCTGTTCCTCATTCTGTAGATTTTATTTATATAGTGTAAATTGATGAGCAGTTTGATATTAAAAGGAAAACTGGGCTCCATTTGGGTTATTTCTACATTTTAAAGGCTTTTTTTGTGTGAAATTCCTTTAATACTGTATCCTACTGATATTAGAAATACATTTCACCAGTGGATATCGCTTTGCATTGACAACAATAAAGAAATCCCAAATTATTTACATAGCATTTTTCAAAATGTACAATAAGTGAATACTCGTTCATAAGCCCCCACTCAGCAAAATCGACAAATACTTTTACACCAATTTAAAATAGAAACAAATTCATAGTAGTTTAATGTTCCTTCCAATCCTTATTTCTTGCAAATTTCACGTGAAAAAGAGACATCTCCATTTTGATTTTAATTTCCTGATATTTTATTTAGAATGGAATAGAATTGTCTTGATATCGCATTTAAAACGGCATTTAAAGGTAAGCGTTTAATGAAAAGTTAAAGAGAAAAATAGGAAAAAAGACTGTGAGAATAAAAAAATATATATATAATAGTAAGAGGCTGGTCCAAGTTATAATATAAGTGTAAAGAAACAACAAAAATCAAGGTTTTGTTAATATAAGGGGGAAAATTCTGATTATGTCCCCCTCCCCAAATTGCATAGCTCTTTATTCACATTTACTTCATCCCCACAAAAAGCTGTCTCGTTTAATCTAGCTGTCTTCGCCCGAACAGCCTTATTAAAATAAATACATGTGTGTATGTATAAATCGACTGAAAAAATAATTGAAAATATGGTTAATTTTCAAACTGACAATTCAAAAAATATACTGTTCATTACGTCGGTTAATGGTTCAGTCCAACACACACCCAAAAATGTGTCCAATTGTAATCAAATTACAGAAAACAAATATAATTCGTTTGCCTCGCTGACAGGGAGGGCAAATGAATATTTTCTGTGGAGAGGCTGATTATTTAGGAGTTAAGATTTAAGATTTGGGATTATCTTTATTGTTATTAACTTCAAATGCCAATTAAATTTTCTTTGCAATCTCACTCTACAATGTTGATTGACACAGTGTTTTTCAACCAGTGTGCCAGGGCACACTAGTGTGCCGTGAGACCTTGTCTAGTGTGCCACAGGAAATTGCCCAATTTTATTATTTTATTCTTGTTTTATTCGTATTTAAATAAAACACAGCTTTTTGCCATTAATCATCCAACTGTAACATTCATCCACACCAGTAGGTGGCAGCATTTACTTACTTTCTTTTTATAAAGTAATTATCTGAACATGAGACAGAATAGGTACAGATATCTAATAACCAACAGAAAATCATGAAATAAATTGTCATGAACCGGAACAGGATAAGGACCCAAATGCGTGACGTTCTCACACAAGCCATTTATTTTACGGGAAATGGGGAGTCATGCACGTTATGCAGCAGTCTGGCGTGAAATGATAGGAAGCCAGAGGCCGACGAGATCGATACCAATTGTCCGAGTTGATATCGCACGGATGGGGTCGATACCGGACAGGACGGGACAGACAGGATAGATAATGAAACAGGATATCGAAAATAAACAGGACAAACTAGACGGGAATGAAAACTGGAGAAAATAATAAACAGGACAAAAATAGACGGAAACAAAACTGGAAACCGAAATTAAACAGGACAAAATAAACGGGAACAATACCGGACAGGAAATACCAACAGGAACAGGACCGAGTCGAAACCCATGTCTTGCAGGGCAGAAGTTTGTTGATGGACTGACAAAGGAAATATGAGAGCACTGAGCTTAAAAAAGACGAAAAGCCAATCTGGTGCCACACGGGCGGGGCCGATTGGGCACCATGGCAACCGTGACAAAAACTGAGAAAGTTTCTGTTACAGAGTAAAACCTTCTGTGAAACTCTTAAAATCTGCAAAATAATGCCCTGCTATGTATAAGCAACACAAAATTTACTGCGGAAAGGACAAAGAACGATGCGGAAAAATTGTTGATTTTATAAATAGAATTAACTTATTTACAATAATAAGCTTAGTTTCTACTGTGAGTAAATAGGTGCCGACATTGTGTTTGTATGGTTAATTATTATTATTATTAATAAGGGGAATTGCAATCATTAACAAGGGGAAGCTGAGGTTGACAAGTAAGTAAATAGTCCCGCGGTGGGCAAACTGCGGCTTGCGGTCCACATGCCTTTTCACACGTTTCGCAAATTGATATCGTTAAAAAATATCATAATAATATGTATTAAAAAAGTGCTACTAATAAATATAAAATAATATGTGTTAAATTGGTGCCACTTATGTCCCCAGTGTCCCCAACATTGAAATCGTTGTTTTCTTTACTTGGGATCTTTATCATGATGATTAAGAGATTTATAGAATTTAATAGGCAGCACGGCAGCGAAGTGGTTAGCCCGTGTGCGGCACAGTTCTTAGGTCATGAGATTGAAACTTCCTGTGTGGAGTTTGCATGTTCTCCATGTGCTCGCGTGGGTTTCCTCCGGGCTCTCCGGTTTCCTCCCATATTCCAAACAACTTGCATGTCAGGTTAATTGGATGCTTCAAATTGTCCCTAGTGAATGAGCGAGTGAGTTGTCTGTCCCAGACTGGCTACCAGTTCAGGGTGTCCCCTACCCACTGCCCAAAGATAGCTGAGATGGTCTCCAGCACCCCCGTGACCCTATTGAGTATAAGTGATGCAGATAATCCATGGATGGATGGATAGAATTTAATAAATAAAAATCTTCAAAGCTAGCGTTTTGAGATTCAATCTATTCATGGTTCACAAATCCCTTAAGCACCTGAGTCGTAGGGGCACCACTTCCTGGGATGTGTCCTGGGGTAATTATTTCAAATACAATTTTTTGGGGGTAGGGGTTTGCTCCCCCACATAAAACAGATCGTTCTGGTTCACACAGTTAACAGTAGCAGGATTCAGCACCGTCATCATCTGGTCGCCGTTGTTGTCATGGTCTTCAGGGATGAGCCAGGTCATATTCTAAATCACTGGCGAAAACAATGTTTTTGCATCTAAATTTTGAGTATCACATCTTACAATTAGCATTGCATAAATTATGATCTTGCTTTAAATAGGCAAAAAGGGGAAATTATTGAGGTATTTTTTTCATTAGAAACCAAAACACAAAGGAAAGGGATAGGTCTTTTTTAAATGGCTGTGACGATATGAGAAAAATAATTGGCCTATAGTATCCTTTTTCACACGTATTGCCGAGGTATGGGATTCGGGATTGATGTAAGAATATACAGTACACTGTAAATATATATATTTTTTTCCTTCCAAGCAATTTTGCCAATTTTCTAACCCTTTTCTTTTGTTAGCTTTTAGGTAAAATGTCTTATGTTTGCAGTCTGTGACGAGGTTTTACTTAAATCGGCTGCGAAATATGCTAAAAACAGATATACGTAACCTAATTTTTTTAGATCACTTGATTACCTTGTCAGGCTTCCTTATTCATGAAAGTATTGCTATATCTGGGCCTTTTTTCCATAAGTATACTCCTTAATTAAAAAAAAATATGGGAGAATAAACGTTGAGATAATTTTCTAAATAAATAAAATGGTTTTCTGTTACCTGTCTATTGTTGAGTATTACGACATTAGATTTCAATTCATATTAATAATATAAATAATAGTACTAATATAAAGAAACTCTTCGTTAATATATAAAAAGAATTAAACATTTTCATTGTTTTTTCTCAGTAATGCTACTGATGGTTTTACCTGTGTAAATCTGTGAATTCCAGATATAATTGGTTTTGGGATCCCATTCTGGCCAGATTATGATGCCATACTTCCCTGGCTTACTTTCGTCTGAAGGGTCTAAAGCAGGGGTTTCAAACTCATTTTAATTCGGGGGCCACACGATAGAACAAACATTCTCTCGGGGGCCGGACTAGTCGATTGAGGAGAAAGAAAAAAAGAGAGAAAGAAACAAGAGAAAAAGAGGGAGTGTTGGACATGAAAAGAGAGAAAGGGAGAAGAAGAGAGAGAAAAAGAGAGAGGGAGAGAGAATGTGAAAAACACATGAAATGATCTGCATTTATATAGCGCTTTTCAAGTCGATGACTTCCCAAAGCGCTTTACAATGTGCTCCACATTTCCCAATAGCGGCCTTGCAGCCATGTAAGGCGCTAACCTGCTTATTGGGGGTATTAGGGGTTCAGTGTCTTACCCAAGGACACTTCGACATGTAACCCGGACGAGCCGGGATTCGAACTGGGATCCCTTGATCCCAAGACGAGCGCTCTACCTCCTGAGCTACTGCTGCCCCACATGAGATAAAAAGAGAAATAGTGACAGAGGGGGAAAGAAAGAGAAAGAGAGAGAGAGAGAGAGACAGAGAGAGAGAGAGGGAGAAAGAAATCCAAAGAGAAATTGAAAGCGACAAAGAGAGAAGGAGAGAAAGGTAGAAATAGAGAAGGGGGAAAGCAAGAGAGAGAGAGAGAGAGAGAGAGAGAGAGAGAGAGAGAGAGAGAGAAAATAGACAGAAAAGGAAAAAAGAAAGAAGGAAAAAGAAAGCAAAAAGATACAAAGAGGAACAAAGAAAGAGAAAAAGTGAGACAGAGAGAGTGAAAGAGAGCGAGATAGAGAGTCAGAGAAAAAAGGAGGAAGAGAAAGAGGGAGGAAGAGAAAGAAATACAACCACACCATCTTTGTTAGAGGCACCAGACTTTGGCAACATCAAGTGGACATATTTCAACCTGCAGCTCGCTTTTCTCTTGCGCCTCCCTCATCGTTGTCTCGCGGGCCGGATTCAATCCCTTAGCGGGCCTGATCCGGCCCGCGGTCCGCCTATTTGACACGCCTGTTCTAAAGTGACATTATTGTGTAATTTAAATACTCTTAAAATTACTATCTCAATACAGAATTGGCCTTACATTTCTTGTGCCGATATCCTGGAAAAAGTGCGAAATGAGAATTCCTTATAGCTGACATGAGCGGGAGAGGGGCTGAGTGTCACTGTCTTGACTTATGATTTCAGTTTGACGGCGGTTAGTGTTTTATAATCTTGTTTTTATAGTCCCAAACAATAGAAATCTAACAATTTCATTCAGAGCGTTTTATACTATGCCGACTGTTTTCTCTTTTGGTGGTATTTTGTTGGAATAGACCCTCCTGACAAAGTCAAGAAGGAATCTTTTGTGAATTTTGTTTGCATTTAAAATCCAAAACAGGTCGGTGGCGACCCCAACACCGGAGGAGGGTTAACCCAATGCAGCCTGCAGTGAAAAAGGCTAGCACCCCTGCTTTAATTTTCTTCAAGGACTTGGATTTGTTCTCATGTTTCTAGCAAAATTGCTAAACCTGCCGAGCGTTTCGGTACCACGTTGAAACGAAGTACACGTTGTACCGCAACTTTGCGGCATCCCTTTGGATGAAAGACAGCTGGAGAGGGAGAGAGAGTGACGGGGGGACGAAAGGGGGATGCGCGGTGTGAGATAGTGAGCTCGAAGTAGCCAAGGAGAGCACATTCTAACCCACGGCTGTATATTTCCTTTTTCCCTTTTCCTCCTCGGCCCCCCCGCAGAAAGCGCCTCCTCGGGGATCCGATGCTAACGGGGCAGCTGAGCAAGCCACTGGTTTCACTCATGCGCGGCGGCGAAATGAGCGCGCTGGAACTGGGAGGCCGTCCAGACGAGGACCCGGCGGACAGCATGGACGACGACGCCCACATCTTGACCACCGATATCCTCGACCAGGAGGGCGCCCCGGCGAAATCCTACGGTCGGTGCGGCTTATAGTCCGCTTCGTGTTCTGCTGATGCAAACTTTTGACTGCTCGCGACCTTTGGTTTGAATCTGGGGGGAATCATCTTGAAAACCGTATTCTGGGGACTATAAGTCCCAGAATTTTTTTCATAGTTTGACCAGGGGGTGTGACTTATACTCCAATGAGACTTATATGCAAAATTATTGACACATATCATTTTACATGTTATTTTCACTCCAAACCGCTAGAGGGCGCTCTAGGCTTGTTGATTGCCCTCCCCCAGCATATGTCACTCGTGCAAATAAAATGATTTAGTATCCCATTTTTAGAATAGAATAGAATAGAATAGAATAGAATAGAATATACCTTTATTGTCATTGTTACAAAATGGGTTGAACATATTGTGACGACAACAAAATTGGACGTGGCACTTTAGTTTCACATTTGACAGTGAGGATAAAAGAAAACAAAGAAGATATAGAAACAAAGAAGATAAAGGTTATAATTTACACAATATTTACACCAGAAAGTGTGGGCATGTAGGATGTAAGAATTGAAAAGTGCTTACATTTTGGGTGATATGCTTGTAAATGCTTGAAATTGTTGCCATGTTTCTCAACCAGTCTGCTTAAAAATGACGCTGTCGCCGCTCTCTGGTGGCATTATTTTGCCATTGCTTGTCTTCTTCCTTCAAGATTAACGGCAGCTGGTTTCAGTTTTGGGATCGTATTAGTGGGGGGAGATATCCAATAAAACAAGTTGAAAATATTTACTTTGGTGAAAAAACACCAAGTTTCCACACATCAATGTTCAGAAGATAGGTAAATATTTTCAACTTGCTCAAAAGGGATTACTAATCTATTCAAACATCAGGGTTGGGTAGGGTTACTTTAACTTGATTTCTTTCAATGACTTTTGGATTACTCCAATTCCAAATATGCTAATAAAAGACAAAAGAAACGAAATATGAATAAAACGATGACTCACAACACGTGGTAAGCTTTCTCTCCTGGCTTTGATCCCCGGCAAAACTAACATCAAATGCGACAGAAACAAAATGAAAATAAATCCAAACAGCTTGCCAACATCATTTTTGCCGTTCCATGTGTTCCGTTACTCCCAAAGCCTGCACAAAATTGAGTCATTTTAAGTTAAAAAACAGCTATCATGTTAGCTTACACTCTTGCTAGATCGTACCACTTCTATCTGTTCATCGACTGCACCAACTGATTCTCGGGTAGCCATAACTTGAAAAATCGGGGGGTTTTTTTTTGGTCCTGTTAATGCACAAACACGTAATGACGGCTTCAGTGACCCACGTGACGTTCTAGTCCCAGGGACTGTGTCATGGAGCCTCTATCGAGGAGGTGCCAAGAACGGGGGTGCCAGGGACCAAGAACCAGGTACTTTTCCATAATGGAAAACCAAAAAAGGCCCGACCCATGTAGTGGAAAATGTCAGATAACTACTAACTCCACACCACAGTATTTAAGTACTTATTTGTGCCTGCTCAAAGCAAATAACGTTTTCCTTTAAGTAAATTAAAAAATAGACATTTTGGATTGAATAAAGTTTTTTTTTTCACCACTAGGAGGCTCTAAATCAGGGTTCCGCGGACCTTTTTTTAATGGTTTACTGAGTCTATTCAACCCTCAGGATTTGTACGATGTTTGAAATACTTGAAAATGATTGCATTTTCATGTTTTCAACGATTAAAAAGCGCTTAAATTTTGGTTGATGTACTTGTAAATGCTTGAAATTGTTGCTATGTTTCTCAACAAGTCTGCTTAAAATTTATGCTTTTGCTGCTTTCTGGTGGCTTTGCACTGTCATTGCTTGTCTTCTTCCTTCAAGATTGACGGCAGTTGGTATCAGTTTGTAGTGCCTAAGAGAACAGGTGCATTCTACACGTAAAAATGAAGTTTTCCATGGGGTGAATTATAACGGGAAGAACTTCCTGCAACTGAAAATATAAGCTACATATCACTGTCATTTTTACCCCAAAATATTAACACAAGTATTGTTCAGAGTGCACAAGAAAGAATAAAAATCGCGTAGGTAAATCGCATTTGTAAATGCGGCTTCGCAAAATACATGATTCACACTGGATTTCATCCTTTAATGGTACCAGAAAATGTGAAAAAGTGACTTTGAGAGTCCTTAGGAGTGTCAAGTCAAGTCATGTTAATTATGTAAAGCCCTTAATCACAAGGAGTATCAAAGGACTGCACAGACCAGAGACTATTGCAACTTATCATACTAAAAAGTGCTCGTCTTGAGATCAAGCCGTCGCGGGTTCGATTCCCGACGACTGCGTGTTATATGTCAAGGTTTCTTGGGCAAGACACTGAATCCCTAAGGCCCCCGATAAGCAGGTAGTTGCCTTGTATGGCTGACGCTGCTATCGGCGCGTTTAAGAGGGACCACTTCTCATTTTATTGTGATTTTGTTGGTTTTATTTCCTTTTTCTGCCCATAATAATGAGCCCCAAGAAAGTTAGTGATAAGGGTAAGGGAAAGTGGAAGACAGTGACGACAATGATCGAGTCGAAAAAGGAATACGGAAACGGTGCACAAGTGTTTTGCGCTGCAAGGTACAGTAAATGGTCTAAAAACGTTTTTTTTTCCGCTTTTTGCCGGTATACTAATATTTTGTATGTGAGTGTGTGTGAATGGGTAAGTGTGAAGCATATTCTAAAGCGCTTTGGCAGGTCTTCATTGACTTAAAAAGCGCTATATAACTGTTGATTATTTACATTTAGTTACATTTTAAGGTGTTGTAGGAACCCCGAACCTGGTAATAACATAGTAACGACATAGTAATAACACGATCAATTGTTATTTTAGAAATGCATATCAAATTTTGGTGCCTTTTGTGGTAAATAATGACAAAATATAGCTTTCAGCTGGAAAAAGGTTGGAGATCTCTGTTTTAGCTAACACACCCTCTCTCTTTGATGATTTTGGGGGGATGGAGGAGATGAGGGCGTCTCTTAAAAGTTTTCCAAGCTTTGTTTCAGGTTCTTTTGATTACAGCTCTGGTCGGTCAAGCGAGCAGACAGCGGCAATGACAGCGTTCGTCGAAAAAAAAACAACGCTCCATCTGCTCACGTATGCTCGGGCGTAAGCTTCATTGCCCCTTCCCGGTTTTTCTAAAAGCCGGCCTGTGCAAATAGTCTTCCACTCGAGCTAACAGGCGCTATGAAGCACCACAAACACTTCGCCGCGCATTTCATTCCGGAGCGGAATTGTCGGACATTAAGCGCGGAGAGCTGTCGTTATCGGACGAGGGCCGACATTCGCTGCGCGCGCTCTGGCTCGTTTCGTGATGGATGTTGCGGCTCCCGTCTCCACCCCTCAAGTCAAATCTCCCTCTTGTCGACATCGGACGACAAGATAATAAGACACTCGGAGCACAATTCCGCATTATAGAGCGCCGGCCCAGGCTTTTCTTTTGTCAGTTCGCATTTAGTCTTGCGAGGATGTGACGTTCCCATCATCACGTTGTCAAAAGCCGCTCGTCCCGGGAAGGACAGCACCGCTCATTTCGCACACTTACTGTCGGCACCAAATGGGCCGCACTTATGCCGGTTCCTGCAAAACGGAGAGGCCTTTTTTTGCAGTTTTTTTCCATAGGTGGTCGAGAGAAGACCGCCCACGGCGTTTTATTAGAACGATTGGGCGAGGGGAGGTCATACGGATGAAAACACACGTTAGGGGTAATACCGGCGCTAGCTTTTTAGATTTGGTTTACAGTCCAATTGTTAAGTTTTGTAAGCTTTCAGCCGTTTCTCGCACATCACTTTATCTGTGAGAGTGCTTGTCGTGAGAGGAGTTTGAATGCCAGTGAACTGCCTGCTTTAAAAGCAAAGACTGTCAGCAAATTTCCATCAGCGACACACCTACCGACGCTACCGCTTCACGCATTAGTGGTCCCAAACCTTTTCTGTAGCAATATTCTCGTGGCCTGGTTCAATAATAATAATATTAGTTATAATAATATGGGCAGCACGGCGGCGCAGTGGTTAGCGCGTGTGCGGCACAGTTCTAAGGTCTCGGGAACCTCCTGTGTGGGTTCAAATCCAGCTACCGGACTTCCTGTGCGGAGTTTGTATGTTCTCCCCGTGCTTGCGTGGGTTTCCTCCGGGCACTCCGGTTTCCTCCCACATCCCAAAGACATGCATTCCAAATTGTCCCTAGGTGTGAATGAGCGAGCGAGTTGTCTGTCCCTGTGTGCCCTGCGATTGTCTGGCAACCAGTTCAGGGTGTCCCCTGCCCACTGCTCGATAATTGCTGGGATGGGCTCCAGCACCCCCGCGACCCTACTGCGGATAAGCGGTGCAGCTAATGAGATGAGATGGTCTGCATTCATTGTCACGAACCAGAAACAGACACAGGAGCCAATAGCGCTCGTTTTCTCAGTTTTTATCAATAAAGAGGGAGAGTAGGCCTTGCTTCCACGATCCGATGGTTGACATACAAGGGTAGCAGGGGACGCGGAAGTAGCACTTCCGTGTCGAGCGAGGATGGTCGAATAAATACAAGTCGTTAGCCAGGACGGGAGAGCAAGGGCGGTGTCAAGTTCGGAAACAAGGTCGGCAACAGGAGTCAGGCAGGTAGCGGGCAAAACAGGTCGGATCTCGGGAAGGCAGAACGGGGCAGAGTCAGGTCCGGAAACAGGTTGGCAACGGATAACATTGTTGTACTGTACATGTGTTTCGTTTTATCATATATATTGTTAATTAACATTTTGTGCAGTGCTCCCTATACGTGATGTACGGTGGACGTGATTGAGGATACCATGAGACTGTTAAAGGGTGAAGTGTCGTGAGGTGTGGGCGTGTCCATAAAAGAACAGACTTGTGCAGTTGTTTTCAACTGTCAAAAACAGGGTACCAGTTATGTATAATAATGTATACCTGTCAAGCTCCACGGCTCCATGCCCTTACAAACTGTCGTATTTTCCCTTACAAAATACAAAATAATCTTACACCATATTTTTGTTTATTTATGTAGTTTAACATGTTATATTGTACATGTGTTTCGTTATATCATATATATTGTTAATTAACATTTTGTTGTGAGATCCTGAGTTGCTCGACATGAATGAGCTTTAATATAAAAAAAAGTTCAAAAATGAAGTAGCTTGGACGTTCACTGTAGAAGGAAAAAAATACATGCAAATATAATTGAGTAGAATAATATATTTTCTTATTCAAATTATGAATTCATTTTCTGCATCAAATTATTGTTGGTAATATACTGATTAAAGGGATAACCACAAACCTTTGTTTTTTCATTTTCTCCTTTTATACTTCCTTTTTTTCTTAACTTCTTTATACAACATAATACTTTGTAATATAATGCATCAAAGCAAGTGAGCCGTTGGAGAGACGACTCTCTTTGATGAGTTGAGCCGAAAAAGACGGTTCTCTAAAAAGAGACGGACTTCCTTTCACTACACAACTCAAACTGGTTGGACTTGCCGTTTCGTGATAGTCAGTGTATACCGGATGGCACCCATAATTGACAAATTTGCGTTTTTCCGTACCGATTTTCTTCGTCGCATACGTCTTAAAATGCATAATAAACATACAGGTTGACAGGTATGATATACAAACTCAAAAATGCCCTCTACGGTCTGAAGATAGCATTTAGTTTGCATTCATTTTTTGACATACTGTATTTTTATGACTGTAGGGTGCATGTAAAAATCTAGGATTGTCTTCAAATTGTGCAGAACGCCCTTTTGTGCAGTGCTCCCTATATGTGATGTAAGGCGGACGTGATTGAGGACATCATGAGACTGTTAAAGGGTGAAGTGTCGTAAACTGTGGGCGTGTCCATTGGTTGTTTTGTTGTTGCCCCTCTTGTCCTTCTCACCAAACTCACATACTTAAGTCAAAAACAGGGTACCAGTTATGTAAAATAAGGAGATTTGTTTGACTTACAAGTCTCATTTTTTCCACGCTAGCAAATATCTTCCCCCTTTTCGTAACACATTATTCCACCGGCGGTAAATAACGTGTGTGTTTGTGTATCGCTTTGAAGCCCATAACTCAATTCTGGAGGAAAGCAGCATCAGGGTGTTATTCCACATCCTCAGATATAAAAGAGGGGACACATAATAACTTCCCCGGATCACACAAACGCTCGCAAGCCATCCCCGGCCCTACGCGCTCCCCGCCCGCCTCCTCCATCGTCCGCCCACTTCCCCCTGCCTCAATCTTTTCTTTCAAAGGAAGCGAATCAGCCGGCGGGACAGAAGGTTACGCATTAGTACTGGTCATTGCTCAAAGAGCCGACGTTATAAATAATAAAGGGCCGGTGAAGGACACGGGACGCCGGGATGCGCCTCTGGTTCACGCCACACCAGTCAAATACCAGACGTGTCATTTATCCACCCCCCCACACCCCCATCAACGAAAAAAAAGGGGAAAAACATGACCCCCGTTGCTTGGATTATATTGCCGCCACCAACCGTGCTGGTCTGTTTGTTCTACATTAAAGGATCACCAGTATTGCATTAGGGAATGCGTACTACAATAGGTAAAACAAGTCATCATAATAATAAGATATTACCATATTTATCCGCAAGTTTTGATTGAAATCGGTATAAAATACCGTTTCGCTTATTCTCAGCTCTTCCAGATGGCAAAGGTAACAAAAAATGCAATTAGAGATGCAATCAAAACAAACTACAGCGGAATATAGCTACTCAAAATGTCACAAGTCAGAAACGGAGACAGGTCCCAGTAGCGTTCGTTTACTCAGTTTTATTGATGAAAAGAGAGCGGGGCTTGCTTCCACGATCCGATGAGCAGGTGGCAGGAACGCGGAAGTGGCACTTCCGTGTCAAGCGAGGATAGTCGTAGGCAGCAGGAATACTGGTCGATAGCCGGGACGGGAGAGCAAGGGCGGTAATGAGTCCAGAAAAGAGGTCGGCAACATGTATCAGGCAGGAAACAGGGCAAAACAAGTCGTGGTCGGGACGGAAGAGCAGGGCAGAAACGGGTCCAGAAACAGGTCGGCAACAGATATCAGGCAGGAGAAAACAGGGCAGGAAAATGTCGGAAGGTATGGAGCTTGCCTAGCTGGGAGCATAGGTTCGCAAACGGTCTGACAGCTTCCTCTTCGAAGCCGGGGGTTTAAAAAGAGACATGAACCAATCAGCGCTCAGGGTTGTTGGCGCCAATTGAGCAGTCGCAGGTGCCCTGAATCAGCAATCATGACACAAAAGGTATGAGCAAAGGGAACACATCTTCCTGATCACTAAAATCACATTCCAATAGTAATTAAACATAACAACTACACTAATCTCCTTTGTAGACGCCAGCTTCTCTGGTTCATCTTCCCCCTCGCTATGTTTTTGCAACAGGAATATAACCTCCCTTGGAAATGATTGGAGCAACACATAAATACCTACGCGCCTTTGTGATCGGCACTCGCTGCTTCCCAATTGTAATGCTTGGCTTGGTCACTCCAATGTTTTTCTTACATTGTTTCAATGGTCATCATTTTCCTTTTTTTCCTCTGACACCATCATTTCTCTTTACAGAACGCATGAAAAAGGTAACAAAAAGTCACAAAAGGAATGCTATGAAATTTAATTAAAGAGATGCGATCAAAACAAACTAGCTGGTGAATATAGGTACTCTAAAGGGAGCAAAGTGCCTAAAGGAGGGGGGCACATGTGCCAACTGGATCGAGCTGATGGCGGTGAGCGGTCTCTAGTGGTAGCTCGTGGGACTGCTCGGAAATTGTATTTTCCTTTGAAAAGCTTGCAAGACAAACTCGAGTATCGAAATTCTGGTGTGTAGAGGTGCTAGTACAGACAAGGTTCCTACAAGTTAAATTGAAGACATTTTAAGACTTTTAAATGCCTTTTGAAATAAAATTTTAGACCAGAAAATAAAACACATTCGAAACAAACAAATCATAAAACCCCAAATATTACTTGCACACATCGTGCCTTGCACACAAAACCTAGCATGGATTTTAGCCATGGTCAAAAACGTTCCTTGGAAATTCAATTCTCAAGAAATGTCCACTTTCCGGGCATGGTCCGAAGTAAACGTCTCCGTCCCAAGTTTCTATGTGTATTGTAGATAGACCTAAGACATGTGTCCGACTGAAACCACATCACCGTTTTATAGTGCCATCATTGTAGTCACGCCATGTTGCCACCAAAGTAAATCGGTGAATAATTAAAAAAGACATTTGATAATTGTTACAATTGTTTCTAGTTCAAACGAATATAAATCTTATTATTGTGTTCCCATTTTTAGGGACTTTCAAAATTGGTTTATAGACATTTTAATGCCAATGAAGGCCTTATTTTAAGAATAATGAATTCCATTCCTTTCAAGACTTTTTAAGGGATCTACGGAAACCCTGAACTAAGTATTAGAAGTGACAAACAATCATGAATATGATTAAAATGATTTACGACTTCAACTATGAACACAATACTAACATTAAATTTAGAGTGTATTTATTCAATATCCTTCAAAGTACAATTCGTAATCAGAGACGCCAAAGAGTTGTTTCCCCTTATCATGCTTTTTTGTCGTTTATTTATACCTTTCTATTTTCTCCATTTTCCAACTTTTGTCTCTAGTAGTGACAGTAAAATAATGAGAGAATGAGATAAAATCGAATGCCTTTTCATATGTCATCTGTATCACAGGTGGTATAGTGATTGCGACTTGGCAGTAAGAGTGACAGTATTGGATTAGGGAATGCATACTAGTCAATTCATGTTTATTTGTGACGCCCTTAATCACAAGGAGTCTCAAAGGGCTGCACAGACCACAGACTATTGAAAACTACGGACTATTATTACACCATACCCTGATCTACAACGTACATAAGGGCAAGGAAAAACTCAAAAACCTCAACATAATGAAAATAAAGAAACCTTGAGAAAGGACCTTCCAGGATGACCAGGCTGCAATGGATGTTGCAATAACAAACAATACACATATATTGTAATCATGAGATATACGTAGTTTATTCATAAGCTATAGAATATAAGTTTGTTTTTAGCGTAGATTCAAACAGTTCTACTGAGGTTGCAGATCGAATTTCAGTGAGCAGAGCATTTCACAGCACAGGGGCCCCAAATGGAAAACGCTCACGAACCTGCGGATTTCTTCTTGGCTCTTGGGAAACTCTAGTCGACCAGCATTTTACTATAGGTAAAACAAATAATACTAACATTAAGATTGCTGTAGTTATTTGTGTTTAATGTGCTCTTGTGTATAATATTTTTATCAGAAATCTGTATGAAATGTAGTTTCAGTTTTCTCAGCTTAAACTAAGCATTGTAAGTGACAAACGTTAAATAGGTGCATCCATGTTTAAGAACATTTATTGACAACGTGAATTACGAACACAACATTAAACTTACAATGTATTTATTTAATGTCATTCAAAGTCCGATTCATCGTCAGAGACTCCATAGATTTGTTTTCTTTATATCTTTCCTGACCACTTTCTGTTTTCTTCATTTTCTAACATTTGTCTCTGGTACTGTGAGGAAAATAGCAACATAATGAGGTAAAACATAATGCCTTTTTACTTGTCGTCTAAATCCCTAGTGGTCTAGTGATTACGACAAAGCAGAGAGGGTGCTATGACCCTAGTATTAGTATTGCATTCGGAATACGTACTACTATAGGTAAAACAAATAATAATAACATTAATAATACCGTATTTATTAGTGTATAACGCATTCTCATGTACAACACGCACCTAACTTTTTTTCTCAGCTCAAACTAAGCATTGGAAGTGACGAACTTTGTTGAATAAAGGCAGCCATGATTGAAATATTTTATTAACTATGTAATTTATAAACACAATACTAACATAATAATAATAATGTATTATTTAGTGTCCGTCAAAGTCATCAAATTTACCAAAGAATTGTGTTCCTCGTCGTGCTTTTCTTGCGTTTATTCCTATCTTTGTGGAAGACCATATGTTTTCTCCATTTTCTAACTTGTCACTGGTACTGTGAGTAGAAAAAAGTGTGATAATGAGATAAAATCTATTGCCTTTTTGGACACTCTCTAAATCCCTGGAGGTCTAGCGCAAGAATCGGAAACACAAATATTCAAAGACCCGTAACGGACCCAGGAATAAAACACAAATATGTCTGGACCAGCAAAAATGTAAAAGCCTTATAAACTTATTTTTGAATTAAAATGAAAAGGGTGTTCATGCATAAAGGTTAGTAATTGAATATATTTTCTAAATAAATTTAAAGCTTTGTAAAACTTTAGAATCCAGTCCTCTAAAGAGCGCTAACGAGCAGACGAACTGGAAATTCCCATACGGGTTCCTTATCATCCACACCTGGCAATTCAGGAACCCTGTATTGAAGGACTGTGCAGACAGCAAAAGCTGACAGATCATAGTTGACTCCTATCTGTCCGAGTATACCTGTCAGCAATCTTTTCCTGCCTCCCTAACTTGCCCAGCAGTAAGTGTTTCCTGGGCTGTGTTCTTCCCGCTCCCATGTTCAGAGCGCCTTTTGTTACTTCCTTTCGCCTCCAAATAAATTCTAGATTTTCACGTTGTGCCAGGACTCGACGGTGAGAGCACTGCGACCTGGGTTTGATTCCCGTTGCAAGTTTTGTGTCATGGTTGCCGTGGCGCCCAATTGGCCGCACCCATGTGTGTCACGGTTGCCATGGTGCCCAATTGGCCCCGCCCGTGTGATGCCAGCTGCGGCTCGTAGAGAGATTGGCTTTCTTTCAATATTAAGCTCAGCGCTTTCTTGCTTTTTGGTCAGCCCGTCAAACGAACTTCTGCCCCACAAGACGTAGGTTCTGCCTCGGTCCTCTTTTGCTGTTGGTATTTCACGTCCGGCATTGTTCCCGTTTATTTTTGTCCTGTATAATTTCGGGTTCCAGTTTTGTTTCCGTCTGTTTTTTTCCTGTTTGTTAGTTTCTCCAGTTTTTGTTCCCGTCTAGTTCCTCCTGTTTATTTTCGTTATCCTGATTTGTTATCGATCTCGTCGGTCTCTGGCTTCCCGTCTTTCCACGCCAGACCAGCTGCCTAACTTGCATGACTCCCCATTTCCCGTAAAATAAAGGCTTGTGTGAGAACGTCACGCGATTGGGTCCTGATCCTGATCTGTTTCCTGACATTTTGAGATCATTTTCGACTGATCAATAATTGCACACATTAAAATACAAAAACTTTGTGTATAATGTGCACCCAAATTTTAGTTTTCTTGGCCTAATCCACAAATAAATACGGTACGTTTTTTGTCTTTTTAATTTCCTGATGTCTGGAACAGTCAACATGATGCAAAACGATATTCCCTCATCACATTTAAACGAATGAGACGCATATTACAAAGTAGTAATGGTCTAATGCTCAAGGGAGTAAGTGTGTTCTATATTAATAAGCACATTAATGAGCGCATAAGAGCTTCTTTCTATGCGCAGTCAAGTCTAAATGGCCCTAATGAGATCAATTTCCCAGAGAAGGACGCATTCCTTCCCATACCGACCTTTATCTATTAATGTTAATGCCTTAACAAGTGCTTTGATCCACTTTATTACTTACCATTAGCAAGTTATTTGCCCACTAAGCTGATTAAATAGGAATAATAAACAGCATAGCCTGCAGTTGTGCTTGTGTGTGTGTTTCTAGAGCTTTGTATTTGACAGGGACAAAATATTACCTGTACACATAAAAACTTTGGAAAAACAAAATTATATTTACTTTTGGATTGAGCAGGGTTGGGTAGGGTTACTTTAACTTGATTACTTTCAATTACTTTTGGATGACTCCAATACCAAATATGCTAATAAAAGACAAAAAAAACACAGAAACATTGAGTTCAGTCTGAAACAAGATACAGGAAAATATATAGCCGGAGTAGCTCACCGAAGTCGTTGTGTTCAATAATAATGTGCAACCATGGTCCTCTTATATCCGTGAGTGTAGTAAATCCAGGAGAGTAAAATATTTACAAATACAGTACAGAATAGTAAAATACTGTTTTCTCTATGCCGTCAACCCAACGTGCTATTCACATTCATCTTTTTCGGCCAATTGCAGGCTTTGTTTTCCCCTTTAGCCTATGCCAGCCTGTAAATGATAAAAAGGATCCGCCCCCTTTACCTCCGAATAACTTTAGCCAATAGTGATCGATTCAAATGATGATTGACACATTGGCTAGCCAATGAAACGCCGGTAAATAAATCCCAGCATACACCGCGGACTACTTGGCGTTCGGGGGAAATCTAGTCGGCGGCTGCTGCATTAGTTGCAAGACTTTGCGACTTAATATTGATCCATAAATAAGGCGCACTGTATTTTAAGGCGCATGGTCAGCTTTTGAAAAAAATAAAGGCTTTTAGGTGCGCCATATAGTGCGGAAAATACGGTAATCAAGTTGAAGTAACCCTACCCAACCCTGGGATCGAGTAACTGAAATACTTTACTTGCATTGTAAATATTGATACCATGTGTAATTATCGGGGGCAGATACCAGCCCATATTTCAAAAATAGGTTTTATGGATTATACAGAAAAACACTGCAAAAACAAAATAAGAATGTACGAGACCCAATAGCGTTTGTTTTCTCAGTTTTTATCAAGAAAAAGAGCAGTGCTTGCTTCCACCATCCGTTGATCGTCGCTCACAGGTGGCAGAAAGCAGGAACGCGGAAGTGGCACTTCCGTGTCGAGCGAGGGAAGTCGTTAGCAGCGAGAAAAACAGGTCGATGGCCGGGGCGGAGGGGCAAAAACAGAAACAGGTCCAGAAAAGAGGTCAGCAACAGGTATCAGGCAGGAAACAGGGCAGTATAGTGTCAGAGAGTACAAAAGCTTGCCTAGCTGAGAGCATAGGTTCGCAGACGTTCTGACGGGTTCCTTTCGGAAGACAGGAGTTAAAAGAGTACACCAGCCAATCAGGTCCCGTGGCTGTTGGTGCCAACAGGGCAGCGGCAGGTGCCCCAAATCAGTAATCATGACAAAATATCGTGAACGGATGATACCATGTGTAAGTATCGGGCAGATACCAGCCTATATTTCAAAAACATTTGTTTGATAGATTATAAAGAAACACACGACAGAAATAATATAAGTATGCACTTTTGCACTGAATAACTGAAATGCTTTACTTCTTGTAAATATTGGGAACGGTTGATACCATGTGTAAGTATCAGGGTAGATACCAGTCCAAATTTTAAAAAATTTGTTTCATACATTAAACAGAAAAACACTGCAAAAACAAAATAAGTATGTACTTTTAAGTTAAGTAACTGAAATGCTTTGCTTACTTGTATATATTGTGAATGGATAATACCATGTGTAAGTATCGGGCAGATACCAGCCCATCTTTCAAAAAGATTTGTTTGATAGATTATACAGAAACACTACAAAAAAAAAACAAAGTAAGTGAGTAATTTTGCATTGAGTAACTGAAATGTTTTACTTTCTTGTAAACGGATGATACCATTTTAAGTATCAGGGAGATACCGGCCCATATTTCAAAAATGTTTTTTTATAGATTATACAAAAAAAAACACTGCAAAAGCAAAATAAGTATGTAATGTTGCATTGACTAACTGAAATCCATTACTCACTTGTAAATATCGTGTACGGGTGATACCAGGTGTCATCTCATATTTGAAAATTTGTTTTATAGATTATAAATAAAAACTCTAGGAAAGCAAAATCGGTATGTTTTTTTTTTTTTGCATTGAGTAACTGAAATGCTTTACTGACTTGGAAATATTGTGAATAGAAGATACCTGATGTCAGTAACGGGCAGATACCAGCCCATATTTGAAGAAGTGGGAAATGTATTCTTAACATTGACCCATCTTGATTGTTTTCTGTAGTGCTCATTAAAAGAACACTACACTTTTAAAATGTCAAATCCCATTTACACAACATGTGAGAATAGCGCAGAAACAGATGGCGGTAGTAGTGAACAGAGATCGAACCATATGATGCGAAGAGGGCAAACCAGTGTATGCCGTCGGGCACAGTAACTCACCCCTTGTTGTGCTGTGGGCTTGATGTTCGGTGTCAGGTTAGGAGGAGCAAAGTGGAATGAATGTTTGGTGATTGTGACAGTGTTCTTGACTCTAGCCACCTCCACTAGGGGGATATGGCTTTTGTAGATAGATAGATAGATAGATAGATAGATAGATAGATAGATAGATAGATAGATAGATAGATAGATAGATAGATAGATAGATAGATAGATAGATAGATAGATAGATAGATAGATGGATGGATAAATGGCAGGCGTGTATTTGATCAGATGTTTGTCCACACATCAAGGAAGCCCCCACTTCCTAGTGTTGCTTCCCGTGTCCAACGATTGAGTGTGTAGGCGGCCCCATATGGTGAGTAGGCGAGGTGAAGCAGTGTGGTCAGACTAGCGAAGACCTGGAAAAGTACAGACAGTTAACTCTTCAAGATTTTTTTCTGTAAAAGATGACTAAGTACCTGAGTCATCGTCGGGGTGGAGAGGGATGACGTTTCGTGCATATCCAGAAAAACTCGATCGCCATTGTGACCTGAATCGTGTGATCACGTTGCAGGATACATATAGCGCTGAAAAGTTCTTGCAAAGTTCATGCATGGTTCATGTACAACTTCAGATGTCTTGCAATAAAATTATATTTTGCAGCGGCAGTAGCTCAGGAGGTAGAGCGCTCGTCTTGGGATCAAGGGATCCCAGTTCGAATCCCGGCTCGTCCGTGTTACATGTCGAAGTGTCCTTGGGTAAGACACTGAACCCCTAATACCCCCGATAAGCAGGTTAGCGCCTTACATGGCTGCAAGGCCGCTATTGGGAAATGTGGAGCACATTGTAAAGCGCTTTGAGAAGTCATTGACTTGAAAAGCGCTATATAAAATCCAGATCAAAGTGACTTTTGGAAGTATCACAAATACTGGAGATACCTTCCATCCATTATCTGCACCGCTTATCCTCAGTAGGGTTGCGGAGGTGCTGGAGCCCACCCCAGCCAGCTTTGGGCAGTGGGCAGGGGACACCCTGAACTGGTTGCCAGCATGTCTCAGGGCACACAGGGACAGACAATTCGCTCACTCAGTCACACCAAGGGACAATTTGGACCGGCCAATTAACCTGACATGCATGTTTTTGGAATGTGGGAGGAAACCGGAGTGCCCGGAGGAAACCCACGCAAGCATGGGGAGAACATGCAAACTCCGAACAGGACGGTTGGCAGCTGGATTTGAACCCATGACCTCAGAACTGTGCCGCACACGCTCTAACCACCGCTCCGCCGTGGTGCCTTACTGGAAATACCACAAATGCAAAAACTGAAGTAAAAGTTCTCCTTGAAATTGCATCATTTAACAAGTACTTTCATGAAACTTAACTGTTGTTTACTGTTGTTGTAAAAGCTAGATCTATATTTGAGGGTTCAACCTTTCTTTTGATTATAATTAAAAAATTAGCCAAAAATGGCAAAAATTGAGAGAAATGTCTGTCATTGAATGAGTTAAGCTCATTTAAAATTATGTAGTGGGCCACATTTGGCCCGCGGGCCTTGAGTTTGGTACATTTGACTTTAAAAAAATGGTTTTGGGCAGCACGGTTAGCGCTTGTGCGGCACAGTTCATGTCATGGGAACCTGTCGTGGGTTCAAATCCAGCTCCAGACATCCTGTGCGGAGTTTGTATGTTCTCCCCGTGCTTGCGTTGGTTTCCTCCGGGCACTCCGGTTTCCTCCCACGCTCTAAAAACATGCATTTCAGGTGAATTGGCCGGTCCAAATTGTCCCTAGGTGTGAATGAGCGAATGAGTTGTCCGTCCCTGTGTGCCCTGCGATTGGCTGGCAACCAGTTCAGGGTGTCCCCTGCCCACTGCCCGGAAATTGGCTGGGATGGGCTCCAGCCCCCCCGCGACCCAAATGAGGATAAGCGGTACGGCTGATGAGATGAGATGAAAATGACTTTAGATACTCCACGGAGCAGTTTTGAATCCCTTGACGTTATCGCCGCACCGATCCATTGTCCTGACAGAAGAATGGTTGGGGAGAATGGGGGGCAGGGTCTGGCTAGGAAGGAAGAGAAGGGCGTGTTTTGAGGGACAAGGGCTTGAAAGTGGGACATAGGCAGCATTAGGGTTGCATCGCCTGAAGGGCCCTGGACTGATGTGTCAGTTATGACATGTGGGTGTCTATAACACCACACACACTCGCTACACACTCACAGGGATACGCTTGACGGCAGGCTATTCCTCTCACCCTGCCAGTGACTTGTAAATGTCCTGCTGGGTGGACAAAGAAGCCCCCAAATGTGCTGTTTGACAGTCATGACACACAATGAAAGGAATAGAAGGGAGGCATGCATGTGCACCCACTTCATTAGGGATGACCCAGGCGGCTTTGTCTGTTTTTTTTTTCCATCTTCAATTTGACGTCCTTGTGTGGAGAGTATCAAAAATCTGTATTCAACCAAAGCTAGAGCTACAGTATGTCACAAAAGTGAGTACACCAGTGTTCATTTTACCTCCGAAAAGTGATGGGTTCCAAAAATCTATGGGTCCCAACAGAGATCTATGGGTCCCCAAAATTTAGTGTTTTCGAGGTTGAAATAAGTATATAAATAGTATATAAATCTATATATTCTTTCAGTTTTAATCATCACACTTAATTGGCAATATAAAGCAGTTATCATTTCAGATTTTTCAGTTCACAAAAATATTGTACATTACACAAAATAATATTGCTGAAATATTAGTCTATATATTCATGCAGTTTTAATCACTTCAGATTTTTCAGTTCATATATTCTTCGTGGTTTGCAGTCCCGCCACAGTTGTAATGCCTTCTCAAGGTCCAATTGCAGCAATGGAATTTCTATAGCTAATTTGTGGTTTTCATTGTCGTTGTGACGATCCAATGTGCTTTTTTGTCACGCTGGGTGCAGGCATCACAGAACATGTAGCCTCCATTATCATCCTCCTCATAGCGTAACCAGGAATATAATGAAAAGTCCTTTTCTTGCTAGGAGTATTCTTTTGTTCATCTTTCGTCGAATCGTTCGTTTCAAAACACGTGTTTTCCTTGCCTTCACGGTCTTCTGAAGAATTTCTCCGCCGTTTTTTGTGCTGGGCTTCCTGTCTTTCTACACTTTCTGTATTATGTTTTGACTTATTACCGACACTGAAGAAATTACCAGTTTTTTGTTGATTTGAACCTAATACCAACTGTTTTTTCGGAGGCATACTTCTCTTTCATTCGACAACCGCCACAACAATGACGTCATCTCGAAGCAACGAGATCTCGTTTGCCGAGATCGGCGCGAGACCAAAACAACAATGGCGGATCTGCCTGACAAAAAGTTTGGAGTGCAGTAAATCTTTGTTAAAAAAAAAAAAAGTAATCGGGTAATAATGACAATTTGGTGTCAAAAAAGTTGCATCCAGGGGACACACATTGATTTGAAACAATGCGTCCCCAGCAAAAATGATGCGTCTAGGACGCAGGGACGCGGGCAAACCAGAACACTGGTACACCCCTCACATTTCTGCAGAAATGTCATCATAATGTTTAACTGAACAACACTGAAGAAACACCGCTTTGATACAATGAAAGGTAGTGTGTGTACAGCTTAAATAGCAATGTAAATGTATTTTTTACCTCAAAAATCTCAGAAAATAGCCAGTATTAGATAAACCCCTGCTCACAAAAGTGAGTACACCCATAAGTAATCAGAATATTGTCACGGTTGCCATGGCATCCAATCGGCCCCGCCCGTGTGGCACCAGCTGTAGCTTTCCCTCCTTTTAAGCACAGTGCGCTCTCTCTTACTTTTTCAGTCCGTCAACGAACCTCTGGCCCGCAAGATGTGGGTTCTGACTCGGTCCTGTTTTCTTGTTCGTATTTCCAGTCCGGTATTGTTCACGTTTATTTTTGTCCTGTTTAATATCGATTTCCAGTTTTCATTCCCGTCTTGTTTGTCCTGTTTATTTTCGATATCCTGTTTCATTATCAATCCTGTCTGTCCCGTCCTGTCCGGTATCGACCCCATATGACCGATATCAACTCGGGCAATTGGGATCGATCTCGTAGGTGTCTGGCTTCCTGTCTTTCCACACCAGACCACTGCCTAGCATGCATGACTCCCCATTTCCCGTAAAATAAAAGGCTTGTGTGAGAACGTCACGCGTTTGGGTCCTGATCCGGTTCTGGTTCCTGACAAATATTGTGTGGCCGCCATGATTTTGCAGAACCACCTTAATCCTCCTGGCTTTGGAGTTCACCAGAGCCTTAAAAATTGCCGCTGAAATGCTCCTCCTCTCCTCCAAGACAACATAACAAAGCTGAGGGATATTCAAGATCTTGTGCTTCTCCACCTCCCGCTTGAGGATGCCCCAAAGATGTTCTATTGGATTTAGATCTGGAGACATCATTGGTCAGTTCCTTTATCCCTGCCCCCTTTAGAAAATCTTTGGTCATCTTAGAAATGTATTTAGGGTCATTGCCAAGCTGGAACCTTGCCCTGCGACCCAGTTTCTGGAGGGAGGCGATAATTCTCAGCTCCAGTTTTTCAAGGTACATGCTTAAGTTCATGTTTTCTTGAACGAAATGCAACTGCCTGCCTCCAATTGGACTCATGCAGCCCCAAACCATGACATCCCCAACACCATGCTTGACTTTAGGCACGACACACACATGATTGTACTCCTCAGGCGGTTGCTCCACATGCATTGGAAAATCCCAGACGCTGACCGCTCACAATGGCTTACTGGTCATAAAACAACTGTTTTTGTCACGGTTGCCATGGCACCCAATTGGCCCCGCCCGTATGGCAGCAGCTGCGGCTCATTAACAAATTAGCTTTCCATCTTTTTAAGCTCAGTGCGCTCTCTCTTACTTTGTCAGTCTGACAACGAACCTCTGCCCCGCAAGATGTGGGTTCTGACTCAGTCCTGTTTTCCTGTTTGTATTTTCAGTCCGGTATTGTGCCCGTTTATTTTTGTCCTGTTTAATATCAGTTTCCAGTTTAGTTCCCGTCTTGTTTGTCCTCTTTTTTATTCGATTTCCTGTTTCATTAGCTGTCCTGTCTGTCTGTCCCGTCCTGTCCGGTATCGACCTCATATGTCCGATATCAACTCGGGCAATTGGAATCGATCTCGTCGGTCTCTGGCTTCCTGTCTTTACACGCCAGACTGCTGCCTAAAGTGCATGACTCCCCATTTCCCGTAAAATGAAAGGCTTGTGTGAGAACGTCACGCGTTTGGGTCCTGATCCTGTTCTGGTTCCTGACAGTTTTTTTAATGACACTTTCCATAACATTTTCAAAGACGCAAAAAAAACTTGCCAACATCATTTTTGCCGTTCCATGTATTACTTACTGTAACTTTAATTTTGAGTGTACAGTAAATGCTTACGAATCATTAACAGTCTCAAGTTCGCTCTGTCACTGTTCCCTGCCCCCTGCCCCCCACTCCACCTCTTTTATGGTGATTTCCTCATAATAAACTCACATTTAATTAGTTATTATCATCTTATTCATCTTATTACTTATTATTGTTGTGTTTAATTATTATTTGAATCTGTTTTCAGTGATTGAGAAGATCTGTTTTATGGCTACAGGAGCGGACCAATTTCATTTTTGATTATTTCGTATCTGGAAAATTCTTCCATGACATGATCACGATCAATTTCAGCTACAAGCAGGATCTTGGGACGCATTTAGCTCGTATGAAGAAGTACGACTGTTTATACGTGATCCAGATTCTCATGAATAAGGTTTTTTTTGTATTGCTTTTTAATCAGACTAGGCATAGTGGACATAGACTTTTGCTGGCATATTTTTGGCCGGAGGACTGCACGGGGCTACGGGCAGGAGAATCCTATTTGCGACAAATAGCATTTAAGTAATACGGGTGGAGAAGGAGGAGCATTGGTGGTGGAGCAGGCGTCTCCTAAAAGGCTTACGGTACTCTAAAGTCGCTCTTCATCTCGCCGTAAAAGGATGAAGCATCATTTGGATTGTTATTTCCATCATTCAGCCCTCAGCTAATCAGGTTGACATTGCTTCGGGAATAAGGAGGACTCAGTAACAGATACAGTGAGGGTGATGAGCTGTGCTGCTTTTACGCCAAACATAATGTCTCGCATTGTTGCCAAAAAGTTCGATTTTGGTCTCATCTGACCAGAGCACCTTCTTCTACATGTTTGGTGTGTCTCCCAGGTGGCTTTTGGCAAACTTTAAACAACACTTTTTATGAAATGGCTTCCTTCTTGCCACTCTTCCATAAAGGCCAGATTTGTGCAGCATACGACTGGTTGTTGTCCTATGGACAGATTTTCCCACCTCAGCTGTAGACCTCTGCAGTTCATTCAGATTGATCATGGGCCTCTTGGCTGAGTCTCTGATCAGTTTTCTCCTTGTATGAGCTGAAAGTTTAGGGGGGTGGCCCGATCTTGGTAGATTTTCAGTGGTCTGATACTCCTTCCATTTCAATATCATTGTTTGCACAGTACTCCTTGGGATGTTTAAAGCTTGGGAAATCTTTTTGCATCCAAATCCAGCTTCAAACTTCTCCACAACAGTATCTCGGACCTGCCTGGTGTGTTCCTCGTTCTTCATGATGCTCTCTACGCTCTAAACAGATCTCTAAGACTATCACAGTGCAGGTGCATTTATACAGAGACTTGATTACATTCAGGTGGATTCAGTTTATCATCGTTAGTCATTTAGATCAACATTGAATCATTCAAAGATCCTCACTGAAAGTAAAGGGGTTGAATCATTTTGCACACCCAATTTGTACTTTTTTATTTGTTAAAAAAGTTTAAAATATCCAATAAAGTGTGTTCCACTTCATGATCCTGTCCCACTTATTGTTGATGCTTCACAAGAAATTACAGTTTTTTATTTTGATGTGACAAAAGGTCCCAAAGTTCAAGGGGGCCAAATAGTTTCGCAAGCCACTGTATGCTTGTACAAAGGATGGTCTTTCTACGGCATTGGTCCGGTTCATTGTCCGACAAGGCCTCAAGGTAGCATTGAACATTTTTATACTTTTTGATGAGTGCAAATCCACTGTGTAGTCATGAGGAACATTTAGATGTTCTCCTAAAATCACACCAAAATAACATTCATCCATTTTCTGTACCGCTTACTCTAACAAGGGTTGCTAGAGTGCTGGACCCATACCAGCCATGTTTTTGTATTGTGGGAGGAAACCTGAGCGACCAAGGGCACGAAGAGAACATGCAAACACCACACAAGGATACCGGAGATGGAATTGATCCAGGGTCCTCTGAACTCTGAGGTGGATGTGCTAATCTCAACACACTCTGGTTGCTATTCTAATGTTTAACGTTACATCAATTTGCGCGCTAAGTAATTAAAAATACAAACTCACAGAATGAACCAACCCTGCGAAAAACGTGTCGGTGTTTTGCGGTTTCTTTGTTGTCTATCCGCCAACTCCTTTACCAAAAGTTTTTCCGTAACGGCAGGTTGGTTTTAATCGTTCTAACATGACTTAGTGCACACCGATTGGCTATAAGCGCAAAATTTGGTGTCAAGATTACAGATTGAACATAGCTGCGGCGGCTTAATTGGCGCCTACAGCCCGGACAGCTGATTGGAGGACACTCTCTTTTTAACCCCCCGGCTTCCTCTTGGAAGCCGTCAGATCGTTACGCGAACTGTTGCCTTCAGCTCAGTAAGCCTTTTCATCCGACTCCGTTCCTGTCCTGCTTTCTCTGCCTGATCTTTCTTGCCAACCTGTTTCCGGACCTGACTACGTCCCGTTCTGCCTGCCTGTTACCTGACCTGTTTTGCCCCGTTACCTGCCTGCCTCCTGCTACCGACCTCGCTTACGAACTCGACACCGCCTTTGATCTCCAGCCCCGGCCAACGACTTGCTATACCCGCCTGTCTCCGTTCCTCCTCGCTCGACACGGAAGTACCACTTCCGCGTTCCCGCCACCTGCTACCCCTGTTCGTCAATCCGCGGATCGTGGAAGCAAGCCTTTCTCTCCCTCTTATCAATAAAAACTGAGAAAACGAGGGCTATTTGGTTCTGTGTCCGTTTCTGGTCTGTGACATTTGGTTTGATTCATCCTTATATCTTCAGCAGGAGGGAGTCCTTTTTTTTTAACGTCCAACAGATAACTGATTTGAATTTAAACTTTCCACCTCAAACCCCAGTTCAAGTTCAGTCTGAAACATAGCAGTTTCAGTAAAACAACACTAAGTAAAAAAATAATATAACTTGTTTTTCTCTCTGTGCGGTACCTAACTACTCACAACAAATGTTCCCTGTAATTTTCCTTACGGGTCTGAGCGTACACACAAAGTCAGTGAGCAACGCTTGAAACAACAGTGAGCAACAGCGATCCCAAGTGTGGCAACTAAATCATTATCAAACATGTCCAAAACTTGACATCAAGTTACATTTTGCTGAGCTTCCGGCAATGCAAAATTATTTTTCACTTTTGAATGAATTGACTCATGTACGATTGCAAAGGTTGGTGGGCCTACAAACATCATTCGTTTTTATAATTCTTTCACAAGATGTCCATTTCTTTTATTCCTGGTATCTTTTGTCGCATAATACTAACATTTTTGGGGGCTTATTTAGTCGGTTGCACGATACACAACTGTATTTAATTACATTTTTTAGTGGAAGTACAATGTTGGCAACAAGATTCACTTGATATAATTGGAAATTATTTGAATGCAACACAATCTTTTTCCTCTTTTTCCTGTTTTTTTTTCTCCTTTTTTTGAAATTCCTTTTTTAAAAAAATCTCATTGTGTTTATTTTTTCCTAGCTGTTACCTTTTCCTTGCTTTTTTGTTCTCTATTACCATTTTCCCTTTATTTGCTTCTTTCTTTTCTTATTGCTTTTTTTCTGAATTTTTCCTGCTCTCCTTTTGTTTTGTTTTTTTCTCAGCTATTCCCTACTTTTTCATTTTGGTATTTTTTTTATTTTTTGTTCTATTTGCCCCCCTTCCTTTAAGTCATTCTGTGCACAATTTTACATCATATTTGGCCGTGTAGGGATTAAAGAAGCAAAAGCAACCCGAAGAGCCATTTGGGACCCGTAAGAGCCGGCTCTTTTTAATGAGGCGAGCCGAAGAAGCCGGTTCTCGAAAAACTCTACTGACTTTACTCAACTTCGTTCTACTTCGACATTGACTTCAAAATACCACATTTAGAACACAGCGTCAGGGGAACCCGTGTATTTTTACCTTCATGCACTGTAACTTTGACTTAATTCGCTTTTTAATTGGCAATTTCGAGCCCTGATTTTTGTGAGTTGGGTAGATTTTCTTGTGCACGGAAAAGATCTGGGTAGTGCGCAATTGTGCACTCACGCAGCTTAGAGGGAACATTGCTCACAACCGGGTACCGGTCTGCGGCCCGGTTGTTGCCGACCACTGCTCTATGGGATGGAACACAAAGCCAAACCTCATCTTTTACCTCTTTCACTCGTCATCAAACAAATTCTCCTTCTTGACCTTTGAGAAGGGCTTCGGTGCCTTTTGTTTCTGTTCCTGCATGCATCTCCACTCCAGAGTCAAGGAGACCGACAGGTAAGAGTTTGCGGGCCGGGGCACTCGCGCGTCCGAGAGCCTTACAGCTAAGGGTCAGCCGGCGAGAGCCTCAAGTGGCTCTCCAGCTATTGCGAGCGCCATTTAGATGCAGATAGCACCATCAACAGGGGACTTTTCATCAGGCAGGGTGCCATTGTCTCTGGTTTACATTCCAAACAGAGATATCTAGTCGTCTCTAGCTGTACCCTTGTCATTGTCCTTTAAAAGGTATAGATGTTTTATTCATTACGGGAAAAGACAGGCTTTTGGCTGATAGGCCTTTATTAGGGGAAAAACTATATTTGAAATGTAGCGTTTACCAAATTGTTCGAATGAGTTATCTGACTCCATTAACCAAACACAAACTTTATTCTCCTAACAATGCATGCTCGTTTTCTTAATTTTAGGGAAACATATTGACAAGAGACAGGCTTTTCCACACGGGGGCAGATTTATTTTCTTAAATTATTTATTCAGTGAATTCCATTGAATTTTGCCGAATTATTGTCGAATTAGTCTAGTCTTGTCGGGCTTCCCATCTTTTCGTCTCTGCTTCTGTCTGTCTCTTTTCCGTCTTCCGTCTTTTTGACACGTCGGGCCATCGGCCACCCCCCATGGGGCGTGCTGACTCCTCCTCCCATGGGCGCGCCGCCGCCTCCTCGCCGAAAGACGCCGCCATGTCTAAAGGACTCACAATAAGAAAGCTTATCAGCTCAAAGCAATGCCAAGCGTTTATCAAAACAAGGCCTAATTTCCTAATTTCCAAAATTCCCCAGCCAAAACACAACACTTCGAATGGCGCGACTTGTCCTCGACTTTCAGCCTCCTGTGAAAAATCCCCACTGCATTCAACAAATGTAATTTGTATTATATTAAATCCCTTACACCCTCCCCAAAACAGTTAAATCAGCACAGAAAAATAAGAAATGAATGACTTATAACCCTCAAAGTATTGCCACAATCATCAAAAAAAGCTTGAACCACCAAATTTGAATGTCTTGGTACGGTCACAACCAGAAATCATGGGCAGGAATGCAGCAAACCTTGCCAGACTTAAACATATCTGGAGAGACAAGAACATAGCAGTAAAAGTCAAAGATCAGACTCATACAAGCACTTGACACTTGTGAGACACACAGCAAAGCTGGAAAGGAAAATCCATGCCATGGAGATATGATGCAACAGGAAACTTCTAGGTATCAGTGTGTGATAACATCGGATGGCAGGCACATTGGTCCCTTGCTAGGACTCAACAGTACTGGCCTGGATTATTCTCCATGGCACAGTCTATGGAGGTAAGAGAGGAAGACAGAAAAAGAACTGGGCTGAAAACATCAAGGAACAGACTGGTGCCAACTTCTCCACAAGCCAAACTAAGGCCAGGAACCATCAGTTGTTCAGAGTTGCATCCTCAGTGGAGCTCGACGACCCAGGCGGTCAAAAGGGATGTTTTCACATTCTTCTTTTGTCAGGCTTAAAATAAAAGCTGTGAACAGACTTAAGGAACTCAAACCTAATCATTAAGTCAACTCCTCATCTCCAGTCAAACCTACTCCTTTAACAAGGCACCGGTTTTTCTAACCGGAACCTAAAACACTAACTCAAATCCAAAATCTCTAACCTCGAGGAGAAGATCTCAACTCTTAAACCATAAACCATACCACCAACATCTCAACCCAGAATTCAGTTCTAAAAAGTGGACTGGAAGAGCCAACATCCAGGTCCTAGATTGAGCCTTGGGCTGCGGAACTGGTATAGTAGAAAAAAATAGATATAATCTTTCTCTTTTACAACTCATTCACAATGAAAAAAATCTGCGTTTTATTTTAAAAGTACTATCAATGACTGGAATATATTATAGTAGACTGCAAATGTACACACTTGCCGTATTTTCAGGACTATATGGGCCTTATAAACCGCAAAATACGGTGGATAAGATTGGAAATACAGACAGTATTTATACGTGTGCATTACTACACAAATACTTAAGGTTTACTACCACATTTGTACGTGATTGATCATCAAAATTGAAAATCAAAATCGCAAAACCTTGTATGCAACGGGAATCAAACGCAAGTACCGGCAGTGAGAGCGCTGACATTTTAACACTAGATTATCAGTAATACACATAACATACGAAAAGGCATTCAATTTTTAACTCATTATCACACTACTTTTACTCACGGAACACAAAATGAATATGCTAGAGAATGGAGGAAACAGAAAGTCATCCTGAAAGACTTAAATAAAAGCAAAGTCCAATACATCACCCAAATTTTTTTTGCCTTTGTGCTCTTAAACCTTCATTTATATATTTCAGGACGACTCTCTTTTTTTTTCCAATTTCTGAAATGTGTTTCTGGCACTGTGAGTAGAAATTGTCTTGCATTGAAATAAAACCTAAAACCTTTTCGTTTGTCATCTGTATGACGGGTGGTCCAGTTTTTGGGTTTTAGTGCTCGCACCACCATGACCCATGGTTTAATTCCTGTTGCACACAATGTTTCTGATTTTGGTCAGCGACATTTTCCAACTGATTAATCATTGCACTATTGTATACCGTAAGTGCATGAAAACGCCCAACAGGTGCAACAGCTTTACACAGGAAATAAGGTAACTCTTACTGTTGTTTTGATTCCATACCCCTTATAGTCCAGTGCGCCTTGTATATGAAAAATATCTGACATATACCGTACTACAACCTTGTGTGGAAAATTTGGTATACCGTATTACAGTCAATGTTCTCTCTAAGCTGTGTGTGTGCGCAATTGCGCACTACCCAGAGCCTTTCCGCGCACAAGAAAATCTAGCCAGCTCACAAATATCAAGGCTCGAAATTGGTAATTAAGAAGCGAATTAAGTCAAAGTTACAGTAGATGAAGGTAAAAATACAAGGGTTCCCCTGACGTTGTGTTCTAAATGCGGTATTTTTAAGTCAAGGTCGAAGTAGAACGAAGTTGAGTAAAGTCAGTAGAGTTTTTCGAGAACCGGCTTTTTCGGCTCGGATCACTAAAAAGAGGTCCCAAACGGTTCTTCAGGTTGTTTTTGCTTCTTTAATCCCTACATGGTCAAATGTTATGTAAAATTGTGCACAAAATGACTTAAAGGAAGGGGGGAATAGAACAAAAAAGGAAAAAAATACCAAAATGAAAAAGTAGGGAAAAGCTGAGAAAAAAACAAAACAAAAGGAGAGGAAAAGGAGAAAAAAGAGCAGGAAAAATTCAGTAAAAAAGCCAGAAGAAAAGAAAGAAGCAAATAAAGAGAAGAAAGGTAATAGAGAACAAAAAAGCAAAAAAAAAAAAAAGTAACAGCTAGGAAAAAATAAACACAATGAGATTCTTTAAAAAGGAATGTTTTAAAAAGGGAGAAAAAAACAGGGAAAAAGAGGAAAAAGTTTCTGTTGCATTCAAATAATTTCAATTATATCAAGTCAATCTTGTTGCCAACATTGTACTTCCACAAAAAAATGTAATAAAATACAGTTTGTATCTTGCAACAGACTAAATAAGCCCCCCAAAATGTTAGTATTATGCGACAAAAGATAATAAAGATCTTGTGAAATAATTGTAAAAACAAATGACGTTGGTAGGCCCTGCAACCTTTGCAATAGTACATGAGTCAATCCATTCAAAAGTGAAAAATAATTTAGCATTGCCGGAAACTCAGCAAAATGTAACGTGATGTCAGGTTTTAGACATGTTTGATAATGAATTATCTTGCTACACTTGGGATTGCTGTTGCTCACTGTTGTTTCAAGCGTTGCTCACTGACTTTCTGTGAACGCTCAAACCCGTGGAAAATTAGAGGGAACATTGACAGTATAATAGATATTTTGATTTTCACAGTAGTAGTAGCTGTATTATAATTTAAAAAGCAGTTAAACTCAAGTTGGGCTGCGTGATTTGCATAATGGACCTAGAGCGGAAACATATGATTGGCCCTTTCCGAACTACAGTTTTTGTCCATTCTATGGCAGCACATAACGTCTGGGTTGTTTTTCTTTTCCCGCTGGCACAGTCACCGGAACCATGCCATTTCTCGACCGAGATTCAGGCCGCCTCATGTCTCTCCTTGCCTGCGGCACGGCTCTTCATTACAGTAACAATGGCTCCTCCAGCGCTAATGCGGTTAATAGCATTACGCGACACTTCCCCGGTTGACCCTCCTTCTCTGTGAGCGCTATTGACTTCTCCCAGCCTTGCCTTCAAATAGTATTAGAGGATCCGGTGGGAGCCGTCTGGTGCTTATTCGCGGCGTATTATTTTGTGGATTATTGTTAGGGGCTTTGGTGGGATCTCAGTCGCGTTCTAAGGCCATCTTAAGTGAATACTGTGAATTCCAGACTACCGCGGTGACCAGTGTTCTCGTTTGACGGCGTCCCTGCGTCCTAGACGCATCATTTTTGCTGGGGACGCATAGTGTCAAATCAACTTTTTTGACACAAAATTGTCATTATTACCCGATTACTTCTTTTTTTTAACAAATATTGACCGCACTCCAAACTTTTCGTCAGGCAGATCCGCCATTGTTGTTTTGGTCTCGCGGTTCGAGTTTTTGTCTGCAGGCCGATCTCGGCAAACGAGATCTCGTTGCTTCGAGATGACGTCATTCTTGTGGTGGTTGTCGTCAAGTGAAGGTGAAGGTTAAGTAGCCTCCGATAAAACAGTATTAGGTGAAAATCAACACAAAATTGGTAATTTCTTTAGTGTCAGTAATAAGTCGAAACATAATGCAGAAAGTGATAACAACGGCAATAATTCCGGCCTCCAAAAAACGGCGGAAAAATTCTTCGGAAGATCGCGCAGGCAATGAAAACACTTGTGTTGAAGCAAACGATTTGACGAAAGAAAATAAACAAAAGAAAACTCCTAGCAAGAAAATGACTTTTTCTGCCAAAATGGAATAAATTATATTCTTGCTGACGCTATGAGGAGGATGATAATGGATTGGACTTTGAGAAGGCATTACAACCGTGACGGGACAGCAAACCAAGAAGAATTGTCACGTGAAGACCGGACCTGAACGGAGGCAGGAGACAGGAAGGGAGAACTCATTTGCGTTGACGATCAAAACTTTTATTTAGCAAAATAAAAGTCGTCCAAAACTCAGGGACAAAACAGAACAAAAACAGGCTTTTATTCAAAACGTGAAAACACAGGTTTCCTCCGAATCAAACAAAACAGGACAGAGCAAAACAGAACGGAAAATGCAGACAGAAAATGCAATGAGCCAGCACCCGCAAAACCCGAAACCCCCCTTTAGAAGCAAACGCACAAATTAGGCGATCTGCTTCAGCTGGTGCCCAGGGGGCGGGGCCAGCCGGTCGCCACGGCGACCATGCTGGACACGACAAGAATATATGAACTGAAAAATCTGAAGTGATAACTGCTTTGTATTACCAATCAACTGTGATGATTAAAACTGAATGAAAATATAGATTACTATAATTATTTCAGCAATATTATTTTGTATAATGTACTATATTATATATTTGTCGCCGATTTAAAATTTCAACCTCGACAACACAAAATTTTGGTGACCCATAGATTTTTGGCCATGCGAGTACCCGAGACCCATCACTTTTCAGAGGTAAAATGAACACTGGGTGACGTCTGTAAACATTTGCAACGTTCTTTGGGAGAATTTAGTACAAGTGTTTACCAACATTATTCCACAAGTACATGATTTTCTACTGGTATTGGATCACCGGAACTTATTAGGGTAATGGTAAGACCATTGTACGAATAAACAGCAACTAAAAATTAGAATTCTGGTGATTTGGGACGTCGTATCACTAGCTTTCTAGCTGGCAAAAGGGGGGAAACTTCGGAGTAAGAACAGCACCGTGGCCATTTATGAATACTTTAGTTAAATTTAATGGCAAACTGATGGGATAATTGCAAATCCATTTATCATTCATTTACTACAATGTCAGAATTTGAATTTGAATATGAATTGTCTTAATTATATAGGGTTCCTACAGTTGTGTAAAATGTTTTCCTTAAATTTAGTGGCAAACTGATAGGACAATTATAAACAAATTTACTATTCATTTACTTCTCTGTTAGAATTAGAATTGGAATTAGAATTGTCTTGATTATATAGGGTTCTTACAGATGTTTTTCTTGCTTCAAAGAGTTTTATCACCTTGAGAACCACTCAACCATTCGCCTGAGAAGAGAGGCTGTTGCATTGTCATGATTATATTTCATGTTTCTTATCTCACGATGGTCTGTTTGATGTTTTACGGTGTCCTCTGGCTATGTTAAACTCCCCTCTCACATCGACCCTGTGACTTGACTGTTTGCACTGAAATACGGAAGCTGTTGCAGTTCTGGTCAGATGTGAATCAGGCTTTGACTGTGAAGCATCTCCTCATGAGAATTGGTGTCACTTGTCTTTCTTATTTTGTGTTTTATTCAGAGATGTAAGGTAATAGACCTAACACAAACCCAGATGTCATGATCTTAATTTATGTTCTAGTCAAGTCAAGTCAAATTTATTTATACAGCCCTTAATCACAAAAATGTCTCAAAGGAATGCACAGGATTACAATGACACAATTACCTGATCTTAAACCAACATGCGGGCAAGTCAAGACAAGTCAAGTAATTTTTATTTGTATAGCCCTTAAACACAAAGAGTCTCAAAAGGCTTCACAGGTTATTACACAGACTGTTTTTTCAGACTATTATTACACCATCCCCTGATCTGGAACCAACATGAGGGCAAGGAAAAACTCAAAAACCTCAACATGAGGAAAATGAAGAAACCTTGAGAAGGGACCTCACAAGTGGTACCCCCCTTTCAGGATGACCAGGGTGAATTACATTCTATGAATTAAAATATTGTAATTTAAATGTATATATTGTTTATGCAACCCTGGCTCTTACTTGTCATGATTACTAACTCTGATCACCTGGAGCAATCATGTGGGCGCCTTCTGATTGGCTGGCACTTCGCTCTTAAGCACGCTGCGCCCAGACCTCCTCGTCAGAGTGTACATTTGTAACTCTGTGTGACTCTCCTGATTTCCCGTTCCTCAAAGAACTCTGCTTACCTGTTTCTGCCCGCCTCCGATCCGACCTGTTTCCGTCCCACTCTTCGGTCTCCTCTCCAGCCCCGGTAAACTCGACCTGCCTGACTTCCGCACTCCGATTGGCCACTTATCAATCTTGTATTCTTTTATTTTGAAATCATGTTCTTGTGCGCACTGATATCTCTGACGCAAAATAAACGTCCCTCTCTCTCTCTGTGGACTTCGACCAGGAAGGACGTGAGTTCTTTTCTCTGCCGTTATAATGTAGAATTAAACTATATACATGTATTTTATCTGTGCAAATATAGCATTTAAACAGTCTTAATAATGTTCATCTCTCACACTTATGGTCCAGTGCAAAAATATGGGTGCTACCAGGCTGTACTTGCTTAAGACACACCACAGGAAATGGTGCTCCTACAATTCTAGAAGTTAATGGATCCAACCGAACCACCCCATGTCACTTAAGATATTTTTTGAAGGGATGTCTCATAATACGGTGTAACTTACAGTGCAGAAAATATGGTGTATTTGTTTAAATGAATTCCAGAGAAATCAGTTTGTATAAAAGAACGGAAAACCGTCACCGAAACCATTTAGAGTGCCAAAATGACTTTGTGTGTTTGTTCACTCGTGCATTTTGAGGGAAATGTCCAGGGGCCGCACGCACTCCCGCCTTTTATGTTGGGCGTTGATTTCGTTCCACTTTGCCTTTCGATGCAACGCCGCCGCATCAACTTTTCAAGTGCTGTTGAGCGAAATCGATGGCCAAACAATTTGGGGCATTCGGCTGCGCTATTGATGAAATGTTTATCCTTGATGCGCCGAAAGAGCGGCACGAAATGGCTGCAATCAACATGTTTGATCACATGAATATGATTCCTCTTTATCTAAGCATTTGTCAGCGGCTCCGTAGGGAGGGATCGAGACATTCACTCACTGTCACATTCAACATATCGTCAATTGCGGACTACAACATGCTACTTTTTCCTTCTACATTTGAAACACTGTGGCTTTAAATATTTATTCGTTTTTTTAACATGGCGACATCAAGGTAAACGGCGAGCTGCTCTTTTCCACAACAGATGTGCTTTCAAAACCAAATACCATGGTGATGTCTGTGTCACGAACCAGGACAGGAAACAGGAATGGAGAACCCAATCGCGTAACGTACTCACAGTTTATTAGGGAGAGTAGGAACGCGCGCGCACTCAATCCGGGGATCGATGGTGGCGGAAGTGGATTTAAATCCGAAAAAAGAGTTGTCAAAATCAAACAGATCAGGCCAAATATAAAACAGGATCAAACGCAGGCAAATTCACAGAACTAGGCATTTCACGCAGAGTTTAACAGGAGTCTTGCAGGAGTATCGCAGACGCTCTCACCACCAACGGCTCAAAGGACAGCGTTTAAGTACTTCCGGGGAGCAATCTGTCAACGCGTTTCAGCCGGTGTCCATGGGCGGGGCCAATTGGGCGCCGTGGCAACTGTGACAGAACCTGGCGCCACACGGCTGGGACCAATTGGGCACCATGGCAACAGTGACAGTCTGGGGATATTCACAACACCCTTAGTGCATTTTTTCGCCAACATTATTCATATACTGCACAACGGGAGCAGAACGGGAATACTTTATTCGTCACGATTATCCGTTGCCCTCACCTGTGCCCGCTCGTTTGGCACCAGCTGTTGCTTGTTGCCTGATTGGTTCCCCTCCGATTTAAACTTAGTACTCCATTCACTCCATGTCAGTTCGTCAGCAAACCTCCGCACACGCAAGGCAAGCACTTATTGACTCTGGCTCCTGTCTGTCCCTTCCTTACCTGTATCCTGCTCGTCTGCCCCTGGCTTCCCGATCGTCTGCGGCTCCTTGTACTTTTTGTCATGATTGCTGATTAAGGGCACCTGTGACTGCCCAATTGGCCCTGAGCGCTGATTGGTTCAGAGACTCTTTTTAAACCCCCGGTCAAGCGTAGAGGAAGATGGAAGTAACTAGCACTTGCATGAGTCTGATCTTTGTTCTTGTCCCTCCAAATTGGTTTAAGTCTGGCAAGTGCTGCTGTGGTTTGAGCTATCCTGACCATGATTTCTGGTTCTGACCCCTCTTCTGATAGGACAGCTCCCAGATTTTTAACTGTGGTGACAGGTTCTAGCTTTCTGTGGTTGATGGTGATGTTTGTGGAGATACCTTGGGGATTGTTGGTCATTACTTTAGTTATTTCCGTGCTGATATCCTCCCAATACTGGCTTGATACTTTGTCTAGGCGATTGACCAGATCTCTGAGTTCCTATTCATCTCCTTCCAATCAGGCAATAACATCAGTACCACAGGAATAAATACGCTAATTATCATTCTGTTTTTTCAATAACTACCGTAAATTCCGGACTATAGAGCGCACCTGATTATAAGCTGCACCTACCACTATTTGGGCGATTTGCCACTTTTGTACTTACACAAGCCGCACCCATGTATTAACCGCGTGCGCCCGCATTGAAACTTATGACACAACCATAAGTTTAAACCAGACCAGACTGTAAGACCCACGATTGTAACAACATAGATAGCACTCAATCCTAGAACCACAGTTGACATCATGAATGGAAAATGATACCCGTAATTAAGATATGATGCAGACTTGTAAAGTCCGGGTCCCGTTGAAAGTAATCCAAGGAAACAAAATGTTTATTTCCAAAGTTAAGGGTGGGAAAAATATATATCCACTATTATCCGCTGCGACAACAGACAGATCTACCGGTAACTCAGCTTTACCCCAATTCCCATCAGCCCGTGTTTGCTCCGCCCCTTCTTTTTGATTGGCCCGTAGAACACATAACGGAATAAATCTCTAAAATAAATACATTACAAAAATATACAGTTGCAAGTACATATTATACATGGTTACTCATATTTACGAAGAAAAACGGTACACCGAGAGAGTTTTCAAAGCTTTAATAATAATAAAATAACTGTCATCCCAAACCGGGCCTTTGAAAGGTACCAACTCGCTAGTAAGATCACGCTCGCAATGTATCAAACGTGCCTGTTAAAAAAAAAGCATCCCGTGTTTGAGAAATTAACGGTAGATCGTCCTCAACTTCCTCTTCATTACTATCGCCATCAAGGGCGTCTTCCTCATTATCGGAACGTACCTTAACTTTACAAACAACGTATGCTTAAACTTAGAGGTTGCAGTCTTTCTTGGCGCACATATTCTACTGGTCTTAATCTTACCTTTTATACTCCAGCGCCGCTGGTGGCCATAAGAAAAATTCCATGTATTGGCCGCTTCGCTGAATAAGCCGCAGAGCTGAACATTTGGGAAAAAAGTAGCGGCTTATAGTCCGGAATTTACGGTAGTTGTGTCCTTGTAGCATTTCCTAGCATGTGATAACCCCGCGGGTTGTTTATGCCTGCATCCATGTCAATTGCTTTGGCACGCAAAAGGTGCCAATTATTGACAAGTTGTTAAGAGCAAGCCCGTGCTTTTGAAAAGGGCCATTATAAAAATGGGGCCCGGCGTGAATAGCTAGCCAATCGTTACCGAGCCCCTTTCTGTCTCTATCTCTCTCCCTCTTTTGCGCTCACTCGCCCCTTCGCTCCGCTTACATTTGACAACTTACATAATGCCATTCCGCTAAAATAGCTTAAGTGTTACTGCTTCTTTTATCAGGAGAAATTGATTGGGGAAGGCAGTGAGGCGAATGCTAACCGACACACAAAGCTTTCAATAAGCCCCGTTTTTTTTTTTTACCGTGCCGGCTGCATTAAAAGAGGTGGCATGCTGATTGCCTGGTGAAATCCGGGCTAATTGTTTTTGGGCCGGAAACTTCGGGGCAGCATGCATTAAGACCAGGGTTGGGTAGGGTTACTTTAACTTGATTACTTACAATGACTTTTGGATTACTCCAATACCAAATATGCTAATAAAAGACAAAAGAAACTAAATAGGAATAAAATGACTCAATTTTGTGCAGGCTTGGGGAGTAACGGAACACATGGAACGGCAAAAATGATTGGATTTCTTTTCATTTTGTTTCTGTCGCATTTGATGTTAGCTTTGCCGGAGATCAAAGCGATCAAAGCCAGGAGAGAAAGCTTACCACGTGTTGTGAGTCATCATTTTATTCATATTTAGTTTCTTTTGTTTTTTATTAGCATATTTGGTATTGGAGTAATCCAAAAGTAATTGAAAGTAAGTTGAAGTAATCCTACCCAACCCTGATTAAGACGCATAAACGGACAGGGATTGAAAATGTCTCCGGTGGCCATTTTTGGTGATCAATGGGAGAATTCATATAGCGGTTAGTGTTATCCCACTTTGTATTTAGATACAATAATCCCTTGTCTTCTGCAAGGATTAGGTTCCAAAATGTCCGGCGATAGTCCAAATACGTAAAGCAGTATTTATTTCTAAAATGATCTTGTCATGTCCTAAACGGTCGTCATGGCACCCAGCTGGTCCCGCCCCTTGACACCGGCTGAGACAGATTGACTTGATTGCGTGTGGGATACTTAAGCTCTCCTTTTGGGACTGCCCGTTGCCAGACTATTGCTTAACTTGAGGAAAAACCTGTTTGCCCGTTTGTTCTGAGTAAATGCCTAGTTTGAATTTTTGATTGCCTTTAAGCCTGTTTTGTTTTGTCTTTGGTCCCTGTGTGTTGGACAACTTTTATTTTCCAAAATAAAGTGACAGATCGTACACGCAAAATGAGTTCACACCTCCTGCCTCCTGGTCCGTTCCTTGACAGATCTTGCACAACTTTTTGAATAACGAACGACACACTTTTGTTGTTATTGAAAACTACATTTGCCTTCTAGTCAGTAATCCCAAAATGCCACATAGGGCCAACACCCCACACCCCCACCCAAAATATGTGCAAAAATTAAAAGCTTATCGATATACATTGGAAAACTTTAAGAATGTTTCCTGTATTATTCTACAGAAACCATATATTTTTCCATAATCAAAAATGGATAGGTACCTCAGGAACTGTCCTCTTATGGTTCAGATCCTATCTATCACATAGGACGCATTGTGTTAAATATGGTTAAATAACCTCTGAGCCCTTGAGTGTTACCTGTGGTGTTCCGCAGGGTTCAGTACTTGGCCTCCTTCTTTTCAGCATTTACATGCTTTCATTTGGTGATATTATTCGCAAGTATAGTATCAGTTTCCATTGCTACACAGATGACATTCAACGATATCCTCCGATGGAGGAAGATACTATACTGTGGAGATTTGGAGGCCTGCCTCACTTAGATAAAAAGATGGACGTCACTCAACTTGACACTGAAAAGATTGAAATGTTAATTATTGGTCCATCGAAAATCCGTAACTTGTTCTCAAAAACTGCTCTGAACATTGACAAATGAAATATCACCCATAATGACTCAAAAATCTAGGTGTCACCGTCTTTGTCTCTGTCACCGTTTCCGTTTATTTGTCTTTTTCTATTTTGTCTTTCTCTTTTTGTTTTTCTTTTATTGGGTCGTATTGTTCTTTATCTGTCTTTCTCTTCTCTTTGTCTTTGTATTTCTCTATTCTCTTTATCTTTGTCTTTGTATTTCTCATTTGTCTTTGGTTTTCTCTTTCTCTTTCCCTTTGTCTTTGTCTGTGTTTTTTCTCTGCCACTGTCTCTGTCTCTATCTCTGTTTTTGTCTCTGTTTCAGTCTCCGTCTCTGTCTCTGCCACTGTCTCTGTCTCCATTTATTCGTCTTTCTCTTTTTTTATCTTTCTTTCTCTTTTTGTTTTTCTTTTTTTCTGAGGGGGGGTCTTTTTCTTTAGCTCTGTCTTTCTTATTCTCTGTCTCTTTCTCTTTCTCTTTCCCAGTATCACCCACCCCTATTTCAGAGGCACACATATTTATTCTCCCCCTGAGCGATAAACATATTAGCCTAACTGAAATTGCAAGAAGCCATGCATCTGGTGTAATTCATTATGCACCTCTGCGCTCACCTCATTGATGTCTTCATTGTTTCACATTGAATGACTCGATTTCAGTAATTGGCTTGTGTGGCTCAGCTTTGACGCAATTAAATAGATCATTAAAAGGTCATCTTAGTCTTTGTTCAAGAGTGGGGGGATTGGAGTATCAAGTGATTGGAATTATGGCTCTTTTTTGAGAACCTGATAGGATCTGGTACACCTCCTTCCACCAGAGGGCGCCATCTGGGTTTTATGACACCACACACCTGTCCCTAATTATCCTAACCCTTTTTAATAACATTTTTGATAGTACACGTCATCAGGTCACGATCATTTCTAAGGCCGTTGCTAGATAAGATTTAGTTTTTGCTTCCTGTTTCTGATTTAAATAGTTGGTTAGTTTATTGAGCCCACTTGGTTTTGTTTGTTTTTCTTTTTTTTATTGTATTTCTACTCTATGGCAGTTTTTAGAAAAAAAGTTTGGTTTCCGATGTCTTTGTTAAGACATTTTGCGAGTGTTTTTGTGCCCACTTGTTTGTTTTTTACTTTGTTCCTTGCACTTTCCATTTCTGGTGTCGTTTTGTTGTCTCAGGTTTGGATACCGTGTCTGGTTTTGTGTAGTTTGAACATTTAGTTGTTTTGTGACCCCTTGTTAGTTTGTTACTTTGTACCTCATTCTTAAATACCATCCCTCTTTTTGAACACACCTGCCTTGGATCCTGCTTCCCCTTCACTTAGGTCCATTCATTTCATTGTCACAAAACGTTAACCCATTTTGTGACAATGACAATAAAGGTATATTCTATTCTATTCTATTCTATTCCCCCAAAAACGTGACGTGTTCGGCTCACTAACAAGAGCGGGCCCGCAAATGGCTCTTTAGATTAGTTTTTGTTGCTTTAATTGTTTAATATAAAATTATGCACAAAATGACCTCATATTTAATCTAAAAATATATTATACTACAAAGTTAGATATATATACAAAAAAAATAATTTCAATCGACTGTGTCTCAAACTTAATAAACCTGGGGGCCAATGGAACAAGGGTCCAGGTGAAGTTGAGCAAAATCACAAAAAGATCTCAAAATAAAAAAATAAATAATATTAAATCAAACCAATCAGAAGTACATGAATCCAAGATCTTTTAGCGCTGCACTTAAAGGGGGAAATGTGTTTTGATACTTCATTACCTCATTGATACAATTTTCGCAAGTTTTTAAGTCACTTTTTAAAAATATTGAAAACAGCTATAATGTACGAATTGTTGGGAATTAATATCACAATGTACCGTTTACCAAATTGTTCAAATTAGTTCCTCCCATGGGCGTGCCAAGGAAGCCCAACGTGGGCTCCACCACCTCTCCACGATGTCTGGAAAACTCAAAACAACACCGAGCGTTTCTACGTCATCAAGGCCTTGTTCTCAAAACATCGGCTGCCGTCGTCCGTCAGAGTCCTGTTATCAAAATTCCTTAGTCAAAATATTCTGCATTTGAAACAGCGTGACCTGTCCTTAAACTACAGCCTAGTCAGTGAATATCTTGCATTGAACTCAATAAATGTAACTTGTATTCAATCGTATAAAATCCTTTATAGTCAAATGTATAAAATCCTTCAATAGTCATCAAAGCCCTTATAGCCATTTTCATTTGGCATAGCAATAAAACATCCGGCTGTAAAATTGCAAATATACAGTCAACCATATTTATTAAAATGACAATACAGTATAGCATCGTGTAAACAATTAATGCAGGGTAGGTAAAATGATGTAACATATCTGAAGAGTCAATGACAGTACTATAAAACCCATTCATTTTTCACAGATGGTACAGGAGAAATGCGGGATATATCTATAGGGGTAATCCTAGCCTTGTTCTTAGACCGGTCCGGAGTAGGTTAGCTGAAAAGAATATATCACCGTAGTAACTGATCCAAGTTAGATTTAACCTGTTTTCATGCAAGCGACCTGAGGATAAATTCAGTCAAGATAATAAACACATCAATATTGTGTTAGGTTGTACAGTGTACCGTCCCATTTTTATGCCTGGTTCTGGTTTGGTTACTTTGGTCGCTGTTAAATGAAAATGAAATGATCTGCATTTATATAGCGCTTTTCAAGTCAATGACTTCCCAAAGCGCTTTACATTGTGCTTCACATTTCCCAATAGCAGCTGTGATCTGTGCAGCCATGTAAGGCGCTAACCTGCTAATTGGGGGTATTGGGGGTTCAGTGTCTTACCCAAGGACACTTCGACAGGTAACACGGACAAGCCGGGATTCGAACTGGGATCCCTTAATCCTAAAACGATCGCTCTACCTCCTGAGCTACTGCCGCCCTACATATCCTGACCCCTTATAATGACATGTTTGATAGCAGACGTCATCGGGTCATTATCATTTCCAAGGCTGCTCCTGTTTCTGATTTAGACAGTTGGTTCATTTTTTAGCCCACTTGGTTTGGTTTGTTTTACTTTGTTTATTGTATTTCCACTGCCTCAGCAGTTTAAAAAAAACAAAAAAAAGTTTTGTTTCTGGTGTCTTTGTTAAGACATTTTGCGAGTGTTTTTGTGCCCACTTGTTTGTTTTTTACTTTGTTCCTTGCACTTTCAATTTCTGGTGTCGTTTTGTTGTCTCAGGTTTCTGAGATCTGGTTTATTTGTGTTTGTCGTTCCTGTTTTTAGTCAATAAATACCGACCATTCCTGCTTCCCTGCATTTGGGTCCACCGATATGTCTATTTCTGACTGCAACTCAAAAAAGACCTAGCGCAGGACCGGAATGGCATGCTCTTAAGCCCGACGAGTAAGTGCACATTTATAGAGGAAAGGAATAATTGGTGAAAAGAGACACGCTTGTCAAAAAGCGTCCTCGGCGCGGACATCCACCGAGAGCTGGCGGTGGAAAACACAGCGAGGAGCAAGCAAGCATTTCCCTGTGGGCTTGAGGTTCAGGCGCCGGGTCACCCCGTTCACCAATTATTCGGATTTTATGGGGGAAGATGAAGTCTTTTTACTCGGCGGAGGTTAACTTCCGAAGGCATCGCATAAACAATGTTTGGCACGTTACTTTAAAAAGGGTTTTAGTTAGAGTTACTCCCTCCTTCTTCCAAAAAGTAACTGTTAGTAAATGAGTTGCTCTGTAGTAAAAGTAACTAGTGTTAGAGTATTAAAATAGGTCACTGAGTATGTTGTCACCATAACAGGAGTTTTGCAGCTATATTAAGTTTATAATTTGGTCATCACAGCATTACTTAGATGATTACATTATTCATTTTAATTGTTATAAATGGATGGATTGATAAATTCACACGTCCAGCAGTATCCTTGTGTTGAAAATAAAACAATAATAAAGTAAAAGGACTATAATACATAAATACCCAATGTAAGGTGTTGATATAGAGTATTTGAATAGTGCTACATAAAATACACACTGTAATAAAAATAGGGTCATATGCAAATGTGGGGTGGGGTTTAATGTGGGCTTTTACTCCCCCGGGTGGAGTTAAAGAGCCTCATGGCCTGAGGATCTCCTTAGTCTGTCCGTGGAACAAGACTGTGACAGCAGTCTGTCTCTGAAGGTGCTCTGCTATAGATAGATAGATAGATAGATAGATAGATAGATAGATAGATAGATAGATAGATAGATAGATAGATAGATAGATAGATAGATAGATAGATAGATAGATAGATAGATAGATAGATAGATAGATAGATAGATAGATAGATAGATAGATAGATAGATAGATGGATAAACAATACTATATATCCCTTTATTTACTTTGGTTGTATCAATACTAAAAATCCAACTATCATCCACCAGTACTAAAATGGAAAAAAAAAAAGAACCTCCGTCTAAAATGACACAACGTTGCACTATTTTCTGTGTGGGATGTTTCAAACTCTTCTCATTGTCTTAGGATAAGATCACAGCGAGTCACGGTTCCAAAGGACTCTATTCGACTGCGCGTTCCGACTGACTTAACACAGTAAAACATCAAACTCCGATTTCATACAACAAAAGGAATCATTTCGTTGTTTTGCACACCAAAACACAAAGTTCACACGTGTCCTTTGATAGCTGTTGTCTTGATTCTCTTGAACTGTCGTACTGTGCCGACAATTACTCAACAACAAAGGAAAAAATGTGGGCAAGGAAAAACCAAAGGGCTCATAAAAGAGGCTGAATTATACACTTGATCAACATTAAATGAAGGATCAAAAATTCAATGTCTTCACTTTTGCAATGTTGTTGCATTTTACTCTTTGAAATTTTCAAGAAAACACGAAAAAAGGGTTGTTTATAGGGATCAATATTGATTAAAAAAATCTACCTACCTACCTACCTATCTACCCAACCACATCTCTCGACCAACCTACCTACCTACAGTACCAACCAGCCTACCTACCAACCTAATTACCTACCTACCTCTCTCTACCTACCTTACTTACTTACTTATTGCTCCAGCGAAGGTCGGGGGGTCCCGTCCCTGTGCGTTGAGCCGACCAGATGAACCAGGTTTTTCCAATGCTGGCGGTCTTGTGCCAGCTGTTCTGCATCCTCTACGGCAACTCCGTGTTGTTGGAGGTCGCCCGCAACGACGTCGAGCCATCGAGTGCGGGGTTTCCCTCGTGGTCGTCTCCAGCCTGCGGCCTTTGGGTCAAACTGGAGAATGGCTCGTGTCGGATGGTCTGGTGGTAGACGAAGGACATGGCCAAACCAGCGGGTGCGGCGTTGTGCGACCAAGGAAGATGCTTGGGGCTGGCACGTGCGGGCTCTGAGCTCTTTATTGGAGACTCGCTGGGGCCACCTGATGTTCTCGATGGTTCTGAGAGCCCTGCTATCAAAACCATCGATTCTTGTGGCCAGGGTGTCGTTCAGGGGCCATGTTTCTGAGCCATAAAGCAGGATAGGGAGTACGGCGAGGTTGTAAATGCGGAGCTTCGTCTTGCGTGCGATGGTCTGGTGCCGCCAGAGTGGTTTCCAGAGAGACTGCAGAGCAGATGCTGCCAGGGCTCTTCTGCGGAGAATCTCTGGTTTTAGGTCCCCATTGTCTGTCACCATGGACCCCAGATATACAAAGCTCTTGACAGGCTCTACGATGTCGCTACCAATTTGGATGGGAGGTGGATCTGGTCCATCACCGACATACATGAACTTGGTTTTCGTCCAACTCACTTGCAGGCCAAGCCGCGCTGCCTCTTCGCTGTAAATGCCCAGAGCGTCTCTCAGCTGGCTGTAGGAAGTGCTGAGAATGATGGTGTCGTCAGCATACTCCAGGTCAGTCAGGTGGTAGTTGCCGAAAGACACTCCGGGGATGCGCTCACTAACCCTGAACATCAGATGGTCGATGATGCAATTAAAAAGGTCGGGAGCAGCCACACAGCCTTGGCGAACGCCGCTGGAGATAGCAAACCAGTCGGAGTCAATGCCGTTGATACGGACACAGCTCTCTGTGTTGCTGTAGAGCAGCTTGAACAGGGCTATGATCTTGGGTGGTGCTCTGAGAGCTTGGAGGATGTTCCACAGTGAAGAGTGGCAGACGGTGTCAAAGGCGGCCTTCAGATCAATGAATCCGATATATAGATGGCGATCTTTACGGAATTCACGGGTCTTTTCTATCAGCAAACGGACGGCAGAGATGTGGTCCGTTGTGGAGCGGTTGGGCATAAAGCCAGCCTGCTGGGGACGGCGGCAGCTTCTGATTGCTGGAAGGGCACGGCTGAGCAAGATCCTGGTAAAGACCTTGCCCGGGATGGAGAGTAAGGTTATGCCTCTGTGGTTTCCACAGACAAGCCTGTCGCCCTTGCATTTCCAGAAGGGCAAGATGACTCCTCTGGTCCAGTCGGTGGGCAGCTGCTCCGATTCCCACACCTGGTTGAATAGGCGGGTTAGCCACTCCACCATGCCATCACCGCCGGCCTTGAGCATCTCGCCGGTAATGGCACAGATGCCGGGGGCTTTCTTGGTGTTCAGCTTCTTCAGAGCAGCTCTCACTTCCTCGGGTGTTACGGGGTCTGTGCAGCAGGTGTCGTTAGGAGGTGCTGTGCTCGCAGCCCGTAGGAGGGTGGGATCAGCCGGGATGGTGCTGTGCTGCAAGAGGAGGCTAAAGTGCTCCTTCCAGCGCTCGAGGCAGTTGGCTTCTGTCATGATGAGGTTGCCGTCTGAGTCCTTTACCAGGGCTGTCTTTATGTGTGGGCCGCTACGGGCTTGGCGTAGTAGACTGAATACGCGGCTCATGTTGTTGTTGTTGGCCGCGGACTCAAGCTGTTGGGCTTCTGCCTGCCAAAACCTCTCCCTATCTTCAGCAATGGCCACATTGCGCAGGCGATTCAGTCTCCGATACTCTGTGAGGTCGCCTCGGAGTCGGGCCTCACGCCGCTGGTCTATGATGTTTAGTGTCCTCTCTGATATCCAGGGCTTTCTCGGGGAGGATCGCGGGCGTCCGAGGACATTGTGAGCAGACTGGAGGACACTTTCCTTGAAGGCCGCCCAGTCTGTCAGCTTGTCAGGAGCCAGGGTATCAAGAGAGCGGCGGATGGAGCAACTGAAGTCTCTGGCGATGTTGGGGTCGCTGAGTCGGGAGGAGTCGGGGCGAGGCAGAGTCTTGTGCTGGTTGGCTCGGAGCTTTAGCTTGAGCTGGGCCACCAGCAGACGATGGTCTGTGTTGCCAAGCTGTGCTCCTCTGAACACCCGGCAGTTGGTTACAAACGACTTCCAGCGTCGTGATATCAGGATGTGGTCCAATCCCTTCCTGGTTCTGCCATCTGGGCTGTACCACGTCCAGTGATGGATGCATTTCCGGGGAAACCAGGTGTCAGCAACACAAAGGTTGTTTTGGTGGCAGAGGAGGAGGAGGCGGTTGCCATTGTCGTTTGTTGTGCTGTCAACGAAGGTGGTGCCGACAGGTGAGCCGGGGGACCGATCAATGCTGGATAGAGTGGCGTTGGCATCAGTGAGGATGATGGTGACGTCGTGTGGTGGGGCTTGGTTGACAGCCTGGTGGAGTTGGTCAAAGAACGCGTCCTTCGCATCCTCATCAGCGACATCGGTGGGGGCGTAGGCGACGATCACTGTCATCTTGCCGTGATGGTGGAGGAATCGAGCAGACAGTAGTCTGTCACTTATTGGTGTCCAGCTGATGAGGGACCTCCGGAGGGCTTTTGGAATGGCAAGAGCCACACCGTAAAGGCCGGTCCGACTCTCGGGGCCACTCCAGATGTAGCAATGGTTGCCAGCTGTTGTTTCACCATTGCCTTGCCATCGTACTTCACAGAGCCCTGCCATGGTGATGTTATAGCGACAGAGCTCTCGGGACAGCAGGGTGGCAGCTCCGGGGCGAAGGAGTGTCTGGACATTCCAGGTGGCGACACGGGTCTTATGACGAAGATCGATCCGTACTCGTTGGTCGGGGGCAGGCTGGGGTCCGTTACCGTGTTGGTCAGTCCGGCTTCTTTCTCTGGTCAGTTTCGTAACAAAGTGTGTTTCTCCTGGGTGAGTTGTTAGCCCTCCGCAGGATAGTCGGTTGGTGGGGCTGCCACCTCACAGCGTACCGACACGCTGGGGTCTTTGTTTGTCTGGAACCTACCCCGGAGACCGGCCCGCCATGGGTGACCCTACCAGGAGCAAGCTCCCGACGGTATCGCTCTCCAGGGTCACTGGAACACGCAAGCCCCCTCGCCGCATCAAGGCCAGACCCATCCGAGGGGGCTCTACCTACCTACCTCAATCTATAACTCTATATCTATCTATCTCTACCCATTTTATCCGTACATCTATCTCTCCCTGTCTCTATCTCTCAGTCTTTCTCTACCTCTATCTCTCTCTCCATCTCTAACCCTATTTCAACCTCACTCTCAAACTCTACCTCACTACCTCTACATTTATTTATCTCTGCCTCACTCTTTTTTATATATATACACCTGTCTCTCTCTCTCTCTGTACCTCCCTCTACCTCACTATCTCTACGTCTCTGTATCTCGACCTCTCTCTCCCTCAACCTCTATCTCTACCTCACCCTCTGTCTCTCTGTCTCTAACTCTATCTCTATCTCCCTTTTACTACACCCTTACCTTTACCTTTTTCTTTACCTCTCTATCTCTATCACTATATATATCTTTCCTCTTTCCTACATTTCTCCCTCTACCTTACTCTTTACCCCTCTATCTCTATCTGTCATCGCTGTCCATTGCCCTTACTTGGGCCCGCTCGTTTGGCTCCAGCTGCTGCCTGTTGCCTGATTGGCTTCCCTCCTTTTTAAACTCAGTGCTCTCATTAACTCCTTCTCAGTCCGTCAACGAATTTCTGCACTTGCAAGATTTGTATTTTGACTCTGTCTGGTATCCTGCTTGTGTATCCAGTATCGATCCCGTCTGTCTCGTCCTGTCCGGTATCTTGCTCCAGTCTCCAGTATCCGGTATTGATCCCGCCTGTCTCGTCCTGTCCGGTATCTTGCCCCAGTCTCCAGTATCCGGTATCGATCCCGTCTGTCTCGTCCTGTCCGGTATCTTGCTCCAGTCTCCAGTATCCGGTATCAATCCCGTCTTTCCTGTCCTGTCTGGTATCTTTCTCGTGTATCCATTATCCGGCATCGATTCCGTCTGTCCTGCCTTGTCCGATATCTTGCTCCAGTCTCCAGTATCCGGTATTGATCCCGCCTGTCTTGTCCTGTCCGGTATCTTGCCCCAGTCTCCAGTATCCGGTACCGATCCAGTCTGTCTTGTCCTGTCCGGTATCTTGCTCCAGTCTCCAGTATCCGGTATCAATCCCGTCTGTCCCGTCCAGTCTGGTATCTTTCTCGTGTATCCAGTATCCGGCATCAATTCCGTCTGTCCTGCCTTGTCCGGTATCTTGCTCCAGTCTCCAGTATCCGGCAACAATCCTGTCTGTCCTGTCCTGTCCGGTATCTTTCTCGTGTATCCAGGATCCGGCATCGATTCCGTCTGTCCTGCCTTGTCCGGTATCTTACTCCAGTCTCCAGTATCCGGTATTGATCCCGTCTGTCCGTTATCTTGGTTGTGCATCGAGTATGTGGTATCAATCCCGTCTGTCCTGCCCTGTCAGGTATCTTTCTCCACTACCCAGTATCCGGTATCGATCCCAACTGTTCCGTCCTGTCCGGTATCTTGCTTCAGCTCTACCTCTACCACACTCTCTCATTCTCTCTCTATCTCCGCTTCCCTCAATATCTTTACCGCACATTTTACCTCTCTCAACCTCTACTTTTCTCTCTACCTTTCTCTCTACCTCTTTATGTCCCATTTTCAATATTAGACAACCGCATCAAACAGAAAATGAGTAAAAAGTATCTGATAGTGGAACAAACATGTTTTTATGTTTTGTATCGCAATATCCAGTCGTTGTCCCGATAGTGGGGTTCCCATATTGTGGGACTTTGCATGCTGAACTGTAAGTGCACTCGGTCCCCAAGGGATTCTGCGTTTTGTGATGCCTCGGCCCCCCGCGGTGATAATAGGGTCTAATTGCGTGTGCCTCGCCGCAGGCCAGGAGCGCAGGGCAGAGCAGGCGGTATTAAGCGGGTGATCCTCTCCCATGTAAATGACCAAATAATGCGCTTGCTTTCCTTCAGCACTAGCCCGGCTTGTTTATTCAGCAGTGCAGTAGTTATTGATGAAACGCTTAAGTAAGAATTACTCACCACCTACCCCTACTTGCTCTGTCTGTCTGCTCAAAACACTAGTCAGTCTCATGCCCTTTAACTTTATTTATGTTTTTGTTTGATTGAATATGACAGGAGCCTGTGAAACTTCAGTCCAGTCGGACATCAGCAGAAGTCCCCCTGAGCAGAGTCAGTTGGGCCTGTCATTCCCGGGGTACCCCTCCATGGGGCCACAGGTGAGTCAAGTGATTTGTTTTCTGCATCCTTGTCTCGATAAATATGGTCTATTCGGGTTTCTGATAAGCTTATGGTTTAGTAGACATTTAAAAATAAAGACGGATGACAACTGTGAAGTTCTGACTTGCAAAGAGAACAGGAGAAGACTACAAAAAACCCTCATGATGCAACCATTTCATATCTGTTCCAATGATCCTCTTCTCAGCCCTTTTTTATTATTAAGTATGCTCTCATTTGGGGTTTTGATAGATTTGTAGTTACGTAAACACTTAATATAAGGAGAGAAGACATCCATAAAGTTTTTACTTGTAGGTAGAACTGGAGAAGACTATGAAAAATCCTCATGAGGCAACCATTTCATATCTGTTCCAACGGTCTTCTTCTGACCCCCCCCCCCTTTTTTTTTTTTTACTAAATATGCCCTTATTTTGGTTTTTGATACTTTTGTAGTTCAGTAGACACTTAATATAAGGAGAGAAGACATCTATAAAGTTTAAACTTGCAAGGAGAACAGGAGAAGACTACAAAAAAAAAACCTCATGATGCAACCATTTCATATCTGTTCCAATGGTCTTCTTCTGACACCCCCTTTTTTAACTAAATATGCCCTTATTTGGGTTTTTGATACATTTATAGTTAAGTGGACACTTAAATTAAGGAGAGGAGACATCTATAAAGTTTGAACTTGTAAGGAGAACATAAGAAGACTACAAAAAAACAAACTTAATGATGAAACAGTTTCATTTCTGTTCCAACGGTCTTCGTCTGACGGAAACACAAGTCCCAAAAAACAGTTTCGTGTAGCGTCCTAGCTTAGCAGTTAGCCCTTCCCGGGGTCGGATACCTGTCTGACCACACAAACCTTCCTACCTTTATACAAATTAATGTGCGCCACCCTAAGGACTAAACAATGCTAACATTCGATCACTGGAATACAAAAAGGAAATAAACACACAAAATCGCAACAAAATGAGATGTGGTCCCTCTTAAACGCGTCAAATGAACAGGTAGAAAAGATCGAGCGGGGCTTTATTGCCATCTACTGTTAAAAAGTGTATTGTACCCTTCAATTTTTTTTTCTTCTTAGCATTTTTATGCCAAGAAAAGGAGTCAGCGATGTCATGATTGCCGATTGAGCGCAGCTGCGGCGGCTTAATTGGCGCCAACAGCCCGGACAGCTGATTGGCTGTCACTCTCTTTTTAAACCCCCGGCTTCTTCTTGGAAGCCCTCAGATTGTTATGCAAACTGTTGCCTTCAGCTCAGTAAGCCCTTTCGTCCGACTCCTTTTTTGCCCTGCCTTTTTCTGCCTGATCTTTGTTGCCAACCTGTTTCTGGAACTGACTACGATCTGCATGCCTGTTACCTGACCTGTTTTGCCCCGTTACCTGCCTACCTCCTGCTACCGACCTCGCTTATGAACTCGACACCGCCTTTGATCTTGCTATTCCCGCCTGTCTCCGATCCTCCTCGCCAGAAGTGCCACTTCCGCACTGCTCGCTCCTTTTGTCCGTCAGCCATCGGATCGTGGAAGCAAGCCTTACTCTCCCTCTTATTCAATAAAAACTGAGAAAACGAGCGCTATTGGGTCCTGTTTCCGTTTCTGGTCTGTGACAAGCGACCCACTTTTGGATACCGAGCCACTACTTGAGAAACACTGCACTGGAATAAATAGGTGAATCCAAGGGCAGCGGTTCGTCCTTGCATAGGATGCACCGTGCTTCTTCAGTGTCGGCAGCGAGCCAGAAATAAAGACCAGCTTCTGGCAGTTCCCTTCCATAGAATGTATGAATGTTGTCAGGCTGGTCGAGCAGTGTCGAGCAAACACTTTGGAGAAACAAAAGAGCGCTTGCACGCCCTACCTAATTCTCCTCCGGCCGGATCAATACTTTTGATATATTCCCCACTGCTGTGTTGGATATTGTCGGAACTACCATTATCCGCTGCTGGTTCAGCCGACGTGAAGCCACCTTGTCTTCCTCTTGCTCGCACTTAGGGTGACAAAAGTCATCTCTTTGGACCATTATGGGTAATTTGTCAGCAGCCGGGTTGCCCGGCGGATCGCCGAGCCTCCCCGTGCCCCTGATGGGCAAGAGAGGACAAGCCCCCCATTGTGCAGCCATTGTGCTGGAGGCGCTCGGTGGGGCGCCCCCCTCCCTATGAGACCACTTGTTATTAATCAGCCATTCGGCTTGCCGAGTGCTAGCACACGACTGCTTTATAATGGGTGAGGCTGAGCAGAGTGTTGAACCTCCGTTAGGAAGCTTTTCTTTCCAAACGGCGCCAAAAAGAGCTTTTGTCAACGGTGGAGGTGAGTAGTTTCTTTTGAGCGGTTTGAAATCGCCGCAGGACAAAAGTGATGACATTTTCTGTACTTTTCTGTCACGACTATCCAGTGATTCATATCCAATTTTCCCGTTGTTAGGAAATAAACTATTAAAAAATGTATCGTTTACCAAATTTTTCGAATTAGCCAAACACAAACTTCATTCTCCTAACAATGCATGATCGTTTCTTTGAGGAAAAATTAACAAGAATAGCCGACATTTTCACACGGAGGCAGAATTATTTTCTTAAATAATAAACTAAGTGAATTCCATCGAATTAGCCGAATTAGTGTGGCTCTTCGTCGAGCCTCTCTCTCGATTGTTCCTCGCGATCGATCTTCTGAAGTTTTTCTGCCCACGTCTTTTCACCAGCTGGCGTGCCGGCTCCCATGGGTGTGCTGACACCTCCCATGGGTCGGCCAGATGCCAGCTTCACCACCTCCTCGCCGAAGGGCGTCGCGATGTCTAAAAAACTCATAACAGCAGAGCTTATCAGAACAACTTCTCCAAACAATGTCTGCTTTCCTGCGTCACAGAGGCTCCTCCGCCGTCCGCCCTTGTCCCAGTTCCAGCTGTTTTCTGTAAACATCATTCCTCTAGGTTATATTGACCTCGCCCCACAGCTCAGCCAGTGAATATCTATTTAAATGTAATTTATATTTGATCGTAAAAAATCCCTTATAGTCAAAAATATATAAAATCCTTCACCGTGTTTGTATTCACTTATTACAGCAGTGGGCTGTGAGGGCCTGCAAGGCCTTCTCTGCTTACCTTAAATATATCTGAATTATGTGATATTATGATTCAACAATTCTAAATAGTCTACAAGCTTCCTTTGTCACGAACCAGGACAGGAAACAGGAATGGAGAACCCAATCGCGTAACGTACTCACAGTTTATTAGGGAGAGGAGGAACGCGCGCCCACTCGATCCGGGGATCGATGGTCACGGAAGTCGATTGAAATCCGAACAAAAGAGTTGTCAAAATCAAACAGATCAGGCCCAAAATAAAACAGGATCAAACACAGGCAAATTCGCAGAACTAGGCAATTCACACAGAGTTTAACAGAAGTCTTGCAGACGCTCTGACAAGTAAGTAGTCCGGCAGCAATCTGTCAATACGTTTCAGCTGGTGTCAGTGGGCGGGGCCAATTTGGGCGCCGTGGCAACCGTGACAGAACCTGGCGCCACACGGCAGGGACCAATTGAGCGCCATGGCAACCATGACATCCTTTCATTCTTCTTCCTTGTTAGCTGCATCTAGATGTGTGATTCACACGCCTATTGGGGGCATAGGGGTTCAGTGTCTTGCCCAAGGACACTTCATTCAACTCTCATTTAACTCAGAAGAGCCAGGAATCGAACCTGCGACCTCTTGGTTCTGAGAACAGCCATCTACTTCCTGAGCTACTGACGCCCCCTAGCCTCCTAGACTCATAAACTACCCGGAGGCCTTCACACCCTGACATCAGTCTTCAAAAGAGCTGTTGGTTTCCATTCCAAATCAGATTCCGAGTTGGCCTCTGAACGCCTGCTAGAAGGTCTTGAGTAACGTCACCGGTTGCAACTTCTGTAGTGAATGCTTCGACTTCTTTCTATAATACAACAATCTTTTGTCCTGAATTATACAGTATCACTTTAATCCCCAACTTTTGTCAATGTCATAATTCTTATATGTCCTACAGTCGCTGCTGGTGGCCCAACAGTTGGCCAACGCGGTCGGTGGCGCCATGTCTGGGGCGGCTGCAGCGGCGGGCATGAAACAGCCAATCCTTATTCCCTTCAACGCCGGCGGCCACCTGGGCAGCCAACAGGGCGTTGTCCTCTCATTGCCCGCTACCAACCTTCAGAACCTACTGGCGGCTGCGGCCGCAGGAGGCATTATGACACTTCCTCTCCACAACCTGCAAGGTAAGACGAGCCTAAGTGGCATTAGCTGCATTTTTTTCAACCGTACGTTTGGGACAACTGGGGTAGGATCTGGTACAGGTGTAACCACGGTGTACCCGTCCCACCAAAGATCCACATTCACGCTGGACTGGATGATGAGGCTTTCATTCCAGTTGCTGCAACGAGTGGCAACATATCCACAACATGTGGTTAGCACCTCCGCTGGCTTTTAACACGTTAGCAGCGCGCTGGAGACTGCTCTAAACATCTCAAGTAGTTTTCTTTTCAGTTTACATAAAATACATTTTAGAATATCAACCATCACAATACATTTTTACATACATTTTCACAAGATACTTTTAACAAGTAATCGTATAGTGGTTTTTTAATCTGAATTTTAACCAACATCATCCTTTTTAGATATATGAGAAAATAGAAATAATTACAATAACGAGTGTGAAAACAGGAACACTTTACCTGCAATGAGTGACACAACATATCCACAACATGTGGTTAGCACCTCCGCTGGCTTTCAACACTATAAGGGGAATTAGCATTTTAGTACAACATCCAAAACTAACATAAATGGCGACAGAAACAAACGAAAATAAATCCAAAAGGCTTGACACCATCAATCACATTACTGCGCATGTTGAGAGATTTGTCAGCTGTGGTTTTAATGTTTACAATTAACTTTTTGCGGAGCACCAAAAGATCATGGCTTACCGTTAGCAGCGCGCTGTAAACTGCTAACAATATCCGCAGTCTGCTCATAAAATCAGAAGCCAAACCAAACCTCATACCAGCAGGTGGCACTGTTGAACTCGTCATTGCAGGACGCTTATACACAAACTATACAAACTTATTTCAGCAGGAATTTCAACTAAACAAAAGTTATTATTACACCTGTTACACAGGGAATTGGTACCAGTATGGCACCTGTCCTGACATAACCTAGATCGAATAAAAACACTACCGCAATCTTCGGACTATAGAGCGCACCTGGTTATAAGCTGCACCCAGTACATTTTTAAAGGAAAAAACATTTTGTACATACATAAGCCGCACCTGACTATAAGCCGCATGTGCCCACATTGAAACATAGGATATTTACACAAAAAGACGGTACATAGAAAGAGTTTGAACAATATACGATGCCACCAGTCATTGAAATACTTCATGTCACATATCATTGGAAAGTGGCGGCCCGTGCATTTCACACTTGGGCCTTCAGTAGTACTATATCTGGATCAATCCAACCCTCAATGATTATTTTACTGGCTATACAACATTTACTGCATGCAGCTGTGATTCCTTATCAAATTGCATTATTATTTAGGAATAAAGCCACATTTTACTCAACCAAAATCCTATTTATTTGTGCACAAAATCCATCCTCTTTTCTTTCCTCAAGAAGATTTCAATTACTCTGTTGAAGAGATTATCTGTGCATTTCAGTTGCATCAAGAAGTTTTTTTCTATCACTATCGAAGCCAAAGCTGAAAGTCAAGTCTGTCCTGTGGTATATCTGGTATGAGTTTTTATTCGAGGGCTGAAAAAGTCAGTTTGATGGAAGTAGTGAACACAAGGATTTTTTCCCTCACTTTTTCATTGTGATATTGCCGTTACCGTAGTTTTGTTACGCTTTCTAGAAGGCCATGGGATTGCCAACTCAATATCTGATTGGCTAAACCAGAACCCATGGCGAACCATACATAGGTCTTTTCATAAGTACATACAGCTCAAAAATAAAATTATACTCATGCAAGTATTGTCTGTAGTGTTTCAGTTGTGATAAGCACAAAATCAAGTCCAGTGTGCGCCTAGTTGATGTGGCACCGACAGCGGTCCAGTATGTAAAGAGCATACTCCCCACTACAGTTTACAGTCAAGGTGTCACACCGACAGACCCGCATTTTGGCTGTATGTCGCTAAGGAATCCTTTATATGGAAGCTCATGAAACAATTTAGGTTCACTGTTGAGATACGGTGTGATGCAAACCCACAGAAAAACTGTAAACACCCAGAAACGCAAGTCCAAGCACAAAGAGCAATTTGAATGGGTGAGCGGTAGGAGCGGTCGGAGCTGTGCGCACAGCACATTTCTCTCTGCACAGTGCTGTCTGTGACAAAAATAAATACTTAAGTATCCTCGTTTACGGTATTTTGCGACATTTTTTACAAAGAACTCTGCTTGCAGTTTGTATTGAAGCCATTATTTATGAGAAAAAAGAAGCTCAAATTGAGCCTCAACGGTTTTAAGTAATTGCGGGAGGGAGACAAATTTAAAGTGGTATATTCGTTAATATGGGACACAGGCTCTGGCATGAGTATTATTTCATAAATGTTATCAAATCATCTGATGTCATGCAGTGAAATGAAATGTTCGTGAAAAATTAGCTTTTGTCTGGGAAGCAGGTTTGGCAGTTTTTTTTATTATTTTTTTTTCAAATATGGTGTGGCTCTCTCCCCCCAAAAATCTAAATATTTTGCTATTATGACACTTGAGATGGACAGCACGGCAGCTGTGTTGTAAGCTCGTCCGCGGCACAGTTCTAAGGTCACGGGTTCAAATCCAGCCACCAGCCTTCCTGTGCGGAGTTTCCACTGGGCACTCTGGTTTCCTCCCACATTCCCAAAAAATATGCATGTCAAATTAATTGTTAGTCTCTGTGTGCCCTGTGACTGGCTAGCAACCAGTCCAGGGTGTTCCACTTCCCGAGGATAGCTTGGATGGGCTCCAGCACCCCCGTGACCCTACTGAGGATAAGCGGTGTAGATAATGGATGAATGGGTAGATGATTGGAAAGACTCTTTGGTTCAGAAATTTCCCTGACCCCTGGACTAAACCAGCAGCTTTATTGTCACTTATTTTATTCCTCTGGGCCTTCAGAACTGATTGTGAAGGCCACCAGGTAGATTTTAGACCCTGGCAACAAGAATGGCTAAAACGTAATTGGTGAAATGCTTAATTAGAAAACTGGAAACAGTGCAACCAGAGCAAAAGCGACGAAAGCAAGCTGACAATTTGGATTCATGGACAAAGCGTCATCAATATCACTCGATTCATATATTTTTAGGACAGCAGAGAAGGCCTTGCAGGTTTTGACAGCCCGCCACTGGTCGCTATTCTCTCCATTTTGCCCATGTTGGCGACACAGCCATTTTTTTTTCTCTTCTTCCAAACAGCGACAGCTCAGCAGCCTTTAGGGCATTGTCAGTCCATCATGGACTGGCCTGAAGGAGCAAAGCATATTAATTACAGGTCACCGTTTTGCAGTGTGCCGCAAAAGCACTCTGCGTCGCTTTTCACTCAATTCTCCTTTTTTTATCCCGTTCTTATCCTCCCATCCCCTGAGCTTACGCGCGCCGTTTAAACTTTCATGTCCAAATGTTCCCTTTTGATCATACTTGTAAATGGTTTTCATTTTAATGTTTAAAACATTGTCTCTTTTATACCATTAGATTGAGGGATGGATGGGACAGGGTTGGGTGGGGGGGCGAAGTCTTCCATGAATCTTGAATGAGTGCAGCGCGCTAATGTCAAAAGACGTCCATGTAAAGTAGTATGTGTGTGCGTCTTGTTTTATTTTAGGGAGAGGATATTACAATAATGCCGTTGCAGCACAAAGTGCAGTGGGGGGGCTGACTCGGGAAAGTGGATGAACGCGTGTCTTGAGTGTGGGAAGGCGAGTGGCGGCCTAATGGAAACAAACATGCATAAATAACAACAAGTGCGGCCCGAGGGCAGAGCTTTTAATAAATCCCCTCATGGAGACCAGATGGGCGCAAACGCGCATCGCCGCTTTCCCTAAAGGCCTTCGGGGATTGACAGACGTGTCGTCGGTGGGAGTGTAACGCCTTTCCTGTTTATCGACCGATGCATTTGATGGATTAGCATCAGAGGTAGGACCGGGCCTAAAAAAAAAATCCAGCCCGACCCTACCCGAGCCCGACCGATCCACATGATTTGCAGGACCGAGCCTGAAATTCCATGTTTTATTTGTGAGGACTCGGGAGGAAAGGATTAATAACAACTCAAAGCTCGTCTTTTTTTATGTTAAACAAGTATAATGTAGCTCCTATGCTATTAGCAAAGGAAAGAAAAGCTACTTGGATAAGGTCTACGGTTATTGAGGGAAAGAATTTGTGAGGACTTGGTAGGAAAGGATTAATATCAAATCAAAGCTCGTCTTTTTTAATCTTAAACAAGTATTATGTAGCCCCTATGCTATTAGCTACCAGCTCGGTGGCCTTGGGGGTATGGCGCCCGCCCCGAGACTGGGAGGTTGTGGTCCAAGCCTCGGCCGAGTCATACCTAAGGCTTAAACATTGGTACCCGTTGCCTCCCTGCTTGGCGTTCAGCATTAGGGGTTGGAATTGGGGGGTTTGGTCACCTAATGACTCCCAACACCTCAGTTGGGTTGAGCGAGGGGGCTGGGAATCCCCTCCTCTGTATCAATCTCCCAAAAAGAGTCAGAAATGACTCTAGCCACCTCCCACTAGGGGGATATGGCTGCGGTATATATACATATATATGCTATTAGCATAGGAAAGAAAAGCTACTTGGATTAGGTCTACGGTTATTGAGGGAAAAAATTTGTGAGGACTCGGTAAGAAAGGATTAATAACAAATCAAAGCTCGTCTTTTTTAATCTCAAACAAGTATAATGTAGCCCCTATGCTATTAGCAAAGGAAAGAAAAGCTACTTGGAGTAGGACTACGGATATTGAGGGATAAAATTAATAGCGGAAACACCCCAATCAAAATTATTTGAACAAAAGCTAGCCAGTTAACGAACTATGAACAAGACAATAAACAATATTCAACAGAAATTATAATAAAAGAACACTCTTGGTTCAAGGTGTTGGATGAGAACTCACAAGGTTAGTTAATCTTGGTCAACTAACCCTTTATTTCTATTACAATTTAATGACCAGTCATCTACTCAAATTTCAGTTGACTATTAGTTGCAAAATTGACTGTTTGGGTTTTAAAATCAACCTACCGTAAATACTGGACTATAAGCCGCTACTTTTTTCCCAAATGTTCAGCCCTGCGGCTTATTCAGTGAAGCGGCCAATGTATGGAATTTTTCTAACGGCCACCAGCGGCGCTGGAGTGTAAAAGGTAAGCTTAAGACAGATAGAAAATGTGCGCCAGGAAAGACTGCAACCTCTGAGTTTAAGCATACGTTGTCTATTAAGTTAAGATACGTTCCGATAATGAGGAAGACGCCCTTGATGGCGATAGTTAAGAGGAGGAAGTCGAGGACGACATCCCGTGAAATTCACAATAACAGGATGCATTTTATTAACAGGCACGTTTGATACATTGCGAGCGTGATCCTACTAGCGTGTTGGTACCTTTCAAAGGCACGGTTTGGGATGAAAGTTATATTATTATTATCAAAGCTTTGAAAACTCTCTCGGTGTACCATCTTTCTTCGTAAATATGTGTAACCATGCATAATATGTATTTGCAACTGTATAGTTTTGTAATATATTTGTTTTAGAGATTTATTCTGTTATGTGTTCTACGGGCCAATCAAAAAGAAGGGGTGGAGCAAGCACGGGCTGATGGGAATTGGGGTAAAGCTGAGTTACCGGTAGATCTGTCTGTTGTCGCAGCGGACAATAGTGGATATATATTTTTCCCACCCTTAACTTTGGAAATAAACATTTTGTTTCCTTGGATTACTTTCAACGGGACCCGGACTTTACAAGTCTGCATCATATGTGTCACGGATTGACGTGTTGGCGTGGAAGGTGACCGGACCAGAACGGAGGCAGGAGGCATGAAGGGAGAACTCAAATGCGTTGACGATCCATAGGTTTTATTTAATAAAATAAAAGTCGCCCAATACTCCGGGGCAAAACAGAACAATACAGAGTTCCTCCGGCACGAACTCAAAAGGACAAGGCATAACAGACTAAAACAGGACAAGGCATAACAGACCGGGATTGTGAATAATGAGTAGTAATGAACCCGCCCCGGCAGAGCCCACAATTCAGCCTTAAATACAGACCCACAATTAGTGAAACTGCTTTCAGCTGTTGCCCAGAGGGCGGGGCAGACTGGTCACCAAGGCGACCGTGACAGAGCCCCCCTCTTAAGGGACAGCTCCCGAGGTCCCAAAAAAAGAAAAAATTACAACCTCACGCCCCGGAATGTTGACGCTCGCGATTGGGGCAACCCCGCTCCCTCCTCCGAACACGCAGGAACGGGGAGAGGCAGGCGCCATCTGCGTCGGGCGGATCGGAATCGGCGCTCGGCAGGGAGGGGGTCTGGTGGGCAAACTGGCCAGGGGATAACAGACAGGCAAAATCAGGGCAGGTAAACAGGACAGGCAAAATCAGAACAGGTAAACAGGACAGGCAAAATCAGAACAGGTAAACAGGACAGGCCGATGCAGAAGAGTCGCACTCAGGGGGTTCAGGTTCAGAAGAGTCGCACTCAGGGGGTTCAGGTTCAGAAGAGTCGCACTCAGGGGGTTCAGGTTCAGAAGAGTCGCACTCAGGGGGTTCAGGTTCAGAAGAGTCGCACTCAGGGGGGAACAGATTCAGAAGAGTCGCACTCAGGGGGGAACAGATTCAGAAGAGTCGCACTCAGGGGGGAACAGATTCAGAAGAGTCGCACTCAGGGGGGAACAGATTCAGAAGAGTCGCACTCAGGGGGGAACAGATTCAGAAGAGTCGCACTCAGGGGGGAACAGATTCAGAAGAGTCAGACTCAGGGGGGAACAGATTCAGAACAGACAAGACAGGACAGGAAAGACTGAACAAAATCAGTACTGGGAGTCGAACAGGCAGGCATGGGAGTCGAACAGGCAGGCATGGGAGTCGAACAGGCAGGCATGGGAGTCGAACAGGCAGGCATGGGAGTCGAACAGGCAGGCATGGGAGTCGAACAGGCAGGCATGGGAGTCGAACAGGCAGGCTTGGGAGTCGAACAGGCAGGCTTGGGAGTCGAACAGGCAGGCTTGGGAGTCGAACAGGCAGGCTTGGGAGTCGAACAGGCAGACTTGGGAGTCGAACAGGCAGGCTTGGGAGTCGAACAGGCAGGCTTGGGAGTCGAACAGGCAGGCTTGGGAGTCGAACAGGCAGGCTTGGGAGTCGAACAGGCAGGCTTGGGAGTCGGAGTCGAACTTGCACGCAGGGGAGAGGGAATAGCAGGCAATCGGCACGGGAGTCGGGCAGGCAGGCGTCAATTCTTCCTGGGACCCCATTCGAGGCACAGCAAGGGCCACGACGGGCGGGGCCGTGGTTCGAATGGGCAGGGAAGGCCAACTCAGTAGGCGCCTGCCGAACTGCGCTCTCCAGCTCTCCCCAAGTCGCGCTGGGATCGTTCGCTGAGTTCTATTTGGGGGCTGGTTCATTCTGTCACGGATTGACGTGTTGGCGTGGAAGGTGACCGGACCAGAACGGAGGCAGGAGGCATGAAGGGAGAACTCAAATGCGTTGACGATCCATAGGTTTTATTTAATAAAATAAAAGTCGCCCAATACTCCGGGGCAAAACAGAACAATACAGAGTTCCTCCGGCACGAACTCAAAAGGACAAGGCATAACAGACTAAAACAGGACAAGGCATAACAGACCGGGATTGTGAATAATGAGTAGTAATGAACCCGCCCCGGCAGAGCCCACAATTCAGCCTTAAATACAGACCCACAATTAGTGAAACTGCTTTCAGCTGTTGCCCAGAGGGCGGGGCAGACTGGTCACCAAGGCGACCGTGACAATATGTTAATTACGGGTATCATTTGCCAGTTATGACGCCGGCCATAATTCTCGGATTGTGCACTATTGAATTTTTTATATACTTACACTGCCCCTAGCGACAGTCGGGCTTGGCCTATTGGTCCTTTGATTTTTGCATTTTGGAGATGGAATATGAGCTTGCTCTGTCCACTCCACGCATCGGCCCGGTATTGCAGTACCTCCGGGAACGGTGCATTCGCAATGATCGCAGCAAGGCTTTAGGGCTAGGACCTTAGCTTGGCCTTTTGGCTGAGAGTAAGTGTCCCGGCTCCTAGGCTTTGTAGCGTATTATGAACTGACCGATAACGGATAATGGATAATGAATAACGAAGATAGATCAATAACCCTTAAAAAACCCAAAACCCCCCTTTTATAGTGTCGGTAGGACCTTGACTCAGCCTATTGGCTGAGAGCAAGTGTCTCGGCCTATTGGCTTAGTAGTGTATTATAATTTGACGAATAATTGGCAATTGATAAAGAACATAGATCGATTAATCTCTACAATATCATAATCGTGGAGCTCACACCTTGGCCTGGGTTAAACTGGTGATTGTGTCATAATTTTCAATGCGGGCGCACGCGGCTTATACACAGGTGCGACTTGTGTAAGAACAAAAGTGGAAAATCACTTAAAAAGTGGTGGGCGCGGCTTATAATCAGGTGCGCTCTATAGTCCGGAATTTACGGTAAATCTGTTTCATGTCAGAATTTAAAGTGGCATAATAATACATCTCAAATTTGAATAACAATTCAAATGTATGACAAGGGGGTTCATCCAATAGGAAAGGAAATCACTATTCCGATGTTTTCCAATATAGGAAAACCAAAATCGATGGGTATCGCTGGTTTCTCAAAGTTTATGAGTCCACAGTCAATGTTAAAGGAATAATCCAATTCCCACCGTGGCCTTGATGTGAAGCTCCATGAAGATTTAGAATTTTCTTGGATTGTTGGTCAAGGGCAGTGTTTTTCAACCTTTTTCGAGCCAGGGCATGTTTTTTACATTGGAAACATTTTGCGGCACACCAGTAACCAAAAATGTTATAAAATGACACTCAACAGTATGTTTAATAACAACATAATTCATAATACCCCAGTTTTTACAGCACAGACACTTGACAATGACATAATATTTGCAGAAAATTATTCATAAATATTTTATTACATTTCAAATTTTAAAAAGTGACATTGGATAATTTCTCATGGCACACGAGTGTGTCGCGGCAAATCACTGGTCTCGGGTAGCTTACCACTTAGATCACCAAAATCTTTGCAGAGGTTCTATGAACGGACAATTTCCAATCATTGAGGAATATAAAGAAATTTTTTTAAGGCCATCCGTCATTTGATGTGTTAAAAATTGGGCCATAAATCTCAGGACCAGTACATCCCTATGTCACGGTTGCCATGGCGCCCAGTTGGTCCCGCCCATGGACTTAAACGCGCTCCTTTGAGCCGTTAGTTGTCTGAGCGTCTGTGATACTTCTGTGAAACTTCTGCAAGACTCCTGTTAAACAAAAGGCAAAATGACATGTATCTTTTTGATGTTGGATTTTATCAAATAAATTTGACTTATTGTCACAGACCAGAAACGGACACAGGACCCAATAGCGCTCGTTTTCTAAGTTTTTATTATCAAAGAGGGAAAGCAGGGCTTGCTTCCAAGATCCGATGCCTGACGGACAAGGGGAGTGGGTGATGCGGAAGTGGCACTTCCGTGTCTAGTGAGGAGGGTCGAAGACAGGCGGGAATTACAAGTCTCTAGCCGGGACGGGAGAACAAAGGCGGTGTCAAGTTCGGAAACAAGTTCGGCAACAGGAGGCAGGCAGGTAACGGGGCAAAACAGATCGGGTAACAGGCACGCAGAACGGGGCAAAGTGAGGTCCGGAAACAGGTTGGCAACGAAGATCAGGGAGAGAAAAGCAGGGCAGGAACAGAGTCGGACGTAAAGGCTTACTGAGCTGGTGGCAACAGTTCGCATAACGATCTGACGGCTTCCTCTTGGAAGCCGGGGGTTTAAAAAGAGTGCATCAGCCAATCAGCTGTCCAGGCTGTTGGCGCCAATTAACCAGTCGCAGGTGCTCTGAATCTGCGATTTATACATGGCAAATGGTAAAGGGTCTGAATTAACAGCGCTTTTCAAGTCACTAAAGAACTCCTCAAGCGATTTACAATCTGTTTCATACTTACCCATTCACACACACGCTCACACACCGATAGCGGCGTCAGCCATGCATTTTTTTCTATGTTTAACTATGCATTTTTGGGCTGGTGCCACTTATAAGACTAATAGTCTGGAATATACAGTACTAATATGAAGAACAATGAATACCCAAAATATTACTATATATGTACCTACACAACTATAAATACACAAAATGTTATTAAAATGTGTACGTATACAAATATCACATATGAGTAAAGCTAAACAATGAAAATTATGAGGAATAATCTACTGGTAGAAAGTAAAATAATTTGAAAAATGTATTGAACCTTAATGGCAGACAGTTGTACATCATCCTCAAATTTGGCAAGCATTCCCGTCTTCGTCTCGATCGTTGTCACTGTTTTCCACTTCCCCTTATCACTCATTTCTTGGGATTCAATAATATTATGACAAATGGGCAATAAAACACAGTAGATCACAATAAAACTAGATGTGGTCTTGCTCAACACAATTGGAACAGAACAGGATCAGGTAGAGGGCATGTCACAGTGTTCTCGTTTGCCCGCGTCCCTGCGTCCTAGACGCGTCATTTTTGCTGGGGACGCATTGTGTCAAATCAACGTGCGTCCCCGGGACGCAACTTTTTTGACACCAAATTGTCATTATTACCCGATTACTTTTTTTTTTTTTTTTAACAAAGATTTACCGCACTCCAAACTTTTCGTCAGGCAGATCCGCCATTGTTGTTTTGGTCTCGCGGATCGAGTTTTTGTTGATGACGTCATTGCTGTGGTTCTTGTCGTCAAGTGAAGGTGAAGGTTAATTATGCCTCCGAAAAAACAGTTAGTATTAGGTGAAAATCAACACTAAATTGGTCATTTCTTTAGTGTCAGTAATAAGTCGAAACATAATGCAGAAAGTGACAACAACGGCAATAATTCCGGCCTCCAAAAAACGGCGGAAAAATTCTTCGGAAGATCGCGCAGGCAATGAAAACACGTGTGTTGAGGTGAACGATTCGACAAAAGAAAGGACTTTTCTGCCAAAATGGACTCAATTATATGCCTGGTGACGCTCTGAGGAGGATGATAATGGATTGGACCACTAGAAGGCATTACAACTGTGACGGGACAGCAAACCACGAAGAATATATGAACTGAAAAATCTGAAGTGATAACTGCTTTGTTTTACCAATTAACTGATGATTAAAACTGCATGAATACATAGATTTATGTCTGCGCAATATTATTTTGTATAATGTACAATATTGTGAACTGAAAGATCTGAAGTGATACCTACTTTGTATTACCAATTAACTGTGATGATTAAAACTGAATGAATATATAGATTTATAGATTTATTTAAATATTTGTCGCCGATTTAAATTTTCAACCCCGATAACACTAAATTTTGGGGACCCATAGATCTCTGTCGGGACCCATAGATTTTTGAGCATGCGAGTCCCCGGGACCCATCACTTTTCACAGGTAAAATGAACACTGATGTTATATGTCGAAGTGTCCTTGGGCAAGACACTGAATCCCTAACGCCCCCAATAAGCAGGTCGGCGCCTTGCATGGCCGCTATTGGTGTGTGAGTGTGTGTGTGAATGGGTAAGTGTGAAGCACATTGTAAAGCGTTTTGGGAGGTTTTCATTGACTTGAAAAGCGCTATATAAACGCAGACCATTTACCATTTAACAAAGCGAACCCCCGAATACAAAGTTGCTGTCTCAAGGTGTAAAAATCCTTCAAATTGCATCCAGACAGAAAAAAGATCAGCCGTCAGATACAACCCCGGTAAAACCGCGTGGAAGATTTTCATTTCATCAGCACGTGTCAAGCCCCGTTGAAGAGATCTCTACTAAAGTGACACAAGTCACGAGTGAAGCTAAATGTCTTGACAATGTCGGGGCCCCCGGGGCCATGCGCAGCCGCTCTACGCTGTCTATGCCAGCCCCAACTCGGGTCCTGGTGCACATCTCATTCTGCTGCAACTCTGCCCACCCAGGGATAATAGATAATCGCACAAAGCGCTTCGCCCTCGTGTTTTACACGAGCTCACGCTGCGGCCTAATTAGTGTCAGATGGAATGACCGCCAGACTCCATCAAGATGCACTGAGCCAAAGCAAGCGTTTAGTCTAATGAGGCAGTTAATGAGCCACCAATGAACCTGCTTGTCTTGAGCAAACAGAGTAGTGGAATATTCACTGACATCTGACTGTTCGAATATGCGCAAGAATGAATTGGGGATGCAAATTGCAGACAATATTCCCATACCTGTCAACCTCCACCGTTCCATGCCCTTACAAATTGTCATATTTTCCAGTTTATTTCAGGCTCATTTATCAAATCAAGTTAATCCGTCGGGTTTGGGCGGGTTCGGGTTAATACATCCGCGACTCAGGTCGGGTCGAACTGACATTTTTTAGGCCCGATCTTACCTTAACTCAATACATGTAACTTGTAGTCAGTCGTATAAAATCCTTTATAGTTAACTGTATAAAATCCTTTACCGTGAAAGCTTCGGGTTAATTTCAGGCTCGTTTATCAAATCAAGTTAATCCGTCGGGTTTGGGCGGGTTACTACACCCGCGACTCGGGTCAGGTCGGGCTGGCAATTTTTAGGCCCAATCTTACCTCTAGTATCTATAATATCGCTGTTTAGATTGATCTGCCCGCCCCTAGTGGCCATATTATCCAATATGAGCAAGTCACGGCTTCATAAATGAGTGATCATTTCAGCTTCTTCCTCAGTAAACCAGTTTGACACGACTCGCTTTTCAAGTAATACGTTTCAGAAGAACTGACAGTGAAAGCTTCCGGTTTATTTCGGGCTCGTTTATCAAATCAAGTTTATCCGTCGGGTTTGGGCGGGTTCGGGTTAATACACCCGCGACTCGGGTCGGGTCGAACTGACATTTTTTAGGCCCGATCTTACCTCTAGTATCTAGTGGCCGTATTATCTAATATGAGTAAGCCACGGCTTCATTATTGGATGATCATTTCAGCCTCCTCCTCGGTAAATCAGTTTGGCACGACTCGCTTTTCAAGTAATACGTCTCAGAAGAACTGACCGTTGTTGGGAATTAACTATCAAAATGTACCGTTTACCAAATTGTTCGAATTAGTTATCTGACTCCATTAACCAAACACAACCTACATTCATCCAACAATCATGCGCGCTTGTTTCTTGAGAGAAAAAATGACCAGGAAAGCCGACATTTTCACACGGGGGCGGATGTTTTTTGTTCCTAACAGAGGAACCAAGTGTACTCAGGAGACGGCCGAAGAAGTGACGTTGGAGTGTGTGTGGAAAGCCCTCTTCTATTCTTCTTTAGCTTTTTCTTATTGGCTCTCTTCTCCCCGTATAATGGTGTGCCGGCTCCTACCATGGGCATGCCAAGGAAGCCCCCTGGGCTTCACAATCTCATACACCAGTGCCTTGATGTCTGGTTTCCCAAAACAACGCCTGGTCATTCTGCGTCAACAACGTCTGGGTGTGCTGATGTGCTATCAGCAGTACGTTCCGTCCTGTAAACATCTTCCACCACTTATGCCCGCCCTGAACTTTCACTGCTCATTGAATAAAGGCACAGTCAGTAACTATCTATTGCATTAAACTCAATACATGTAACTTGTAGTCAATCGTATAAATCCTTTATAGTTAAATGTATAAAATCCTTTACCGTGAAAGCTTCGGGTTTATTACGGGCTCCTTTATCAAATCAAGTTAATCCGTCGGGTTTGGACGGGTTCAGGTTAATACACCCGCGACTCGGGTCGGGTCGGGCTGACGTTTTTTGGGCCTGATCTTACCTCTAGTATCTATGATATCGATGTTTGGATTGATCCGCCTGCCCCTAGTGGCCAAATTATCCAATATGAGCAAGCCACAGCTTCATAATTGGATGATCTTTTTAGCCTCCTCCTCGGTAAACCAGTTTGGGACGGCTGGCTTTTCATGTAATACATTTCAGAAGAACTGACGGTGAAAGCTTTGGGTTTATTTCGGGCTTGTTTATCAAATCACGTTAATGTTGGGTTTGGGCTGGTTCGGGTTATTACACCCGCGACTCGGGTCCGGTCGGGCTGATATTTTTTTGGCCCGATCTTACCTCTAGTATCTATAATATCGATGTTTGGATTGATCCGCCCGCCCCTAGTGGCCATATAATCTAATATGAACAAGCGACAGCTTCATAATTGGATGATGATTTCAGCTTCTTCCTCGGTAAACCAGTTTGGCACGACTGGCTTTTCAAGTAATAACTTTCAGAAGAACTGACGGTTTGTTTGAAAAAATAAACTCACAGTGAAACAAAACAAGAGAGAAAGTTATCTTTTCTGAAATGAGCGCAGGCAAATCTGACAGACTTTCACAGATCCCCCAAAAGTAGGTTATGTCACACCTCGACTCTCTAAACATTGCCAGCTATTAGCTTCCTAAAACATACATGAGTGCTTTACTTTTAAAAACGAGTTACGACGGCAACTTTCCTCATGTTTTGGTGATTAACGCGATGGTAAGAGTAGCCGCATCAAAGCCAGCTCCGACAAAGTCTTCATCTGCCGACGCGGTTTCTCCGCGTTAATGCGAAAGCTTGAAGCGCTTAATAAGCCAACGACGCCCCGCCGCCTTCTTCTCCGCGCTCGACATCAGAGAAGCGTGGAGTTCTGATGGTGCAGGTGAGCCTCGTCTCTACTCGCCGGTTTTAAAGGTCGGTATCCCACTCACCTGCCGTAATGAGAGATGGCGCGGCTGCCAATCAAAGACCCGTCTGGGGTTTTGATTCCCGCGCTCGACGGTGTCGCTCCCGGGTTGCCGGTCGTCGGCACGCTACAAATGAGGGGAAATCACTCGGCTCATTACGCCGCGGAAGGGCGAGCCCACGGGAGGGGAGGCGCGCGGTAGTTACACGTGTCGGATTGCGACGCCTTCGCCTTGGTTTACTTAATGATATTTCTTCTCACCCCGGGAAAATGCGGCCGTTGCATTTTGAATTGGGGTGAACGGCTACATGATTTCGCAAAAAATAACATATTTTCACAACTACGAGTCGCTCCGGTGTACAGGCACTGCCCTACTTACGAACCAGACAATCGTTCGTAAGTTGAATTTGTTCGTAAGTGCTATATTTTGTGTGTTTAAGGTTTATATAAATATGTTTAAGGCTTGTATAAGTATCCTGTATTGTTTTGTACTGTTAAAGTTAAACATTATAAAAACTATTTGGTGGCTGTATTACCCAAGAAAAAACAGATAATTAGTTATAAAACTACTTCGTGGTAGCTGCAGCGCCATGCCCATGCTCACCCGTGTCTCTTGGCGAACAGGACCTACCACTCCGTAGGCGTGGTTTATTATTCGTCAGTAGACAACAGGAAAAGGAACTCACATGAGCACGACTTCACAATAAAAGAATATAAGATTGATAAACGTATAAAAGATGTAATTAGACTGATGATTGAAACGTTACTTTATGTGTGTGTGTGAGAAAGATTGTTTTTATATTTAGGAATATAAAAACAAGTTATTTTCATTGCATTGAATTCTGAGAAATGCACATATCCAAAACGGCCACCTTTACAGTACTAAAAAAAAAAACATTTCATAAAATAATAAGCTCTTTAAAGATAAATAAATTTGAGTTCAACTTACTTTTGGAAGATGCGCTTCAAGGTCCTGCTCCATGTTAGAAAGTGGCCAAAAAAAAACGATCCAACCATTTTATCAACCGCATCAAGCTTATTATTCCGCTTTCATTTCAATTGAAACAGCTCACATCTTCTTTGCACTTTACACCAACCATATTGAATGGATGCAAGAGATATTGAACAATAAAAATGTCAAAGTTCTTAGCGCGCTGTGGATAATATAGACAGTACAGAATGTATGATATTTTTTTAATAAATCAATAAAGAGCATCAGAACTGAAACGAATATATACAAATATAAAATTGGGTCACCACATAACAAACAATGAATAAATGAAATAATAAAAATATTAATTTGCCCTTTTGCCTTGCGTTGGCTGAAAAACGGATCCAATGACGTCTGATTTTGCTGGCTTTTGACAATCTCAGTCAACACTTTTTCTGGGTGATTTTTTCTACAAATTCCCAGACTTTGTAGATTTTTGCTACAATGTCTTTCATTTTGGCTGATTAAATGATGGCTGAGTCCTCCTTCCCTGAACTCTGAACTGTTACGGTGACACGAAGAGCATGCTGGTACAACAAGGGGGCACTGGATTTGCAAGGCAGATTTGAAGCAATAGCCTTTTTGTTTATGTTTGGGAGGGGCAAATATCAACGCTTACTGTACTGTATGTTTGACTTTGTAACTAGAGGCACTATTTTCCATTCCGGGACTCCGTAACCTGAAACTTTCATATTGTTGGGAATTAAATATCAAAATGTACCGTTTACCTAATTGTTTGAATTAGTTATCTGACTCCATTAAGCAAACACAACTTACCATCACCCAACAATTTATGCGCGCTCGTTTCTTGAGGGAAAACATGAACAGGAAGCCGACTTTTGCACACGGGAGCAGATTTAATTTCATTAACAATTTTATTAAGTGCACTCCATCGAAAACGGCCGAATTAGTGACGTTGGAGTCCGTGTGAAGCCTTTTTTCTGAATTCCTTTAGCTGTCTCCTATTGGCCATCTTCTCCCCGCATAATGGCGTGCCGACTCCTCCCATGGGCGCGCCAAGGAAGCCCCCTGGGCTTCACCATCTCGTAGAAGAGTCCCGATGTCTGGGGTACTCAAAACAACACCGAGCGTTTCTATGTCATCAGGGCCTTTCTGCGTCACCAGCGTCTGTATGTGCTGATTATTATTATCAGCCGTACGTCCCGTTCCCGCCGTTCCTGTAAACAACATTTTCCACCAGGGTGCCCTGACCTCGCACCACAGCCCAGTCAGTGAATATCTTTTGCATTCAATGCAATTTGAATTCAATCGTATAAAATCCTTTATAGTCTGATGTATAAAATCCTTCAGTATGTAGAGACATTTTTAAAGAGAGGTACAGTACATGTATCACTGTACAGCAGGGTTGGGTAGGGTTACTTTAACTGGATTACTTTCAATGACTTTTGGATTACTCCAATCCCAAATATGCTAATAAAAGACAAAAGAAACTAAATATGAATAAAATGACTCAATTTTGTGCAGGCTTGGGGAGTAACGGAATACATGGAACGGCAAAAATGAAGTTGGCAAGCTGTTCGTTTCTGTCGCATTTTATGTTAGTTTTGCCGGAGATCAAAGCCAGGAGAGAAAGCTTACCACGTGTTGTGAGTCATCATTTTGTTCATATTCTTTTGTCTTTTATTAACATATTTGGTATTGGAGTAATCCAAAAGTCATTGAAAGTAATCCAGTTAAAGTAACCCTACCCAACCCCGCTGTACAGTCATTGTTTTTTCAATTTTGAAGGAAGAAAAATGTAACAATCGAGGGGCGATTCAGCCATTGTTTCGATATTTAATCGCCACTACAAAAAAAGGAAGACAATCGGGAGGCCCATCCAGATATGACCGCTCGATTCGAAGCCTTCTCCGACACAACGGCCCTTTTAATGATTTAACTCGGCTGCGTTCGAGCCCCGACTCGCTAGCGAGAGAGAAAGGGGGGAGGAGAGGGAGCGCTCGGCGTTAAATAAATAATAGTGATAAAATGTAGAGCTCATACATTTCAAAGTTAATGCGACGAGCGGCGCGTTAGGAGCAGCTGCACACAGTCCTCCCGGCGCTAATTTGATTGATTTGTTGTGACAGCAGCCAAATAATTGAGAGTGAGAGGCGCTGCGAGAGCTAGCGAGCGAGCGCCCGCCTACCCTCTTTCCTTTCTCTGTTCCTCGTCGCCCGAAATCTGCCGTGAGTCGATTGTTTGCCTTCGATGACAACGATCAAAGCGCGCGGACGAGACGCGAGGGGGTTCGGAATCAAACACGTGCATTAACACCGAGGCTCGTGCGCAGCATCATGCAAACACACAGGACCCCCTCGCAATCCCCGAGACGGATGATTTTCTCCGCCGCGTGTCTTTGAAGCGCTTAGCTGTGTCAAAGACGCCTGACTTGTTGCGGGCGTGCTAATGATTTGTCTTACATATGCGGCGTAATTGTGCGCTTGATTGTTGCGCATTATGTTGAACGCCGCACATCCCCAGGTAGTTAAAGAGCACTCGAGGGCGCCCTTACTTCCTGTCGCCTGCCTTGGTTTATTGCAGCGCTTCTCGGTTATTTTCTCCCACGGCCGCCCTCGGAAGAAGAAAACCTCTCCTGCCCACTAAAAGGAGGCAGCTGGTTTAACGACCCTCAATCATGCACGACAAAAGGTTTCACTCGGTTTATTGCCTGCATTCAGTAAACAAAACAATACAAAAGTCAGGGCATCTGTTCACCACTGCAATCATCTAAAACAGGGGTGTCAAACTCATTTTAACTCGGGGGCCACAGGATAGAACAAGCATTCTCTCAGGGGCCGGACTAATGAGGTAGGAAGAATGTAAAGGAAAGAAAGAAAGAAAAAAGGAAGAATGAAAAGAAAATATGGAGAGAAAGAAAGACAGAAAGAAAAGGAGAAAGAAAGAAAAAAGAAACAACGAAAGAAACAACAAAAGAAAGAAAAAGAGAAAGAAAGAAAGAAGAAACAACGAAAGAAAGAAAAAGAGAAAGAAAGAAAGACTAGTAAATTGAGGAGAAAGATGAAGAGAGAAAGAAATAAGAGAAAGAGAGGGAGAGAACAAGAGGGAGGGTGGGACAAAGAATGAGAAAGGGAGAAAGCGAGAGAGGGATAAAGGAGAGCGAGAGACAGAGAATGTTAAACAAAAGAGATGAAAAGAGAAATAGTGAGAGAGGGGGAAAGAAAGTGAGAGAAAAAGAAATCCAAACAGGAATAGAAAGAGAGAAGGAGAGAAAGAGAGAAGGGGAGAAAGAGGAGGTTGAGAGAGAAAAGACAGAGAAAGGGAAAAAAAGGAAGGGAGAGCCAAAGAAGGTAAAAAGACACAGATAGAAAAAGATAAGAAGAGGAACAAAGAAAGAAAAAGAGAGACAGAGCGAGTGAAAGAGAGAGAGATTGAAGGTGAGAGAAAAAGGGAGGACGAGAGAGAGAGTGGAAGAGAGAGAGAGAGAAAGAAAGAAATACTTTGTGAGAGGCGCCTGGCTTTGGCAAAATCAAGTGGAGATATTTTAACCTGCAGCTCGTTTTTCTCTTGCGCTTCCCTCAGCTTTGTCTTGCGGGCCGGATTCAATCCCTTAGCGGGCCTGATCTGGCCCACGGGCCGGCAGTTTGACACCTGTGATCTAAAACATTAAAAATACAAAAACGGGTCATCACTCGTGGCGTGTTTGCACCAAAACACGTTGCATCATCGTTTCAAGCTGTATTACTTTACTTCTTATTTAGTGCTTTTTTTTAATATACATCATTTAGCACAACTTATATATCTTTATATACAAAAATAATTTGTGAAAGCAGCTCCTATATCTAGCAAAATATGCATTTTTTTATCCAACGAATATTGGGCACATCTTACCTTCAGCGCAATGCAAATTAGCTGAAGCTACGGCAAGCGCTGAAGCCCATAAAGTGCCAAACGAAAAAAGACATTTGCAGACGCCCATGACTTAACAATTGAATGAGGTACCGGAATATTAACAGTAATACAACAAAAACGCAGATTTTGCGAGAATTGAAAAAATCATTCAAAACAATCAAATTTCAACTCTGTTACACCGGCTTGTAACTGTTACGGACCAGAAGGATCCGACTGTTTAACTTAGCGGGTAATGATGCCATGTGATTTCTGCTCAGTGCTCTGAATGTCAAAGTGAAGAAATTCAATAAAGCGCAGGTAAACGTCAAGGGTTGTTTTTGTTAATCCCCACAAATGTCACAAACAGGTTTGGGTAGGGTTACTTTAACTGGATTACTTTCAATTACTTTTGGATTACTCCAATACCAAATATGTTAATAAAAGACAAAAGAAACTAAATCTGAATAAAATTATGACTCACAACACGTGGTAAGCTTTCTCTCCTGGCTTTGATCTCTTTGATCTCCAGCAAAACTAACAAAATGAAAATAAATCCAAACAGCTTGCCAACATCATTTTTGCCGTTCCATGTATTCTGTTACTCCCCAAGCCTGCCCAAAATTTTGTAAGTTTATTCATATTTAGTTTCTTTTGTCTTTTATTAGCATATTTGGTATTGGAGTAATCCAAAAGTAATTGAAAGTAATCAAGTTAAAGTAACCCTACCCAACACTGGTCACACGAATACTGCAAAAACAAAACTACAGTAACACGGTACTACAAAAATACTACAGAAAGACTGCAGATACACAACGAACATTCTGATATGGAAATACTAAAAATACAACAGAGATAGTACAAAAATACTGAAAAAAATAATACTGTAGTAATACCAGAAAAATACTATAATCATAAAACTACTAGAATAAGACAAAAATACTACAAAATACTACATTTATGCAACAATAAACCTACTTTTGAAAAACAACAAAACTACGACAGAAATACTACTATGGAAACATTACAAAAATTACTTCAGAAATACTACAAGAATAGGACAAAAATGAAACTACAAAAAAAGACTACAGAACCTAAATAAAAATCCGACTTCAGAAATACAAAAAAAACTGAAAAAAAAACCCTACAGTAATACTTCAAAACTAAATAAAAAATGAAACAGGGACCTAATATTTTGATCTTATTATGGTCGTTTCAAAACCAATTTGATGAAACATGTCCCATGTGGCCCCCGACTCCAAATAGTTGCCCACCCCTAGAATAGAACATGGAATGAGTCCTAGTAGGTATGCAAATTAACAAGTAATAGGGGGCCCCAAATCTCATTTTGCTTAGGGCCCCATGAATTATATAATCCATGAGTACACTCCCAATTCTTCTGCCATTTGTGAGATTTCATCCCAAAGTGTGTTTGAGTTAGAATGGTCTTTATTGTCATTGATTCCAACATAGTGTTCAGTGTTAAAAAACGATTATATATGGCACTCAAAAAGAAATACCTAAAACAAGATAGAAAAGAAAGGCACTACCGTAAATTCCGGACTATAGAGCGCACCTGATTATAAGCCGCACCCACCACATTTTAAGAGGTAAACCGATTTTGTACATACACAAGCCGCACCTGTGTATAAGCCGCATGCGCCCACATTAAAACATGTAACACAAACACAAAATTAACCCAAACCCGACTTTAAGTCCCGCGATTGAAACTAAATGTCCTTCATTAAAGTCCACAGTTCAAAAATCACAGCCGGAAAATGATACCGGTACTTAAGACTCAGACTGGTTGCCCATGACCCCCAATTGGCCCCGCCCATTTGGCGCTAGCTGCGGCTCGTTGACTGATTGGCTTCCCTCCTATTTAAGCTCAGTGCTCTCACTCACCCTTTGTCAGTCCGTCAACGAAAATAATAATAACACAATGACACTCAGCAGAAGAAATGTGCAAAAACCAACGCAGGCACGGAGAGAACATGCAAACTTCAAGCGGGGAAGCTGCGGCAGCTGGACTTGAACCCTCTGAACCGTGGGGCTGCGCGCTAACCACCCAGACACCGTGCCGGCCATTAAGAATTGAATATGACTATAAATGTTTCAAACCATTAATCGTGTAAGGTGCTGATAGCTCTCGGGAAGACTCTTTCTCAGAGTCTGTTAGTCTTTGTTTTAAGGGACCTGTAGTTTCCTCCGGAGTACAGCAGGTCAACGAGGTGGTGGCTCGGGTGAGAGGAGTCCTTAGTAATACTGCTGCGCTAGCGCGATCCAGGAAAATATCCTCCAGACCGGGCAGAGACCAGCTGATGATCTCCTGGGCTGTCATGAAGAGCCTTTGTAAGGTTTTCCTGTCTGCTGCTGTGCATTCAGCATACCACACCGTAATGCACAGGTGTCTAACAGGCGGCCCGCGGGCCAGATCAGGCCCGCTAAGGGATTGAATCCGGCCCGCGAGACAACACTCAGAGAAGCGCAAGAGAAAAACGAGCTGCAGTTTGAAATATGGCAACTTAATGTTGCCAAAACCAGGTGCCTCTTGCAAAGACGCTGTACTTGTATTTATTTTTGTTTCTGTCTCTCTCTCTCCCTCTTTTCAACCCCTTTTCTCCCACTCTCTATCCCTTTCACTCTCTGTGTCTCTCTTTTTCTCTTCCTTTGTTGCTCTTTGTCTCTTTCTCTCTCTGTGTCTTTTTAACTTCTTTTGCTCTAACTTCCTTTTTTCCTTTTCTCTCTTTTCTCTTTCTCTCTTCCTACCTTTCGCCCTTTCTTTTCTCTTTTCTCTCCTTGTGTCTTTCTATTTCTCTTTGGATTTCTTTCTTCCGCTCCCTTTCTTTCCCCCACTCTCACGACTTCTCTTTTTATCTTTTGTTTCTCACGCTCACTCCCTCTCTCCTTTTCCCTCCCTTGTTCTCTTATTTCTTTATCTCTCTTTTTCTTTCTCTTTAATCTACTAGTCCGGCCCCTATCGTGTGGCCCCCGAGTTAAAATGAGTTTGACACCCCCGCCGTAATGCCATATGGCAATATGCTCTCCCATGTGCCTCTGTATAGGGACAACGTGCAAAAGTCACGTTCAAGACCAACATTAAAATAATGTATCCGATGTTTGTAATATTGATCAATGGTCCTGGCAGTGAACACTTCCTGTGTGGCGGTTTCCCATAGATCTTTACCCCAAAACCTGAAGGAGTCACAGAGGTCATTTTTGATCCTCCTGATCCGGTTTCGTAGAACCTGCGTCCGTCTAGGTTAGTCAGCGGACGGGTTTGGAACCCGACCCTGTCGCTTGAAGGCTGTCTGCGGTTACCGATTGCGTCATTAGCTTAATTAATGGGAAGGGAAGCGCTGGGAGCTTTTAACAGTATCACACATCTTAAAAGGTCTCAAGGGATAGGCTAGGGTTGCTTGGGCATCATTTCAACACAGGCTGAAATCTGAGACTGTGCAAATCTGTTTATCTCTATATATGTCTTTGCCTTTCTTTCTAGCTTTTAATTTTCTTAGAACAAGGATAAACCGAGGGCAGCACGGCGGCTGAGTGGTTAGCGCAATTCAGAGGTCACGGGATCGAATCTTCCTGTGTGGAGTTTGCATGTTCTCCCTGGCACTCCGGTTTCCTCCCACGTTCCAAAAACATGCATTTCAGGTTAATTGGCCGGTCCAAATTGTCCCTAGGTGTTGTTAGGGTTTTAATATTAAAAATGTACCGTTTACCAAATGGTTCAAATTAGTTATCTGACTCCATTAACCAAACACAACCTTCATTCACTAACAATGCGTGCTCATTTCTTGATAGATAGATAGATAGATAGTAGATAGATGGATGGACACTTTATTCATCCCCGCAGGGAAATTCACATTTCCAGCAGCATCCCTACGCTGAGAACAATACAATAATAAAGCAAAAAGAATACAATATACAAATACCCTATGTGACGTGCTAAAACCCACTGTAGCGTGTTATATAGAGTATCTAGATAGTGCTACACATGATACAAATTGCAATAAAATTCGGTAATATGCAATGCAGGGAGTGTGGTTTGATGTGAAAAAGTGGACAAGAGACCGGAATTTCCACACAGGGGCAGATCTAATTTCTTAAATCCATGGAATACCACATGTGCGGTCCCTTCTCAAGGTTTTCTTCATTTTCCTCATGTTGAGGTTTTTTAGTTTTTCCTTGCCATCATGTTGGTTCCAGATCAGGGGATGGTGTAGTATGAAATGAAATGAAATGAAATGATCCGCATTTATATAGCGCTTTTAAAGTCAAGACTTCCCAAAGCGCTTTACAGTGTGCTTCACATTTCCCAATAGCGGCCGTGCAGCCATGTAAGGCGCTAACCTGCTTATTGGGGGCACTAGGGGTTCAGTGTCTTACCCAAGGACACTTCGACATGTAACACGGAGGAGCCAGGATTCAAAATGCGATCTGTTGATCCCAGGACGAGCGCTCTACCTCCTGAGCCACTGCCACCCATAGTCTGAAATAATAGTCTGTGCAATAACCTGTGCAGCCCTTTGAGACTCTTTGTGATTAAGGGCTATACAAATAAAAATGACTTGAGTTGACTTAAATAATTTAACTAAGTGAACTCCATCGAATTAGCCGAAATAGTGTCGCTTGAGTCTCCGTCAAGCCTCCTCTCTCGATTCTCCCTCTCGATCTTTTCTCTTTTTTATTCTCCCGGCCCACGTTTTTTTTTCCCGCAAGCTGGCGTGCGGGCTCCTCCCATGGGCACGCCAGGAAAGCCCCCTCGCTTCGATGTCTGAAGAAACTCAAAACAACACCGAGCGTTTATCAAAACAATACCTGACGTTCTTTGTCAGAGTTCTGTTATAAAAATTCGCCAGTCGAAACATTCCGCATTTGGAACAGCGTGACCTGAAGCTCACTCAGTGAAAATCTTCATTGCACTCGATAAATTTAACTTGTATTCAATCGTACAAAATCCCTCATAGTAAAATGTATAAAATCCTTCAGTGTGAATGAGCGAGTAAGTTGTTTGTCCCTGTGCGCCCTGCGGCTGGCTGGCAACCAGTTCAGGGTGTCCCCTGCCCACTGCCCGAAGATGGCTGGGACCCTACTTAGGATAAGCAGTGCAGATAATGGATGGACGGAAAGTTCTCTTTTTCTGGCCATTCTGGAAGTCAAATCACACCCACAAATATGATGCTCCAGATACTTGACCAGCTCAAAGGAAGTTCAGTTTTATAGCATTTCTGTCCAGCTAAACTGTTTTCAGTTGTGCTTACATCATCGCACAATGGTTCGCTAATCCCCAATTAGGCTTCAAACGCAACTAGCAAACAAAATGTACTATTAGAACACTGGAGTTCTGCTTTCAGGAAATAGGCCGCTGTACATCTATACATTAGTTGTACACTAGTATTATAAACAAGATAGTTTCAGCTAAAGCGTTTTACCATGTGAAACAATGTACTGTATGTATTTCTGACTAGGTTTTGTTATCTTCATTGAACATTTTCCAAGCGGAACCGAAGTTTTGAACAGTAGTGTACATCACTATTTGTACTGCAGTGTTCATTTTACCTCTGAAAAGTGACGGGTCCCGGGGACTCGCATGCTCAAAAATCTATGGGTCCCAACAGAGATCTATGGGTCCCCAAAATTTAGTGTTATCGAGGTTGACATTGTAAATCGGCGACAAATGTATAAATAAATCTATAAATCTATATATTCATTCAGTTTTAATCATCACACTTAATTGGAAATACAAAGAAGTTATCACTTCAGATTTTTCAGTTCACAACAATATTGTACATTATGCAAAATAATATTGCTGAAATATTAGTCTATATATTCATGCAGTTTTAATCACTTCAGATTTTTCAGTTCATATACTCTTAGTGGTTTGCTCTCCCGCCACAGTTGTAATGCCTTCTCAAGGTCCAATTGCAGCAACGGAATTTCCATAGCTAATTTGTGGTTTTCATTGTCGTGGTGCCGATCCAATGTGCTTTTCTGAAAGTTCGTATTGCGAAATGATTTATGCGATCCAGTTTTTTTGTCACGCTGGGTGCACGCATCACTGAACATGTAGCCTCAAAGCGTAACCAGGAATATTGTTGAGTCCATTTTGGCAGAAAAGTCCTTTTCTTGCTAGGAGTATTCTTTTGTTTATCTTTCGTCGAATCGTTCGCTTCAAAACACGTGTTTTCCTTGCCTTCGCGGTCTTCTGAAGAATTTCTCCGCCGTTTTTTTCCTGCCGGAATTATTGCCGTTGTTTCCACTTTCTGTTATATGTTTTAGCTTATTACCGACACTAAATAAATTACCAATTTTTTGTTGATTTACACCTAATACCAACTGTTTTTACGGAGGCATACTTCCCTTTCACTCGACAACCACCAAAACAATGACGTCATCTCAAAGCAACGAGAACTCGTTTGCCGAGATCGGCGCGAGACCAAAACAACAATGGCGGATCTGCCTGACGAAAAGTTTGGAGTGTGGTAAATCTTTGTTAAAAAAAAAAAGTAATCGGGTAATAATGACAATTTGGTGTCCAAAAAGTTGCGTCCCAGAGACGCACGTTGATTGCGTCCCCAGCAAAAATGATGCGTCTAGGACGCAGGGACGCGGGCCAACGAGAACACTGGTACTGGCGGCAAAAAAACCCTCTTATTGTAAAATTAGCCTAACGCTAGCACAGCTAGTGAAACAGCGCGGCTCTCCCACGACGAAAATAAAATGGCTCCCATACTGTCACCCTCGGATGATGTATCGGCGCAGGAGCGGAATTTCATTTACCGCCACAGGCCTTTGCTGAACCTGTTGCTAGTAAGTAGCACGGAACTTCATTCATCATACATAACTGCAGTATTCATCCAGCGTAGAGCCAGGGGCCAACTAAATAATCCCCATCAGGATCCGTGGAAAGTCCATTAAGAGGCGTTCAGGCGCGATTTTCTGTCAACAGAACAATAATCATTTCCTTTTTGACCAAAGCGGCGTTTATGAATCTTATGAACTTGTATTCCATCGTTTTTTTTTATTCTCATTCTCTTGTTTAAAAACTTAAAAATACCCCTTGTAAGTAGATATTTTGGATATAAAAACATAATATGGCAGGACCCAAATACAGGGCGATTCTGGCAAAAAATCGGTTAAAGTTCATCTCATCTCATTAGCTGTACCGCTTATCCTTATTAGGGTCGCGGGGCCATCTCATTGGCTGCACCGCTTATCCTCAGTAGGGTCGCGGGGGTGCTGGAGCCCATCCCAGCAATCATCGGGCAGTGGGCAGGGGACACCCTGAACTGGGTGCCAGCCAATCACAGGGCGCACAGGGACAGACATTCACACCTAGGGACAATTTGGACCGGCCAATCCACCTGAAATGCATGTCTTTGGAATGTGGGAGGAAACCGAAATGCCCGGAGGAAACCCACGCAAGCACGGGGAGAACATACAAACTCCGCACAGTAAGTCCGGTAGCTGGATTTGAAGGTTCCGAAGACCTGAGTACTGTGCCCCACACGCGCTAACCACTGCGCCGCCTGAAATATGGCAAGATGTCAATAACTTCTTGGGGCATAATACGTTCACCAGTCCCTGGATATCAGACTGGTTGCCCATGGCACCCAATTGGCCCCGCCCATTTGGCGCAAGCTGCGGCTAGTTGACTGATTGGCTTCCCTCCTATTTAAGCTCAGTGCTCTCACTCACCCTTTGTCAGTCCGTCAACAAACCTCTGCATCCGTAAGACGTGTGTTTTGACTCTATCCGGTTTCCTGCTTGTGCTACCTGTCCGGTATCGTTCGTTGTGCTGTTTAATATGTATCTCCAGTTTCGTTCCCGGCTATTTTTTTCTGTTTGATATCGATCTCCAGTGTCTGGTATCGTTTCACTCTATCTTGTCCTGCTTGTTATTGGACTCCAGTCTCCAGTGCCTGACATCAATCCTGTCTGTCCCGTCCTGTCCAGTATCGACCTCATCCATCCCATATCTGCTCGTGCAATTGGTATCGATCTCGTTGGCCTCTGGCTTTCTGTCGTTCCACGCCAGACTGCTGCCTTACGTCTTCCGCCCAACTTTCGCCGAATCACTGGCATTTGGGTAAACGCGCATGGCTGCCCCATTTCCCGTAAAATAAAGCTTGTGTGAGAAACGTCACGCATCTGGGTCCTCCTCCTGATCCGTTTCTTTACAGTACGGACTGACCAAAAATGGACCCAGCGAACGCTCACACAAGCGCGGATTGGGGAGAGCTGGAAAACTCCCTCTGCCCTGCAGCAGTTATAAGACAAAATTAATATAGGTAAAAGAACACAGACATTGGAGCACTCATTTAATGAATAAAAGTGTGACTTTTTCAAGGAAAACTCCTGTGGGGTCCGGGTTTTATCAGCCTCCGACCCCCACGCAGAAATCGGAACGTTTGGTCCCAAGGTTTGATTGTCATTATTTAACAGTAAAATAAAATCTGAGGGCTTCTCCTTTCAGTGTCAGAAAGCAATTTAGAGAGCGGTCAGCTAGCTGCCTGCTAGCATCAGGTGTCCTCGAAAGGAGACAGATCTCCGTGATGATTATAATAAAACCATTTTTAATGTAGTGGTTTCCCACGAGTTGTTCATCCAGGTTGTCCGTTTCATGGCTAATGGACCTGGCGTTGGCAAGATACAGGGTCGGCAACGGTGCTTTAAAAATGTGTTAGCTTAGCTGTTAGCAGTAGGCTGGACAAGCAGCAGGCTGAGTCTGCTTCTGAAACCTGATAATAATCCACGAAGCACCCACTGGTGATCAGCATTTCTTTGCGTTCTTCTAACTTTAATTGATCATCATAATAATAATAATAATAATACATTGTATTTTGAAGCCCCTTTTAGGACACCCAAGGTCGCTCTACATATGAGTAGCCCCCACTAAAAACAGAGTAAAACAAGCAAGTATTAAATAGCAAATAAAACACATTTTAGTAAAAGGGGCAGTGTGTGAGGCATATGGTCAAGAATAGTCTGAAGAGGTGAGTTTTGAGTCTGGATTTTAAGGTGGACAGGGTCGCAGAATTTTAGAAGTCAGGCGGCAATGAGTTCCAGAGCTGGGGAGCAGAGCGGCTGAAAGCTCTGCTCCCCATGGAGCTGAGGTGGGCAGGGGTTTAGTGAGATGGAGGGAGGAAGATGATCTGAGGGTACGGGATGGTGTGGCAGTGTGAAGGAGGTAGGAGAGGTGGGGAGGGGCAAGGTTATGAATAGTCATGTAGGTTTTTGTAATTGATTCTACGGTAGATTGGGAGTCAGTGGAGTTGCTGAAGGCCAGGGGTGATGTGATGCCGAAAGGGGGTTTTGGTGATGATGCGTGCGGAGTTATTTAATAAATTTTCAATCTAACAAGCTGCTCAAAGCTAGCGACCCTTCCCGGTTTGTTTTAATTCGGAGACGTAGACTGGGCATGCCCACCCTGGCTGTTTGAATGACAGCATACATCAGCCTATCACAGTCACTTATGCAACAGTCCCGCCCACCGAATACACGCACAAACAGTCCGCCCTGTGCATCCACTAAAGCAGGGGTGTCAAACTCATTTTAACTCGGGGGCCACACGATAGAACAAACATTCTCTCAGGGGCCGGACTAGTAGATTAGAGAGAAATAAAAAGAGAGAGAAAAAATAAGAAAAAGAGAGAAAAAGAGAGAGGATGGGACAAAGAAAGAGAGAGAGGGAGAGATAAAAGAGCGAGAGAGGGAGCGTGCAAAACAAAATGGATACAAAGAGAAATAGTGAGAGAGGGGGAAAGAAAGAGAAATAATTAAATCAAAAGAAAATGGAAAGAAAGAAGATAAAAGAGAATGAGAGAATAAGAGAAATAGTGAAGAACGCAAGAGAGGGAGAGAAAAGAGAGAGAAAATGAAAAAAGGATGAGAGAGCAAAAGAAGGAAAAAGACACAGAGCGATAAAGATAAAAAGGAACAGAGAGAGATAGAAAGTGAGAGAAAAAGGGAGGAAGAGAGAGAAAGATAGAAAGTGAGAGAAAAGGAAGGAAGAGAGAGAGTGAGAGAGAGAGAAAGAAATACAAGTACAGCATTTGTGAGAGGCACCTGGCTTTGGCAACATCAAGTGGACATATTTCAACCTGCAGCTTGTTTTTCTCTTGCGCTTCTCTGAGCGTTGTCTCGCGGGCCGGATTCAATCCCTCAGCGGACCCCATCTGGCCCGCGGGCCGCCTGTTTGACACCCCTGCACTAAAGGATACGTTGATATGAATGCAAAAGACAATTCAATCAAAAATCCGCGAAGGAGTGAACCAGCGAAGTAGCAAGAGGTCCCTGCATCTAAAACTAATACATCACCTGATAGCAGTTTCGCCTGCTCTTTCGTAACTAAACTCCCAAAAACCGTTTCCTAAATCAAACAAGAAGTCTGCCATTGAGATTAAAATCTTGGTTTTAAGAGTCTGCAAGGCGCTGTTCTCTTCTGTCGCCTGTCATCTGGGAGTCGGTGAGACGGGTGCTGCGAGCTGCTCTGAGCTCTTTTAAAGAGCATTAATAATCACAAGAGCCTGCTTTTGCGTGTCACTCACTAAAGCGCATCAGCCTGGCGCTGGCGGGCATGTGGCGACGGTTGGCATCAAAGTGCTTCCACCAGCCCACTGCCGCCCGGCAAAGGGAATCATTAAGGAGGCTGAAGAATGGAAAGCAAATGCCGTTGTTTGGGATCGTTTCTTCCAGTGCAACAAAAACCTTTGTTGCCTTTTGATTAGGGAAGGGCGATACAGTGGTACCCCTACTTATGAATTTCATTCGTTCTGGGAGGAGCGTCCTAGACGGATTATTTTTGCTGGGGACGCATAGTCTCAAATCAACGTGCGTCCCCAGGACGCAACTTTTTTGACACGAAATTGTCATTATCGTTTTTTAACAAAGATTTACCGCACTCCAAACTTTCCGTCAGGCAGATCCGCCATTGTTGTTTTGGTCTCGCGGTTCGAGTTTTCGTCTGCACGCTGATCTCCAGTTCGAGTTGTGTATGAAAGTCTGTTTCTTTTTAGAGAACCGGCTTTTTCGGCTCATCTCATTAAAGAGAGCCGTCTCTCAAACGGCTCACTTGCTTGCTTTGATGCATTATATTACGAAATATTATGTTGTACAAAAAAGTTAAGAAGTATAAAAGGAGAAAATGAAAAAAGACAGGTTTGTGGTTATCCCTTTAATCAGTATATTACCTACAATAATTGAATGCAGAAAATGAATTCATAATTTGAATAAGAAAATGTATTATTCTACTTAATTATATTTGCATGTATTTTTTCCTTCTACAGTGAACGTCCAAGCGACTTCATTTTTGAACTTTTTTTATAATAAACCTCAATCATGTCGAGCGACTCAGGGTCTCACAACAAAATGTTCATTCACAATATATATGATATAAGGAAACACATGTACAATATAACGTGTTAAACTACATAAATAAATATGTTTGGAAAAAAAAATATTTTTTGTATTTTGTAAGGGAAAATACGACAGGTTGTAAGGGCATGGAGCACACTAAATTTTGGGGACCCATAGATCTCTGTTGGGACTCATACATTTTTGAGCATGCGAGTCCCCGGGACCCATCACTTTTCAGAGGTAAAATGAACACTGAGGTAGAGACGCATTTTGTATGTAAATGTGCTAATCCGTTCCGAGACCCGCGAAACTACAGTAGATTTTTTTAATAATTCATAAAAGAGCATCTGAACATGAAACAAATACATGTTAGAATTAGATTACCGCACAATACACAAACAACGAAAGGTACATCATATAAAAAAAACAAGGAATAAAGGAAACTATACAAATATTTATTAACTTTTCAATTTTGCGTTATTTGAAAAACTGATCCAATGACGTGTGCTTTTGTCGGCGTTTGAAGTAGCGATATTGTCATGATTACCGATTCAAGGCACCTGTGACTGCCCAATTGGCGCCAACAGCCCTGAGACCTGATTGGCTAAGAGAGTTTTTTTAAACCCCCGGCTTTTAAGAGAACACCGTCAGATTGTTGTGAACCGATGCTCCCAGCTAGGCAAGCTCACACTTTCAGACATTTTTCATGCCTTGTTTTCCTCTGCCTGATCCCCGTTGCCAACCTGTTTCTGGACCCGATTCTGATCTGTTCTGCCACCCCGACATCCGACCTGTTTTGCCCGGATACCTGCCTGACACCTGTTGCCGACCTTGTTTCCGAACTCGATACCGCCCTTGCCCTCCCATCCCGGCTAACGACTAGTAGTCCTGCAAATCTACGTTCATCCTCGCTCCCACCTGCTACCCTTGTCCGCCAACTATCGGATCGTGGAAGCAAGCCCTACTCTCCATCTTTATCAATAAAACTGAGTAAACGAACGCTATTGGGTCCTCTGTCTGTTTCTGGTCCGTGACAGATGTAACACTTTCTCTGGGTGATTCCTTTCCACAAATTCCGAGACTTTGTGGAATTTCGCTTAAATGTCTTTAATATGGGATAATTTAATGACGGCTGCATCCTCTTCCCCACTATCTTGCCAGAAACCCTCCTCCTCTTCGTCTGTGAACTCTTAACTGTGACGGTGACACGGAGAACATGCTGGAAGAACGCATGGGCTCTGGTTTGCCAGGCAGATTTTAAGCGATAGCCAGTTTGTTCACGTTCGGTAAAATCTGGCATTGGCAAATAGCAGCATGTACTTTTCGGTATTTTTGACTTGGACAATATTTTCGCATTCAGGTTCTTTATAACCTGAAACTTTCGGAAGTAGAGGTACCACTGTATTAGGTGTTTTGGTATCCATGCGATCCAAGTAAATAGCGTATAGATTGTCACTGATTGGCTCCGGGAACAGGAACATGTCCAAGTTTTTATGTCAATTTGTGGTGTTGCTGCAGTAGCAGACCACTTTAACACACAAATTACACCCGGCATATCATTTCCCATTATTATCTGTCATTTTAGAGCAATTCAATTTGGCCCACTCTTTTGCCTGGCAGGAAGACTGCGGAAGCAGGCCAGGTAGGGAGAGGTGTTCAAAGTGTACTTATCGGTCTCACACTCGGCATACACTTTGAGAGGACCCAGCACCTTCTTTTTCGAGATAGCGGGGTTTTGTGGTCTCGGTAAAAGTGTTGCGCTCTGGGAAATTGCATCGATCCCAGGATAATCGTATAGATTCGCTCCAAGTAAATTTCATGTACATGTTTAACAAATTTCATAAACGGTTGTTTTTTGCGCGACGTGTGAAAAAAATGTTCTGATTCCTAAACCAAGAAATGATAATTTAAGGCGAGGAATATCGTGAAAGCGACTCGTCCTTAATGTAGAGCGCCAAACTCAATCTCTCTGGGCTTTTACTGTCAGTCCGGAGAGCACTCAGTCATCTCTGTGCATCTCACACCCCCCACCCACCAACATGCCCCCTCCCAAATATTGATTTTCCTCCCCCTGAAACAGCCGCATGAACATAAATTTTGCATGAGGCTTTTACTCAGGGCAGCTCCGACGATGCATGATGGGCCTGTAAGCATTCGCTAATAACAGCAAGCCAGCACTGGAAGGTGTGTTGTGTTGGGGGTCCAAGGACAAAAGCCCAAGATCCCTATTTGGCTAATATTATACCGCGTTTCGTCAAACCATTCATTGTAATAACCCAAGAGGCGGGAATATGCCAGGAGGAATGGCTACTTGAGTGTTCCAACGTGTTTGTGACGTTTAAAAACGAAAAAACACAAACATTTCACGGCTGTCTCCTCATTCCTTTCAGAACACCCCAAATGGAATGAAGACCTCAATGAAGACCTCCCAAAGTGCTTTACAATGTGCTTCACACTTACCCATTCACACAGACTCCCATACAAAATATGAATATACCGATAAAAAGCGAAAAATACAACCTTCTTATACCATTTACTGTACCTTGCAGCGCTTCGGTGCAAGACGCTCGTACGCCATTTTTGTATTCCTTTTTTGACTTTATCATTGTCATCACTGTTTTCCACACACCCTTCCCCTTAACACTAACTTTCTTGGGCTTCATTATTACGGGCAGAAAAGGGTATAAAAACCAACAAAATCACAATAAAATGAGATGTGGCCCCTCTGAAACACGCCAATAGCAGCATCAGCCATGCAAGGCTGCTTATCGGGGGCATTAGGGATTCAGTGTCTTGCCCAAGGACGCCTTGACATTTGGGAGCAGGGAATTGAACCTGCGACTTCTTGTTCCAAAGACAAGCACTCTACCTCCTGAGCTGCGGCTGCCCCCAATCAGGTGGGTAATATAGAATACAAATAGTAAGCAGTCTGCATGAGTAGCACAAATTCAAAGTACTATACTCCATGCAGTAACTCCTTATTTTTGCGGGGGTTGAGTTCCAAAAATGTCAGGCGACATTCTAAAACTGTGAAGTAGAAAACTGTATTAAATGATTTATTTATTACTCAAAAACTGACTCAGGTATTTGTTTAATAAATAAAAAGTACCGTTGTGTTACGAGGCAGTGTACAATAGAGGACATGAACAGGAATTTGAGAGTGTTTAATTGGGGAAGGGGAACAAACACAAAGCGCTCCGAAAAAGGAAGGGAAAAAAACCAGGAAAACACAGTCCAAAAAAAGCGGCTGGTGAAAAGGCAAAGTCTTACAGAAGTTCAGACTTGACTGGTGAGTGAGGTGCGGCGATCTCCACTCTTTAAAGCAGACAATCAGACACTGGAAAGTCAATAAGCATCCAGTGTGCTCAATTAGCAATTTGAACACTAGGGTGCGCCCGAGCTGGTGAAGACGAGCTGGGACCTCACTACTCTCTGGTCTCCCGAAGTCAAGAATCAAGAGTCTTCAGCTGGTACAAAATGCCGCAGCGAGGCTTTTAACTAGGACAAAAAAGTCAGATCACATCACGCCGATTTTGGCTAACCTGCATTGGCTCCCTATTAGCCTAAGATGTGATTTCAAGGTTCTCTTAGTATTATACAAAATCATACATGGACTTGCTCACTTCTACGCTATAGCATATGAATAACCTATACTTTTCGTGGACAATATCTCTGTATCCTTTGCTGTCTGGTAATCCTGGAAGGGGGATACCACATGTGCGGTCCCTTCTCAAGGTTTCTTCATTTTCCTCATTTTGAGTTTTTTTGAGTTTTTCTTGCCCTCATGTTGGTTCCAGATCAGGGGATGGTGTAATAATAGTCTGAAAAAAATAGTCTGCGTAATAACCTGTGAAGCCCTTTGTGACTCTTTGTGTTTAAGGGCTATACAAATAAAAATGACTTGACTTGACTACTGTCAAATAATAATTTTAACATTTTATTGCACAACTGTATGGATTAAGGACCCGATCTACTTTACTTTACGTGGTACTGCTACTACATGAATGTTAAACTGCGTAGTATTTTTGTCGTATTTCCGTATAGGTATATTGGAGTGGACACAGAAAGTGACAATAGTGACAAAGTTGGCTGCAAAAAAAGTCAACCGCTCTTTGGGGCCCCCTAGTGGTTGCGGGGCCTTGTTGACTGATTGGCTCCTCTCCAATTTAAGCTCAGTGCTCTCACTCACCCTTTGTCAGTCCGTCAACAAACCTCTGCTGAAAATCAGTTTGATACTCTGGTTTGAAGGGATCATAAACTGAAAGACTCAAATATTTTTTCCTGATTTTTTTGACACAAAAAACGAAATGAATATTCAATTTTAAGACTACAGACTATTATTACACCATCCCCTGATCCAAACCCCACAAGAGGGCAAGGGAAAACTCAAAAACCTCGACACGAGGAAACTGAAGAAACGAGAAGGTACCCTATTTTCGCTCGTATTATCGAGGGCCTCGAAGTTCCTTTCAGATTTGTGGTTAATAAGATTTGTAGCTTTTAACCTTTTCTTGTCACACGTTAGATATATATATTCCCCTCTAAAGTAAAAAAAAATCCGAGAGGAATGAAAGTCGATTTCCTTTTAGCGGAAAGCCGCCAGCGCACCCACCCTCGAATGCCTACGGAAGCCCCTCTGCACCCACGGAGGTCCTAGGGCCGAGCGGCCTCACGAAAAAGGGAGACATTATCTAGCTTGTGTAACATTTCAGTTAAAGAAAGACAAGACGCTTTTGCAGGCTGCACTTTACCGAGGATGACCTGATTCAGGGGTGCTCCCGCCTTTTCAGCATGTGAGCTACTCACAAAATGATCTACCCACTCGTTGAGCTGAATGTTCCTGATATATAAAATATATGAAATATGAAATGAATCAAATATATTTAATCGAATCAAAATATTGAATACAGTGAGCGCCATGAGACAATTCAAGTCAGTCCTTTTATAATTGCAAATGTGTTTGTCCAATGATTCTCTTGCAAGGAATTACGACTGTACTGCAGCAGTGCAGTTCAATTAATCGAAAACGATTAAATACCCCGTACTCCTATAGCCAAATACTTACATTTGTAGGTAAAAATCAAAATTCCGATATATAGCTGTTGTCAGGAATTAAATATTAAAAATGTACCGTTTACCAAATTGTTCAAATTAGTTATCTGACTCCATTAACCAAACACAACCTTCCTTCACCTAACAATGCATGCTCATTTCTTGATGGGAAAAGATGGGCAAGAGACCGGCATTTCCACACGGGGGCAGATTTAATTTCTTAAACAATTTAACTAAGTGAACTCCATCGAATTAGCTGAATTAGCCGAACTAGTGTCGCTCGTGTCTCCGTCAAACCTTCTCTCTGGATCTCCCTCTCGATCTTCTGAAGTTCTTCTCTCGACCCACGTCCCTCCGCAAGCCGGTGTGCCGGCTCCTCCCATGGGCGTGCCAGGAAAGCCCCCTCGCCTCGATGTCTGAAAAAACGCATAACAGCAAAACGCTTATCAAAATAACTTCTCCAAACAATGCCTCCCTATCTGCGTCAGAGTTCTGTTATCAAAATTCCCCAGCCAAAACATTCAGAATTTGAATCAGCGTGAACTGTCATTGAACTTCAGCCTACCCGGTGAAAATCTTCATTGCACTCGATAAATGTAACTTGTATTTACTCGTATAAAATATTTTGTAGTAAAACGTATGAAATCCTTCACTGTAAAAATGTCGAATCCGATTTATGGAGTATTTTTCTTGTATTTCTATAGAATTTTTCCAGTATTTCCATTGTATCATTTTTGTAATATATCTGTAGTGTTTTGGGAATATTGTTGTAGTTGTATTTTTGTAATATCTATGTTGTCATTTTTCTGTGGTGGAATTTTTGCATTAGAGTATTGATGAAGTGATATTTATGTAGTATTTCTGAAGTATTTTTGTAGTATTTTCATTGCATTATCTTGTAGTATTTCTTTTGCATTTTTGTACTTTAATTTTGTACTATACTATTAATGAAATAGTATTTTTGTGGTGTATCTATCGTAATTTTTATTTTCAGAATGAAAGCAAAATAATATATTAGGTCCTTGTTTTAAGCACTAAACGTAATATTTTGTTTCGTAAATATTGTAGCCAATCATAGTTTGTGAAACCACTGACATTTCTCTAAGCCAGCTAGAAGGCCCTGGCTCCACCACATCGAAACCTGATTGGTTGAAACCCTTCTCAAAGTTTCTTCATTTTGGTCATACTGAGGTTTTTGAGCTTTTCCCTGCCATCATTTAGGTTTTAGATCAGGGGAGTGTGCAATGTTGCCTGTAGTAGTATTGTGATTAAGGGCTATACAAATAAACATGACTTGGCTAGTATTTCTGCAGTAGTATTTTTCTTGAAAATACACAAAGGGATAACAGGGACCAAGGTGGCACCAACAAATAAAATAAATATTTTTTTACTAGTAATATTTTATTTACTATAATGTATATTGTCATGGGGCAGCACGGTGAGGCAGTGGTTAGCGCATGTGCGGCACAGTTCATGTCTTGGGAACCTCCTGCGTGGGTTCAAATCCAGCTCCAGACTTCCTGTGCGGAGTTTGTATGTTCTCCCCGTGCTTGCGTGGGTTCCCTCCGGTAACTCCGGTTTTCTCCCACATTCCAAAAACAGGCATTTCAGGTAAATTGGCCGGTCCAAATTGTCCCTAGGTGTGACTGAGCAAGCGAGTTGTCTGTCCCCGTGTGCCCTGCGATTGGCTAGCAACCAGTTCAGGGTGTCCCTGCCCACTGCCCGATGATTGCTGGGATGGGCTCCAGCACCCCCGCGACCCTACTGAGGATAAGCGGTGCAGCTAATGAGATGAGATGAGATATATTGTCATTATTTTAAACTTTTTTGTTGGGCAAGGCAGATGATGAAGCCTGATGGGCTGCATGTGGCACACGGGCCATAGTTTACCCACCCCTGATCGAGAATGTTTTAAGTAGGTAGCTTAGTCCACTGTCGTACGTGAAATGAGAGTGCACACCAAGTTCCCCTTTATTTACACTAGCGAACTTTCTCTCGCTAATCCTCAGAGTACGAATGACCTTCCATAACGATCCTGATCCACTGCGCTCAGTGATCTCATTTCTGGCAGCACTTGTACATTTTTTCTGAGTGATGGACTCTTCATTTCTAGAACCAGAAACATTAATCTAACGCAGGTATTGACATACTGGACCTATAACCAGATCATTTGAAGACACTAAACGTTTTTTTGTGTGGAAAAGTAAAGTGTTTTCGGTTTTCATTGATCTCAAACACTCCACGCTCTCCATTTTCCCAGGTTTAACCTCTTTAGGAGGAAAATAGTCTCCTGAAAGGTTTGTAATTATCAACGCAATTGTCAATTTGGCTTTGGCTTGTGAGAACATAAATCAGTGGTTTCGACGCTTTAAAACAAATGAGCTGATCCCATTGGTAAATCTTGTGTGGAGGTAATGCTTAACATGGGGGTGGGTGGATCGATTCAAATATCGATATTATCCATACTAAGGAAATACTTGGATAGGATCGATAGACTGTACAAACAGAGACAAAGAAGAACAGTGACGGCGGATGGTAATAAATATAAAAATTCAGAGAGAGAGAAGGTAATGATTTACATTTTAAGCCTGACCCAACCCGAAATTCTGATGGGGTTGGGCCCGGGCTCGGACTTAAGATCTTACCTCTAGGGTGAAAGTGGCGGACAAAACTTTCTTCATTTGCAACTTGCTCGCTTCTGAGTTTTCTGGCATTTCAATACTAAATCAATACAATATGTTTACTTCTGCAGCTCATTCTCTTCATGATTAACAGTTGTTGGAGTGCTTGCTTTGATAGGTAATTACCCCCTATCTAATCACAGTTTATGAAACTGCTGACCGACCTTTCCTAAGGACCACTAGCAAGTGCTGTTCCTCCAACTTGAACCTTGACTGGCTAAAGCTGTCACAAGTCAGAAACGAAGACAGGACCCAATAGCGATTGTTTTACTCAGTTTTATTGCTAAAGAGAGAGCAGTGCTTGCTTTCACAATCCGATGATTGTCGGACACGGGTAGCTGGTGGCAGGAATGCGGAAGTGGCACTTCCGTGACGAGCAAGGGTAGTCGTAGGCAGCGGGAAAACAGGTCGATGGCCGGGACGGAGGAGAAAGGTCAGTAATCAGTCCAGAAAAGAGGTCGGCAATAGGATTTAGGCAGGGAACAGGGCAAAACAGGTCGATGGCCTGGGCAGAAGAGCAAGATAGAAACGGGTCTAAAAACAGGTCGGCAACAGGTATCAGGCAGGAGAAAACAGGGCAGGAGAATGTTGGATAGTGCAGAGCTTGCCTAGCTGAAAGCATAGGTTCGCAGACGGTCTGACAGCTTCCTCTTGGAAGGCGGGGGTTTAAAAAAGGTCAGGGAGCCAATCAGCGACTAGGGCTGTTGGCGCCAACGTGGCAGTCGCAGGTGCCCCGAATCAGCAATCATGACAAAAGCAACAGTTTCATCAAACACTTATGTTTATGTACATGGCCTTCAGGAATTTTTGTGAAGGCCTCTGCTAGATTTCTTAACCTAGCAACAACTAAAGGCTGAGATGTGATTTGTTAAATGCTTGAATATATAGAAGCAGCAACCAAGGAGAAGCAATGAAAGGAAGCTTCCAGACAATTTCGATTTATTAAGTATTGCCGAAGTAAAAATGGATAACATCACATGAGTCTGATATTTTTGGGCCAGCGGAGAAGGCCTTGCAATGACGGCCTACCGCCGGTGAGGACTGCTTAATTAATGTTCCTTGATTATTTACATCAACAGAGTATGACAGGAGTCCTTCATCTGTAAAACTGAAAGCTTCGCTTGCCAATGCCATGATTACCAATTCAGAGCACCTGCGACTGCTTAATTGGCGCCAACAACCTGGACAGCTGATTGGCTGATGCTCTCTTTTTAAACCCCCGGCTTTAAAGAGAACACCGTCAGAACGTTGCGAACCGATGCTCCCAGCTAGGCATACTGACTCTTTCAGACATTTTTCCTGCCTTGTTTACCTCTGCCTGATCCCCGTTGCCGACCTGTTTCTGGACCAGATTCTGCCCTGTTCTGCCATCCAGACATCAAGAGGAAGCCGTCAGATCGTTATGCGAACTGTTGCCACCAGCTCAGTAAGCCTTTTCGTCCGACTCTGTTCCTGTCTTGCTTTTCTCTGCCTGATCTTTGTTGCCAACCTTTTTCCGGACCTGACTTCGCCCCGTTCTGCCTGCCTGTTACCTGACCTGTTTTGCCCTGTTGCCTGCCTGCCTCATGTTGCCAACCTTGTTTCCGAACTTGACACCTTCTTTGCTCTCCAGCCCTGGCTGGCGACTTATAATTCCCGCCTGTCTCCGATCCTCCTCGCTAGAACAGAAGTGCCACTTCCTCATCGCCCGCTCCCCTTGTCCGTCAGCCATCGGATGGTGGAAGCAAGCCCCGCTCTCCCTCTAATCAATAAAAACTGAGAAAACGAACGCTACTGGGTCTTGTCTCCGTTCCTGGTCTGTGACAGCCAGTATCAGAGACTTTTTGCGATGTAACAAGCTATCCGCCATCTTTCGGGGCCCCACTCCATCATGCCAGCAAACAATTAGACCAGAACAAGCGACCGTGCGGATTACGTGACACAATCAAGAAAAGGGAACGCCGACGTGGACATCGTACACTCGGCGGTGGGTCAAAAGGCCTGACATCCTGAACAAGATGACAGCGTTTAGAAAGCCTCGCTGTTGAAGTATATTGTACCTGCAGCGCGGTTCTGATAATAAGGCCACAAGGGGCTTCTTCCATATTCCCTCTGTATTTGTTTGCTTTTGCCTCGTCTTGTTGTTGCGCCCGCCGCTTGTTTCTCACCGTAATGGTCCACGCCGGAGGATATTCTCTAGTCGCCTTTGATCTCGCCCGCGTTTTCTATAATTTTCTGACAGAGCCGCCTTCGACTGCGTTCGTGTTTTCTACTTTTGGATTCCGCTTTGTAAGGAGAGCTTAACAGTTTGTCACTGCGAAAGCCGAGCCTCTGCTTGGTGTTGGAGACGGTGTTTTGGGTTTTGAGACAAATTCGAATCAATGATAATGATGAACAGGGTTGGGTAGGGTTACTTTAACTTAATTACTTTCAATTACCGTATTTTCCGCACTATAAGGCGCACCGGGTTATAGGACGCACCATGAAAAAATAGTTTTTGGTCCTATATTTCACATACATAAGACGCACCGGATTATAAGGCGCTACAATGGGAACGTCGAGAAAACAGTCAGATAGTTGAGTCAAACTTATTACCCCCTTAACATTCCCAAAGCTTGCAAAGACGCAAATACGTGTCGATAACACGTGCGGATGCGGTGTCCGTACGATGTCACTCAAATGCATCGTTCCATCATTTGGAAGGTTAAAGTCTTGGGATTCAAGAAATGCCAACCATTCCTTAGTTTCTATTTTCTTTTTCGCTTGCAACTTTACTGTGCATATGACAATAAACACTTGGAATTGAGTTTAATTTAAAAATAGACACTCCATTCCATCCATTATCTGCACCGCTTATCACAGAAACATCGAGTTCAGTCTGAAACAAGATACAGGAAAAATATATAGCCAGAGTAGCTCACCGAAGTCGTTGTGTTCAATAATAATGTGCAGCCATGCTCCTCTTATATCCGTGAGTGTAGTAAATCCAGGAGAATAAAATATTTACAAATACAGAATAGTAAAAAACGCTTTCTGTATGCCGTCAACCACGTGCTACACACATTCATCTTTTTCGGCCAATTGCAGGCTTTGTTTTGCCGCTTCAGCCTATGCCAGCCTGTAAATGATAAAAAGGATCCGCCCCTTGACCTCTGAATAATTTTAGCCAGTAGTGATCGATTCAACTGATGATTGACACAATGGTTAGCCAATGAAACGCCGGTAAATAAATCCCAGCATACACCGCGGACTACTTGGCGTTCAGGGGAAAATCTAGTCGGACTTTGCGACTTAATATTTATCCATAAATAAAGCGCATGGTCAGCTTTTGAAAAAAATAAAGGCTTTTAGGTGCGCCTTATAGTGCGGAAAATACGGTACTTTTGGATTACTCCAATCCCAAATATGCTAATAAAAGACAAAATAAACTAAATATGAATAAAATGATGACTCACAACACGTGGTAAGCTTTCTCTCCTGGCTTTGATCTCTTTGATCTCCGGCAAAACTAACATAAAATGCGACAGAAACAAAATGAAAATAAATCCAAACAGCTTGCCAACATAATTTTTGCCGTTCCACGTATTCCGTTACTCCCCAAGCCTGCACAAAATCTAGTCATTTTATTCATATTTAGGTTATTTTGTCTTTTATTAGCATATTTGGTATTGGAGTAATCCAAAAGTAATTGAAAGTAATCCAGTTAAAGTAACCCTACCCAACCCTGGAAATAAGCATATGCTTCTTCCTATTCCTTTTCAAGTGAAGTCAAGTCACTTTTCTATATGCCTTAATCACAAACTGTCTCAACAGACTGCATAGGTTATAATCACACCATCCCCTGATCTTAAGCCCACATGCAGGCAAGGAAAAACTAAAAAATCTTAGCATAAGGGGAAATGAGAAACCCCAAGAAGTAATCCTCCTTCCAGGATGACCAGGTTGCAATAGATTTAGCATTGAGTAACAATACACAAAATGTGGTGAACATCAATAAAAAACAACATTATAAAAACTAGAATAATAAAGATAAAAAAATAAATAAAAAAAACACATAATACGATACTATTGTTTTTTGACTTGTTGTTTTGTTTTTTTTCTGTTTTCTCGTGTTTGAAAAATGAATTCATTCGTTCATTCATTTTTTTCTCAGGATCTGTCGTCAATTTTCCTCTGGGATCAGTTATGATGAATGTCTTGTCGTTTAATAACTTTAACAAGGTTGTTTTTTTTTTCTTTAATATTTGTCCTTAAAGTAAAATGGGCAGAACCAGACATACAGACGCTGCCCTACTTACAAATAAGATCCGGACGATCGTTCATAAGTTGAATTTGTTTGTAAGTTGCTTCAGTGCTATATTTTCTATGTTTGAGGCTAGTATACATAACCTGTATTGTTTTGTACTCAAAAATAAACATTTCATAAAATGATATGCTCTATGAAGATAAATAAAGTTAAGTCTAACTTACTTTTAGAAGATGGACTTCAAGAGGTCCTCCTCTGTGGTAAAAAAAGCGATACGACCAGTTTCTCAACCGCATCAAGCTTTCTTATTCCACTTTCATTTCAAAAGAAACGGCTCGCCTCTTCTTTACACTTTACATCAACCATATTGAATAGGTGCACTGATATTAAACAATAAAAAGGTCAAAGTTTTTAGCACACTGTAGATACAGTATAGAATGTTTACACACGAACTATGAAGTAGAAGCTGGATTTCTTCTTTGGGGTGGATGCTGGGTGAGCTCTCACAGCGCCACACGCTGGTAGTGGCAGAAAAAAGCACTACAGTAATGTCCTGTACTCGGAAAAAGGTGCACAATACAAAATGTAACTTACAGCAATGTCCAAGTGTCGAATGGTCGTAAGTAGGGGAGTGTCTGTAGAATCAAGTTTGGGGTCGCCCAGAAATATCTTGCTTTCGAAGGAAAGGCACTATGGTTGATTTTTCAATGAAGAGAATATAAAAACTATCAGAACCACACTTCATACTTTGTTAATATAGTAAATGACCATTTCAGCTGCAAATGTGTTCAATGCAATACCTACAGAGGCATATAGAGGCCTGTTTCCAGAAACCATCACTCCAATTCTCTAATCATACATTGTGTTTGCTAATTGTAATAGCAGGCTAATGGATGATTAGAAAACCCTTGTGCGATGATGTTAACTCAGCTGAAAACGGTTAGAAAAGCTATAAAACTGAGGTTCTATTGAATCCGTAGAGTCTATGGAGTGTTGCATTTGTGGACATGACTTTCAGACTTGCTTATGGAATGGCCAGTAAAAGACAACGTTTATGTAAAACTGTACAGACTATGTCCTTAGAACTGAAGGCTATTCTATTTGAGAAATGGCCAAGAAATATAAGATCTCCCCTAATGGTGTGCACTACTCCCCTTCAGAGAACAGGCCCTAAGCAGAATTTGAAGGCCCCGCTGCACAACTAAGCAAGAGGACAAGTACACTAGAGTCTCTCGTTTGAGAGATAGACTTGTTACAAGCAATTTCATAAAATGGTACTTACAAAACACCAGTTTCAACATTTTTGGTGAAGAGGTGTCTCAGAAATGCTCGCCTTCAAGGCAGAGTGGCAAAGAAAAAGCCATACCTGAGACTACTCAACAAAAGGAAGAGTAAAATATGGGCAAAAAACACATTTGAGAAATTGAAGTGGGACTTTTTCCATTGAAAACACAAAATTGTCTGAGTGACTCCAATCCTTTCAAACAAGGTTTCATAGTTTAAGCCCAAACGCGGATTTAACCTGATTAAAATAACATTTTATCACACTCGGGAATTAAAGGAAACACCAGAACGCATTAAGAATTCTCTTTAAGGTTTCCGATTTAGTCCAGGTTTGATCTTGTTGTTTGTATGCCAGAAGGCATGCCCTTTTTGATAAAATGATTAGTAAAAGTGGCGGCACGGTGGGTGAGTGGTTAGCGCGTCCGCTGCACAGTTCTGAGGTCATGGGATCGAATTCTGCTGTGCGGAGTTTGCATGTTCTCCCTGTGCTTGAGTGTGATTCCTTCTAAAACCTCCAAAAGTCCAAAGACATAAATGTCAGGTTAATTGGCCGGTCCAAATTGTCCCAAGGTGTTAATGGGCGAGAGAATTGTCTGTCCCTGTGTGCCCTGCGATTGGCTGGCAACCAGTTCAGGGTGCCCCCTGCCCACTGCCCGAAGTTAGCTAGATGTGCTCCAGCACCCCGCGACCCTACTGAAGAGTTTAAACTTTCAAATTGGATTCATTTATGTTTACAATTTATTTGGATGACTGACTTTAGCTTCAAAATATTGTGTCATGGAAGGTATTTTAGTTGTCTCGGTATTCACTACCAATTTGTATGCTTTTTTTGGTGGTTTGGCTCCTGTGACTTTTGTTCTGGGGCATATTTTGTCGAATATATTTATCTACAGTCCTAAATGTATTTATAATGTATTTTATACACTTATTGCACTTTTGATTTGACTGATTTTTGCTTTTGCTTTAATTCTGAAACAGCTGTAATAGAAATATTTATATTGATTTTTACACTGCTAGTTAGATTTGCTGTTATTTATTAAAATATGAAACATTTCTAGCGCCTTAGGTCTTTGTGCCGTGTTTATTGTGATTATAAATTAACGCAAGGGGGGACAATAATCCAATGAACATGATATTTCCTAGCAAAAAGTATCGGATCAGTATCGATCTTTTGAAGCATTTATATGGGGTTCTAGCAAGGCACCATTACCAATTGGGTAATGTTCCTGAAGTCTGCAGAAAGAGATAATTGTCTCGAGACATTAAACTGGATGTGATGATCCTCTTAGTGACAAGGAAGACTTTTGACTCGTTAGACGGAAACGGTGTCATCTTTGTCCTTCTAACTTCAACGTACTTGAAGTGAGCGAGGGAGAAACCCCACCGGACCTTGTTGTGGCTCCTGGCAATTTACATACGCCACAGCTCGGAGTCTTGCTTTCGCCTCACACCTTGTGCGTGTCAACTGCAGGTATAGCTTGTTGGGTATACAGGTCAACTTGTCACGTGTTGATTGGACCGCTTGTTTTACCGACAGCTACCTCAACCCTGAACTCGCAACTCCAACACCTGCAGCAGCTCCAACAGATGCACCACCATCACCAACAGCACCAGAGCCAAGTGTCGTCCCAGCACCATCATATAAGCCCGGCGGGCCAGCAACAGTCGTCGGTGCCGTCTCCGGGTTCTACCTGCTCCTCGACGTCCGGGCATCCGCCGCAGTCACCCCCGTCGCACCGACCCAACCAGTCGCCTGCCCGGAGCCTACCCTCGCCCGTCACCCCTCCCATGTCTCTGCAGGTGAGTCTGCAAAAGTTCTTCAATCTCTCACTTAATGCAAGCTGAAGCTCATTCGGCACACTATTCTCATAGTTGACGAGTCGCCGACTAGGCTAAGTGGTTAGCATGTCCGTGGCACAGTTTTGAGGTCATGGGATCAAATCCAGCTACCAGCCTTCCTGTGCGGAGTTTGCATGTTCTCCCCGTGCCTCCTCCGGGCACTCCGGTTTCCTCACACATTCCAAAAACATGCATTTCAGGTCAATTAACCGGTCGAAATTGTCCCTAGGTGTGAACGAGTGTGTGAGTTGTCTGTCTCTGTGTGCCCTGCGACTTGCTGGCAACCAGTTCAGGGTGTCCCCAGCCCACTGCCCGAGGATAACTGGGATGGGCTCTTGCACACCCGCGACCCTACGGAGGATAAGCAGTGCAGATGATGGAGGATGATGGATAGTCGGCGACTATTGAAACAATGAGTCTACTAATCGATATATTTATTATGTTTGTATATAATCTTATCCTTGCACTACAGTCACTTTCAACTGTGTTTTATCTTATTACCTTAACTCATCTTGAGTTAATCTTGTATTTTTATCTTTTTAATATTCGTAATAAATTTTAATATTCGTAATCATGGCGTTAGAAATAAGGTTACATGGACAGGTGTTGGAAGAAGTTGAAAGCTTTAGGTACTTGGGTTGTGATGTGGCTGCAGTTGGTGGAATGGAGTGCGAGGTATTGCACAGAGTGAATCAAGGAAGCAAGGTTTTGGGTGCTCTGATGAGATGAGCAACAACAGTATGAGTATGGATGTTAAGAGGGGACTGTATGAGAGTGTTATTGTGCCGACTGTGTTGTATGGTGCAGAGACTTGGAGCCTGCATGCAGATTTAAGAAGGTAATTAAATGTTTTTGAGATAAAGTGTTTGAGGAGTATGTTAGGAGTGACAACATTGGATAGATTGAGAAATGAAATTGTGAGAGACAGAACTGGAGTAGTAGTGGAACTGAGCAAGCGTGTGGATAAGAGAGTACTCGGTTGGTTTGGACACATGGAGAGGATGGATGAGGAGAGAATGTTGAAGAATATCCACAGAGCAGAAGGAAATATAAAGAGACCAAGAGAAAGGCTGCGATTGACGTGGATGGATGGTGTTATGAGTGCACTGCAGGAAAGAGGTCTAAATCTAGTGAAAGCCAGAGCTCTTTTTGGTGATAGGAATGAGTGGAGAGGTGTCGTAAAAGGATAATGGGATGTTTGGACGCGTTCTGAGGGATGGGCAGGGCACCTGTATGATGCGGCAGGGGTAAACCAGTGAAAGCTGTCAAGCCCTGCTGTTGAACAAAAGAGTGTGCTGTGTCACCCTGACCGGAGTGACATGGCCGCTTCTTGTGTCCCGTTTCATCTGGAGGGACGAAAGCTTGACCAATTTAGGTGCCGAGGTACCTAATTTGTTTGGGTGTTTGGGCATTTGGGTTGGCCATTGTCAAAAATGTTTGTGTGTTTTTTTCTATTTTTGTTCCTTTTTATTTTCTTTGTTTTTGTATGTGTTTGTCTTGCTGTCGGTCACCCCTCTTGAGGGATATGACCAAGGTAGATAGCTAGATAGATAGAAATATTGGTGATATTTTTTTTTATATAGTTTCTTGGTTCTATCACGATGGCAACTGTGTGGACAGCAAAGTAAGAATTTCATTGTACAGTGGAACCTCGGTTTTCAAACGCCTCTCAGTTCGAACAAATCGGAGTTCGACCAAAAATTATGAGAAATTCTTGCTTCGCTGTTCGGTCCAAAAATAGGAGTTCGAACGCCGGTAATGCGTGAGTGCGTACGCTAGGATGCGATGCTGAGCGCCGTACGGGTGTAGATCGCTCTTTTCGTGACCAACACTTATCTCTTCTGCTGACTACCACAAAGGTAAGAAATCCTATTTACAATTCTTTTCTTTATCCTTTTTTTTTTATGTTTACACGTTCGTGTTAGCGTAATCTTTCGTACGGAAGATTACGATAACGCGAACGTACGATTAGCCTGGGTTAGCTTTGTTTACGTTAAACATTCAATTTAAACATTCAGGGTGTTGGAACGGAACCCAACATTCAGGGTGTTGGAACGGAGCCCCCTTTCCAATGAACCGCTCACTACTTGTTGTGGAGACCCGGGTGCTAAATGACTTGTAAACGACCTGATTTTTTTATTTTTACACGTTCATGTTAGGGGAATCTTTTGTACGGAAGATTACGATAACGCGAACGTACGATTAGCCTGGGTTATCTTTAGTTTACGTTAAACATTCAAGGTAAACATTCAAGGTGTTGGAACGGATTAAAACGATTGACATTATTTTTAATGGGAAAAATGATTTCAATGATCGAACAAATCGGTTTTCGAACAGGGTTCTGGAACGGATTATGGTCGAGAACCGAGGTTCCACTGTATAGGGAAACGTGGCTCTTTACCGTGCATATGACGATAACCTTCGAATTGAATTGAATATTAGAAGGAAAGACAGCAATGCGTGCAAGAAATCGGACTAGTTGAATGGGTATATATGAACGAGATCCGAATATGAAAGGATTAAGTCCAACAGCCTTGATCGGATTATTCGGAGTTCAAATAAGAGCATATTTCTGTGCATCTTTACAAGGCCTTACATAACCTGAATATTAATCAGACTGTTGCCTGCATTTAAAAGTCCTGACTGCTCTTTGTCCCACATCTTGAATGCGTTTAAGTCGTCTCAATTAAACTCTTCCTCTGTGCTTCCCCTGCACTCGCGTAGTCTGTCCATCAGTCTAGGTCAGGTGTCCATTTTATATCCCCGCGGTTTCATTTCTAGCGTGCGCTGTTCAGGGTTGCCTGCTTGTCCCAGCACACATTCATCAGCGTCAAGCCTCTTATTGGCTTGTGGCACCGGCTTCTTTATGACCCAAGATGAGTTGGGCTATTTGCGCCCTCATCTTTAACAGTCCCCATAGTTAACGGGCCTCTAAAGGTGTAACGTCGGAACCCAACATGCTGGAGGATGTCTTTGCAGAATCACTTGATGAGAAGATACGTTTATACTCGAGATGAGAAGGAAAAACTCGGATCACGAGTTGCTACACATACCAATGGAAGAACATGAGACCACTGTCCAGTAAAGTCATACTTTTAAAAATATATCTTTCTGCTACATTGTGCTATTGATTCAGGACACAAGACTGGACATATTTCATTTGTTAGCCTTTTTCAAAAGCCATGTTCTTTCATTTCGATTTAATAATTCCTTAATTCCTTGGACAATTAGAAATCTTGAGTGGTGAGAAACACCACACCAAGAATCCAAAAGTGTTATACACAGATGGCCATACTTTGTGCTCTGGCAAATATTCCTTTGTAATATAGCAAAAGATTTCATGATGAAATATATATTGTTTGATATAGATATTGATTACTTTTTCTTTGCCCGTCTTGGTTGCAAAATGGGTAAGATAAGTACTGGATAATAAGCAGTTCTGCTTAAGTATTCATCAAGAATATTCCGTGCACAATTGAGGAGTAGAACAAAGTTGTTTGATTCAAAAATGCATAGTTCAAATGGCTGAGAATCACTTTTATACTAGGAGGACGGGTTATGACAAAAACTTTAGAGATACAGACGCTCCCCTACTAACGAACATTTGAGATACAAATAACGGCACACACGAGTTTTTATTCCAGATGGCAAAAAATATCGGGAGTTAGATTTTTTCTTTTGTGCACCTTATTCCGGGTAGAGGACAGTACTGTAGTGCTTCTATCCACTGCTGTTTTTTTTTAGATATTCTTCATTCTATCATATCCTGTTTTGAACTCCCTTTACATATGAGAACTTCCTTTGACAACCTTGAAGACCTTAGAACTTGAATAAACTCTTCTTTTTTTAAAAAAATGCGGAGGGTTTGGGTTGGCTTTTGGACTGTATTTAAAAAAGGCCTTTTCTCACTTTCACCATTTTCATGCTACACTAATAAAAAAAACTACAATGACGATCATAAAGTCACTCTTCAACCTCCCTCTGTTCTTTTTACCCAATGTGCTGCATGTCCTGGAACAGCGTTGCTAAAAGTAAAAATGGGAAGAGGTGGCCCCAAAAAATGACCATAAAGGCTCTTTAAACTCAGTTGGGCATTATTAACACAAACTTAATGGAGGAATTATTTTACTTTAAACTTTTTAGGAACACCTCAAATGATACACCTCCCCTTTAAGATCTCTTGCATTTAATTTGGTCCATTCAAGTCAATAACATCTCCAACGGCACATATACCTAAGAATTTGAACGTGAATAGATGCACAAAAACCCTAAATAACTCTTGCTCTCCTAAGTTAGAAAACAATTTTCCGAACCGAGTTATTCGAAGCTCGAGTCTGCTTGCTTTCTCAAGAAAATGTCCTAAATGTGTGAGTCTAATGACCGCAGACAGACCTCCCGTGAGAGGGGGACACATCAGCTATCATTAAGATATTGCCTCAATCAAATAGGATTAGTGTATGTGCTTTGGAAGCTAGAGCGACTGTAAAGGGTTTACTCTTTTTTGGGTCAGCGCCGGTTCAGCAAGGACAGGCCATGGCCTCCGGCGACTGCTCAATAGGATTTGAAGGCTGCTTGGGCAGACCCGCGGCCCAGGGTGGCTGAATAGATGCCATTAAGCTCATTGCTTCATTCGGCTACCGACGTGCAGCAGTCAAAACGGTCCCTGTGAAACGTAGAGAACGTTTCTACCTCCGGCTAGAAAATGAGGAGTTGTTGGAAACGGTCCACAAAAGCACGACGGTCGAGGCCTTCGACAAATTGCTCAACAAGTCAACCTATCCTATAAATCTAGTCGGCGGCTGCAAGTTAGTTGGAAGACTTTGCGACTTAATATTGATCCATATATAAGGCGCACTGTATTATAAGGCGCATGGTCAGCTTTTGAAAAAAATAAAGGCTTTTAGGTGCGCCTTATAGTGCGGAAAATACGGTAATCGGAAAAAACAAACGAATAAAGTGGTCTATACCCAATTTTGAGTGCACCACAAGTGGTAATACTTTCTCCTATTCCCTGAAAAAACACACTTCCTATACTTCTGCTAGCAAGAACCAAACGAGGCGGCGACAAATAGACTCCCCAAGTAAGATTAGCACAAGAGTGTTAATGTGCAGATTGTGGTAAACGCTGGATTTTCAGCCGTCAGGTTGATTGATAGGAGCCGCGTGGTTTTTTTTCCACGCCCGGGGAGCTCGGGGATTTGGCGCGGGGTAGAAGTGCTGCTACGCGGCGGGATTGATCTTAATTAGATCTGAAAGACCCGCCACAGCAGAACGGGCGTGCCGATTAAAATGAAAAACAGGAGAAATTACCGATCAAATTAATCATAATGTCGGGCTACAGCTGTAAAGTCTGCTGTAATTTGCCAGTCCACTGGCTTACAACGGGCCGGCTGGGGCCGAGGCGGGAGGTGGGGGTTGGGGTCCGAGGGAGTGCCGCGTGGATGCAAGAAGGCAAGCTCGAGCTAGCTCAGACATGTACCCCTCCCCTGACTCCTTAAGTTCTCCTCCTCTGTGTACACTAGAAGTGGGCAAATCGATCCAAATAATGATATTATCATTATTCAATCAACCCAAATTAAAAGACATTTTAGCAAAATTACATTAGAATTTATGGAAAGGACTCACCCAGAAAAAGTGTTGACAGGTCGGACTATCGCTCATTATGAAAAGCATACGTCATTGGATCAGTTTTTCAAGAAACGCCAAGCGTAAAAACATTGCTGACGACCATTAAACAAAGAGGCCAGTTAAAGGGTAAATTAATATTTTTATTATTACCTTTATTCTTTATTTTTTTGTTTACATTATATGCCTCTCGTTTTATTTTTATTGTGCAATGATCTAATTTTATAGCGTATTTGTTTCATGTTCTGTAGCTCTTATATGATAAACACAAAAATCCAATTAGACAGCACAGGTTACATAGGTACACCCAGCATGCTCCTCGTGTCACCGTCAGAGTTCAGAGATGACGAGGAGGGGGGGATTATAGCAAGATAGCCCAAATTAAAATGAGGCATTTTATCAAAATTCCACAGAATTTGTGGTAAGGAAGAAATCACCCTGAAAAGGTGTTGACAAGTCAGGCTATTGCCTTTAGTTACAAAAGCTGGCAAAAGCAGATGTCATTGGATCAGTTTTTCAAGAGACGCCAAGCGTAAAAACACTGCTGACGACCAGTAAACAAAGAGACCAGTTAAAACGTAAATTAATATTTTTATTATTTCCTTTATTCTTAGTTTTTTTGTTTACATTATATGCCTCTCGTTTTATTTTTATTGTGCAATGATCTAATTTTATAGCGTATTTGTTTTATGGTCTGTTGCTCTTTTATGATAAATTAAAAAATCAAATTAGACAACACAGGTCACATGCGTACTCCCAGCATGCTCCTCGTGTCACCGTCAGAGTTCAGAGATGACGAGGAGGGGGGGATTATAGCAAGATAACCCAAATTAAAATGAGGCATTATATCAAAATTCCACAGAATTTGTGGTAAGGAAGGAATCACCCTGAAAAGGTGTTGACAAGTCAGGCTATTGCCTCTAGTTACAAAAGCTGGCAAAAGCAGATGTCATTGGATCAGTTTTTCAAGAAACTTCAGGCAAAAAGGTAAATGAATATTTGTATTATTTCCTTTATTCTTTGTTTTCTTAACATGATGTCCCTCTGGTTTTATGTTCATTTCGCCAAAGACAATGTTTTCAACTCGCTTTATCGTTCTATTTACATTCCCTAGAATACGCCATACGAACGGTGTTATGTAACGGTGTTGTTTTTTCACTTCTAACGCGTTACTTTTCCCAACTTTTACTTTTACTGACGTGCGTTACTTTCAGAGGTGGGTAGTAACGGAGTACATTTACTTTGTTACTTGAGTAAGTTTTGGGATATTTCTTAAATCCATCCATCCATTATCTGCACCGCTTATCCTCAGTAGGGTCGCGGGGGTGCTGGAGCCCATCCTAGCTATCTTTGGGCAGTGGGCAGGGGACGCCCTGAACTGGTTGCTTTTTTATGATTTAATTGCTGGGATTGGAACGGATTAACGCATTTCCATTGAAAATGCGCCTCTACTTACAAATGTTTCAGGTTACAAAGCTACTCCCAGAACAAATGAAATTGGTAAGTAGGGGTACAACTGTACCAAAAAGAAATAAGCAAAACACTAATAATGAACTGACTGGAAGTGGCGAACCTCAAAGAAAGCAAAATAAAAAACGAAGGCGAATTTGCGAATGAAGCGGCCCTCTGGTTTAATCCCTCATTGAAAGTAACTAAAAGTAGTGGAAATGTCACGGTCAGCTTGCTTTGGGGGATTTCTCATCTTTCTAATTATTCAAACGAAATGCGCCGGCCGGGGCCGTCTTATTTTCTGCTTCAGTCAACAGTGCGCGTTTGCACGCCGAGCTGCTTGTTAGTGAAGGCAATTTTATGCCTTCTTAAGGATTGCCCGACGGGGTCACCGTCCTGTTGCCGTACCCGCAAAAGGGTTGCCAGGGGGGTGTGGAATACACTCTCGCAGGGGGTGGGCGGACCGATCCCAATATCGATATGATTGATACTAAGCAAATACTTGGATTAGATCGGTACTATTGTCCTGGGATTGATACTTGACATTCCCTCAAGCACCACTTCTCCTCCTTCTACACCGTACTTGGATCGGATTGATACTATTGTCCTGGGATCGATACTATCGTCCTGGGATTGATAGCTAACACTTCTTCAAGCACCACTTATCCTTTTTCTTAACCGTACTTGGATCAGATTGATACTATTGTCCTGGGATCGATACCATCGTCCTGGGATTGATAGTTGACATTTTTTCAAGCACCACTTATACTTTTTCTTAACCGTACTTGGATCAGATTGATACTATTGTCCTGGGATCGATACTATCGTCCTGGGATTGATAGTTGACATTTTTTCAAGCACCACTTATACTTTTTCTTAACCGTACTTGGATCAGATTGATACTATTGTCCTGGGATCGATACCATCGTCCTGGGATTGATAGTTGACATTTTTTTCAAGCACCACTTATCCTTTTTATTAGCCGTAGTTGGATCAGATTGATACTATTGTCCTGGGATCGATACCATCGTCCTGGGATTGATAGTTGACATTTTTTCAAGCACCACTTATCCTTTTTCTTAACCGTACTTGGATCAGATTGATACTATTGTCCTGGGATCGATACTATCGTCCTGGGATTGATAGTTGACATTTTTTCAAGCACCACTTATCCTTTTTCTTAACTGTACTTGGATCAGATTGAAACTATTGTCCTGGGATCGATTCTATCGTCCTGGGATTGATAGTTGACACTTATTCAAGCACCACTTATCCTTTTTCTTAACTGTACTTGGATCAGATTGATACTATTGTCCTGGGATCGATACTATCGTCCTGGGATTGATAGTTGACACTTCTTCAAGCACCACTTATCCTTTTTCTTAACTGTACTTGGATCAGATTGATACTATTGTCCTGGGATCGATACTATCGTCCTGGGATTGATAGCTAACACTTCTTCAAGCACCACTTATCCTTTTTCTTAACCGTACTTGGATCAGATTGATACTATTGTCCTGGGATCGATACCATCGTCCTGGGATTGATAGTTGACATTTTTTTCAAGCACCACTTATCCTTTTTATTAGCCGTAGTTGGATCAGATTGATACTATTGTCCTGGGATCGATACCATCGTCCTGGGATTGATAGTTGACATTTTTTCAAGCACCACTTATCCTTTTTCTTAACCGTACTTGGATCAGATTGATACTATTGTCCTGGGATCGATACTATCGTCCTGGGATTGATAGTTGACATTTTTTCAAGCACCACTTATCCTTTTTCTTAACTGTACTTGGATCAGATTGAAACTATTGTCCTGGGATCGATTCTATCGTCCTGGGATTGATAGTTGACACTTATTCAAGCACCACTTATCCTTTTTCTTAACTGTACTTGGATCAGATTGATACTATTGTCCTGGGATCGATACTATCGTCCTGGGATTGATAGTTGACACTTCTTCAAGCACCACTTATCCTTTTTCTTAACTGTACTTGGATCAGATTGATACTATTGTCCTGGGATCGATACTATCGTCCTGGGATTGATAGCTAACACTTCTTCAAGCACCACTTATCCTTTTTCTTAACCGTACTTGGATCAGATTGATACTATTGTCCTGGGATCGATACCATCGTCCTGGGATTGATAGTTGACACTTATTCAAGCACCACTTATCCTTTTTCTTAACTGTACTTGGATCAGATTGATACTATTGTCCTGGGATCGATACTATCGTCCTGGGATTGATAGTTGACACTTCTTCAAGCACCACTTATCCTTTTTCTTAACTGTACTTGGATCAGATTGATACTATTGTCCTGGGATCGATACTATCGTCCTGGGATTGATAGCTAACACTTCTTCAAGCACCACTTATCCTTTTTCTTAACCGTACTTGGATCAGATTGATACTATTGTCCTGGGATCGATACCATCGTCCTGGGATTGATAGTTGACACTTATTCAAGCACCACTTATCCTTTTTCTTAACTGTACTTGGATCAGATTGATACTATTGTCCTGGGATCGATACTATCGTCCTGGGATTGATAGTTGACACTTATTCAAGCACCACTTATCCTTTTTCTTAACTGTACTTGGATCAGATTGATACTATTGTCCTGGGATCGATACCATCGTCCTGGGATTGATAGTTGACATTTTTTCAAGCACCACTTATCCTTTTTCTTAACCTGGGATTTATAATTGATATTTCTCCAAGCACCACTTCTCCTACTCCTTTACCGTACTTGGAGCCGATGGATACTATTGTCTTGGGATCGATACTATCGTCCTGGGATTGATAGTTGACACTTCTCCAAGCACCACCTATACTTTTTCTTAACCGTACTTGGATCGGGTCAATACTATTGTCCTGGGGTCGATACTAATGTCCTGGGATCAATATTTGACATTTGTTCAAGCACCACTTATTCTTTTTCTTAATGGTACTTGGATCGCATCAATACTATTGTCTTGGGATCGATACTTGACATTTCCCCAAGCACCATTTCCCCTTCTCCTTTACCGTACTTGGATCCGATGGATATTATTGTCCTGGGATCAATATTTGACATTTCTTTAGATAGATAGATAGATAGATAGATAGATAGATAGATAGATAGATAGATAGATAGATAGATAGATAGATAGATAGATAGATAGATAGATAGATAGATAGATAGATAGATACTTTGTTCATCCCCGAAGGGAAATTCACATTTCCAGCAGCATCCCTGAGCTGAGAACAATCGAGAACAATCAAAAATAACACGGGAGCTGCTGGAGTGGCTGCCATTCGTGACGGCGCCGGAAGAAAAGATTCAATTTGAATCATGTACAAACAAACAAACAGTTGAATCATGTACAAACAAACAAACCAACAAAATATTCATGTTTCAATAAGTGGAGTGTTAATAAAATGGGGGGAAAATAATTTCTGATACTGATATAACCAGGTAAAACTAATTTAAGTTACCTGTCCAAATGAATGTTGTGCCATCTCACCTTTCCCACTCTCTCTCCTCTCACCTTTCCCACTCTCTCTCCTGCAGTTGACTTGCTGCTGCTCGCTCCTGAAACTAATACTTACCTCTTTGTGTATTGTGCAGTCCCTTCTCAAGTTTCAGATCTGACCGTTTTCTGATTTCTTCTTCCTGTTCAGTCATGAAGCTAATCCAGGCTAATCGTACGTTCGCTACCAAAATGCATGTCCACATGACAGCCAGTGTACCCCACAAGGTTCGCAAATTTCAATGCCAACTAATCAGTGCCACAGGTAAATGAATCGTGAGTCTACCAGCATTACACACAGCTAATCATGTCATCAATGATTTGACAAGTTTACGCTTACCTACAAAGTAAAAACTCCATAGTTATGGTGGCACCGTGTCAACCACAGAGGGCAAGAATTTCTCCCTATTAATATTCTCCCTACCGTAATTGATGTAAAAGTAAGACGGCAAAGTTTTGCGTAAAATGATTATGCAATTTGAGTCAAGACTGGATCGATTCACCACTTGGTTTAGAGCAGGGGTGTCCAGACTACGGCCCGCGGGCCGAAGTTGGCCCGTGGGTCAGTTTTTATTGGCCCGCAGCAAATTCTGAAAATATAGTTAAATGTGGCCCGCACATGGCGCTTGAGCTCAACTCTGTTGCATTTCTCAGTTTTAACACTATGGAGCCAGTAACGAAAAAGGTGCTTCTCCACCCATAGATTTGAGACTCCTCCTTTTTCTTGAAAATACTTGTATCGGATCGATACTATTGTCCTGGGTTTGATACTTGACATCCCCTCAAGCACCACTTTTCCTTCTTCTACACTGTACTTGGATCAGATCGATACTATTGTCCTGGGGTCGATACTATTGTCCTGGGATCAAGATTTGAGATTATTTCAAACACCACTCCTACTTTTTCTTGAAAATACTTGCATCGGATCGATACTATTGTCCTGGGGTCGATACTATTGTCCTGGGATGAATATTTGACATTTCTTCAAACACCACTCCTCCTTTTTCTTTAAAATACTTGGATCGGATCGATACTATTGTCCTGGGATGGATACTTCACTTCTTCATCCATTTGCTCAAGCACCACTTTTTCTTCTTCGCTCAACTTGGATCGGGTCGATACTATTGTCCCAGGATCGATACTTCTTCACTGTACTTGGATACAATCGATAGTATTGTTCTGGGATTGATACTTGACTCCTCCATCGATTTCCTCGAGCAACACTTCTCCCTCTTCTTCACTGAACTTGGATCGGATCGATACCATTGTCCTGGGATCGATACCATTATCCTGGGATCGATACTTCACTCCTCAATCAATATTCACAAGCACCAATTCTCCTTTCTCTTCACCGTACTTGGATCGGATCGATACTGTTGTCCTAAGATCGATACTTCACTCCTCCATTGATTCCCCCAAGCACCAATTCTCCCCATCTTCTACACTGTACTTGGATTGGATCAATACTGTCCTGTCTTCTCTCTCTCTCTCTCTCTCTCTCTCTCTCTCTCTCTCTCTCTCTCTCTCTCTCTCTCTCTCTCTCTCTCTCTCTCTCACTGTCTCTCTGTCTCTGTCTCTCTCTCTCTCTCTCCCTCTCTCTCTCTTTTGCTCTCTTCCTGTACCTTTCTCTCTTTTTTTTCTTTCTCTTTCATTCTCATTTTCTTTATTTCTTCCTCTTCCTTTCTGTATCTTTCTCTCTCTCTTTTATTCTATTTCTCTCTATCACTCTCTCTCTATATTTTTCTTTATATATCACACACTTTCTCTTCATTTCTGTTTGTCTCTTATCCTTTTCTTTTCTCTCTCTTTATCACTCTGTATCTCTTTATTGGCCGGGACAGAATAGCAGGGCAGAAACGGGTCCAGAAAAAGGGTCGGCAACAGGTATCAGGCAGGAGAAAACAGGGCAGGATAAAGTCGGATAAAACAAAGCTTGCCTAGCTGAGAGCATAGGTTCGCAGACGGTCTGACGGCTTCCTCTTGGATGACGGGGGGCTTTTCGGGAAAATATGGGCAAGAGACCGGCATTTCCACACGGGGGCAGATTTCTTAAATGATAAACTAAGTGAATTCTATCGAATTAGCCCAATTATCCGAATTATTGTCGCTCCTCGTCAAGCCTCCCCCTCGATCGTCCCTTGCGCTCTATCTTCTTTCTTTCGTCTTCTGAAGTTCTTTTCACGAGCTGGGGTGTCGGCTTCTCCCATGGGGCGTGCTGACTCCTCCCATGGGGCGGGCCAGAGACTCCCTACGTGGACTCCACCTCGTCACCACAATGTCTGCAGAAACTCAAAACAACAAGCATTTATCAAAACAAGAGCTTTCTCTCTCTCTCAATCTTCTTCGTCAGCGCCCTGTTATCAAAATTCCCCAGCCAAAACACTCTTGGAACGGCGCGACCTGTCATCGAACGTAAGCCTTCTCTGAGAAAAATCTTCATTGCATTCAATAAATGTAACTTGTATAAAATCCTTTATAGTAAAATGTATAAAATATAAAATCCTTCAAGATGCAAAAATCATACATAGCAGTCCGATTTTTGACGACATAGGGTAAGGGTTTGTGTTCCAGGATGGGTTGAGGACAACTCAGACGTGAAGGGAAATCAGTAGACTGGGCCAGCGAAGCCCCTGATGTGTCGTCACGCTCGGCAGCGACTGACCTTGGCGAGAGTGGCCCTCTTGGCCAGGGGCTCCGAACGGAGGCTGATTACCGACCGGTGCCTGGAAAAGGGAGAATGGACAAGCTCAAGTAATTGCGGCACTTGCGGGTGCAGATGTTAGGGGGCGGGGGGACGGGGGGGGCGGGGGTGTCAAGATGTCAGAAGAAGAAAGATGTCGGCAGACACTTTGCTAGTAAATTGCGAGAGAGGAGGGTAAGAGGGAGACCCCCGGGTTGCAATTGCCCCTGTTGAGGGGTCCGGGGCCAGGTTTTCATTGTTTAGCACAAGTTACCTTGCCGTCGCTACGTTCCCTCCACAATAATCGAGGTACACTTGAAATGGGAGGTTTTTTTGTCAAAAGGAAGTACAAGAGAAAAATGAGCTGCAGTTTGGCTTATGAACACTGGGTATTACCAAAGCCTGGAGCTACTCACAAAGCAACTCTGGCTGTATTCTATCTCTCTTTATGTTTTTTTCTTTCTCTCTCTCTTTCTCTCGCTCTATCCCATTCCCTCTCCCTCTCTTTACCTTCTCTCTTCTCTCTCTCTTTCTACTTTTCTCTCTCTCTCTTTCTACCTTTCTGTCTTTCGCTTTACCTCTCTCTCTTTTTGTTTCTCTCTCGTCAGCCGGGATGGGAGATGGAAATGTGGTCGGGGTCAAAAAACAGGTCGTAGCTGGAGACAAACGGGTATCTCAGGAACAGACGGGGGAGGAAGCGGGACCGACGGGAGTCAGAGTCAAAAATGCTTGCCTTGTGAAAACAGAGGACTGACAACAGGCGTTTGGGGACATTTTGTACTTCTAAGAGTATTTCGAAATCCCTATTACTTTACTTTGACTTGAGTCAATTTGTGACGAAAATTTTTACTTCGTTACATTACTTGTGTCAGGACCAGAACGGAAACAGGACCCAATTGCGTTACGTTTTATTGAAGGCAGAGGAAGGGTTGCGCCCACGATCTGGCAATTGCTGGACACAGGAGGCAGGTCGCTCTGAACGCGATAGTGGGTCTTTTGTGGCGAGCGATGGCGGTGTCGGGAACGGGAAAACGGGTCAGTAGCCGGGACAGGAGAGCAAAAAACGTAGGTGGAGTCGGAAGCGAGTCGGAAGCCAGGAAAGGACAGTAGACGTGGTCGGGGACAAAAGGAGGTCGAAGCCAGGAAACAGACGGGAGCAGAAAACAGGTGGGTGTCAGGATCGAAAAAAGGCTTGCCTAGTGTTAAATGAGGTTCGCAGACGGGCTGACAAAAGGGGACGGATAGGAGTGGGTATAGATAGGGACAGGGAGCCAATCAGAGTCCGACGCAGTTGGCACCAAAGGGGCGGGCACAGGTGCTTCACATCGGTAATCATGACAACTTGACTACGTTTTGGGATATTTTGTACTTCTAGGAGTATTTTGAAATCCCTATACTTTCATTTGAGTAAATATATATATATATATATATATATATATATACACAGGGTTGAGTAGGGTTACTTTAACTGGATTACTCAATACCAAATATGCTAATAAAAGACAAAAGAAACTAAACATGAATAAAATGATGACTCACAACACGTGGTAAGCTTTCTCTCCTGGCTTTGATCTCTTTGATCTCCGGCAAAACGAACATAAAATGCGACAGAAACAAAATGAAAATAAATCCAAACAGCTTGCCAACATCATTTTTGCCGTTCCATGTATTCCGTTACTCCCCAAGCCTGCACAAAATTTAATAATCTTATTCATATTTAGTTTCTTTTTTTCTTTTATTAGCATATTTGGTATTGGAGTAATATATATATATATATATATATATATATATATATATATATATATATATATATATATATATGACACAGGCAAATAGAAAGTGCAGCACGGTGAAAGTTCTAATTTCCCCAACTACAGAAAGGGACAATGCTAGGGGTCACTTCTAGGGTGAAGTGGTCTGCAACTGTGGCAACACCACAATATTACATGAACTCATGAGCATATATTCATGACTTTGTAACAACATAGCAAGTAGCACAAGATAAGTGATTATTTTTAGAAACGTAAAACAAACTTCGCATAAATAAGTAGCAAAAATTTGCTCCTAGCTTGGAAAGGTTGGAGGCCCCAGCTTTAGAGTAACTTAGTTCCTTTTTGGAAAAAGTAGTGAGTAACTATAACTAGTTACTCTTATAAAGTAATGTGCCCAACACGGCAAGTTGATTTCGTAACATTTGCGTCATGGGGGGGACATTTCGAAAAGGTTGGAGGTCCGTGCTTTAGTGTAACTTAGTTACTTTATGGAAAAAGTAGTGAGTAACTATAACTAGTTACTCTTATAAAGTAATGTGCCCAACACGGCAAGTTGATTTCGTAACATTTGCGTCATGGGGGGGACATTTCAAAAAGGTTGGAGGCCCCTGCTTTAGAGTAACTTAGTTACTTTTTTGAAAAAGTAGTGAGTAACTATAACTGGTCACTCTTATAGAGTAATGTGCCCAACACGGCAAGTTGATTTAGTAATATTTGCGTCATGGGGGGGACATTTCGAAAATGTTGGAGGTCCCTGCTTTAGTGTAACTTAGTTACTTTATGGAAAAAGTAGTGAGTAACTATAACTGGTCACTCTTATAAAGTAATGTGCCCAACACGGCAAGTTGATTTCGTAACATTTGCGTCATAGGGGGACATTTCCAAAAGGTTGGAGGCCCCTGCTTTAGAGTAACTTAGTTACTTTTTGGAAAAAGTAGTGAGTAACTATAACTGGTCACTCTTATAAAGTAATGTGCCCAACACGGCAAGTTGATTTAGTAATATTTGCGTCATGGGGGGGACATTTCGAAAATGTTGGAGGTCCCTGCTTTAGTGTAACTTAGTTACTTTATGGAAAAAGTAGTGAGTAACTATAACTAGTTACTCTTATAAAGTAATGTGCCCAACACGGCAAGTTGATTTCGTAACATTTGCGTCATGGGGGGGACATTTCGAAAAGGTTGGAGGCCCCTGCTTTAGAGTAACTTAGTTACTTTATGGAAAAAGTAGTGAGTAACTATAACTGGGCACTCTTATAAAGTAATGTGCCCAACACGGCAAGTTGATTTCGTAACATTTGCGTCATAGGGGGACATTTCCAAAAGGTTGGAGGCCCCTGCTTTAGAGTAACTTAGTTACTTTTTGGAAAAAGTAGTGAGTAACTATAACTGGTCACTCTTATAAAGTAATGTGCCCAACACGGCAAGTTGATTTCGTAACATTTGCGTCATGGGGGGGACATTTCGAAAAGGTTGGAGGCCCCTGCTTTAGAGTAACTTAGTTACTTTATGGAAAAAGTAGTGAGTAACTATAACTGGGCACTCTTATAAAGTAATGTGCCCAACACGGCAAGTTGATTTCGTAACATTTGCGTCATAGGGGGACATTTCCAAAAGGTTGGAGGCCCCTGCTTTAGAGTAACTTAGTTACTTTTTGGAAAAAGTAGTGAGTAACTATAACTGGTCACTCTTATAAAGTAATGTGCCCAACACGGCAAGTTGATTTCGTAACATTTGCGTCATGGGGGGGACATTTCGAAAAGGTTGGAGGTCCCTGCTTTAGTGTAACTTAGTTACATTATGGAAAAAGTAGTGAGTAACTATAACTAGTTACTCTTATAAAGTAATGTGCCACAGTTTTTTTCGCAACATATGCGTGATGGAGGGGACATTTCCTGGAGGGGGGTACCATTTTCGGCACAACACCGAATGACACTAACAAACACAGACGTAAACGGCGCCGTCCGGAAGGACCCCGACTATTGTATTTCAGGGCGGGGGGTATCGATCCCGGGCGGGTCGGAGAGTCCCGGACCCCCCCGCCGCCATTCATCATGGGGGCGGTAGAGTCTGCCGTCGACACAAGAGAAGCCCTCCATTTCTCTTTATTAGCGGCCATGTTTTGGGAGCCGGCCGGGCCGAGTGTCATCACTTACCTTTATTGTGTTTATCGGAGGGGCCTGCTGACCCGCCCCATATTGAATTGAGAACCTCAAAAGATCAGCCGACATTGATTAGCCGCTTATTAAAGTCATTCGAATGCTAGATTGCCGTGTCGGGAGCGCAGACCATACCGAAAAGACATTTTCCGCTCGGCGGGGCTTTCTTCCAATCAAATCGGAGAAAAAGTTTGATGGGCAATTTCAAAGGAAAGGTGCTTGTTTGCGGACGCTCGGCAAGTTGAGGAAGAATCTCAGGGGTGTCAGACTCCTTCTAGCTGGGAGGGGGACACATGCTAGAGCACAGGTGTCGAACAGGCGGCCCGCGGGCCGGATCAGGGCCGCTAAGGGATGGAATCCGGCCCGCGAGACAACACTCAAAGAAGCGCAAGAGAAAAACGAGATGCGGGTTGAAATATGTCAACTTGATGTTGCCAAAGCCAGGTGCCTCGAACGAAGACACTGTACTTGTTTGTCTCTCTCACTCTCTCTCTCTCATTGATTCTCTCATTGTTTCTCTCATTGTCTCTCTCATTCTCTCTCTCTCTCTCTCTCTCTCTCTCTCTCTCTCTCTCTCTCTCATTGTCCCTCTCATTGTCTCTCTCTCTCTCATTGTCTCTCTCATTGTCTCTCTCTCTCTCATTGTCTCTCTCATTGTCTCTCTCTCTCTCATTCTCTCTCTCTCTCTCATTGTCTCTCTCTCTCTCTCATTGTCTCTCATTGTCTCTCTCTCTCATTGTCTCTCTCATTGTCTTTCTCTCTCTCTCATTGTCTCTCTCTCTCTCTCTCTCATTGTCTCTCTCATTGTCTCTCTCTCTCATTCTCTCTCTCTCTCTTTCTCTCTCTCATTGTCTCTCTCTCATTGTCTCTCTCTTTCTCTCTCTCTCTCATTGTCCCTCTCATTGTCTCTCTCTCTCTCATTGTCTCTCTCATTGTCTTTCTCTCTCTCTCATTGTCTCTCTCTCTCTCTCTCTCTCTCTCTCATTGTCTCTCTCTCTCATTGTCTCTCTCATTGTCTTTCTCTCTCTCTCATTGTCTCTCTCTCTCTCTCTCTCATTGTCTCTCTCATTGTCTCTCTCTCTCATTCTCTCTCTCTCTCTTTCTCTCTCTCATTGTCTCTCTCTCATTGTCTCTCTCTTTCTCTCTCTCTCTCATTGTCCCTCTCATTGTCTCTCTCTCTCTCTCATTGTCTCTCTCATTGTCTCTCTCTCTCTCTCATTGTCTTTCTCATTGTCTCTCTCTCTCATTGTCTCTCTCATTGTTTATCTCTCATTGTCTCTCTCTCTCTCTCTCTCTCTCTCTCTCTCTCTCATTGTTTCTCTCATTGTCTCTCTCTCTTATTGTCTCTCTCTCTCTGTCATTGTCTCTCTCGCTCTCTTTTCCACCCCCTTTCTCCCACTCTCTGTCTCTGTCTCTTTCACTCACTGTGACTCTCTTTTCCACCCCTTTTCTACCACTCTGTCTCTGTCTCTCTTTTTCTCTTCCTTTGTTGCTCTAACTTCCTTTTTTCCTTTTCTCTTTCTCCCTTCCTACCCTTTGCGCTTTATTTTCTCTTTTCTCTCCTACTTTCCATTTCTCTTTGAAATTCTTTACCCCTCTCCCTTTCTTTTTCCCCCTCTCTCTCAACTTTTTATCTCTTGTTTCTTACGCTCTCTCCCTCTCCCTTTTTTGTCTTTCTTTGTCCCACCCTCTCTCCTTTTCCCTCCCTCTTTCTCTTATTTCTTTATCTCTCTTTTTCTTTCTCTTTAATCTACTAGTCCGGCCCCTGACAGAATGTTTCTTCTATCGTGTGGCCCCCGAGTTAAAATGAGTTTGACACCCCTGTGCTAGAGAATAACAATCTCACAGGGGGCCGGACAAGTAAATTTATTTTTCTTTCTCACTTTTTCTTTCTTTTAGATCTACCTCTCTCCTTCTTCTGCACTTTCTCATGCTCACTCTTTTTCTCTCTCTCTCTCTCTCTTTGTCTTTTTCACTCTGTTTTTCCACTCCCCCATTCTTATCATTTTTCCTCTCTCTCACTTTCTTCTTTGTTATTTCTCTCTCTCTTTCCCTCTTCCTTGTTCCTCCCTTTCTCTCTATTGTGCTTTCTCTCTCTCTCAATCTTCCACTCCCTATTTCACTCTTTCTCCCTTTTTCTGTCTCTCTTACCTTCTCTCTTTCCCTCCCTTTTTTCTATTTCTCTCTCTCTCTCTCTTTCTCTTTCACTATTTCCTTCTCTAATTTCCTCTCGCCCTCACAGTCGACTTTCCTTTTTTTTTGTACAGTCGCCATGTCGGAAATGGGTTAGGCTAAAATTTTAAGAGAAAGCCAAGGGAAATGTGGCTAAAGGGCTACTGCCATCAACAGGTGACTTGGGGAATTTTTATTTTATATACCTTTACTCCTTTCACTTTTTTCTCTCTCTCACTTTCTTCCTCGTTATTTCTTTCTCTCTTTCCCTCTTCCCTTTTTCTCCCTTTCTCTCTATTGCGCTTTCTCTCTCTCTCAATCTTCCACTCCCTATTTCACTCTTTCTCCCTTTTTCTGTCTCTCTTACCTTCTCTCTTTCCCTCCCTTTTTTCTATTTCTCTCTCTCTCTCTCTTTCTCTTTCACTATTTCCTTCTCTAATTTCCTCTCGCCCTCACAGTCGACTTTCCTTTTTTTTTGTACAGTCGCCATGTCGGAAATGGGTTAGGCTAAAATTTTAAGAGAAAGCCAAGGGAAATGCGGCCAAAGGGCTACTGCCATCAACAGGTGACTTGGGGAATTTTTATTTTATCTATCTTTACTCCTTTCACTTTTTTCTCTCTCTCACTTTCTTCCTCATTATTTCTTCCTTCTTTCCTTCTTCCCTTTTTCTCCTTTTCTCTCTATTGTGCTTTCTCTCTCTCTCAATCTTCCACTCCCTATTTCACTCTTTCTTCCTTTTTCTGTCTCTCTTACCTTCTCTCTTTCCCTCCCTTTTTTCTATTTCTCTCTCTGTCTCTATTTCTCTTTCACTATTTCCCTCTCCAATTTCCCCTCGCCCTCACAGTCGACTTTCCTTTTTTATGTACAGTCGCCATGTCGGAAATGGGTTAGGCTAAAATTTTAAGAGAAAGCCAAGGGAAATGTGGCTAAAGGGCTACTGCCATCAACAGGTGACTTGGGGAATTTTTATTTTATCTACCTTTACTCCTTTCACTTTTTTCTCTCTCTCACTTTCTTCCTCGTTATTTTTCTCTCTTTCCCTCTTCCCTTTTTCCTCCCTTTCTCTCTATTGTGCTTTCTCTCTCTCTCAATCTTCCACTCCCTATTTCACTCTTTCTCCCTTTTTCTGTCTCTCTTACCTTCTCTCTTTCCCTCCCCTTTTCTATTTCCCTCTCTCTCTCTCTCTCTCTCTCTCTCTCTCTCTTTCTCTTTCACTATTTCTTTCTCCAATTTCCTCTCGCCCTCATAGTCGACTTTCCTTTTTTTATGTACAGTCGCCATGTCGGAAATGGGTTAGGCTAAAATTTTAAGAGAAAGCCAAGGGAAATGTGGTCAAAAGGCTACTACCATCAACAGGTGACTTGGGGAATTTTTATTTTATCTACCTTTACTCCTTTCACTTTTTTCTCTCTCTCACTTTCTTCCTCATTATTTCTTCCTTCTTTCCTTCTTCCCTTTTTCTCCTTTTCTCTCTATTGTGCTTTCTCTCTCTCTCAATCTTCCACTCCCTATTTCACTCTTTCTTCCTTTTTCTGTCTCTCTTACCTTCTCTCTTTCCCTCCCTTTTTTCTATTTCTCTCTCTGTCTCTATTTCTCTTTCACTATTTCCCTCTCCAATTTCCTCTCGCCCTCACAGTCGACTTTCCTTTTTTTATGTACAGTCGCCATGTCGGAAATGGGTTAGGCTAAAATTTTAAGAGAAAGCCAAGGGAAATGTGGCTAAAGGGCTACTGCCATCAACAGGTGACTTGGGGAATTTTTATTTTATCTACCTTTACTCCTTTCACTTTTTTCTCTCTCTCACTTTCTTCCTCGTTATTTTTCTCTCTTTCCCTCTTCCCTTTTTCCTCCCTTTCTCTCTATTGTGCTTTCTCTCTCTCTCAATCTTCCACTCCCTATTTCACTCTTTCTCCCTTTTTCTGTCTCTCTTACCTTCTCTCTTTCCCTCCCCTTTTTCTATTTCCCTCTCTCTCTCTCTCTCTCTCTCTCTCTCTCTCTTTCTCTTTCACTATTTCTTTCTCCAATTTCCTCTCGCCCTCATAGTCGACTTTCCTTTTTTTATGTACAGTCGCCATGTCGGAAATGGGTTAGGCTAAAATTTTAAGAGAAAGCCAAGGGAAATGTGGTCAAAAGGCTACTACCATCAACAGGTGACTTGGGGAATTTTTATTTTATCTACCTTTACTCCTTTCACTTTTTTCTCTCTCTCACTTTCTTCCTCATTATTTCTTCCTTCTTTCCTTCTTCCCTTTTTCTCCTTTTCTCTCTATTGTGCTTTCTCTCTCTCTCAATCTTCCACTCCCTATTTCACTCTTTCTTCCTTTTTCTGTCTCTCTTACCTTCTCTCTTTCCCTCCCTTTTTTCTATTTCTCTCTCTGTCTCTATTTCTCTTTCACTATTTCCCTCTCCAATTTCCTCTCGCCCTCACAGTCGACTTTCCTTTTTTTATGTACAGTCGCCATGTCGGAAATGGGTTAGGCTAAAATTTTAAGAGAAAGCCAAGGGAAATGTGGCTAAAGGGCTACTGCCATCAACAGGTGACTTGGGGAATTTTTATTTTATATACCTTTACTCCTTTCACTTTTTTCTCTCTCTCACTTTCTTCCTCGTTATTTCTTTCTCTCTTTCCCTCTTCCCTTTTTCTCCCTTTCTCTCTATTGCGCTTTCTCTCTCTCTCAATCTTCCACTCCCTATTTCACTCTTTCTTCCTTTTTCTGTCTCTCTTACCTTCTCTCTTTCCCTCCCTTTTTTCTATTTCTCTCTCTGTCTCTATTTCTCTTTCACTATTTCCCTCTCCAATTTCCTCTCGCCCTCACAGTCGACTTTCCTTTTTTTATGTACAGTCGCCATGTCGGAAATGGGTTAGGCTAAAATTTTAAGAGAAAGCCAAGGGAAATGTGGCTAAAGGGCTACTGCCATCAACAGGTGACTTGGGGAATTTTTATTTTATCTACCTTTACTCCTTTCACTTTTTTCTCTCTCTCACTTTCTTCCTCGTTATTTTTCTCTCTTTCCCTCTTCCCTTTTTCCTCCCTTTCTCTCTATTGTGCTTTCTCTCTCTCTCAATCTTCCACTCCCTATTTCACTCTTTCTCCCTTTTTCTGTCTCTCTTACCTTCTCTCTTTCCCTCCCCTTTTTCTATTTCCCTCTCTCTCTCTCTCTCTCTCTCTCTCTCTCTCTTTCTCTTTCACTATTTCTTTCTCCAATTTCCTCTCGCCCTCATAGTCGACTTTCCTTTTTTTATGTACAGTCGCCATGTCGGAAATGGGTTAGGCTAAAATTTTAAGAGAAAGCCAAGGGAAATGTGGTCAAAAGGCTACTACCATCAACAGGTGACTTGGGGAATTTTTATTTTATCTACCTTTACTCCTTTCACTTTTTTCTCTCTCTCACTTTCTTCCTCATTATTTCTTCCTTCTTTCCTTCTTCCCTTTTTCTCCTTTTCTCTCTATTGTGCTTTCTCTCTCTCTCAATCTTCCACTCCCTATTTCACTCTTTCTTCCTTTTTCTGTCTCTCTTACCTTCTCTCTTTCCCTCCCTTTTTTCTATTTCTCTCTCTGTCTCTATTTCTCTTTCACTATTTCCCTCTCCAATTTCCTCTCGCCCTCACAGTCGACTTTCCTTTTTTTATGTACAGTCGCCATGTCGGAAATGGGTTAGGCTAAAATTTTAAGAGAAAGCCAAGGGAAATGTGGCTAAAGGGCTACTGCCATCAACAGGTGACTTGGGGAATTTTTATTTTATATACCTTTACTCCTTTCACTTTTTTCTCTCTCTCACTTTCTTCCTCGTTATTTCTTTCTCTCTTTCCCTCTTCCCTTTTTCTCCCTTTCTCTCTATTGCGCTTTCTCTCTCTCTCAATCTTCCACTCCCTATTTCACTCTTTCTCCCTTTTTCTGTCTCTCTTACCTTCTCTCTTTCCCTCCCTTTTTTCTATTTCTCTCTCTCTCTCTCTTTCTCTTTCACTATTTCCTTCTTCAATTTCCTTTCGCCCTCACAGTCGACTTTCCTTTTTTATGTACAGTCCCCATGTCGTAAATGGGTTAGGCTAAAATTTTAACAGAAGGCCAAGGGAAATGTGGACAAAGGGCTACTGCCATCAACAGGTGACTTGGGGAATTTTAATTTTATCTACCTTTACTACATTCACTTTTTTCTCTCTCTCTCACTTTCTTCCTCGTTATTTCTTTCTCTCTTTCCCTCTTCCCTTTTTCCTCCCTTTCTCTCTATTGTGCTTTCTCTCTCTCTCTCTCAATCTTCCACTCCCTATTTCACTCTTTCTCCCTTTTTCTGTCTCTCTAACCTTCTCTCTTTCCCTCCCTTTTTTCTATTTCACTCTCTCTCTCTCTTTCTCTTTCACTATTTCCTTCTCCAATTTCTTCTCGCCCTCACAGTCGACTTTCCTTTTTTTATGTACAGTCGCCATGTCGGAAATGGGTTAGGCTAAAATTTTAAGAGAAAGCCAAGGGAAATGCGGCCAAAGGGCTACTGCCATCAACAGGTGACTTGGGGAATTTTTATTTTATCTATCTTTACTCCTTTCACTTTTTTCTCTCTCTCACTTTCTTCCTCATTATTTCTTCCTTCTTTCCTTCTTCCCTTTTTCTCCTTTTCTCTCTATTGTGCTTTCTCTCTCTCTCAATCTTCCACTCCCTATTTCACTCTTTCTTCCTTTTTCTGTCTCTCTTACCTTCTCTCTTTCCCTCCCTTTTTTCTATTTCTCTCTCTGTCTCTATTTCTCTTTCACTATTTCCCTCTCCAATTTCCCCTCGCCCTCACAGTCGACTTTCCTTTTTTATGTACAGTCGCCATGTCGGAAATGGGTTAGGCTAAAATTTTAAGAGAAAGCCAAGGGAAATGTGGCTAAAGGGCTACTGCCATCAACAGGTGACTTGGGGAATTTTTATTTTATCTACCTTTACTCCTTTCACTTTTTTCTCTCTCTCACTTTCTTCCTCGTTATTTTTCTCTCTTTCCCTCTTCCCTTTTTCCTCCCTTTCTCTCTATTGTGCTTTCTCTCTCTCTCAATCTTCCACTCCCTATTTCACTCTTTCTCCCTTTTTCTGTCTCTCTTACCTTCTCTCTTTCCCTCCCCTTTTTCTATTTCCCTCTCTCTCTCTCTCTCTCTCTCTCTCTCTCTCTTTCTCTTTCACTATTTCTTTCTCCAATTTCCTCTCGCCCTCATAGTCGACTTTCCTTTTTTTATGTACAGTCGCCATGTCGGAAATGGGTTAGGCTAGAATTTTAAGAGAAAGCCAAGGGAAATGTGGTCAAAAGGCTACTACCATCAACAGGTGACTTGGGGAATTTTTATTTTATCTACCTTTACTCCTTTCACTTTTTTCTCTCTCTCACTTTCTTCCTCATTATTTCTTCCTTCTTTCCTTCTTCCCTTTTTCTCCTTTTCTCTCTATTGTGCTTTCTCTCTCTCTCAATCTTCCACTCCCTATTTCACTCTTTCTTCCTTTTTCTGTCTCTCTTACCTTCTCTCTTTCCCTCCCTTTTTTCTATTTCTCTCTCTGTCTCTATTTCTCTTTCACTATTTCCCTCTCCAATTTCCTCTCGCCCTCACAGTCGACTTTCCTTTTTTTATGTACAGTCGCCATGTCGGAAATGGGTTAGGCTAAAATTTTAAGAGAAAGCCAAGGGAAATGTGGCCAAAGGGCTACTGCCATCAACAGGTGAGATGGGGAATTATTATTACTTTAATGTTCTCCGCCACGAGTGGTTCCTCTAAGAAACACCGGCACCGCATCCCTCTGGAAGCGTGATTGAGAAATCTCCACGTGGCCGGATAGCATTAAATGTCTGCCGGCCATCAAGGAATTCCCGGAGGAAAAATGTAAAAAACCCGTACGAAAAAGCTAGCAATTATCACAAAATGGAGCGAGGAGAATTTTATGGCACGATTAAAGGCGCGCTTAATTCCGCCGGAAGGTAACGAGCGGCCAGATTGACGGCCGGTGGCCGGTACTCCATCAGCGGTTTATGGACGCCATCGACCATTTTCCGACTCTCGGTCGCTGTCATTTGCATCTGGCGTCTTTGCGCCTCTCGTTTGACCCTAACCCATTATCTAAACTAGCCGTCAATCATGAGGGACATCGCTCCCTCCGTCCGTTAACCATTCTCGCTCTTAGTCGGGGCACCGGTATCGGTCTAACTTCTCGATGAGTTGCCCACCGATCTTGGTAGTACAAGAAAATCGACTTCTTCTATGGTATTAGCTCATAATAAACTCGCATTTTATTTTGTTAATATGATTTTAGGAGGATTTTGAGAGGCTTGAAATGCGTCACATTTTACACAACACTTTATTAAGGGATGGAGGGGATCGGGAGAGAGGAGTAAACAGGGCAGGTGGAACAGGAAGCCCCCGCGGCCGGTGACAGGTGGCGAGGCCGACAGCCGGGGCCGGAGAGCAAAGCATGATTGTGGTTTGGAGCAAGTCGGGTAGCCAGGACAAGAGAACGGAGCATGGTCGTGGATCGGAACAAGTCAGGTAGTCAGGACAGGAGAACAAAGCATAGTCGGGGATGGGAAAAAGTTGTATTTCCGGGACAGGAGACCGGAGCTTGGTGGGGGACCGGAACAAATCGGGTAGCCGGGACAGGAGATCGAAGCTGGTCGGGGATCGGAAGCAAGTCAGGAAACCCCAGATGATCAGGAAGCCAGGATCAAAAGTGCTTGCCTAGTATGAGCTGAATTATGCTGGACAGGTGGAACAGGAAGTCCCTGCGGCCATTGACAGGTGGCAAGGCGGACAGCCGGGGCCGAAGAGCAGAGTGTGATTGTGGATCGGAGCAAGTCGGGTAGCCAGGACAGGAGAACGAAGCGTGTTCGGGGATCGGAACAAGTCAGGTAGCCGGGACGGGAGAACGAAGCGTAGTCGGGTATCGAAACAAGTTGGGCAGCCGGGACAGGAGAGCGAAGCATGGTCGGGGATGGGAACAAGTCGTATATCCGGGACAGGAGACCGGAGCTTGATGGTGGACCGGAACAAATCGGGGATCGGAACAAGTCGGGTAGCCGGGATCGAAGCTGGTCGGAGATCGGAATCAAGTCAGGAAACCTCAGATGATCAGGAAGCCAGGATCAAAAGTGCTTGCCTTGTATGAGCTGAATTATGCTGGACAGGTGGAACAGGATGTCCCTGCGGCCGGTGACTGGTGGCGAGGTGGACAATTCGCTGACGGACTGACAAAGAGTGACTGGAGAGGAAGGACTTAAATAGGGAGAGGGATAATTAGACATTCATGCCACCCAAGACACACACACACACACATACAACCTGCCCTCGTCAAAGCATTTGCCGTGTGCTGGTTCCCGCACGATGGCGGGGAGGAGGACGCAGCTATCGTTCAATTAACCCAATCCAAAGTAATTTTGTCAATATTTTTACAAAGTCTCAGAATTTGTAGAAAGGAATCATTCGAAAAAAGTATAGACAAGTTGGGCTATCGCTACGTCTACCTGATGAATATCAGACAGATTGTCAAAAATGGTAAAAGCAGATGTTATTGGATCAGTTTTTCATGAATATTTGTATCATTAGCTTTATTCTTTGTATTTTTTTTTATAATATGTCCCTCTGGTTATGTTTATTATGTGGTTATCTAATTTTAACATGAATTTGTTTCATGTTCTGATGCTTTTTTATCATTTAGCTTAAAAATACCATCCTTTTCTTGGGTTTGGAACGGATTATGACATTTACATAGAAAAAGCGTCTCTACTTACGAACTTTTCTGGTAACGAAGCTACTGCCAGAACAAATTCAATCCGTGAGTAGAGGTACCACTGTATATATTGGGTTATTTTTCACGAGGCGCTCAGCAGAGGCCCAGCGGTGGGCAACACATGTCCCAGTGCACGGCGAGGTGTTTGCGAGGCCTAATGGCGTTTTGATGTTTAAGCACAGAAATGCGCCAGGGAGGAGCCGGCCCGAGAGTGACCGCGGCAACACGTCCATGACGGTGTCAGGCGTGATCACATCACCGATAGAGTTGGGCCCACAAACCTCAATCTTAGGAGAAAACGGTGTGTCCCATTGGTACAATATGGCCGTTATTGCTACCTGGGACGCTCTCGGGACTGTTAGAATTTAAATATATTGAAATGTATCGTTTACCAAATTGATCGAATTGGTTTCCTGACTCCAATAACCAAACACAACTTACATTTGCCTAACAATGCATGCTCGTTTCTTTATGGAAAAATGAGCAAGAGACCGGCATTTCCACACGGGGGCAGATTTAATTTTTTAAATAATAAACTAAGTGAATTCCATCGAATTAGCCGAATTATTGTCGCTCTTCGTTGAGCCTCCTTTCTCGATTGTCCCTCGATCGAAGTTCTTCCTCTGCCCACGCCTTTCTCCCAAGCTGGCGTGTCGGCTCCTCCCATGGGACGCCCATGTGGGCTCCGCCACGTCGTCGCCTCGATGTCTGGACCGGTCAAAACATCCCCGCGCGTTTCCACGTCATCAGGACTTTGTTCTCCAAACATCGCCTACCATCTGCGTCAGAATTCTGTTATCAACAGAACTAAACAATACATTCGCATTCGGAACGGCGTGACCTGTCATCGAACTTAAGCCTTCTCTGTGAAAAATCTTCATTGCATTCAATAAATGTAACTTGTATAAAATCCTTTATAGCAGTATAAAAATCCTTCAGGACACACTGAGAAAGCTGCACTCGCACTTGCAGTCAGCATCCAAAGGTCTTCTTCTGTAACTTCTCACTAAGATTCAAAGTCATGGACCTTCACAGGTGATTGCCGGAAGACTGTATCCCGTTCGGTCGTTTATCCAGGGTCTTACAAGCTATTGAATACATCATTCTGAAAATAAGGCCTTATTATAATGTCTTAAGTCCAATTTTCAAGTTTTATTGGTCAATTTTCCACGCATGTGTTTGGATGATGCTACACTCCAGACTAAAATAAGCATTTGTTAAAAACTCCCTCTAATTCTGTCAAGAATTGGAACAGGATCAGGACCCAAACGCGTGACGTTTCTCACCAAGCCTTTTATTTTACGGGAAATGGGGAGTCATGCACGTTAGGCAGCAGTCTGGTGTGAAATGATAGGAAGCCAGATGCCGACGAGATCGATACCTATTGCCCGAGTAGATAACGGACAAATAGGGTCGATACCGGACGGGACGCGACAGACAGGATTGATAAAGAAACAGGATATCGAAATAAAACAGGACAAACTAAACGGGAACGAAAACTGGAGAAAATAATTAACGGGACAAAAATAGACGGGAACAAAACCGGAAACCGATATTAAACAGGACAAAAATAAACGGGAACAATACCGGACAGGAAATGCCAACAAGAAACCGGACGGAGTCAAAACCCACGTCTTGCGGGGCAGAGGTTCGTTGACGGACTGACCAAAGAATAGTGAGAGCACTGACCTTAAAAAGACGGAAAGCCAATCTGTCAATGAGCCGTAGCTGGTGCCACACGAGCGGGGCCAATTGGGCGCCATGGCAACCGTGACAAATTCATGTCGTGTGTATTTGTTTTGTTTGTTTAAATTGTGTTTTTCGTTTAACTTGGTCTTAACTCAGATTTCAAAAGGCATTAAAAAGTCTTAAATTTAATCCTGGTATCAGGATTTGCTCAGTCAGCTGGCCACAAATGTCAAGTTATTTTGCAAATCCAACCAGGAACCCCCCAAAAAAAACGATATTTGTAAAAAAGTTTGATACCATTTTTTTATAGAGCGATACGAAAACAAATATTCAACTCTTTAGTATTTGCCAAACCTGAAACCAAGTTTCAGTAACGTGATTTTCTTCTACACTCCGCACCCAGGGTTAAATTGCCGCCCCCAGGGTGATAGTTTGAGGCCCTTCCCTTGAAATCAAAGTTAAAGGGACAGTGTATATGATTTCATGACTAGATGTCGCTGTATCGTGTTGTGCATTTTAGCTCTTTCTATTAAATACAACAAAACAATGAAATGTATTTTTTAGGTTGCACCACGGTAGGGAGAATATCTCCTTGAGGAGAAATTCAGAGTTCTTGAAACCATTCCTTTGTAACACGTTCGGTCTTACCTAGGAAAATTTGGAAAACGGTGCAGAGAAAATGGAGGATTCTGGAGAATGATCCATTTCTTTCATTCATTCATACTTCATATTTATTTTTATGTATATATAGTTTCATCGACCCCTTGTACTTACTATCAAGCGGGAGATTTTCGATACCACTTTTTATAGACCGATACTGATACATAATACTAATACAATACAACAATTAGTGGTATTTCCCAGGTGCACCACGATAGGGGGAATATCTCCTTGAGGAGAAATTCACAGTTCTTGAAACCATTCCTTTCCAACCGCGTTAGTTCTTACCTAGGAAAACTTGGAAAATGGTGCAGAGAAAATGGAGGATTCTGGAGAATGATCCTTTTTTTTTTTTCATTCCTTTATACTTCATATTTATTTCTAAATATATATTGTTTCATCGAACCCTTGTACTTACTATCAAGCAGGAAAAGTAACTCCTAAAAGACACAATATCTATAGAGATGTTCGATATCACTTTTATAGACCGATACTAATACATAATACTAACAAATACAACAATTACTGGTATTTCCTGTGTGCACCAAGGTGGGGAGAATATCTCCATGAGGAGAAATTCATAGTTTTTAAACACATTCCTTCGTAACGCGAAAATTCTTACTTAGGAAAACTTGGTAAACGGTGCAGAGAAAATGGAGGATTCTGGAGAATCATCCATATTTTATTCATTCATACTTCATATTTATTTATATATATATATATATATATATATATATATATATATATAGTTTCATCGAACCCTTGTACTTACTAACAAGCAGGAAGAGAAACAGCTAAAAGACACGATATTTGTTAAGATGTTCAAGATCACGTTTTTATAGACTGATGCATATATATAATACTAATACAATACAACAATTAGTGGTATTTCTGTGGTGCACCAAGGTAGGGAGAATATCTCCATGAGGAGAAATTCATAGTTCTTGAACACATTCTTTTGTAATGTGTTTGTTCTTACCTAGGAAAACTTGATAAATTGTGGAGAGAAAATGGAGGATTCTGGAGAATGATCCATTTTTTTCATTCATTCATACTTCCTATTTATTTTTAGATGTATATAGTTTCATCAAACCCTTGTACTTACTATCAAGCAGGAAGAGAAACCCCTAAAGGACACGATATTTGTAGAGATGTTCGATATCACTTTTTTATAGACCGATGCTAATATATAATACTAATGCAATACAACAATTAGTGGTATTTCAAGGTAGGGAGAATATCTCCATGAGGAGAAATTCAGAGTTCTTGAAACTATTCTTTTCTAACGTGTTAATTCTTACAGAGGAAAACTAATACTAATACAATACAACGATTATTGGTATTTCCCAGGTGCACCACAGTAGGGAGAACATCTCCATGAGGAGAAATTCAGAGTTCTTGAACACATTCCTTTGTAAGGCGTTTGTTCTTACCTAGGAAAACTTGATAAATGGTTACAAAGAAAATGGAGGCTTTGGCATTGAAAAGAAAAGTACCAACAGCAAACACAACAAGGACGTGTCGAAACGCGGCAACAATCGTTGTCCATTTGGTCCGACACATGCAATCAAGCCGAACGTTCGGACAGGCCTGTGATTTAAGCCCACCCGCGGAGGAGTCGGCGTGGCGGAAAATCACCTGTTTAGGCCGATCTGGGGTGCCGGCCAATCCCGCCGTCTCCTTTCTGGGCCATTTAACACCACACAAAGGACTGTTATTCGACACGCTTCCAATAAAGATGCCTCGCTGTTTAATTGGCTGCTCAGGGGGAAAATAGCTCCAACTTGTCTTCTTCCTTCGTTCTTTGTCGTTTCTGGAAAACTTTAACCGTTTTTTGAGATGGCGGTTAAACATTTAAGAATCGGACCGTGTTGCACAAAGTGTACTTAGGTTTGGATTGTTTATGGCCTGATTTCCGGACGACAAGTCGCTGTTTGTTTGTTACTTTTTATAACAAAGGGCGTCAAAGTCATTTGAGCTCACGGGCTACGTGGGAGAAAAAGAAACCTCATACGGTGACCGACTAGTGGAGAAAAGAGAAAGAAGGAAAGAAAGAAAGAAAGAAAGAAAGAAAGAAAGAAAGAAAGAAAGAAAGAAAGAAAGAAAGAAAGAAAGAAAGAAAGAAAGAAAGAAAGAAAGAAAGAGAGAAGGGTGGAGTGGGAGATGATAGCTCGAGTAAAAAAAGTAAGAAAGAAACAGAGAAGGGTGGAAGGGAGATGAACGCTAGAGAGAAAAAAGAAACTAACAAAGAGAGAAAGAAAGAAACAAGGAAACAAAGAGAGGGAGAAAGAGAAAAAGAGAAATAGATGGGTGGAGCAGATGATAGGTAGAGAAAAAATAGAAAGAACGAAAGAAAGAGAAAGAAAGAGAGAAAGAGAGAAGGGTGGAGGGGAGATGATAGCTAGAGAAAAAAAAACTAAAGAAGGAAAGAGAGAAAGAAAAACAGAATGACAGAGATCAGAAAAGAGAGAGAGAGAGAGAGAGAGAGAGAGAGAGACAAAGGGACAGAGAGAAAGTAAAAAAAGAGAGGGAAAAAGTCTAAGAATGAGAGACATAAAAGAGAGATACGACAGAGAAAGACAATTGAGAAAAAGAAAACGAGCGAAAGAGAGTATAAGAAACAGCAACAAAGACGGAGGAAAAAAGAGAGAAAGATGGAAAATAAAATGAAGAAAGAGAAAGAAAGTGAGAGAAAGAGATAGGGACATGGAGATAAAAAAAGAGCTGCAGATACAAAAGAAAGAGACAGACAGAGACAGAGAGAAACAAGAGAAAAACAGGCACAAAGAACAAGAAAGACTAAGCAAGAGAAAGAGACAAAGACAAAGAGAAAAGAGAGGAAAAAAGGAAAGAAAAGCAAGACAGGGAGAGAAGGAGTAGGAAAAAGAACGTACTTTACCCACCCTGGTATACAGTACCTGTTCTGCCTTTGAGAAACATATATAGTGCCCTCTAGTTGTTAACATGTTAATTGTTGCTACGAACTATGCTAGAAAAGTGTTTTCGTTAAGCAAAATATAAAACTCTCGTCGAGTGTAAAAGGACATATAAAGAAAAAGGCAGAAAAAAAACGAGTGGATGACTTTCCTGGCAATATCCATCACAGGCAATTTGAGGGGGGGGGTGGTCTGCCGACATGAAATATGATTTCATAAGACAAATGCCGTGTCATTCCTAATGTGCTTAACCTTTACTGTCAATGAAAAAGTATTGATTTTTTAGCTCCCCGTCATTAGATTTGAGAAAGTGTAATAATAATATACGGCGGTGTGCCCGAGCTAACCTGATGAATGCGCTCGTGCGCTTTTCCCTTTGCTGCGCGTGCAAACTACCATTTTTTGCCTGCCCCCCACCAAGACGTTTTAAAAACTCGGTCCTGGATTTTCAAGTTCATGGTGTTTACCGGTGTGGTCGTCTTTTGAAAAAACTCACAAAAATGACAACCATTCAAATGAATTCATTTACTTCCAGTTCTTACATCTTCAAAGAAAATCAGCGGGGAAATGTCCAGTACAGAAAAGGAACACTCAGCTGTAAATCTCAATCATAATGAATTCAATTATCAACATATCCTCACAAGAGTGACGAAAACCTTCTCAAAACACCACTCAAAGTACTATACTGACTAAAATGTAGTAACGCGTACAAAATGTTTCTCACGTTTTCGAAAAAAAGTCAGAGGGGAAATGTCCAGTAAGGAAAAGTAACACGAGAGACACTCAGCTGTCAAGCTCAATCAACTAGCAGTCAATCAGAATTCATATGGCATCAGCATATTCGCAGGAGTGTGACAAAAACCTTCTCAAAACACAGTTCAATGTAAAGAACTGATTAAAATTTGGAATCCTTTAAAAACCGCATCTTACATTTTTAAACAATCAGCGGGGAAATGTCCAGTAAGGAAAAGTAACACAAGAGACACTCAGCTGTCAATCTCAATCAATATGAATTTAATTGGCATCAACATATTTTGACGAGAGTGACAGAAACCTCGTCAAAACACAACTCAATGTACTGTACTGACAAAAATTTAGTAACCCGTACAAATGATTTTTTTCATTTTTAAAACAATCAGCGGGGAAATGTCCAGTAAGGAAAAGTAACACATGAGACGCTCAGCTGTCAATCTCAATCCATATTAATTCAATTAGCATCAACATATTTTCACAAGAGTGACAAAAACCTCGTCAAAACACAACTCAATGTAATGTACTGACAAAAATTTAGTAACCCGTACAAATGATTTTTTTCATTTTTAAAACAATCAGCGGGGAAATGTCCAGTAAGGAAAAGTAACACATGAGACGCTCAGCTGTCAATCTCAATCCATATTAATTCAATTAGCATCAACATATTTTCACAAGAGTGACAAAAACCTCGTCAAAACACAACTCAATGTACTGTACTGACAAAAAGTTTGTCTCCCGTACAAACCATTTCCTTCATTTTTAAACAATCAGCAGGGAAATGTCCAGTAAGGAAAAGTAACACAAGAGACACTCAGCTGTCAATCTCAATCAACTAGCCATCAAAATGAATTCAATTGGCATAGGTATATTCGCTGGAGTGCGACAAAAACCTTCTCAAAACACAGTTCAATGTAAAGAACCGATTAAAATTTGGAATCCTTTAAAAACCGCATCTTACATTTTTAAACAATCAGCGGGGAAATGTCCAGTAAGGAAAATGAACACAACAGACACTTAGCTGTCAATCTCAATCACTATGAATTAATTTGGCATCAACATATTTTCACAAGAGTGACGAAAACCTTCTCAAAACACAACTCAATGTACTGTACTGACTAAAATTTAGTAACCCGTACAAATTATTTTTTTTTATTTTTAAAACAATCAGCGGGCAAATGTCCAGTACAGAAAAGTAACTCATGAGACACCCAGCTGTCAATCTCAATCAATATGAATTCAATTAGCGTCATCATATTCTCACAAGAGTGACAAAAACCTCCTCAAAACACAACTCAATTTACAGTACTGACTAAAATTTAGTAACCTGTACGAAACATTTCCTTCAATTTTAAAACAATCAGCGGGAAAATGTCCAGTACAGAAAAGTAACACATGAGACACTCAGCTGTCAATCTTAATCAATATGCATTCAATTAGCATCAACATATTCTCTCAAGAGTGACAAAAACCTCCTCAAAACACAACTCAATGTACTGTAAGTTTGTAACCCGTACAAACCATTTCCTTCATTTTTAAACAATCAGTGGGGAAATGTCCACTAAGGAAAAGAAACACAAAAGACACTCAGCTGTCAATCTCAATCAATATGAATTCAATTAGTGTCATCATATTCTCACAAGAGTGACAAAAACCTCCTCAAAACACAACTCAATGTACTGTAAGTTTGTAACCCGTACAAACCATTTCCTTCATTTTTAAACAATCCGTGGGGAAATGTCCACTAAGGAAAAGGAACACAAAAGAAACACATCTGTCAATCACGATCAATATGAATTCATCTAGCATCAACAAATTCTCACAAGAGTGACGAAAACCTTCTCAAAACACAATTCACTGTACTGTGCTGAAATTTAGAATCCTGTACAAACCATATCTCACATTTTTAAACAATCAGCGGGGAAATGTCCAGTAAGAAAAAGTAACACGAGAGACACTCAGCTGTCATTCTCAATCAACTAGCAGTCAATAATTCAATTGGCATCAACATATTTTCAGGAGTGCGACAAAATGACTAAAATGTAGTAACCCGTACAATTGCGACTGATCTTAAGCTCTCCCATCCTTTATAGAATAGAATAGAATAGAATAGGGGCAGCACGGAGGCGCAGTGGTTAGCGCATGTGCGGCACAGTTCATGTCATGGGAACCTCCTGCGTGGGTTCAAATCCAGCTCCAGACTTCCTGTGCGGAGTTTGTATGTTCTCCCCGTGCTTGCGTGGGTTTCCTCCGGGCACTCCGGTTTCCTCCCACATTCCAAAAACATGCATGTCAGGTTGATTGGCCGGTCCAAATTGTCCCTAGGTGTGACTGAGCGAGTGAGTTGTCTGTCCCCGTGTGCCCTGCGATTGGCTGGTAACCAGTTGAGGGTGTCCCCTGCCCACTGCTGGGAGATGGCTGGGATGGGCTCCAGCCCCCCCGCGACCCTAATGAGGATAAGCGGTACAGCTAATGAGATGAGATGAGATGAGATGAAAATAGAATAAAATAGAATAGAATATAATATACCTTTATTGTCATTGTTACAAAATGGGTTGAACATATTGTGACAACGAAATTTGACGTGGCACTCCAGGTTCGCATTTTACAGTGAGGATAGAAAACAAAGAAGATAAAGGAACAAAGAAGATAAAGGTTATAATTTACACAATATTTACACAAGAAGTGTGGGCATGTAGAGAATGGTGCCAGAATGCAACAAAAAGTGTGGGTCATCTTTTTGGGTTGATTTGTATTGGTTGCCACGGTAATAGACTAAATTGCATTTACTTGTCATCGCTCCTTGAGGATCCAAGGAAACTTGAGCAACTTGACATTGATGCCGATTTTTAACTTCCTCTCCTGTTCAATTTGGTTCTATAAATTGAGGGCTGGATTTGTTAGTGAAAAAGTTTCAAATATAAGTCTGTTGTAAGGATTCAATAAAGTACTGTCTACCCAAAAGACAGCCTGGAGTGGGATAGTGGGATGGGCGATGCCTGGCTTTACTTGCCCATGACACACCACAGGAAGTGGTGCCTCAATGACCCATGCGATTAAGGGATCTGTGAACTGTGAAGAAGTCAGGGGTGGTAGCCGGGGGTGAGAAGAGTCCTTTTATCAGAAAACCAGAACAGACCAGTGGACCCCAGAGCATTCGTTTTAGTCTTTTATTAAGGAAGCGTTCAGAGCTTGCTGGAGACGTGATGACCGTCAGACGTCAGCAGCGGCGCCGGGGAGATAACTTCGGAATGAGTCGTCAAACGTAGTGCGGAAATCAGGCAGGTCGTGTTTACCGGGGCTGGAGAAGAGATCAAAACGTGGGACAGAAACAGGTCGGATCGGAGGCAGGCAAAAATCAGGTAAGCAGAGTTCTAAACGAACGGGATATCGGGAGAAACACACAGAGTTACAAGAATGTACGCTCTGACGCTCCTCTCAGGGTGCAGGGCGCTTAAGAGAGGAGTGCCAGCCAATCAGAAGGCGCCCGCCCAGGCGCCACATGATTGCTCCAGGTGATCTGAGTTAGTAATCATGACATCTTTATAACATGGTTGGCTCAGGCAAAGGTCCTGGACAGACTGTTTTTTCACTCACTCTGTTTTTACTGTTTTAAGTAAAAATTTCCTTTTGTGGGGTCTGTTTTCTCAGCAGTCCCTGAACCCTCTGGGCAGTCAGGCAGCGGCGGCTGCAGCAGCGGCGGCAGCCATGGCCGCCGGGCCACAGGTTTTTGGCAACAGCCTCTCTAACCTACAAGGAGGCGGCGGGCAGCTAGTAACCAATGCGCAAGGACAGGTAAGCACCATCCCTTCCTCAACAAAAAGCATCTCTACTCTCTACTATTTCTACTATTATTCTACGCACCACATATTATAAGCCGCACCACCGAATACAATTTATGATATTGTTTCATATATAAGGTGCACCAGACTATAAGGCGCATGGAATTCAAACCATATTAAGGGCTAGGGTCACACTAAGAAGTCCTGTATTTGTGCATTGATTGACCAGTCACCACTGATCACGATTGCATTACATTAGATGCAACGGGAATCAAACCCAGATCGCGCAGGGAGCACGCCAGATCCTAGACCACATGTGTCAAACAGGCCCACCAATGGTTTAAATCCGGCCCGCAAGACAACAGTGAGAGAAGCGCAAGAGGAAAATGAGCTGTAGTTTTAAATCTTTCCACCGGATGTCACCAAACACTTGCAAAACAATTGTGGTAGTATTTCTCCATTTCTCTCTGACTCACTTCTTTTTTATTTATTCCTCCCTCTTTACCTTTCTCCTGTTCACTCTTTCTTTTACTCTCTTTTTCTATTTTCTCTATTTCTCTCTCACTCTCTAACTCTTTTCTCTGTCTTGCTCTCTTTCTATTTTCTCTCTCTCCTTTACACTTTAATTCTCTTTCTTTCTATTTTTCTTTCTTTCTCACCCTCTTTCTTTCCCTTTTTCGACCTCTCTCTCTCTCTCTCACCTCACATTGTCTCTTTTTCTCCTGCTGACTCTTTTACTTTCTTTCGTTTCACCTCTCTTATTCTCTTTATCTTTCTTTTTTTTCACTTAATTTTTCTCTCTATATTCATTTCCCCCTTCTACTCCATTCATATCTCTGCTCTTTTCTTTTTCTCTCACTGTTACTCTGCCCCCTTGTTCTCCCTATCTGTTTATCGCTCTCTCTTTCCCTCCCTCTCTTTCTTTGTCTTTTCCTCTCTCTCTCTTTCTCTTAAACATACTAGTCCCGCCCCCGTGAGATTTTTTTATAGCATTTGTGGCCCCCAGCTAAATGAGTTTGACACCCCTGCACTAGACTAAGGACTCAAAGTCTATAGGTCCCGACACATATTGTCTGACAGAAAAGTTTGGGTGCCACTTATATACACTATTGTATCACGGACTCGCAATGTCTTTACGAGGTGTACGGGATCCTGAACTGAATGAAGAGAAAGGCATAGAGGGAAGTAATTAAGTCATCCAGAAAGACATAAGTTAACGCATGGTCGCACATATTCAAGATGTTTGTTACCTACAATTATTAGTTTAAGTTGAGGAAAAGTCAAACTAAATGTTATACCAATTTTAATCCCTTTTTTTTTTGTTTCTGGTACTGTGACTAAAAATAATAAAAATGAGATAAGACCTAATGCCTTACCATGTGTAATCTGTGTACCTGTTGGTCTGAAGCAGTGTTTTTCAACCACTGTGGCAGTAATTAATTATGGGACATTATCGAAGTGGTGTGCCTGTGTGGTCTAGCGTAAGCTATCTTGCATTTGGATTTACTTCCAAACGGAACCGAGTGGGGTGTACCGCGGGAACTTTTTAATGAAAAAATGTGCCTTGGCTCCAAAAAATGGTTAAACACTGGTGCACTGGATAGGATGTGGCGCTCTGCCTGCTGCTATTTAGGTTCGATTCCCGTCACATGCAATGCAATACACTTTTGAACAACTATCCATGTCTTTAGCATTGTTACCCAGTTTGATCCCCGTTGCTACCATCGTTCTGTAATTGTGGTCGGCGATGAAGATTATCGAAAATTGCACAAATATGGTAACGCATTTCAAATGTTTTACCGCTATCGGTGTGTGAGTGTGTGTATGAATGGGTAGTGTGAAATGCTTTGTAAAACGTTTTGGAGGTCCTCAGTGACTACTGTAGTTAAAGCACTATATTTCGTCAGACCATTTACCATTTACCGTAAGAGGCACTAAATTATAAGGCACACATTAAATTTCTCGCTGATTGGGGGGTTTTGTGTGCGCCTTATAGTCTGGAAAATACGGTAAGTGCTGAGTTGGTCATTTTCCCATCCCTGCTGAAGAATGTCATCACGGCATAGCAGCAAGCAAATCATTGGCAATGATCAACAAAACGTCAACTCAGAGCAAAGCAAAAAAAGTAAAATCAGGTTTAACTGAGTAAACGTTCCTCATATAAATGCAAATGTGTCATGGTTTGGTGCCTGCAGTCCCTCTCTTTCTTCAAGAGAAGGTAGCATCATCCCATTTTCCAGTGCCCCTTACAATTCCTCTGCCAAGGTGATCCCTAGGTGCTTTCAATCATACAATAATCCACCTCAACCATAAATACTCCAGGCTCCCACCTCACGTTGCTGATCGTTTTGATTCCTGAAAACATTTACATGGGTAGGCGACCAGCGTCTCCTCCCAAAACGTCCTTCTTTGGTTTCCTCTTCGTCCCACCCCAGGCATGTCTTTAAGGGACTCCCAAATTTCAAGATTTTCGACACTCTTTCAAGTTCACCCCTCAAGTCTCCCTCCCAAGTTGACCTCCTCAGCAGTCCCAGTCCCACACTCCCTTATCTCTCATGAGTTTTTTTTTCTGATGTTAAATAAACGCCTCCCTGTTGGGGTTTGATCACTTCCCCTGTTTAACGTCTCCTTGTGTCCTGCATTTGGGTCTGTTCACCCCCAGTGACACAAATGTGCTCCAAAAAGTGCACTAATGCTATTAACAGTAGATAACCAGCTAGCGGAAGTGGTATTTCCATGGCGAGCGAGGGGAAAACCGATCGATGGCCGGGAGGAAAACAAGAACAAAAACATAGGACAGACGAAAACAGGTGAGTAAATTTCTTTAGGAATCAAAAGAAACAACAACGTGAGGTGGGAGCCTGGAGTATTTATGGATTAGGTGGGTGATACTTGGAATGGGCTTAAAATCAAAAGCTACTGGTCTTTAGAGTAATGCAAATAAATTCCAATTTTCTTGTTTTTCCAAAATCATGCAGTGAGTTGAAAAAAGGGCCTTGCTAGTCTGACCCGGTCTGTGCTTTTGATGCTAAACACAGCTAATGAGACAGTCCAGACTCAAGTGGCTCCCCAAAGGCGCCCACCGTGCAGGACCATTCAGGACCGCTACGTGCGCTTTGCTAGCATCTCGGGAGGTCTGACGGCGACTGACATAATCGGGTCAGCGAGACGGTCAAAGCCTCGGGCTGCAGCCTCTGCTCCGGTCTCACTCATCATTTTCCGCCATTATTCAGGAGGCGGGGCGCCCGACTGCCCGTGAGCAAATATAAGCAAGAGGCAGAACCGGCTCTACGTTTTTGCATGCGCTACTGTTCAAATGCTTTCGGGTCACCCTCACCATTTTCTTATTTATTTTATTTATTTTTTCAAATATGTTTATTTATGTGTTTCGTTATATCCTATATATTGTTAATTAACATTTTGTTGTGAGATGCTGAGTTGCTCGACATGAATGAGGTCTATTATTAAAAAAGTTAAAAAATGAAGTAGCTTGGACGTTCACTGTAGAAAGAAGAAATACAAGCAAATATATATAAGTAGAAGAGTACATTTTCTTATTAAAATTATTAACTCATTTTCTGCATTAAATTATTGTTGGTAATATACTGATAAGAGGGATAACCACAAACCTGTCTTTTTTCAGTTTCTCCTTTTATACTTCCTTTTTTCCTTAACTTCTTTCTACAACATAATAATTTGTAATATAATGCATCAAAGCAAGTGAGCTGTTTGAGAGCCGGCTCTCTTTAATGAGTTGAGCCGAAAAAGCCGGTTCTCTAAAAAGAGACGGACTTCCTTTCACTACATAACTACCAAGGAATGATGCATGATGGGAAAACCCCAGGCGGCAGACGCATGCGCACAGTAGCATCAAACCGCTCGCTTCGTTTGCAACGAAAAAAACGATACCGAGATAGAGGCTACCGCGGCGAACTCATTTGACTTGATTGATTTGCCGTTTCGTCATAGTCGGTGTATACCGGATGATAGCCATAATCATACCTGTCAACCTGTACAGTTTTGCCATACAAAGTACGTTTTTTTATGCATTTTAAGACGAGTACGACGTGCAAGGAAATCTGTACGGAAAAATGCAAATTTTTCAATTATGGATCTCTCTTCTTCCGTCTCTTCACAAGTCGGGGCGTCGGCCACCCCCCATGGGCGGGCAAGGAACTCCCCACGTGGCCCCCACCTATTCGCCACCTCATCTGACCGGTGTGTCTGTCAGGTGCCAGCTTCACCACCTCCTCGCCGAAAGGCGCCGCCATGTCTAAAGAAAACTCATATCAGCTCGAAACAATGCCAAGCGTTTATCAAAACAAGCCCTAATTCCCTCGTCAGCGCCCCGCTATCAAAATTCCACTCAGAACGGCGCGACCTGTCATCGAACTTCAGCCTCCTCTGTTAAAAATCTTCATCTCATTCAATAACTGTAATCTCTCATCTCATCTCATTAGCCGTACCGCTTATCCTCATTAGGGTCGCGGGGGGGCTGGAGCCCATCCCAGCCATCTCCAGGCAGTGGGCAAGGGACACCCTGAACTGGTTGCCAGCCAATCGCAGGGCACACAGGGACAGACAACTCGCTCGCTCATTCACACCTAGGGAAAATTTGGACCGGCCAATTCACCTAAAATGCATGTTTTTGGAACGTGGGAGGAAACCGGAGTGCCCGGAGGAAACCCACGCAAGCACAGGGAGAACATACAAACTCCGCACAGGAAGTCTGGAGCTGTATTTAAACCCACAACAGGTTCCCATGACAAGCGCTAACCACTGCGCCGCCGTGCTGCCAATATAACTGTAATTTGTGTATAAAATCCCTTATAGTCAAATAAATAAAATCTAAAATCCTTCAGCAGGCACAGGGAGAACATGCAAACTCTACACGGGGAGAACCCTAGACCTCCACCGTGCTGCCGAATATAATTTTTTACTTTCATTCTGAAAAAGAAAAGACCATACAAATACTACAATAATACTACTGCAGCAAACCAAAAGGCCTTGGCCAGACGAGTTCAAACTGTTCTGAATCAATTATCCCGGCTTTCTTTATCCCGCTTTCGTGCAACAACCCCCCTGTGTCCGATGCTAACTCTCAAAGCCGCTCCGCGCATCATTAAAAGCAATATTCCGAAGCGAGCCGTCACCCGCCTGCTCTTTGTATTACGCTCGCAGAACAAGCACTTAGCGCCGTCACCATGAATAATTGAGCGGAACAAGTTCTACCCCCTTCCCTAGCATCCCCCGGCCCCTCCGGACCCCCGGCGCGCTTGCATGTAAAGCAGCGAGGGGGGGGCGGTGGCAATAAAATATGCTAAGTGGTGGCAGAAGAAGCCAAAGAGACATAAATTATCAGTAGCCTAATGCGAAGCAACTAGGCTAAATGAGGCGTAGTGAGGATGAATTACAGATTGCCGGCCCGTTTTGCTCGAGACCGTCTTTCCGATTATGGACGTCAAAGCGATGTTCGCAGGGGGTTGTAGGAGTCTTGCGAAGTCCTTTAGTGCTGCCGAGTATAAAAACACGAGATCTGAGAGGCGTCCAGTCGAGCAGAAACAAACGGCGCACCCCGAATGCTGATTTTAATAGCGCTCCGGAAGGAAAGCCTGCTGACATACACGTTTTTAGGCAGTTTTTTTGCTTCGATTTGAGATAGGAGCGCTTTGTAGTCGCGGTGAATTGTGTTAAACCAGAGTTGTCAAACTCAGTTTCGCCGAGGGCCACATCGGCGTAATGGCTACACTCGGAGGGGCTGATGTAATTGTTTTGTTAGTAGTTTAGGACCCAATCGTTAGTTTGTTACTTTGTTCCTGGTTTTGTTCTTAACCATCCTTAGAAATGAATGACACACATGGCTCAAGCGGATCAAAGTCACAATTTTTCTCCTTTAAGTCTTGTCCAAGTCTATTTATGTTTGTACGTCCTGTTTGGACATTTTGTTAGTGGTTAAGTACCCACTCGTTAGTTTGTTTCTTTCTTCCTGGTTTCAAAGTGATGAATGACACACATGGCTCAAGCGACTCAAAGTCACAAATGTTTTCCTTAAAATCCTGTACAAGTCTATTTAGGTTTGTATGTCCTGTTTAGACATTCTGTTAGTAGTTTAGTCCCCACTTGTTAGTTTGTTACTTTGTTCCTGGTTTTGTTCATAACCATCCTTATTTTGAGCACATCTGCCTCAGTTCGTCACTTGGGTCCACACACATGTCAACATCATGGCTCCCCTCCAAAGCTAATCACATTTTCTATCTGACTGACATTTTGCATACACGTTTAGGCAGTTTTTTTGCTTCGATTTGAGGTAGGAGCGCTTTGTAGTCGCTGTGAATTGTGTTAATCCAGGGTTGTCAAACTCAGTTACGCCGAGGGCCACATCGGCGTAATGGCTACACTCGGAGGGGCTGATGTAATCGTTTTGTGAATAGTTTAGTACCCAATCGTTAGTTTGTTACTTTGTTCCTGGTTTTATTTCTTAACCATCCTTAGAAATGAATGACACACATGGCTCAAGCTGTTTAAAGTCACAATTTCTTTCCTCTAACTCCTGACCAAGTCTATTTATTTTTGTATGTCCTGTTTGGACATTCGGTTAGTAGTTTAGTCCCCACTATTAGTTTGTTACTTTGTTCCTGGTTTTGAAGTGATGAATGACACAAATGGCTCAAGCTGATCGAAATCAAATGTTTTCCTCAAACTCTTGCCCAAGTCTATTTATGTTTGTATGTCTTGTTTGGACATTTTGTTAGTAGTTTCGCCCCTACTCGTTAGTTTGTTACTTTGTTCCAAGTTTTGTTCTTAATCATCCTTAGAAATGAATGACACACATGGCTCAAGCTGTTTAAAGTCACAATTTCTTTCCTATAACTCTTGACCAAGTCTATTTTTGTACGTCCTGTTTGGACATTCTGTTAGTAGTTTAGTCCCCACTATTAGTTTGTTACTTTGTTCCTGGTTTTGAAGTGATGAATGACACAAATGGCTCAAGCTGATCGAAATCAAATGTTTTCCTCAAACTCTTGCCCAAGTCTATTTATGTTTGTATGTCTTGTTTGGACATTTTGTTAGTAGTTTCGCCCCTACTCGTTAGTTTGTTACTTTGTTCCAAGTTTTGTTTTTAACCATCCTTAGAAATGAATGACACACAAAGTCTTTTTATGATTGCATGTCCTGTTTGGACATTTTGTTAGTGGTTAAGTACCCACTCGTTAGTTTGTTACTTTCGTCCTGGTTTTGAAGTGATGAACGACACTTATGGCTCAAGCTGATCAAAGTAAAAAAAAATCCTCAAAATCTTGTACAAATACATTTAAGTTTGTATGTCCTGTTTGGACATTTTGTTAGTAGTTCAGTCAGTACTCGTTAGTTTGTTACTTTGTTCCCTGTTTTGTTCTTAACTATCTTTAGAAATTAATGACACACATGGCTCAAGCGGATCAAAGTCACAATTTTTCCCCTTTAAGTCTTGTCCAAGCCTATTTATGTTTGTATGTACTGTTTGGACATTTTGTTAAAGGTTTAGTAGCCACTCGTTAGTTTGTTACTTTGCTCCTGGTTTTGTTCATAACCATCCTTATTTTGAACACCTCTGCCTTAGTTCGTCACTTGGGTCCACACTCATGTCAACATCATGGCTCCCCTCCAAAGTTAATCACATTTTCTATCTTACTGACATTTTGCATACACGTTTTAGGCAGTTTTTTTGCTTCGATTTGAGATAGGAGCGCTTTGTAGTCTCTGTGAATTCTGTTAAACAAGGGTTGTCAAACTCAGTTACACCGAGGGCCACATCGGCGTAATGGCTACACTCGGAGGGGCTGATGTAATTGTTTTGTAAGTAGTTTAGTACCCAATCGTTAGTTTGTTACTTTATTCCTGGTTTTGTTATTAAACATCCTTAGAAATGAATGTCACACATGGCTCAAGCTGATCAAAGTCACAATGTTTTCCTTTAAGTCTTGTCCATGTCTATTTATGTTTTTATGTACTGTTTGGACATTTTGTTAAAGGTTTAGTAGCCACTCGTTAGTTTGTTACTTTGTTCCTGGTTTTGAAGTGATGAATGACACACGTGGCTCAAGCTAATCAAAATCAAATGTTTTCCTTGTCCAAGTCTATTTATGTTTGTATGTTTTTTTTGGGACATTTTGTTAGTAGTTTAGTCCCTACTCGTTAGTTTGTTACTTTGTTCCCTGCTTTGTTCTTAACCATCCTTAGAAATGAATGACACACATGGCTCAAGCGGATCAAAGTCACAAAAAATGTCCTCAAAATCTTGTACAAGTATATTTATGTTTGTATGTCCTGTTTAAACATTTTGTTAGTAGTTTAGTCCCCACTCGTTAGTTTGTTACTTTGTTCCTGGTTTTGAAGTGATAAATTACACGCATGGCTCAAGCTGATCAAAATCACAAATGTTTTCCTCATACTCTTGTCAAAGTCTATTTAAGTTTGTTTGTCTTGTTTGGACATTTTGTTTAGTCCCTACTCGTTAGTTTGTTACTTTGTTCCCTGTGTTGTTCTTAAACATCCTTAGAAATGAATGATACACATGGCTCAAGCTGATCAAAGTCACAATTTTTTTTCTCTTGACCAAGTCTATTTATGTTTGTATTTCCTGTTTGGAAATTCTGTTAGTAGTTTAGTCCCCACTTATTAGTTTGTTACTTTGTTTCTGGTTTTGTTCTTAGCCATCCTTTGGAGCACCTCTGCCTCAGTTCCTCACTTGGGTCCACACTCACATCAACGTCATGGCTACCCTCCAAACCTAATGACATTTTCTATCTCACTGACATTCTACATGAGAACTGAATTTTAATGATTAATAAGTATTCGGAATGATTCAACAATGTAGAAAACGGATAAACTTCAAAATTGAATTTTTGATTTCTTCTTTACCTTTCCAATTGTTTGACAACTTTCACAACATTTTGAAGGAAATCGCGTTCATTTCATCTCAAGGTTTCTTATTTTCGTCATGCTGAGGTATTGAGTTTTTCCTTGCCCGCATGTTGGTTTAAGATCAGGGGATGGTGTCATTGTATTCCTGTGCAGTCCATTGAGAGATTTGGTGATTAAGGGCTATACAAATAAATCTGACTTGACTTAAATTATTGCTCTTTCTGTTGTTTTGTATCTAAAAGTAATCTTTGGATAATGTGGTAGAAAGACTTGCAGGTGTATAACATACATTTGTATAAATTGGATTTTTTTTCTCATTGTTTTATATTACAGAATATTGTTGACATTTCAATATTTAGATATTGGTTTAAGATCAGGTAATTGTGTCATTGTAATCCTGTGCAGTCCTTTGAGACATTTTTGTGATTAAGGGCGTCATAAATAAATGTGACTTGACTTGACTTAAATATACAAGGAAAGAAAACATGTGTTTTTCTAAAAATCGGATTCATCGATGAATCGAAAAAAATAATGGATCGATTCTTTGATTATTTCAATAAACATTGGTTGCAACCCTGATCCAGTGCGGCTTATAGTCCGGGAAACGATGATACCACCACCAGGCCTTCCAACCAGTGTTCCCACTAAACTGCGCGCGTGCGCAATTGCGCACTGCTCGCACATTCTCAGCGCACAAGAAAATCTAGCCAGCGCACAAAAATCAGGGCTCAAAATTACTAATTAAGAAGCGACTCAAGTCAAAGTTACAGTGCATGAAGGTGAAAATACACGGGTTCCCCTAACGTTGTGTCCTAAATGCGGTATTTTGAAGTCGAGTCGAAGGATAACGAAGTTAAGTAAAGTTAGTAGAGTTTGTCGGGGAACCGGCTTCTTTGGCTCAGCTCACTAAAATGAACCGGCTCTTTCGTGTCCTAAACGGCTCTTCGGGTTGTTTTTGCTTCTTTAATCCCTACACGACCAAATATTATGTAAAATTATGCACAAAATGACTTAAAAGAAGGGGGGAATAGAACAAAAAAGAAAAAAATACCAAAATGAAAAAGTAGTGAAAAGCTGAGAAAAAAAGAAACAAAAGGAAGAGAAAAAAGAAGGAAAAATTGAGAAAAAAGCCAGAAAAAAGGAAAAGAAAGAAATGTAGGAAAAAAGTAAATAGAGAACAAAAAGAAAAAAGTAACAGCTCGGAAAAAATAAACACAATGAGATTTTTTTTAAAGGAGTTTTAAAACAAGTAGGAAAAAAAACACGGAAAAAAGAAGAAAAAGTTTGTGTTGCATTCAAATAATTTCGAATTGTATCAAGTGAATCTTGTTGCCAACATTGTACTTCCACTATAAAATGTGACTAAGTACAGTTCTGTATCTTGCAACCAACTAAATAAGCCCCCAAAAATGTTAATATTATGCGACAAAATATATCAGGAAATAAAAAGAAATGGATATATTGTGAAAGAATTCTGTAGGCCGAACAACCTTTGCAACAGTACATGAGTCAATTCATTCAAAAGAGAAAAATCATTTTGCATCGCCGGAAACTCAGCAAAATGTAATGTGATGTCAAGTTTTGGACATGTTTGATGATTAATTATCTTGCCACACTTGGGATTACGGTTGCTCACTGTTGTTTCAAGCGTTGCTCACCGACTTTGTGTGAACGCTCAGACCCCTGGAAAATTACAGGGAACATTGCTTCCAACCTCCACTTTTGATTCTTCTGCTTTGAGTAGAGACGCTCAAAGACCCTCGAACAGACTCGGGCACTTATGGTCACGCATGCTCAATTCCGCCTGATGGTTAACGGAAGCGCTGGTGTGCACCAGCTCACACACGCGTGTGCACGCACGTGAAAACAGGCGCACGCCCGTGCACGCAAATATCTAAACAGGTTTTCGGTGTTGACCTTTGCTGCGTGCTCCCAGCAGTCCACTCCTTTTGAGCACATAGACGCCTCAAGCATCAGGACAACCTACTGGTTTCTCTCTGCCGGAAAAATCGTGATTTTCGAACCGATCGATTTGACGGAAATATCCTTTTTTTTGCAGATCATCGGAACCATCCCGCTCATGGGGAACCCGCCGGCGGCGGGCCAAATGGGGGCCGGCAATGCCACGTTGCAGGTGCCCCCCGTCACGCCGCAGCTCCTGACCAACGCGCAGGGGCAGATTATCGCGACGGTTATCGGCAATCAGATCCTGCCTGTTATCAACACGCAGGGGATCACGCTGTCGCCGATCAAACCCGGACAGCAGGTAGGCGAGCGGTCGGACATCAACTGGGGTTGGTTCGATACTGGTCATTTTGGTATCGATCCGATACAAATACCGTATTTTCCGCACTATAGGGCGCACCTAAAAGCCTTTATTTTTTTCAAAAGCTGACCATGCGCCTTATAATACAGTGCGCCTTGTATATGGATTAATATTAAGTCGCAAAGTCTTGCAACTAAGGCAAGCAGTCGCCGACTCGATTTTACCCCAAAGGCGAAGTAGTCCGCGGTGTATCCTGGGATTTATATACCAGCGTTTCGTTTCCTAACCAATGTGTCAATCATCATTTGAATCGGTTCACTATTGGCTAAAGTTATTCGGAGGTAAAGGGGGCGGATCCTTTTGATCATTTTCAGGCTCGCATAGGCTAAAGAGGCGGAACAAAGCCTGCAAGATGAATGTGAATCACACGTTGGATTGCACTACGGCATAGAGAAAACATTTTTTACTATTCTGTATTTGTAAATATTTTACTCTCCTGGATTTACTACAGGGCAGCACGGCGGCACAATTCTAAGGTCTTGGGAACCTCCTGTGTGGGTTCAAATCCAGCTAACGGACTTACTGTGCGGAGTTTGTATGTTCTCCCCGTGCTTGCGTGGGTTTCCTCCGGGCACTCCGGTTTCCTCCCACATTCCAAAGACATGCATTTCAGGTGGATTGGCCGGACCAAATTGTCCCTAGGTGTGAATGAGCGAGCGAGTTGTCTGTCCCTGTGTGCCCTGCGATTGGCTGGCAACCAGTTCAGGGTGTCCCCTGCCCACTGCCCGATAATTGCTGGGATGGGCTCCAGCACCCCCGCGACCCTACTGAGGATAAGCGGTGCAGCAAATGAGATGAGATTACTACACTCACGGTTGTAAGAAGACCATGGTTACGTATCATTATCGAACGTGATGGCTGCAAGAGAACTTAGGTGAGCTATGCGGCTTTATATTTTCCCGGTATCTTGTTTTAGAACAATCTTGATGTTTCTGTGATGAGTCTATTTTTAAACTAAATTCAAATTGAAAATGTTTATTGTCATATGCACAGTAAAGAACCCCGTTTTCCTGCACAATAAAATTCTTACTTTGCTGTCCACACAGTTGCCAGCAAAAAAAAAAATGGAAACTACGAAATGTTTTCCATTTCTTGAATCCCAAGACTTTAACCTTCCGAATGATATTTGGAACTAAGCATTTGAGTGATTGGTGACATCGTACAAACACTGTTTCCGTACATGTCTGAGACACGTATTTGCTTCTTTGCAAGCTTTGGGAATGTTAAGGGGGTAATAAGTTGGACTGAACTGTCTGACTGTTTTCTCGACGTTCCCATTGTAGCGCCTTATAATCCGGTGCGCCTCATGTATGGAAAATATAGGACCAAAAACTATTTTTGGGGGCTGCGCCCTATAACCCAGTGCGCCTTATAGTGCGGAAAATACGGTAGATTAAGGGTTGTGTTGATCGATACTGACTAACGCGCAGGGGCAGAGTATCGCTACAGTTATCGACACTAAGATCCTGCCTGTTATTAACACGAAGGGGATCACATTGTCGTCAAACAAACTCGGATCGCAGGTAGGCGAGCAGTCGGACATCACCTGGGGTTGGGTCCATACTGGTGATTTTTGTATCGATCCGATTCAAGTAAAGAGAGGGATTTGTTGATCGATACTTACCAACGAACAGGGGCAGATTATCGCTACGGTTATCGGCAATCAGATCTTGCCCGTTATCAACACGCAGGGGATCACATTGTCGCAGATCAAACCTGCACAGCAGGTAGGCGAGCAGTCGGACATCAACTGGGGTTAGGTCCATACTAGTGGTTTTGGTATCGATCTGATACAAGTAAATCAGAGGATTGTGTGATTGTGATCAATACTGACTAGCAAGCAATGGCAGAGTATCACTCAGGTTATCGGCAATCAGATCTTAACTTTTATCAACACGCAGGGGATCACACTGTAGCCAATCAAACTCGGACAGCAGGTAGGGGAGCAGTCGGACGTCAACTGGGGTTGGGTCCATACTGGAGATTTTCGTAGTGATCCGATACACGTAAAAAGAGTGTTGTGCTGATCGATACTGACTAACGCACAATGGCAGAGTATCACTACAGTTCTCAAAAATAAGATCCTGCCTCTTATTAACATGAAGGGGATCACGCTGTAGCCAATTAAACCCGGACAGCAGGTAGGCGAGCAGTCGAACTTCAACTGGGTTTGGGTCCATCCTAGTGATTTCGGTATCAATCTGATACGAGTAAATAAGAGGGTTGTGTTGACCGATACTGACCAATGCGCAGGGGCAGATTATCGCTACGGTTATCCGCAATCAGATACTGCCCGTTATCAACACGCAGGGGGTCACACTGTCGCCGATCAAACCTGGACAGCAGGTAGACGACCAGTCGGACGTCAACTGGGGTTGGGTCGATACTGGTGATTTGGGTAGCGATCCAGTACGTGTAAAAAGAGGGTTGTGTTGATTGACACTGACCAACACGCAGGGACAGATTATCACTACCGTTATCGGAAATCAGCTTCTCCCCGTTATCAACATGCAGGGGATCACGCTGTCGTCGATCAAACCCGGACACCAGGTAGGCGAGCAGTCGGAAGTCAACTGGGGTTGGGTCGATACTGGTTGTTTTCGTATCGATCCGATTCAAGTAAAAAAGAGAGATGTGTTGATTGATACTGACCAACGCGCAGGGGCTGATATCGCTACGGTTGTCGGCAATCACATCCTGCTCGTTATCAACACACAGGGGATCACATTGTCGCCAATCAAACCCGGACAGCAAGTAGGCGAGCAGTCGGACGTCAACTGGGGTTGGGTCCATACTGGTGATTTTTGGTATCGATCTGATACGAGTAAATAAGAGGGTTGTGTTGATCGATACCGACCATACTGACTATTTAAAAACCAATATGAAGTCATATAACATGTAGATGTCGGTATGGATATTTATTCATAAAATAAAAAAACTGGATGGATTTCCAGGATCGGTCTCTCACCCAAAATTTTTCAACCCCATGCCGCCTGGGACTTGAAATAGTTGTCTATCCATGGGTTACATTTATAAGCTACGGTACATCAGGCACTCTGAGGGAAGCCATTACACCGATTTGGCCCTCTGTGAAAATGGGTTTGAGACCCCCTCATTTTTGGTCCATTTCCAGGGTGTGAGCGGCCCGGTCCCTTCCTCTTCATCGTCTTCCTCGTGCTCATCTTCGTCCTCGCAACCCTGCCTACCCCACGGGGCCCACGCGGCCTCCGGGGCCCACCGGCACAGCCCACTGCAACAGCCCTCCTCTTCCTCTTCAACTTCCTCTTCCTCTTCGGCCCTAAGTGTGGGGCAGCTCGTCAGCAGTAAGTAGACACTACAATTATATAAAAAAATTGGGGGTTTTTTAGCTTTTTGCCAGATTTGTGAAGGTGGACCCAATTGCAGAGAAGCCTGAATATAGGCAGATGATCTCAACAAAGTATAGTATTTGTTTACAAAAACCAGGAACAACAAACAAAAACAACCCAGGTCTCAAAACCACTCCCAAAGTCTCCAAACATGAAACAAAAAACAAACCTGACATGATAACAGAAGACATGATGGAAATGGTATGGAATTGGCAATGACCTGACGCAGTGTACTGTCCAAGCATTCAATATAAACTCTAGGGATAATTAGGGACAGGCGTGTGCAATTGTGCTCAGGTGTGTCTAGTTACTAATCTGGGTGGCACCCTCTGGAGAACGTAGCGTACCAGATCCTGAAAACACCTCCCCCTCAAGGACCGGATGGGACACAAACCAAAATAAAAACCCAGAGAAAGATCACTGCAGCACAGAGCAGAGGACAGTTGAAGGACCTTGTCTATCCCTGACAAAACAGGGCCATAAGCGTTCAGGTGACCTTCTCATCACCAGAACAGGAACCTGTTTGCCGCCAAGACAGGGACCAGAAGCAGCCGAGGGAACTTCTTGCAGCCAGAAAAGGGGACGGAAGCGACCTAAGGACCCTTTTCTTGCCACTGAAACAGGAAACAGAAGTGGCAGAGGGACTTTATCCCCTCTACCGGGACAGGGAATAGAAGCAGCCGAGAGACCTTCTCCTCGCCACCGGAACAGGGATGAGGAATCTTCCTGATGGTCGGGTTATTCTGTCCTGTTTGTCGAGGTGGACGTAAATGCAGGAAAAGCCAGAGTGGATTCAGGTGTACTCAACAGGTTTATTGAAAAAAAAAAAAAACGGAAAACAAAAACAAACCAGGTCTTAAAACAACTCCTAAAGTGTTCAAACCAGCAACAAAAAACAAACCTGACATGGTAACAGATGACATGATGGAACTGGCATGGAAGTGGCATGGAAGTGGCATGGAAGTGGCATGGAATTGGCGATGATCCGACACAGTGTACTGTCCAAGCAGTCAATATATACTCTTGGGATTGTCTAGTTCCAAAAAGTTGGTGCTCTCTGGGAGAAGATGGCGTACCAGATCCTTAATTTTTTGGGGTTATGAAAAATGAACCTACATGATGCTTAAAATGAACAAAATTTACCTGCCTGTGGAACATAACACGGGAAACCTATTCAATTTTTCTCGTTTATGATTACATGCAGACATCTATTCCGTAGCATTCTTTTCTTCTTTTCAGAATAAAAGCAAACAAATATTTTAAGTCCCTGTTTTTTCAGCTCTAAATTTGATATTTAATTTGGTAATGAATTTGTTGTATTTTTGTAGTAGTATTTCCATAGCACTGCATTTTGTAGTAATACTGTAGTTTTATTTCTAAAATATTACCGTTGTAGTATATTTGTCGTGGTATTTTTGCAGTGTTTCCAAAGTAGTGTTTTTGTGGTATTTCTGTATTGTGTATGGTGTATTGTAAGCGCTTTACAATGTGCTTTACACTAGTGAAAAAATAAAAACAGCAAAGACCAGAGAATAGTAAAGCTCAAGAATAACCAATAAACAACAGATTACGGAAATCCTAAAAGCCATAAGTCCAAAACCTAGGAGTGGGCAAGACAGGGAATTTCTATATGGTAAATGGTCTCCATTTAGATAGCGGTTTTCAAGTCACTGAAAACCTCCCGAAGTGCTTTACAATGTGCTTCACACTAGGGCTGCATGATCAACCGAAATCTAATCGATATTGCAATGTGACGTCTTGTACTAGTGTATTCTCAACACGCTACGGCTTGAGCCTTGTGTGAGCAGACAGAACCCCTGATGAAGCATTTCCAGAAGAGAGCGCTGTTATCTTAATAAAGCATGTCAATATGATTCATCCTCTTGTCTTCATTTTAAGGACCATTTTTTAACTTGTTTTCTACATCTCACATGGAAATGTGAATGAAAACAAAATGTCTTTTTTCTGTAGTTGGGAACAATCTAGACAAAGAACATTCAAAGTTAAATTAGATATAATTCGAGGGGATTTTGGGGGGGTTTTAACAACAAAGTGACATGCCATTCTGAAGTCTGTCTCATCTAAAACAGTCTTGTCTTATACTGACTGATTAAGGGCTATACCAATAAACATGACTTGACTTGAATATATTTGTGCACTCGTCAGACCCCGGAACTGCCCCGAGCGAGGTAGATGGCGTCAACCTAGAGGAGATTCGGGAGTTCGCCAAAGCCTTCAAGATCCGCCGCCTGTCTCTGGGCCTGACCCAGACGCAGGTGGGCCAGGCCCTCAGTGCCGCCGAGGGGCCCGCCTACAGCCAATCGGCCATCTGCAGGTGAGCTAGAACAACCGCTGAGTGGGCCTTAACTGGAGGGCTGGGGATCTTCTAGAGCAGGGGTGTCAAAGTCAAATGGACGGAGGGCCAAATAAAACATTTGGCTACAAGCCGAGGGCCGGACTGTCCAATCTTTACTGAAACCAAGATTTAACCTACTGAAAACACAACAAATATATTACAATATGATTGGATAAATAAAGCAATATTTTCTTATGACTCTGTCAGTCATTTTTAATTTCAGCAGGCACAAAATACAAATGTCCTTTATATAAAAAACTCATAACATATCTCATAACAACAACTCATAACCATTTTCTATCATTCAATCATCTGAAATTATTAAAAAGAAATATTGCCTCGAAATACAATAAAATAAAGTGCAAAAATCTCTTGTTACTTAAAACCAATAGCAATCAACACACTGGACCTCATCTGTCCTGCTCAAATGTACATTGACTTTCCTTTCTGTGCTTTCTCTGGGTTAGTGTGAAAAAAAGGAATTACTGATTAACAAATAATAACAATCAAAAGTCATTTTCTCTGCTAAATAGGAGACAATTTTATCAAAAGACTGTTGTCCACATCAAGATCTATTTTCCATGAAAAGCCGAAAAACAAGAAACACTCCCAGGACAGAGTCGGCAAACAAAAACAACATAGTCAACATAGACAATAAAGCTTTAAAATTCCCGAGGGAAACAACAAAAAACAAGACCTTCTTTATGTGCATGTTTAACTTTTAAACTTGAACGGAGTAAAAACTTCAAATGTGTAATTGCACAGGAAACATTACTGTATTATTACTGTATTTACATACATTTATATACAGTACTGTATTACTACAACTCTACATTACTTGTTTGAGGCTGACGCTGATACTTTTCCAGCTACCTCCGTGAACATGTACTCCAACTCCCACCTTGTTTGAAAGCCCCGGTTTTCAGTGTCCACCTTCCGTTTAGCCATTGTTGATGGGTATATGTGGGCTAATTTTTGCTGTTATGCTAATGACTGCTGCTGATCGACTGCTGAATAAATCAAACCGCCTCCCGCTTTGCTCCCGCTCGGCGCGTCCCCGTTGCATTGTGGGAAATGTAGTATTCATGCGTACTGCGGGCTGCTGGCTTGCAGCGGCCTGCGGGCCGGATCTAATAATATATTGATATCGTCACGCGGGCCAGGTAAAACCCTCTCGCGGGCCTAATGCCTTGACATATGTGTTCTAGAGGCTCAATTAGATTGTGGTTAGGATTCAACAGAGGTAGGATCGGGCCTTAAAAATTCCAGCCCGACCTGACCTAGGTATTAAAGCCTGAGCCAGACCAAGCCTGATGCGAACATAAAATTTCATATTTTGTCATATTTTATTTGGGAGGACTTGGGAGGAGGAGAGGTCATTTGTGATGGGAAATTAAAGCCTGTCTTTTGTAACTAAATCTAAGTGAATAAAGACTTCATCATTGATGGATTTCTTCAGATTTGAGGGCAGCGGTGTTACCAGACATAAGCCTCAGGGATGGATATTAAATGCAAAAATCTTGGTACACAATAAACATAACCAACAGCACATCATCCAGCAACAGTCTGAAACAGGCTTCATTGTTTAAAACAGGAGACACTCTTCTTCCTTGTTTTCCTTTTGGGTCAATAAATTTTCGATGGATTCTGTGTTGTTGACTTCAAATGTGTTGAGTATTTTAAACATTGAAATTGTTTTGAAATTCATCTTTTTTTTGTGAGATTTGTATATATTCTTATTTATGTTTCGGGAGTTTTTCAGGGATGTGTTTCTCGATTAACGTTTTCCTTTTTCTTCCTTTCTTTTTTAATTTCTTATTTTTTCTTAGCTTTTCACATCTTTTTATGCTTTTTTTCTTTTGTTTTTTTTCCCTTTTTCTTTTCCTTCTTTTATTACATCTTTTCTGTTTTTTTTTTGTTTTTGTCCTTTTTTTTAATATTTCTTCCTGTTTTTTTCTTTTTCCTTTTCCTTTTTTTTTCTTTTGTTGATTTTTTTCCCATAGCTTTTTACTTCCTTTATCTTGCGTTTTCCTTCTTTTTTCCTCTTATTTCTTTTTTGTTTTTTCCCCTTTTAAATTTTGTCATTTTTTTTGCTTGAATTCCCCCTTTATAAGTCATTCTGTGTATAATGTTACATCATAATTGGTAATGAATGGAATAAAGCAACAAAAACACTCTGAAAAGCCATTGTGGTGAGCCGGGCCGAATAAGTCGGTTTCTCGAAAAAGAGACGGAATTCCCAGCAGTACATCGAGGTGATGCGTTGCCGTTACACATGGCCCACACACTCGCACAAAAGCAGACACTTTTCACAGCAACTTGCGTTTTGGCACATACACGATTTATTCGCTACCTGGACGCCTTACACGTCTAAATGCTGAAAGGGACTGCTCGCTCCGTAGGGACTGTGCTGCATGGGGCAGGAAAGTCCACGATAGTGTCCGCTCACATACACAATATGAATGAGATCGCATATGCGCAACCCAGACTGCCCTCACTATTACATCCATTTTCTTAGGGGGGGCAGAGCGTGTCCGTAGTTGAGCACTGCCAACCCCTAAAGGCCATCGGTCATCTTGATGAGTTGAATATTGGGCCACAAACCACAGCAGCGATACGCCCTTAAGAATCTAGCGTGGCACTTTAAGAGAAAGATGAAGTAGAACAATGACGGGCGGATAATTTTGGAAAAAGCTAGAGAGAGAGAGTCCCAGCACTGCCCTAACGTAATGATTGACATTTTGGGACGGACTTGGCCAAAAATTCGGGTCAGGCTCAGCCTAAGGCCTGAGATCTTACCTCTGCGATTTAGGGGTGTAAGATTTCATTATAAAACGTTTATTGAAGTTTTTTTTCCTTCAATCTGTTTTTCCTCCACTGAGATTAAATCTCTTTTAGTGTTTGTTTATCAACTGAGCAAAAAGGTCAACAAGAATCGAATGCATTTCCACAGCAGTTTATTTAACTCAAGGAAACTCTTGCATACAGGAAAGGACCAAAGTAGCAAACAAACATTAATTTAGAAGGTTTTCGCTGCTTATTATACGCATTTTTAATACAGTTGTTTACCTGAATTGGGGAATTTTGCTGTTAGATTTTTTTTAAATGTTGTAGTTCTTAATACAGGTGCTAACCAATAATTTCATATTATTAGGAATAAAAGGTGTAGTTTGATGGCAAATGTGTTATGATTTTGAGTGTGGATCGAAATGCATACGGAGGCATGGGTGCTCAAAATAATACTAATAAACCCAGGAACAAAGTAAAAAACAAACAAGGGTCACAAAACAAATGACTTGTCTGAAAAAATCAAACCTGACAATGCCCAAACCAGAAACAAAGACAGAAATGGAAAAGCAGAGGCAAAGAACAAAGTAACAGACAGGAGGTCATCCTATGGTTTGTATTTAACTTAGTGCTTTTTATGTGTGCCATATAGTTTTCCATTATCAAACATTTTATTTAAACGATAGGGAGCTCCAAAGACCCACTTGTGGCTCCAGAGCAAGTTTAGAGGGTTGAGAATGACAAGGTTAGAAGTTGATATTGTATGAGAATAAAGAAAGAACACACTCTGAGTCAGAGATGTAGTTTTTTATAGCCATTCCATCAGAGGTGCGTCACACTAAGCTTTCCCCTAGGTCTCTTTCCAAGATCGGCTCAGGGAGAAAAAACAGACCTCCTGAATGCTAAAAGGCTCATTTATTGAAAAACACATGAAAGACACAACACATCTGATTGGTTTGAACGAGATTACATGAACACAGGAAACAAATTCTGAATGGTTTGGATTGGGATTACATTTAAATGCAGTGTATAATGTTGGTCGCTAGATGGCGTGCGAGTATAATAGATGAGCAATAAGGATAGTGAACCTTTGTAACCTAAAAGATACAGTACGTCCCTGGGAAATAAGAGCAAAAAGAAGAGGGAGGCAACCTCTTTCCCTCACTTCCGAGGACCAAAGCGAAGCCCATCTTGATTGATAATCAGCTGGCCCAAAGAGGAGACAATTGTAAAATCTTCCCCGGACTCCTCAGCACCATAACAAAGGCCATCTTGTTTAATAGTTAGCGGGCCCCAAGAGGATACAATTGTTGCAAGAATACAAACAGCACCTGGATATAATCTTTGGCCGTGTTGAGGCACATTGAGGATAAAATCAAACAAAGGCACACACAGACTGTGATCAAACTATAATTTCCTTGCAGAGAAGTCCAACTTTGCTGGCGATAGAAAGCATCTCCTTTTGCCTTTTGTCATCCAGAGAGTTTTGTTTAAATAACGGCTTTTAGAGAAACTCATATAAAAATGTTATAGATAATGTAGGTTTCGTCATCTGTTTTACGTAGGTGTACAACTCAAACCGCACAGTCAGGCAGAAAGGCAGAAAAGGGGCGGGGTAACTGTCTAGCCAATCGGAACATAATGCAGGATGAAAATCCACCAAAACGTGAAATGGCGATAAGTAAAACAAGATATAGCGAGGGATCCCACCTGCTGTCACGACCAGAACGGAAGTAGTACCCAGATGCGTAACATTAATCCCATGTTCATTGAGATAAAGAGGAAAGGCAACGCCCGCGATCCGGTGCTCGCTGGATGCGGGAAGCAAGCCGCTCACGGAATAAGAACGTGTTCCGAGTGCAGAAGTGGATCTTCCGGAGCGGGAGATCGTAGCGTAGTAGACGAAAAAACAGCTCGTTAGCCGGGACAGCAGATCAGAACATGGTCGGGGTAAGAAACGGGTCATTAGCCGGGACGGGAGATCAAAACGTGGTCGGGGTCAAAAAATGAGTTGTAGCAGGAGACAAACGGGGGAACCAGGAACAGACGGGTGGAAAACGGGTGAAAAAACGGGACAGACGGGAGTCAAAAATGCTTGCCTTTTGAAAACAGAGGTTTGCTGACCGACTGACCACAGGCGAGTGAAAGGACTGAGCTTAAGTGGGACGGGGAACCAATCAGGTAGCAGCACGAGGGGTTTGACTCCCCTGCCCTAAACGCTTGGGGGCGTGGCCTATTCAACACGTGACCTTCCCCGTTCGTCGCGCCAGGAAGCTTTTAAAATTTCAGCGCGTCAACATCGGACGTCCGATAAAATGTGAAAAGCCGCGCCCTTCTCCTCCTCCTCTTGTCAAACAGTCGCAGCATGCAATATTAACGGCGCCGGCGTGGTTGAAATATTGATGGCGTACATTAAAAGCCATTAGTTTGAAAATAAACACGTGTGCGTGCGCGTGTTTGAAGTTGATGTTCCGAGTCATCAAATTAACTCTCCTTTAGTGAACAAGATGGCTCAGTATTAGGGGAAAGAAAACACTATTAAAGACAAAAATGTACAGTGCATTCCGCACCATAAGACGCACCCCTAAAAAATTGTATTTTGTGATATATTCATTTTTTTCTGGACTATAAGCCGCAGGGAATTAAAGCTATAGAGCTAGGATCGCATAAAATATAGTTGAATCCATCCATCCATCTATTATCTGTACTGCTTATCCTCAGTAGGGTCGCGGGGGTGCTGGAGCCCATCCCAGCCATCTCCGGCCAGTGGGCAGGGGACACCCTGAACTGGTTGCCAGCAAATCAATACATTTAGTTTCGTTTTTCAGAACTATAAGGCGCGTTGAAATAAAGCTTACAAGTACATCATGGATCCTCAGTCAAAACTTGAAAAAAATAGCCAATTCCATAGAACTCGTTTGCTACATTTTTATTATGATTTGTCAGGACCTGAACGTAAACTGGACCCAATTGCGTGACGTTTACCACAAGTTTTATTGAAAGAAAGAGGCAGGGCTGCGCCCACGATCCAGTGTTCGCTGGACGCGGGAAGCAGTTTGCTCTCGCACTCGGATTGTGATCCGAATACGGAAGTGGAGCTTCCGTAGCGAGCAATGGCGTGTCACTGACGGAAAACTGGTCCGTAGCCGGGACAGGGAGAGCAAAAGCGTGGTCGGGGTCAGAAATGAGTCATAAGCCAGCACGGGACAGAAAAACTTGGTCTGGTTCAAAAATGGGTCGTAAGACGGGACGGGAGAGCAGACGTGGTCAGGATCAAAACAGGTCATAGACAAACGGGAGCAAAAACGGGACGGGCGGGAGTCAGGGTCAAAAAAAGCTTGCCTTGTATAAACAGAGGTTCCCAGATGGACTGACAACAGGGGATTGATACTACTGGGTTTGAATCGGGACAGGGAGCCAATCAGAGCCCGCAGCGGTTGGCACCAAATGAGCGGGCACAGGTGATTCACATCGTTAACCATGACATGATGGCTGAAAAAGGACTACATTTTTTAGTTTAAACAAATAAAACTCTTATTAATGTGCTTACAGGCGGCACGGGTGGTTAGCGCACAGCCCCATGGTGCAGAGGTTCGGGGTTCAAGTCCAGCTACCGCAGCCTCCCTGTGTGGAGTTTGCATGTTCTCCCCATGCTTGCGTGGGTTTCCTCCCATATTTCTAAAAACATGCATTTCAGGTTAATTAGCCGGTCCAAATTGTCCCTAGGTGTGAATGAGCGAGTGAATGCTTGTCTGTTTATGTGTGCACTGTGAATGGCTGGCAACCAGTTCAGGGTGTCCCCTGCCCCCTGCCTGAAGATAGCTGGAATGGGCTCCAGCACCCCCGTGACCCTACTGAGGATAAGCGGTGCAGATAATGGATGGATGGATGGATGGATAATGTGCACACATTTTTAAGGCTTTGGAAAATTGGATTAAGACATTTTTATGCCAAGTAAGGTTTTATTCTACGGAAAATGAATGTAATGCTTTTAAAGCCTTTTCAAGGATCCGCAGGAACCCTGACACATCCCTCCGCAAGCTACCCCTGGGATACCATTTGCTGCAAATCACAATGCACAGTGAAAATCAGGTGCAAAACTGAACCACAATATAGCGAGGGATTACTGCCATCCATCCATTCATTATCTGCACCTCTTATCCTCAGTAGGGTCGCGGGGGTGCTGGAGCCCATCCCATATTTGGGCAGGGGACACCCTGAACTGGTTGCCAGCCAATCGCAGGGCACACAGGGACAGACAATTCTCTCATTCACACCAAGGGACAATTTGGACCGGCTAATTAACCTGACTCGCATGGCATGTGGGAGGAAACCGGAGTGCCCGGAGAAAACCCACGCAATTACGGGGAGAACATGCAAACTCCACACGGTAAGGTTCGATCCGATGACCTCGGAACTGTGAGACACGCGCGCTAACCACAGCACTACCGTGCTGTTCCAGGGATTACAGCATTTGTGTTAATGCACATAGTTTAGTATGAAAAGTCAAAAATCCAAATACTGATTTAGCATTCGATGGACTGGTTATCAGAAGTAGCTTGCTTTGGGACACTTCCTGGGCTAAGGGGAGTTTTCGGGGGGCTTGGCAGCCTTTGAGTAAGCTTGTTGTATTTTTTTCTCGCCTCTCCCCAGACACACCATCCTGAGAAGCCACTTTTTCCTACCGCAGGAAGTCCCCGAGAACACGTTAGCTAGCAGTCTGACAGGAAAACTGAACCCTGGCCTTTTATATCCTGCCAGGTTTGAGAAGTTGGACATCACCCCTAAAAGCGCCCAGAAGATTAAGCCGGTTCTGGAGCGCTGGATGGCGGAGGCTGAGGCCCGCCACCGCTCGGGCATGCAGAACCTGAGCGACTTTATCGGCAGCGAGCCTTCCAAAAAGCGCAAGCGCCGTACTTCCTTTACGCCGCAGGCGCTGGAGATCCTCAACGGCCATTTTGAAAAGAACACGCACCCGTCGGGTCAGGAGATGACGGAGATCGCCGAGAAACTCAACTACGACCGGGAGGTGGTGCGCGTCTGGTTCTGCAACAAGCGCCAGGCGCTCAAGAACACTATCAAGCGCCTCAAGCAGCCCGATTGCGGGGGCGGAGGGGGGTCCGCCGCCCACCTGCCGCCGCCCTCCCCCCTGGACCTGGGTCTCGGGGACCCCCTACGTGACGTCCCCAAGTGAATTTTTCACCGTGCCCTCCGAGAGAAGTGCTAAAGATGCGGTGCCTCAACTTATGATCTCGGCCCAGTTTTGGGGGGGCGCTTGTCCCCGGTTGACCCCCGTTCGCACTGACACTAACCCAAAGTGTCAAGAATTTGGACTCATTTCTAAGAACGATGTTATCACCATGGATACACTTATTTGTAAATGTGTTTTATTTATATTGTTATTTATTTTCTGGGATCTTTTGGGTGTCAACGACTTGTTCGATACAGCAGTGGACGGCAACCGGTACCGGTATCGCTAAATTTGCTCATACCGTATTTCTTCACGTTTTTCCCTCAAAGAAACATCAAAGTTTGCAAGGTTTTATTTTGGTAAATTAACATATTTAAACAATGGTCGACATTGGATGCAAAGGGAATCGAACCTGGATCGCGGAAGTGCCGTTGATAACATTGGAAAAGGCATTTGATTTCATCATCACACTTCTTACTCACGGTACCAACTTGTCTCGCTTTTTTTATCTTGGAAGCGCGTGCTTTGTCAATCGTTGTGCGTAGTTTTGTTTTGGCTGAACTCATTCCCACGATGCTCCATTACAAGATTGTACAATGTGGCACCGTAAAATGGAATGCCTTTTCTCGTGGATTCAGACAAATGTTGTCATTGTTATTATTTTTATTATTACTAATTTTATGAGTGGGCCGGGCCCCGAGGATATCTTCATAATAAACCAGTACAGAAAAGGTTGCCGACCACTGCTATAGAGGGTGTCCCAAAATATGGATACACGTTTTAGCATCTGATAACCGCCAATTATTTATTCTTTTTTTATAGACTGAACCCATCAACCGATGATTGGCAGCCAAACTTGATTTTCTTCAAAGGACATTAATTCTAAAAGACGATACTGGCGGGCCACAAGGGTTGAAGTGGTCCCGCCAGAGTCTCATAAACTCGTATTATTATTAAATATAGTTGGTGTGTATTAATGTAAGGATTACGCATCAATTATGGACATTTATTAAGGGTCATGCAAAAACATAAGGAAGCGTTTCTCAGTGGTAAATGACAGAACTTCCTGCAACTGAAAATGTAAGCGACATGTACAGTGAAGAAAATGCATTGTGATTTCTGTATTTTTCTTTTTAGTTTATCTCTCTCACAGTGGACATGCACCTAAGATGAAAATTTCAGACCCCTCCATGATTTCTAAGTGGGAGAAATGGCAAAACAGCAGGGTGTTCAAATGCTAATTTTCTTCGGGAGATGATTTGTCTCAAAAAGAAATATATTGAATGAAAACTTTATTCGAACATCAAAATAAAAACAGAACAAAAACCATAACTCAACGACAAAATAATGCTACGTAATATGTTCGAAAAGGGGTAGTCAGAAGCAAGTGGTTGTATTACCTACCCCTTCATCTACCCCACCAAATACACCAATGATATAACAACAATTGTAATGATATTAATAATAACAGTTTTGATATAAGAATAGCAACAATAACACAAAGTTAACTAGACGCACTATTCCCAATCTCCCGCACCACTCAAACCCCACCCTCCTCATCTCTGTTTTCCGCCAGGAATGTTTCTTTGTATCTAAACCTGAACAAGTGAATAGTTGGACACCGTTTGACCTCGTCTGGTAAATTGTTCCAAAGTTTGACTCCACACACAGACACACACATACTTTTCCTGGTGGTTCTTACCTTTGGGATCATGAATTCACTACAGCCCCTTAAGTTATAATTTCCCTCTTTCCGAATGAATGATTTATGGATGTTTTCCATATTCGCTATTTACACAAGATCTAAAGATCACGTTTCTTGATAAATGCACATGGAAGATTAAAAATTTCATATTTATTAGTGGCTCTTCAAAAAACACGTTTCACACCAAATTTCTTCTTTTGAAGGTTTCTGGAGAAATTGCATAGTTCATTCTAAAAGTCTTTAAAAAGTGCTTGAATTTGGCCATGAAAAAGGTGTATAACCCTGTGGAATAAATTCATTTTCTTTATATCGAAGTCTGGCTGCTCGGTTCAACCGGTTCAGTCTATTAAAAAAAATGAGTTATCGGCTGCTAAAATGTGTAGTATACATTTTTTGTGACGCCCTATAGATTGAAAAAGAACATGTGAGAATGAACTGCACTCATAAATGAAGATACCCCAAAATTAGTACAATGAGGGGAAGAACATACCAAATGACAAACTGTATTTACCAAAGTATGCGGAATATAAACCTACTTTTCTAACGTACGTTTGTATCTTTGTACCTTCAGACGTGACGAAGCCAAAAAATGCGACACTTTCTTCTTCTTTGTTTTTTCTTGAGTGTTCGATGAATCGACAACAATCAATATGCTTCTTCTGGACTTTATAGAAATTTTACAGCTTGTTTGTAAAGAAGACAGGGACGAGGACGACAATGACGATGATGGTCAAACATTGCCAAAGCCTGATAGCCAAAGAACACCAGACTTTTTCAGCTCAAGGACTTTTTCAAAGGAACTTCCTGGTCCCATCACTTTAAGCTCACGCGCACGGGAAATCAACGAAAACTACCCTAAAAATTGTTAATAAAGACTTAAAAAAACAAACAAAAAAATGTCACACCTGGGTTATATTGGCAGTGTTTGCATGTGGTGCTTTCATGAAGAAGACTTATTCATGTATGACAAGTTCCACTTTTTTTTCTGTTTGGTTTTGGGTCAAACTCATCTGAGTCCGGGGGCCGCATTGCAGAAGGAAAAGTCGCTGGGTTCGAACTAGGAGATTAAAGAGATCGAGAGAGAGAAAAAGAGAGGAAGAGAGAGAGAGAGAGAGAGAGAGAGAGAGAGAGAGAGAGAGAGAGAGAGAGAGAGGTAAAAAGAGCAAAAAATGAAAGAAACACAGAAAAAAAAACAAAGAGATAGAGAGAGGTAGTAAGAGGGTTAGGGAGAGAAAGAAAAGAGAGAGGGAGAGAGAGAAAAAGGAGGGGTGAGTTGAGAGTAAAAGAGAGACAGAAAGAAAAGGAGAAAAATATAAAGAGAGAAAGAGAGGGTAGGGGAAAATAGAGCAAAAGACATAAAAAGAAACAGAAAGTGAAACAGATGAAAAGAGGGAAGAGAGAGAGAGAGATCAATAAAAACAAAGAGAGGGACAAATGAAGAGAAAAGGAGAGAATAAAAGAAATGACTGAAATAAAGAGAGAAAAAGAGACAGATATAGACAGAGAGAAGAGAGAAACTATGAGAGGAAAGAAAGGCAGAAAAAAACAAAGAGATAGAGAGAGGGAGTAAGAAGGGTAGAGAGAGAAAGAAAAAAGTGAGAGAGAGAAAGGAGAGGTGAGTTGAGAGTAAAAGAGAGAAAGAAAGAAAAAGGGAAAAATATAAAGAGAGAAAGAGAGGGTAGAGGAAAAGAGAGCAAAAGACATAAAAAGAAACAGAAAGTGAAACAGATGAAGAGAGGGGAGAGAGAGATCAATAAAAACAAAGAGAGGGACAAATGATGAGAAATGAAGAGAAAGGGAGAGAATAAAAGAAATGACTGAAATAAAGAGAAAAAGAGACAGATATAGACAGAGAGAAACTGTGAGAAGAAAGAAAGGGTGAAAGAAAGAGAAAAAGAGAGAGAACTACAGAGAAATAGAAATATAAAGAAAGAGAGCGTGACAAAGGAGAGACAGAGAAAGAGATAAAAGATGTTATTTTCGATTGTTCTCGATTGTTCTCAGCTCAGGGATGCTGCTGGAAATGTGAATTTCCCTTCGGGGATGAACAAAGTATCTATCTATCTATCTATCTAGATAAATAGAGAGAGAGAGAGAGAAAGAAATGGAGAGAAAGAAAGAAAGAAAGAAAGAAAGAAAGAAAGAAAGAAAGAAAGAAAGAAAGAAAGAAAGAAAGAAAGAAAGAAAGAAAGAAAGAAAGAAAAAAAGAAACAAAGAAACAAAGAAAGAAAGACAGCAATAGCTACAGCTCCAGTTGCTTTGCGAGCGGCGCCTGGCTTTGGAGACATCAAGTGGACACATTCAAAACTGCAGCTCTTTTTTCTTTCGCCCTTCTTTTGTCATTGTCTTGTGGACCTAATCCGGCCCGCAGGCCGCATGGTTGACGCACCTGCCCTAGATTTTCACAAATTACGGCGTTGCTTACCTTCCGAAATACGACAGCATTTCAATAATTGAATAGCAAGAAAATGAGTCTGCTCTAACGTTAAATTGGGTCTTTTCAAGTGCAATGGGTGACCAATCTAATGTACAAAATATGTGAATGAATAGGTGCAACCAACTAAAAATATAGTTTAGTCCGAATATAAAAGTGTAGAATCGATTTGCATTCAAAATTATTTGATGAATATAAATTTTAAAAATTATTCAGTTTTGGAGGTGGCCATTTTGTAACCAGTGACACAAAGTGTCCCGGGGGCTCACCTAATGACCAATCACAGTTCACCTGCTGAGCTGTCATTGGTCATCATCCTACAAAGACAAAAGGCCATATTTAGACTAGTGTAAAGCTTGAACTTTAGTATCCACTTGTAATAAGGAGAGAAGACATCAACGTATTCTTAACCTGCACATGGATAGAGAGATAAGCCTTCAGGCAAGAAGTTCTAGGATATTTCAGCCCTTTCTTTTTATTACATTTTCAAGATTAACAAAAGCAGATCATGATTGGCCAATAGAGAGAATTATGTAAAAAGAGTATAATAATCAAAACAACAAACCACAGTGCGAAATAATAGTCGAAACAACAAACAGTGAGCTAAAATAACTAACAACTGTGCGCAATGATTAACTATGTTTCTAGTCCAAACTATAATATATATTTGGATTTGTCTCCGTTTGTGGATGTTTGTATGTGCCTTATAGGCCCCGAGATAGGCAATGGACCCAAATGTGTAACGTTTCTCACAATGCTTTATTAAGGGATTGGGAAAGTCAGGGCGGGATGAAAAAGACAGCAATCTGGTGCTCCCTGGGCAGGAGGATCGGGAACCCCTCGCGAACGAAGCGTGATCGGAGATCGGAACAAGTCGGACAGCCGGGACAGGAGACGGAGCGTGGTTGGAGATCGTAACAAGTCGGGTAGCCGGGACGAACAGGAAGCCAGGGATCGGGGATCGATACAGGAAACGAAATCAGGCAGGATACGGGTAGCCGGGACAGGAGAACGAAGCTTGGATCGGGGATCGATACAGGAAACAGATCGGGATCAAAACTGGAGCCAGAGTCAAAAGTTCTTGCCTTGCATGCGCTGAGGTCCGCTGACGGACTGACAAGGAGTGAACGAGAAGGAAGTGCTTAAATAGGAAGAGGACTAATTAGGGAACGAGTGGCAGCTGGGGCTGAAAGAGTCAGCTCAGGTGTGGGCAACTGACAAATCATGACAAAAACCAAGTCAACATAACATCTATAATACCTTCCATATAATACAGTAGTCTGGTTTTTATTTTTTTATTTTTATTTTTTTAAATACTTGTTTATACTGTTGATATTCTTAGCTGTTATTCCTTATTCATTGTCTCACTGCATTAACAATAGAAAATTTCCCCATTGCGGGACGAATAAAGGATTATCTTACTTTATCTTATCTTAAAATAAGTCAAAGTGCAAATTTTTTAAACAATACTGTATAAGGAAAAACTTTAACTGTATTGAAAAAAATATTTCTATTACAACTTGTTTAGAACAAAAGTAAAGAGAGTCAAACCCAAAAAGCACTAATGTAACAAAAGTAGACATACTATAGATAATTAGAATATCTGCTGTAAAGTGGGCTTAAACTAGTTCCACAAAAGGTGTGTATTTCCAAATCAGATGGTATCACGTTTATGTTTCAAATATTGGTACCGCCCAAAGGGGCGTTTCTTTCTTTCTTTCTTTGCTCTGCCTAAATAAATGCAGTTTGGTGGGGGAAGGACCCCCCAGAGTTAGGAGCGTGGCCAAGGAGATGGACGTAAGTTCCTCCTCTCCTGGCTCCTCCTTCTCTCCAACTGGCAGTTGTAAAAAAAGGTCAAATGCCTGGTGTATTTTTCTAGCGTCAGCAACTTGTAAATAGCTCTTCCACAACATGTAAGAGGTTGATTTAGACCCCCACACCTTCCATTGCACGATATTTGGAAAATAAAGCCAGTAAAGTCACTGTTTCCATTGTCATAGTGATGGTTAAAATGGGATGACAGTATTGATCTGAAGATAATCGTAACAATCCGATCCTAGTGCCCGATACACGCCAGCTTCCGATCATCACCACTCTGTCATGTCCTGCATGGTTTTCATGGCGCCCAGCTGGCCCCGCCCCTTGACACTGGCTGAGACGCATTGGACTGATTGCTTTTGGAGTATTTAAACGCTCCTTTTGGGACTGCCCGTTGCCAGACCATTGTTTAACCCTCGTTGAAACCCTGTTCATGCCCGTTTGGTCTGAGTAATGCCTAGTTTGTAATTTTGATTGCCATTGAACCTGTTTTGTTTTGTTTTTGGTCCGTTTGAGTGTCGGACAACTTTTCTTTCCTAATTAAAGTGAAAGATCGTCTACGCATATGAGTTCCGACTTCCTGCTTCCCGCTCCTCTTCCTGACACACTCCAAATGGAGTACGTCTCGTCTTCATCGCGATCCAAACCAAATAATGAAGGGAAGTAGCTACTGAAACACAAACCGACAGAGTATTTTGTCGCCCTTGCCGTGAGAGTCGAGTGTGTGATGCTGACCAAAGCTGTTGACTTGTTATGCACTCTGTACAGAATCCCTTTTACCACCTCGACAATCCTGACGTATTCTCGCCCCTCCAAAAAACCAAACACTTGAGAAGGACTAAGCACCCGAGCAGTTTCTATCGTCAAGTTTACCACGGACTTGAAAACCAAAGCTTAGGCGTTCGGCAGAGGTTGTTTCGTTTGTTTGTTTATCGATTAAAAGTCTGATAAAGTTCATTCAATCCGTTGCGCAATGTGTGTTCTGGGCCTTTCCTGAAAAGCACTTTTGTTTTGGGGGGGGGGACTTTCTAAGAGGAAAAAATGGTCTACTCTGATTGGTACGCTAATGTTAGGAATAAAATTATTTGACATCACTGTGTCTGTCGTTTTCTTTTCATCCTTACCAACCCAACACTGGACGTATCGGACGTGTCAGTGCTGTCAAATGACATATTTACAGCACCTGGTATTCTTAGGGAGTCTCCAGGCCCCAACCTCCTTAGCTTCCCGAGGTCGGGCGTTCTCAGGGTGGCAAACAGTCTAAATTTGCTGTGTTCCAATTTAGACATGGTTTAGACCAAATCTAAATTGGGTTGTGTTTAACAAGGACCCAATTTTGTCCGTTGGTGGTCACTGGCGGCAAGGGTCCCCGTCAAGCTAAAGAAGGAGTCTTATCGGACCTTTCTGGCTTGTGGGACACCGGAAGAAGCTGGCAGCTATTAGCCGGCCAAGCAGAAAGCGGCTTTGGTAGACACCGAGGCTAAAAACCGGGTATGTGAGGAGTTACGAAGCCCTGGAAGGCGATTTCCAAGGTGGCTCAGAGGAAATTCTGGTCCACCATTCAGAGTCTTAGGGGGACAAAGCAGTGAACAATCAACACTGTATGCAGTGGAGATGGGGCACTGCTGACCTCGACTCGAGACGTTTTAAAGTGGTGGACAGGATACTTTGAAGACCTCCTCAATTCCATCAACCTGTCTTCCTTTGGTGAAGCAGAGCCTAGGGACTCTGAGGTAGGCTATCATATCTCAGTGGTTGAAGTAACTGAGGTGGTTAAAAAGCTCCTCAGTGGCAAGGCAGGGATGGATAAAACTGTGGTTCTGAGGAAGCTATTTCCAGGATGAGATCTTGCCCCAGGTGGAGGAGTCTTGTTCATTTCTTGTTCAGTATCTGCAGACATGCGGACCCTGTGCCCGTCCGCCATGGTGAAGAAAGAGCTGAGTCGCAATGAGAAGCTCTTGATCCAACAATCAGTTTGCATTCCTACCCTCACTTATGGTCACGAACTGTGGGTCTTGACTAGAAGAAAAAGATCTTGGATACAAGTGGCTGAAATGGGTTTCCTCTTCAGGGTGGCTGGGCTCCTCCTTAGAGCTCATAAGTTGGGTCATCCAGGGGGAACACAGTGTGGAGCTGCTGCTCCTCTACGTTGAGAGGAGCCAGCAGTTGCTGGGGAATCTGATAAAAAATGGCTTCCGGACGCCTTTCTCGGGAGGTGTTCTGGGCATGTCTCACTGGCATGAAGCCCTGGGGACAGCCCAGTACACGCTGGAGAGACGATGTCTCTAGGTTGGCCCGGGAATGCTGTAGGATACAGTAGGACAAGCTGGACGAACTGGCTAGAGATAAGGAGGTCTCTGCCCCTGGGATCCGACTTCAGATAAGCAGTAGATAATCAATCGAACCACAACAAAAAATCTTCTGCCCATCCTGACTCACAATATTTCAAATTTCTCCCCCACAAATCAAGTTTTAAATTCAAACTTCCGAATTGAAGTTACTATCAAGAACGCTACCGTTCTCTTTCCGTATCATCTGAGTCATTGTCGCTGGAGTTTCCTTTAATCCTCAAGGAACGATGACAAGCGAATGTAATTTTGTCTGTTACCGCGGCAATTACAAATGATGACAACACAAAAGAACGACTGTGTCTATTGTAATAATGAGCTATTTCAAGGGGGAAAGAGTTTAATTATTCAACGATCATTACATTCCTAAGCTAAAAGTATTAATATCGTATTGGTATTGGATCATTATTGACCAATTCTGCTTTGTATTTACGTGGACAGGGTTGGGTAGAGTTACTTTAACTGGATTACTTTTAATTACTTTTGGATCACTCCAATACCAAATATGCTAATAAAAGACAAAAGAAACTAAATATGAATAAGATTATTAAATTTTGTGCAGGCTTGGGGAGTAACGAAATACATGGAACGGCAAAAATGATGTTGGCAAGCTGTTTGGATTTATTTTCATTTTGTTTCTGTCGCATTTTATGTTAGTTTTGCCGGAGATCAAAGAGATCAAAGCCAGGAGAGAAAGCTTACCACGTGTTGTGAGTCATCATTTTATTCATATTTAGTTTCTTTTGTCTTTTATTAGCATATTTGCTATTGGAGTAATCCAAAAGTAATTGAAAGTAATCCAGTTAAAGTAACCCTACCCAACCCTGTACGTGGATTGGATTGATACTAAAATTTCCAGTATCGCCCAGCCTGACTCACGATATTTCAACTTTCTCACCCACAAATCAAGTCCTAAATGTATACATGAAGTTACTCTACAGTTTTCTTTCCATATTATTGCTAGAGTTCCTTTTAATCCTCAAGGAACTTTGACAAGCAAATGCAATTTGGTCCGTTACCGAGGCAACTAGCAATGACAACAACATAAAAGGACGACTAGCCTAATTATGAACTAACTCAAGGGGGAAAGGCTTTTATTATTCAACGATCATTACATTGCCAAGCAAAAAGTATCCATACCTATCAGTATCACATTGGTAATGATTAATCCCACCATGTATTTCTTGGATTGGATCGATATTGAAATGGTCGGCATTGCCCACACAGACTCATATTTCCAAATGTTACCCATACATCAAGTCCTGAATTTATACACCAGAATTCAAGTTTGTCACGAACCAGGACAGGAAACAGTAATGAGAACCCAATCGCTTAAAGTTACTCACACTTTATTGGGGAAGAGGAATACTTTCGTTGGTCACGGAAGTAGATTGGTCGCCGCGAGGAAGTGGTCAAAAACGGAGATTCACAGGACTTGACAAAGCAAGAGCAAAAGAACACAGGCAAAACAGGGATTCACAGGCTTGGCATATCACAACAGAGTTTAACAGGAGTTTTGCATACGTTTCAACACCAGGCGACTCACAGGACAGCGTTTAAATAGTCAGGGAGCAATCTGTCAATTCGTTTTAGCTGGTGTCCATGGGCGGTGCCAATTGGGCGCCGTGGCAGCCGTGACAGAACCTGGCGCCACACGACGGGGACCAATCGGGCGCCATGGCAACCATGACAAAGTTACTATAAAAAACGGGCTAAAACTCTCCGTATCATCTGAGTTGTTGTCAGGTTGCTGGAGTTTCCTTAAACCCTTAGGGAACTATGATATGTCAATGCAATTTTTCTGTTACCCTCGTAACTACCAATGACAGCAACACAAAAGGACGACTGTGTCAGCGCTACTATCGCCCACACTGACTCACGATATTTCTCACCCACAAATCGAGTCCCGAGAATATATCTGAATTCAAGTTACGATCAAAAACGCTATCGTTCTTTTTCCGTATCATCAGAGTTGTTTTCCGATACCGATATCGATACTCTCCTACACATACTTGGATCGAATCGATACCTAAAACCCCAGTATCCCCCCCCCCCACTGCCAGTGGCCCCGCCACTACTTTTATATCCTTTCAATTTGTATTTTCTTCCTCTATTTATTCAGCGATTTTGTATAGGTTGCCATACATCAAAATACTGAAGACCTTTTTCAATGTGACGGGTCAACAGAAAAGCGTTTTCAATAACAGGCGGCGTAAAAATTGATTCTTCGAGCTTGGAATTTCAAAAAAAGTAGGTCTCGTTGGAACGGCGCTGAAGTACATTAAGTGAAAGCGGAATAGAGGCAACCTACCACCTTTGGATAATCACGGCGCTCGGATAAGAGTCCTTCCTTATAGAAAGGGCTTTTTTCAAGAACAGCGGCTAAGATGCATGTGCATGTTTTCCTAAGGGGGGGGGGGTCATCGCAGACGTTTGCCCCTCGTCTAGCAGAAACTGAAAAAAAAGAAAAGAAAGAAAGTAAAGGAAGTCTTTTGAAAGCAAACTTTGACGCTACCTCTCCGGTCCGAAGACGACAGAAACTCGTAAATAAAGAAAGAGCCCTGATAAAAAATGAAGAAATAAATAGCTGATCCATTATTCACTATAAGACTGCAGCTTTGTGGTCTCCGACAAGGACTTCAGCTCTGCTGTCAGACGATTTTCTTTTCCTCTGTCTTCTTAATTTGCGCCTACCCCTGCCAACCATCAGCATGCTCGCTTTTCTTACGTGCCGATGTCGGGAAACAAGTTTGTGAGTCTTGCCGGATAAACTGTGTTTACTTTTCTTTAGTTTACTTTAAAAGACAGGGAATTGGCTGATTCCACGTTTTGGGGTAGGGGTGGGCGATACTTGGAATTATGGTATCGATCCGATCCGAGTTGTAAGGAAAATGAAGGTCTAAGTGTGCCTTTTATACAAGATTACAATACTTTTATACATTTATTGTCATGATTACTGATTCGCTGATTGGCTGTTGGACTCTTTTTAAACCCTCGTCTTCCGAAAGGAAGCCGTCAGACCGTCTGCGAACCTATGCTCTCAGCTAAGCAAGCTTTGTAGTCTTCGACATTATCCTGCCCTGTTTTCCTGCCTGATACCAGTTGCCGACCTTTCTCTGGACCCGTTTCTGCTTTTGCTCCTCCGTCCCGGCCATCGACCTGTTTTGCCCGATTTCCTGCCTGATACCCGTTGCCGACCTCTTTTCTGGACCCGTTTATGTTTTGCTCCCCCGTCCCGGCCATCGCCCTGTTTTCTCGCTGTCAACGACTACCCTCATCGGATCGTGGTTGCAAGCACTGCTCTCTTTCTTAATAAAAACCGAGTAAAACGAACGGTATTGGGTCCTGTCTCTGTTCCTGGCTCGTGACATTTATATTTACTCATAAAATATATAGTTGTGTTTTCGAGTTGTTTTACAGAGAGAGCACCTCCACGGTCGGAGCGTGGGTTTCCCAGGCCAAAGGACCTTTGTTTCTAAAGATCTGGAAGCTCCCTATCTATTATCAAACAGGTGCACGGAACTCCTTTCAACAACACTGTACAACAGGAGCATAACTTTCCACAACTTGGAGGTCACTGGTAATTTTCCCAAGACTATCTATGTGCAAACAATAAACTGCTGTGATGTATAATTTATTATGCTCTCACGCCATCTAGCGACCAACGTTATACACTGCATTTGAACATGTGATTCCTGCCTGAATGCGCTTACGTGCCCGTTTTTTACTCTATCCTCCAATCAGAAATCTATAAAACAGTATAAAAAGGAGGCTCATGCTTCAGTCTGTGGGATTATTTCATCGCAATCCAAGAACGCAATTTTGCCTTCTTTCAATGTGCTTGCTTTTCTTTAATAAACAAGCTTGATTGTAACTCATAAGTCTCTGATTCCATCTGGACATCGTTTTGAACCTGACACGAGTAAATAAATGGTAGTATCGGGCGGTATCGGGCGGTATCGGGCGGTATCGGGCGGTATCGGGCGGTATCGGCCGGTATTTGGCAGTATCGGGCGTTACCGATGCAATACGATACTTTTTGCTTTGAAATATTATTGATAGTTAACTTCAATTTGGATGTTTGAATTGAGGACTTGATTTGTGGGTGAGAAAGTTGAAATATCATGAGTCGGGGTGGGCGATACTGGAAATTTTAGTCTTGATCCAATCCAATACATGGTAGTATTAATCAATACTTATCTGATAAGAAAAAAATCGTGCACTTTCTCTTTATCCCCTTGCTAATTACCTGCCGAGCCGCTGTATGCTCCATTTAAAAAAAATCTTCTTAAAAAATATGTTCTTTTTTTAATCTATCCGATATTTTTTCTTGATGAATCGATGGATTGGATAAAAGGTCTGATTCAATTTGGAATTTACTTAAATACTTTTATTTGAATTTTCACTGAATGGTTATGTTCAAATTGTATTTTTTATTTTGTTTTAGTATGTTTTATTTATTTTAATTTATCATTAATTTTAGTCCTATTACTTAACACATTATTACTATAGTTAGTATTTTACGGATTAGTGCGCTGAGCAAATGCAAAGTGAGGCACGCAAATGTCTTGCCTCACGACAGTGTGCGATAGTGAGACCAAGGATCCTGATCTCAGCCCCAAACAACGAAATTAAGTTTACTTCTTAGACGCATTGGAATAAATTTTTCTTTTTTTTATCTTGTTGGGGGTTTGGCGTTTGGACTCTACTAGAAACTTTTTTACTTTCAAATATTTTGCAGGACCATAATTGTGCTGACATTTATTGACGATAATCAGCCTGGTCATCCTGGAAGGGGAATACCTTCTTAATTTTCCTCATGTTGGGGTTGTTTAGTTTTTCCTTCCTTTCCTTGCCCTCATGTAGGTTTAAGATCGGGGGATGGTTTAATAAAAGTCAGTAGTCTGTAATTGTCAGGACCAGAACGGAAACAGGACCCAATTGCGTAACGTTTACCACAAATTCTATTGAATAAAAGAGGAAGAGCTATGACCACAATCCGGTGTTCGCTGGACGCGGGAAGCAAGTCGCTCTCGTACTCGGATTGTGATCCGAAAACAGAAGTGGATCTTCCGTAGCGAGCGATGGCGGTGTTAGGGACGGAGAAACTGGTCAGTAGCCGGGACTGGGAGAGCAAAGCGTGGTCGGGGTCGGAAACGAGTCGTAAGCCAGGACAGGTGAGTAGACGTAGTCGGATCAAACATGGGTCGTAAGCCGGGACAATAGAGCAGACGTGGTCAGGATCAAAACAGGTCGTAGCCAGAGACAAACAGGTATCAAAAACGGGACAGGTGGGAGTCGGGGTCAAAAAAGTCTTGCCTTGTTTACACAGAGGTTCGCAGACGGACTGACCACAAGTGATTGGCAGGACTGGGTTTAGATAGGGACAGGGTGCCAATCAGAGCCCGCAGCGATTGGCGCCAAATGAGCGGGCACAGGTGAATCACATCGGAAATCATGACAGTAATAGTCTTTCAGTCTGTGCAGCTCTTTGAGACTCAGCCCTTTGAGACTCCTTGTGAATAAGGGCTATACAAATGACTTTCATAGTAAGGATTCTTTAATGACATAGGGCCAAAACAGGGTCTGTTGGTGTGGCACCTTGACTGTAAACTCTAGTTAAAACTGTGCCCTAATATCATATACCGGACAGAACTGTGCTGCGCTATCGGCCAGACTTTGCATGTATCGTTAACAATTAGATACCAAAATATTTACATGAGTTGAATGTGACTTCTGAACCAGATGCATTCATGCAAAGAGGCTCGAGACACCTGCTCTAATAAGTTGCTAACCTTTTGCCTACTTGAGACAACAGGTCATAACAGTACGATTTTGTCATGATCACCGATGTGATTCACCTGTGCCCGCTCCTTTGGCGCCAATTGCCTCGGACTCTGATTGGCTCCCTGTCCCTATTCAAACCCACTCCTATCCGTCCCCTTTCGTCAGTCTGTCTGCAAACCTCAGTTAACACCAGGCAAGCTTTTTTTCGACCCTGACTCCCACCTGTTTTTTTGCTCCCGTCTGTCCCCCGGCTTCGACCCGTTTTTGATCCTGATCAAGTCTACTCTCCCGTCCCAGGTTTCGACCTCTTTTTGTCCCTGACCACGTCTACTCTCCTTTCCTGGCTTACGACTCGCTTACGACCACGCTCTTATGTCCCGGCTACTGACCCGTTTTTCCTTTCCCGACACAGCCATCGCTCGCCACGGAAGATCCACTTCCGTGTTCAGAGTGACCTGCGTCCAGCAATCACCGGATCGTGGGCGCAACCTTTACTCTTTCTTCCAATAAAACTTGTGAGAAACGCCACGCAAGTGGGTTCTGTCTCCGTTCCTGTCTTGACAGATTTCTGTAATGGCAACACGTCCGATTAACTGCTGAAAACCTGATGTTAAAGTTGGCGGAGTGACTTCCCAATCTATTCGTCAAGAAAAGGAAGAAGATCAAATGGGCTCCCAAGATACTTGGCCAGGTCTATTGTGCTGCCGGCTTGTCATCTTAAATTAGGGATACAGGCTCGGCCTCCTTGAGGGGGGAAAATCAATAGTTGATGAGAGATTGCCCCCCGGAAAATCTGTTTTGATTCGGAGGATTAATTCTGGTGCGAAAACGACGCACCATTAGGCAGCCAAAATGAAGGTGCGAAGAAATTGGAAGGAGATGCTTGTTTATGAGGAGAAAGTTGGAGAACACTGAGGATGGGGGTTCATTTGTAACCCGGCAGGTGTTGTGGGAGTGCACCTCACGGTGCGTGGGCTCCCTCTAGCGCTTATTGTGTAACAATTCGCAAAAGGTTTATATTTTTTTACAAACTGGCTTATTTTAATGGCAAATCGGTGTTTATTTTGTACTTCTTTCTTGGTACTGGTAATATTGTTAAAGGACTCTTGGCTGGATAACAACTACTGTACTCTAATGCAGGGGTAACCAACTCATTTTAGCTCAGGGGCCACATGGTAGAATTCACATTCTCACGGGGCCAGACTTTTAAATGAAGTGTGTCTTAGCTGGAGGCCGGGGGTATGTGTGCAACCAAACTGTTTTTGCTCAAGCCCCCCCCAAATGCAACTCAAGCACCCCCAAAATTATAATGTTTTACTGATTAAAGCATAGGATATGCTTGAATATAATGACAAACGCTAGATAAAAAATGAAAAAAGTAGAACAAAACAAAACCGTGCCCTTCACACTGCTTTGAAATGTTTCAGTCCACGGTTCCGTGCAGCTCTGGGCCCCCCTCCCCACTCCTCTTTCGCTTGGCTACTGTCACTCGCAGCTTAGCGGCGGAGTCTGTGGAGGCTCCGGTGTAGTACGGTGAGAGTATTTATTACCGAGGTTATGTTGAACAACCCTTTTACCATCCTATACTACGAATTTGATATCATTAACAGATTATAATCCTTATTTTAGCTGCATTGAATCAAGTGATTGTCTAATAAGTTCCATGCTTCTTCTGTTCCTCTATGTGTGTGTGTGGGTGAGTACGCTATTAGAAATGAAGGATTTTATACATTTGACTATAAAAGAGTTTATACGATTGAATACAAGTTACACTTATTGAGTGCAATGAAGATTTTCACCAAGTAGGCTTAAGTTCAATGACAGGTCACGCTGATCCGAATGCGGAATGTTTTGTCTAGTTCTGTTGATAACAGGACTCTGACGCAGGACGCCAAGCATTTTTCTGAGAAGTTGTTTTGGTTAATTCCAGACATCGCGGCGCTCTTCTCCGAGATGATGGAGCCCATGTGGGGGCTTCCCTGGCACGCCCTTGGGAGGAGCCGGCACACCAGCTTGCGGAAAAACGTGGGCCGAGAAGAGAACCAAGAAGATGGAGAGAGGAGGCTTGACAGAGACTCAAGCGGCACAAATTCGGCTAATTCGGCCATATTCGATGGAGTTCACTTAGTTAAATTGTTTAAGAAATTAAATCTGCCCCCGTGTGGAAATGCCGGTCTCTTGTCCATCTTTTCCATCGAGAAATGAGCGTGCATTGTTGGGTGAATGTAGGTTGTGTTTGGCTAATGGAGTCAGATAACAGAAATAAATGAGTAAAAACTGGGCATGGCGTAGTAATAGTCTTTCTGCCGACCACAAAGTCAAGTCAAATCAGGTTTATTTGCATAGCCCTTAATCACAAGGAGTCTCAAAGGGCTGTACAGACTACTGACTATTATTATACCATCCCCTGATATAAACCTACATGAGGGCAAGGGAAAACTCAAAACCTCAGCTTGAGGAAATAAAGAAACCTTGAGGTAATCCCATTTCTATCCAGGATGACCCGGCTGCAATGGATGTTGCAAGGGCATCAAAAAAATAATACACATATATCGTCAACTTGAAATAAAGGGCATTCATAAGCTATGGAATAGAAGTGTGTCTTAAGCCTAGATTTAAACAGTTTCAACTGAGGTTGCACATCGAATCTCAGTGGCAGAGCATTCCACAGTACCGTGGCCCGAATGGGGAACACTCTTGAACCTGCGGTTTTCTTCTTGGCTCATGGGATCACGAGTAGATCAGCATTTTCAGAGCGAAGAAACATAGGGGGAAATTAAATCTGAAAGATATGAGGGAGCAAGTCCATGCATGGTTATGTATAATACCAACAAAACCTTAAAATCACATCTTAAGCTAACAGGGAGCCAATGCAGGTTAGCTAAAATTGGGGTAATGTGATCAAACGTTCTTGTCTTAGCATTTTTGTACTAGCTTCAGGACATTGATTTTGGACTTTGGGAGACCGGAGAGTAATACATTACAGTAATCGAGACGGGAGGTAACAAACCCATAAATTATCAAATCTTTACATCAGACGGGGACAGCCTAAGACGAATTTCAGCAATGTTTCGAAGATGGAAAAAGCAGTCATAGTCCTAAATCACTTTCAGAGGTGTCAAACAGGCGGCCCGCGGTCCAGATCAGGCCCGCTAAGGGATTGAATACGGCCCGCGAGACAACACTCAGAGAAGTGCAAGAGAAAAACAAGCTGCAGGTTGAAATATGTCAACTTGATGTTGCTAAAAAAAGGTGCCTCAAAAGACACTGTACTTGTATTTCTTTTTCTCTCGCTCTCTCTCTCTCCCTCTTTTCCACCATTTTCTCACACTCTCTGTCTCTGTCTTTCACTCTCTGTGTCTCTCTTTTTCTCTTCCTTTTTTGCTCTTTGTCTTTTTCTCTCTCTGTGTCTTTTTAACTTATTTTGCTCTAACTTCCTTTTATCCTTTTCTCTCTTTTCTCTTTTTCTCTTCCTACCCTTCGCGCTTTCGTTTCTCTTTTCTCTCCTTCTGTATTTCTATTTCTCTTTGGATTTCTTTCTTCCGCTCCCTTTCTTTCCCCCTCTTTCATGACTTCTCTTTTTATCTCTTTTGTTTCTCGCTCTCTCTCCCTCTCTCTTTTTTTTCTGCCCTCTCACATTTTCCCTCCCTCTTTCTCTCTTTTTCATTCTCTTTAATCTACTAGTCCGGCCCCTATCGTGTGGCCCCCGAGTTAAAATGAGTTTGACACCCCTGCTTTAAGTGAACCATTGACCTAAAATCGCTTCCTTCCTATAGGATTTCCAACAGAAGGCGCTGCAGCTACACCGGAGCTTTCTCTGCGGCGTCGAAGAAGGGGTCGCATCGTTCCTACGTCACTATACAAGCATGGTGGCTTGTTTTGCGAGCGGCTGATGAAAATGTCGTGGTTGAAAGCTTCGTTGAACGGGGTGGCTGATGTCTTCGAGGAGGACGCAGACGAACTTGACGTTTCAGCCAAAGAATGGGCGCTCAACATGAAAAGAAGACTCAGGGTGAGATTTCGCGATTGTCGCTCTTATGGCGGGCGAGGCAAATGGTTTGGAATTTTCCCTTCACTCCAGGCGGGACGCAACTTTTTTTGTGTGTGTCGAACATTGATAACATTTTTGTTACCATGTTGCCATGTTTTTCTTCAAACTCAATTAATTGTAACTATTACAAGATTTGGCTTGCTTTATAAGCAGGGTTGGGTAGGGTTTCTTTAACTGGATTACTTTTAATTACTTTTGGATTACTCCAGTACCAAATATGCCAATAAATGACAAAAGAAACTAAATATGAATAAAAGTATGACTCACAACACGTGGTAAGCTTTCTCTCCTGGCTTTGATCTCCGGCATAACTAACATAAAATGCGACAGAAACAAAATAAAAATAAATCCAAACAGCTTGCCAACATAGTTTTTTCCGTTCCATGTATTCCGTTACTCCCCAAGCCTGCACAAAATTTAATCATTTTATTCATATTTAGTTTCTTTTGTCTTTTATTAGCATATTTGGTATTGGAGTAATCCAGTTAAAGTAACCCTACCCAACCCTGTTTATAAGTAGGGTTCACGTGTTCTTAAAGAAATTGAAAGGTAAATATTTTCTCTATTAAATACTGCATGTAATCAGGGTCCCTGCGAATCCTTAAAGTCTTGAAAATCATTACATTCATGATTCTAAAAATAAGGCCTTAATATGCATCAAAATGTCTTGAATTCAGTTTTCAAAAGTCTTAAAAATGTGAACACTGGAGATTTATATTTCAAGATTCAAGATGTTTATCGTTATATGTACAGTAAAGAACCACGATTCCCTGCACAATAATATTCTTACTTGGCTGTCCACACAGTTCAGCGTAATAAAACCAAGAAACTATATACTTGTATAAATAAAAGAATAATAAAGATACAAATACAAGATTAACTCAAGATGATTTGCTTGAACTTAAAAGAGTTAGTAAAAATAACATTTTTCCCTGATCCATGATAAAAATGCTCATCAATGTAGCAGAAATTAGTAGTTATCTGCCAGTTTTGACTGAGGATCCATGATATACTGTAAACGTCCTTTTTATTGTTTTCTATGTCTAATATTTTGTACAAAGCTATGTTTTTCAGAGGGAAATTTCTCAAATGGACCAAAATGTGATTTAAAAAACAAATTAAAATATACATTTGATTAAAAGTGCCTCTAATTCATGTGATGATTATTAGTTTGTTTATTTCAATCATGGGTTTGTCTTTTTTTCGACTCAGTGTCAAATTTGGTTTCAAAAGGCATCAAAGAAGTCTTAAAAAGCATTGAATTTAACTTGCTTTCAGCTGTGGGAACCCTGGTGTTAACAATGCCCATCTGAGTTCAAAGAGCCCTTGTGTTTCTTTCTCCCCTCCGCATGTATTCGCTTTTATCTGATAGCAAAGCTGTTCGGGGCGTAACACATTAGGTAGGAAGAATGTGGGGGTAGGCTTGGAGAGTGATCTCACGTTCTTCCCAGTGATTTCTTTGTTTTTATTTGTTAGTGTAACACAGCAAAAGAAGGCTCGTTTTAAGTTCCGGTCAAAGGCCAAACTAAACCCTAAGAAAGATGAAACAGCAAGAATGTATCCACGCAAATCACATACTTGTACGCGCATTATGAGGGAGCTTGACAGAGGCTGCAATAAAGACAGAAGCTAAGAGATGGCGGCCTTGAGTTAAGTTTTAAAACTCCGCATAGCTCCTTTAAAAATGTAATTGTTTAATTAATTTTAATGCTGCTTAAAATTTAAGTGTTGAAATTATGTATATAGTCCGTTTTGTTCTAATTATTATTTTTTAATCAAATGTTAATATTTTTGCACAGCTTACTACAGAATTATAATGACGTGATAATCCATCCATCCATTATCTTCACAGCTTATCCGCATTAGGGTCGTGGGGGTGCTGGAGCCCATCTTGGCTGTCTTCAGGCAGTGGGCAGGGGACACCTTGAACTGGTTGCCAGCCAGTCGCAGGGTACACAGAGACAGACTCGCTCATTCACACCTACAATTTGGTTAGGCCAATTAACCTGTCATGTATGTTTTTGGAATGTGGGAGGAAACCAGGGTGCCCAGTGGAAACCCACGCAAGCACGGTGAGAACATGCAAACTCCACACAGGAAGGTTCGATCTCATGACCTCAGAACTGTCGCACACGCGCTAACCACTGCGCTGCCGCAAAACATACATTGTTCTAGAATCAGATAAGATCAATAGACACTCAAAATAAGGAGAGAAGACACCAATAGATTTCGAATTTGCACTGGAGAAGGGAGCCCAAACCTCAGAAAAATAAATTCTAACCTGTTCTAAAAGCCCTCCCCTAAACTTTCTTTTTATTAAATTCTTTGTTACAAAAGCAGATCTACCCTAAATAGGGTGGGAATCAAAGAACCGCAACATTACTTTACCTATAGTGAAAATAATGTATACAGTTCAAAGTAGTCAAAACAACAAACAAAAGGGCTCAACAACGAACCGGTATCCTGTGCAATCTTCTTTGCAGATTTCCAATATTAAACCAGAATAAACTTATTAATGCTAATCATCAAACGTGTGTAAGAAAATCCAAACGTGGCTGGTTGAAAAGAGGTCCTTTTGTAGAGTTCAGGTATGTGTTGTCCTACGTGCTATGCTAAGTGTCGGTTTCTCAAATAATGGCTGTTTTTTTCCGATGGGGACATCCTTTGTTTATTTATACTTTGGTCGTTTTTGGTTTCTCAGGATGGTTATGTGGATGGTGCTGACGCCGGCGAGGACGCAGCCCTGGAAGTTGGCTTCAGGGAGGGCTTCCAGGAGGGAGCGACAAAGACTGTAGCCATTGGCCGACTTCGAGGAATCGTATGGTAATTTAAACCTTGACTGCTTGAACTCAAATACTGTAAATTTAATGGTAGAATGTTGATATTCACTGGCATATATTCTGTACGCTCTCGTTAGAGGTACGATCTTGGGCCGAAATTTCGTCAAGTCGTGTCTTAAAATATCAGTCTTTAAGTCGGGTCTGCCAGGTTTCTCTCTTGCTGTTTTCTTTTTGTTTTCTTTATTTATTTTTGGCCATCGTAGAGAATCTCTACATCATGCACTTACTTCTACTCAAGTAATTATTTTGATAAATAAGATGCTTATCAAACTATCAGTTTCACTCCAAATCACTAAATCCCCCAAAAATTTCATCCACGGTGTTGGGGTAAAAAAACGCGTCGCTTCCTCCTTCCACCTCTCTCACGTCAGACGTCATTTCCGCTTCTTGACAATAGCCTACATGCTTCACAAACTTTCTTTCTGGTTTTCCGCCAAATACTTCACGATTTGCAGCTTGTAATCTGCAGAATTTTATTATCTTTTTGATGCCATTTTGTCCAGTTTCACCTTTTATTTGCCAAAATAAAGTAAAGCTTCGTGTTTACTTTGGCGGCAAATGAAACCTTCTGGTTTATTTCAGGCTAAGTTATCAAATCAAGTTAATGGGCCAGGTTTGGGCGGGTTCGGGTTTGTATACCCGTGACTCGGGTCGGGTCGGGCTGAATATTTTAGGTTCTGTCTTATCGCTAGCTCTCATTAAAAAAGTCTCTCATGGGCGGCAGTAGCTCAGGAGGTAGAGCGATCGTTTTAGGATTAAGGGATCCCAGTTCGAATCCCGGCTTGTCCGTGTTACATGCCGAAGTGTCCTTGGGTAAGACACTGAACCCCCAATACCCCCAATAAGCAGGTTAGCGCCTTACATGGCTGCACAGATCACGGCCGCTATTGGGAAATGTGAAGCACAATGTAAAGCGCTTTGGGAAGTCATTGACTTGAAAAGCGCTATATAAATGCAGATCATTTCAGATCATTTCATTTCATTTCATATCAATTTAGTGAGTGAATTGCAATCGTGTTATGGTAATCAGTTTGTGCCTAAATCACTGTCGTATAATCTCACCCAACTAAAACTGGTTGAAATTATGTTCCATCCAAAGATGTCTAATTAGTTCAAAAAGCTAAACTTGGAAAAAAAAATTATCTACATGTTAAAAGGCCCCCCAAAGATCCATTTAAATTATGTCTTTGGTTGTAAAGCTGAAAGTTGACCTTGACCTTTAAAAAAGGGGGGGGGGGGCTAAGTTTGGACAACATTAGAAGTACCACTAGAAACGACAATTTTTTTTTAAATTTATTTATTTATCTCCCCTCCCCCCCCCCCTTTTTTTTTTTTTTTTTTTTTTTTTTTTTTTTTTAAATCTTTCTTGAAAAAGTTGTCGGCCACCCGGGAGGAGACGTTTTGTAAGTTGTACGCCCGACGTAAAAGATGCACGCCCTGGGCGTCCGGGCAGACATTATTTCAGACACAAGACGTTAGTCCCAATACTTCCAAGTGGCCAGAAGATTACATTTTTTGACACGTGTTCAATGATAAATACCGTCTTTGATTTTTCATGGTTATTATTCATTTGTCTATGCCTCCCGTCAGCGCCATCTGCGGCTGGTACCAGTCGGAGCACCGCGGCCTACCGATCCCCGCCTCCATGGCGGATCTCCTGCAGCGCGTTTCGCAGCACGAAGATTCCATCGTAACGGAACTCACAAAGGCCATGGAGGAATCGGAACCTCCCGATGCAGAGGATGCAGCGGAAAGGCTGGAGGAGCTTGTGGTGGTGCCTTCGGATACCTGCTCAGAGAGCGACTGTTGCATGAGCACGGATTGTCCGACGTCAAAGGATGGCGGCTTAGCTCGGACTTCGCCATGCGCCCAAAAAGCCGTTTTCACCCAATTGGTGCAGAGCTGCAGGGCCCTTGTGGATGAGTTGGGCCTGCCTCCTGGGTTGTTGGAGCACATCAATGAGCTGGAGAACATTTAACTGACATCTTTTATGCCCAGACTGATTACCGTAAATTCAAGACTCCAAAGTGACTGCATGCTCAAATTTAAGAACGAAACTCGATTTTGTCTTTGTACGTGCCCAGCGGATATGAAGCCTAAACAGCCATAAAAATGAACTAATTCACATCCATTTCTGACAGTTTGAGCACGAACCGCATGGGGAATTTAGCGTCGACACCTGTGACTGCAGAAAGTCGTTTTCAGTTTCATCGTTTTGAGTTCTGCTCCTTTCTGTTAACTTTACCTGTTTTCAGATCATGTGACCAATCAAGTTGGTGATTAGAAAGACAAGCACATATTTACTACTGCGCTGACGGAAAACACAAATGAGGCCTGCGTTGTGTAAAATGCGAGGCCTATTTTTCTCGACGACAGCACCAATTATTTAAAAATTGCATAGGTATTTTTATCAAGATCATGTGCAGCCCCCTCCTCATGCTGAGGTTTTAGTGTTTTGCCTTGCCCTCATCATTAGATTTTATGATTTCTCTGAAACAATCTTAGCACGGCGGCGCAGTGGTTAGCGCGTGTGCGGCACAGTTCTGAGGTCATGAATCGAACTTTCAGTGTGGAAGTTGCATGTTCTCCCCGTGCTTGCGTGGGTTTACTCTGGGCACTCCGGTTTCCTCCCACATTCCAAAAACATGCATTTCAGGTTAACTGGCCGGTCCAAATTGTCCCTAGGTGTGAATGAGCAAGCGAGTTGTAAGTCCCTGTGTGCCCTGCGACTGGCTGGCAACCAGTTCAGGGTGTCCCCTGCCCACTGCCCGAAGATAACTGGGATGGGCTCCAGCACCCCCGCGACCCTACTGACGATAAGCAGTGCAGATAATGGATGGATGGATGAATGAAACAATCTTATGAGCTATTTCTAATTTCTTTTGGGGTTTTCAATGCAATTCATCAAATGTATTGCATAAAAAGGGACACTACATACTAATTCCCTTCTAAGTGTTTCAAAACCAATTTTTATAAAATGGTCTATTTTTAAACAAATATTTAATGAAACTTCACGTGTACAAGTCTGTTTACACACTGTCCCTAAAGGTTCTGGTAATTGAAATTCTAAATCTTCATAAGAAATTATGAAATGTGTATTTCAAGAGACATGTCTATTAAAATGACATTAAAATAAAAATTCAAGCTGTATTTACAAATTGCTTAAAAATACAGTGCAACACATCAAATTATACACAGTAAAATTCGAACTGTAAGGAGCAACTAATTATAAGCTGCAACCAGTACATTTTTAAAGGGATAACCATTTTGTACATACATAAGCCGCACCTGACTATAAGCCGCATGGTCCCACATTGAAACATGAGATATTTGAAGGCAACAGTTGTGGTATTTTACTCCTTCCTCAGGGCAGCTTGCAACTCCCTCTGCTCCCTTGCCTGCACTGCATCGTTGAAGGCCTTTAGAAAGTGACTTTCACATTGTTCACGATTCAGTTCTTCCTGTTGAATATCTACAGCCTGCATCTTGCGTATGATCTTCAGCGGGTCCTCCTGTTTCCTCTCGCCTAGACAATGATAAACACTAAACCATGGTGGTTTGAGCAATAGTCGTGTCGCTCAGTGTGAACATGCCTATATTTGAACGTGGTGGAGCCACACTGTATGTGGAAAGCCCGGGGTACAATCCCTCCTCGTCTCTTAACTGTATTGGGTGAGAGGAGCAGCAACAGATACAGATTTAAGTTGATAGAAGAGACATACCAAATTACAACATAGGGTGGGCTTATTAGCATTGTTAACAAATACTTAATAGAGAAAACATTCCACATTTAAGGTTCTGCTGGGAGGATACAAAATCATACATGGATTGCTCCCTCATATCGTTCAGATTTAATTCCCCCCTATGTTCTGGTCTGGAGCCTTCGCTCTGAAAACAGTGGTCTACTAGTGAATCCAAGAGCCAAGAAGAAATACGCAGGTTCGAGAGCGTTCTCCATTCGAGCCCAAATGTTTTGGAATGCTCTGCCCCCTGAGATTCGATCTGAAACCTCAGTAGTTTACACCCAGGATTAAAACACACTTTTATTCTATAGCTTTTGAATGACCTATATTTCTTGTTGACAATATCTGTGTATTAATTGTTAATGCAACATCCATTGCAGCCTGGTCATCCTGGAAGTGGGATTACCTCATGTGCGGTCCATTCTCAAAGTTTCTTAATTTTCCTCATTTTGAGTTTTTCCTTGCCCTCGCGTAGGTTTTAGATCAGGGGATGGTGTTATAATAGTATGTGGTCTGTGCAGCCCTTGAGACTCCAGTCAATTAAATGCGTCACAAATAAACTTGACTTGACTCAAAGAAGTAAGTCCACTGTCGGTTGCGATCATAACGGAGGCAACTGACAAAAAGGTTGTGGAATACAATAAAACCGTATTGACAGAAACAACGCAGTTGCCAAGTCGAGGCCAACATCTCTCCCACTGTTTGCCGGTCTATGACCATAAGAAGTAACCTGGGGACAAGCGTTGCACCAAAATAGCATTCGTTTTAATTTTTAGCTAGCGATACTTTATTTAAAATTCTATATCTTTTCATTATATTTTTGTTTGGTGGGCAGGATCCAAAAGCGTCACTGGCCTTGTGTGGCCCGCAGGTCGTAGTTTCTCACCCGCACACAATTGGAACCCCGTTCAAGTGTACATATCCATCATACATCAACTTTTTACTTAACATCGCATTACAACCAAAATTGGCATAAGCCAGCGAAGGATTTTGTATATTTTTGACTATATGGGATTTTTTACGATCAAATACAAATTACATTTAAATACAAAATATATTCACTGGCTGAGCTGTTGGGCAGGTCATTGCGACCTAGTGGAGGATGATGTTTACAGAAAACAGCAGGAACTGGGACAAGGGCTGACACAAGAGGAGCCTCTGTGACGAAGTTGTTCTGATAAGCTCTGCTGATATGAGTTTTTTAGACATTGCGACGTCCTTCTGCGAGGAGGTGGTGAAGCTAGTACCTGGCATGCCCATGGGAGGAGTTGGCACGCACATGGGAGGAGCTGGCACGCCAGCTTGTGAAAAGATGTGGGCAGAAGATCGAGGGAGAATCGAGAGGCTCGACGAAGAGCGACACTAATTCGATGGAATTCACTTAGTTTATTATTTAAGAAATTAAATCTGTTGTTCTGATAAGCTCTGCCGATATGAGGTTTTAGACATCGCGATGTCCTTCGGCGAGGAGGTGGTGAAGCTAGTACCTGGCATGCCCATGGGAGGAGTTGGCACGCCCATGGGAGGAGCTGGCACACCAGCTTGTGAAAAGACGTGGGCAGAAGATCGAGGTAGAATCAAGAGAGGCTCGACGAAGAGCGACACTAATTCGGCTAATTCGATGGAATTCACTTAGTTTATTATTTAAGAAATTAAAACTGCTCCTGTGTGGAAATCCTGTTCCCTTGTTCATTTTTCCATAAAGAAACGAGCATGCATTGCTAATTCCTAACACCAGTCAAACCACAATTTAAAAGATTCAAGGAAACACAACTTCCTGCAGAATTACGTAGAAAGTCTAATATTGCTAACTTGCTATTCGAACAATGATGTGATTCTTTGCGTCAATTTACTGACAGAGACAAAGCTTTTGACATTTCCGAGTTATCCTGAACGCAGCGGTGCTAGTCACATCCTGCTATGACGTCACTCGAACTGTGACCGTATTTAAACATAAATACGACCCCCCCCTTCCCCACCATCATAAATATGAACACTTTTCGCTATTTTCATCAACAAATGACTCGCAATTTACCCCAAAAAGCTTTATATTAAAGTAAACGTCAGGCTGCAGTTCTAGGGAATTGTCAAAAGGTGGCGCTAATGTTCCTAAAAGAGCCGAGCGAGCAAGCGGCATGTTTGCGTGCTTGAAGTTTTCCAGTATGCTAGCCGGCTAGTTAGCATTCATTTGGGCTGACCCGAAAACCGAAGGGGTTTTTGTACTCGAAATCGCCTGTCAACTCTGGACACTTTCTGCATTTTGTCAGGTAAAACATTTTCTTTTTATACTTTGACGGGTTTGTCCCGTCGTAGCTTGATATTAGGCAATGGGACGTGTCGTTGAGAAGGGGGGGTCCTGATATGTCACATGTATTATCAGCTGTTAAGATACATGTAGAATATAACATAGGACAAGATATTTAGAGAGTTAGAATTTAATTAAAAAAAAAAGAACATGTATGACTGAATGAACACTCATGACATGCGACATACTTTGTATCTACATCAGTAGAAGACCCCTGAACCCTTTTCCATCAAGAGCTACTTTTTGTAACTAAAGCAAACGCAGAGGTAGGTAGATCAGTCAAAATATGAACTAAAGTAAAACTACTGTTACTTCAGAATGATATTACTCAAGTTGGAAGGAAATAGTAGTCATCCAAATCATTACCTGAGCAAAAGTGGTTAGCACATTCGCCTAACCCGCGAAGGTCTTCCGTAGTATTTGTGTAGTATTTCTGTAGTAGTATTTTTCAGTTTTTTGTGTAGTTTGATTTCTCTTCTGCATTATTTACGTAGTATTTATCTGGTATAGTGTTTCATCTGTAGCATTTTTGTAGTATTTCTGTAGTATTTTTTTTTTATTATTTCCATAGTAGAATTTTTGTAGCATATTTTAAGTATTTTGTAGTATTTCTGTAGTATTTTTTGTATTATTTCCTGAGTAGAATTGTTGTTGCATATCTGAAGCATTATTGTAGTATCGCTGTCGTATTTTTTGTATTAACTCCATAGTAGGATTTTTGTAGTATTTCTGTCAGAATAGTTCTCTATTTCTGTATTAAAGTATTACTTTAGTGGTATTTTATTAGTATGCAAGTGAAGTATTTTTCTAGTAGTATTCTTGTAGGATGTCTGTAGTGTTTTTGGAGGAGTTCAATAATGGTATTTTTGATAGTACTGTATTTCTTTAGTATTTTTGTAATATGACTGTAGTTGTATTTTTGTAGTGTTTGTGTATTATGTCCATCGTAGAATTTTTGTGGCCTATCTGAAGCATTTTTGTAGTATCTCTCTAGTATTTTTTTATTATCTCCATAGTAGGATTTTTGTAGCATGTCTGAAGTATTCTTGTATTGTCTCCAAAGTAGAATTGGTGTTGCATATCTGAAATATTTTTGTAGTATTTCTGTAGTATTTTTATGTATCAACTCCATTGTATGATTTTTGTAGTATTTCTGTCAGAATATTTTTTGTATTTCTGTATTAAAGTATTTCTCTACTCTAATGGTATTTTATTAGTATGTCAGTAGAAGTATTTTTCTAGTAGTATTTGTGTAGGATGCCTGGTGTGTTTGGAGGAGTTCAATAATAGTATTTTTAATAGTACAGTATTTCTTTAGTATTTTTGTAATATGACTGTAGTTGTATTTTTGTTGTGTTTGTGTAGTTGGATTTCTCTTCAGCAGTGTTTCCATTGTATTTCATCTGTAGCATTTTTTTGTAGTATTTCTGTAGTATTTTTGATATTATCTCCACAGTGGATTTGTTCTTTCATATCTAAAGTATTTTTTGTAGTATTTATGTAGTATTTCTTGGTATTATGTCCATCGTAGAATTTTTGTTGCCTATCTGAAGCATTTTTGTAGTATCTCTCTAGTATTTTTATTATCTCCATAGTAGGATTTTTGTAGCATGTCTGAAGTATTTTTGTATTGTCTCCATAGTAGGATTGGTGTTGCATATCTGAAATATTTTTGTAGTATTTCTGTAGTATTTTTATGTATCAACTCCATTGTATGATTTTTGTAGTATTTCTGTCAGAATATTTTTTGTATTTCTGTATTAAAGTATTTCTCTACTCTAATGGTATTTTATTAGTATGTCAGTAGAAGTATTTTTCTAGTAGTATTTGTGTAGGATGCCTGGTGTGTTTGGAGGAGTTCAATAATAGTATTTTTAATAGTACAGTATTTCTTTAGTATTTTTGTAATATGACTGTAGTTGTATTTTTGTTGTGTTTGTGTAGTTGGATTTCTCTTCAGCAGTGTTTCCATTGTATTTCATCTGTAGCATTTTTTTGTAGTATTTCTGTAGTATTTTTGATATTATCTCCACAGTGGATTTGTTCTTTCATATCTAAAGTATTTTTTGTAGTATTTATGTAGTATTTCTTGGTATTATGTCCATCGTAGAATTTTTGTTGCCTATCTGAAGCATTTTTGTAGTATCTCTCTAGTATTTTTATTATCTCCATAGTAGGATTTTTGTAGCATGTCTGAAGTATTTTTGTATTGTCTCCATAGTAGGATTGGTGTTGCATATCTGAAATATTTTTGTAGTATTTCTGTAGTATTTTTTGTATCAACTCCATTGTATGATTTTTGTAGTATTTCTGTCAGAATATTTTTTGTATTTCTGTATTAAAGTATTTCTCTACTCTAATGGTATTTTATTAGTATGTCAGTAGAAGTATTTTTCTAGTAGTATTTGTGTAGGATGCCTGGTGTGTTTGGAGGAGTTCAATAATAGTATTTTTAATAGTACAGTATTTCTTTAGTATTTTTGTAATATGACTGTAGTTGTATTTTTGTTGTGTTTGTGTAGTTGGATTTTTCTTCAGCAGTGTTTCCATTGTATTTCATCTGTAGCATTTTTTTTGTAGTATTTCTGTAGTATTTTTGATATTATCTCCACAGTGGATTTGTTCTTTCATATCTAAAGTATTTTTTGTAGTATTTATGTAGTATTTCTTGGTATTATGTCCATCGTAGAATTTTTGTTGCCTATCTGAAGCATTTTTGTAGTATCTCTCTAGTATTTTTATTATCTCCATAGTAGGATTTTTGTAGCATGTCTGAAGTATTTTTGTATTGTCTCCATAGTAGGATTGGTGTTGCATATCTGAAATATTTTTGTAGTATTTCTGTAGTATTTTTTGTATCAACTCCATTGTATGATTTTTGTAGTATTTCTGTCAGAATATTTTTTGTATTTCTGTATTAAAGTATTACTCTACTCTAGTGGTATTTTATTAGTATGTCAGTAGAAGTATTTTTCTAGTCGTATTTGTGTAGGGTGTTTGGAGGAGTTCAATAATAGTAATTTTTATAGTACAGTATTTCTTTAGTGTTTTTGTAATAATAATAATAATAATAATAATTTCCTTTGTATTGTCATTCTTTGTAACAATGTACACAGAACGAAATGTCGATACACCTGACCCGTTGTAGCGAGCTGATGCAGCCGCAGCCAACAGAGGGCGCCGCCATTTACCAATGTTATAATATGACTGTAGTTGTATTTTTGTAGTGTTTGTGTAGTTGGATTTCTCTTCAGCAGTGTTTCCATTGTATTTCATCTGTAGCATTTTTTTTTGTAGTGTTTCTGTAGTATTTTTAGTATTAACTCCATAGTAGAATTGTTCTTTCATATCTAAAGTATTTTTTGTAGTATTTATGTAGTATTTCTTGGTATTATGTCCATCGTATAATTGTTGTTGCCTATCTGAAGCAATTTTGTTGTATCTCTCTAGTATTTTTATTATCTCCATAGTAGGATTTTTGTAGCATGTCTGAAGTATTTTTGTATTGTCTCCATAGTATATTTTTTGTTGCATATCTGAAGTATTTTTGTAGTATCTCTGTACTTTTTTTGTGTGTTCTCGTCGTAGTAGTATTTTTGTAGTATTTCTGTCAGAATATTTCCGTATTTTTTCTGTATTAAAGTTTTACTCTACTCTAGTGGTATTTCATTAGTATGTCAGTATAGGTATTTTTTAGTAGTATTCTTGTAGGATGTCTGTAGTGACTTTGGAGTTCAATAAAGGTATTTTTATAGTACGTTATTTTCGTAATATGACTGTAGTTGTATTTTTCTAGTTTTTTGTAGTTGGATTTCTCTTCTGCAGTATTTCCATAGTATATCACCAGTAGCATTTTTGTAGTATTTCTGTTGTATTTTTTTATTATTTCCATAGTAGGATTTTTGTCATATTTCTGTCAGAATATTTCTGTATGAAAGTATCACTTTACTCTAGTGGTATTTTATTAGTATGTCAGTAGAAGTTTTTTTCTAGTATTATTCTTGTAGGATGTCTGTAGTGTTTTTGGAGGAGTTCAATAATAGTATTTTTATAGTACAGTATTTCTTTAGTATTTTTGTAATATGATTGTAGTTGTATTTTTGTAGTGTTTGTGTAGTAGATTTTTTTTGTAGTTGTATTTCTCTTCTGTAGCATTTTTTGAGTATTTCTGTAGTATTTTTTGTGTTATCTCCATAGTGGAATTGTTGTTTCATATCTAAAGTATTTTTTGTCGTATTTCTTGGTATTATTTCCATCGTAGGATTTTTGTTGCATATCTGAAGCATTTTTGTAGTATCTCTCTAGTATTTTTTTGTATTCTCGTCATAGTAGTATTTTTGTAGTATGTCGGTCAGAATATTTCTGTATTTTGTCTGCATTAAAGTTTTACTCTACTCTAGTGGTATTTCATTAGTATGTCAGTATAAGTATTTTTTAAGTAGTATTCTTGTAGGATGTCTGTAGGGTTTTTGGAGGAGTTCAATTATGGTATTTTTATAGTACAGTATTTTTGTAATATGACTGTAGTTGTATTTTTCTAGTTTTTTGTAGTTGGATTTCTCTTCTGCAGTATTTCCATGGTATTTCATCAGTAGGATTTTTGTAGTATTTCTGTTGTATTTTTTATTATCTCCATAGTAGGATTTTTGTAGTATTTCTGTCAGAATATTTTTGTATGAAAGTATTACTCTACTCTAGTGGTATTTTATTAGTATGTCAGTAGAAGTATTTTTCTAGTAGTATTCTTGTAGGATGCCTGTAGTGTTTTCGGAGGAGTTCAATAATAGTATTTTTATTGTACAGTATTTCAATAGTATTTTGTAATATGACTGTAGTTGTATTTTTGTAGTGTTTGTGTAGTTTTTGTAGTTGGATTTCTCTTCTGCAGTATTTCCATAGTATTTCATCAGTAGCATTTTTGTAGTATTTCTGTAGTATTTTTTGTGTCTCCATAGTAGAATTGTTTTTTCATATCTAAAGTATTTTTTGTAGTATTTCTTGGTATTATTTCCATGGTAGAATTTTTGTTGCATATCTGAAGCATTTTTGTAGTATTTCTCTAGTATTTTTTGTATTATCTCCATAGTAGGATTTTTGTAGCATGTCTGAAGTATTTTTGTAGTAAATTGCAGCAAAGGTCGAACTTAAATCTTGAATCCTCCTTAAAGCATTCGTGCTTGCTCGTATTTTACTTTAAAATCATGTAGGTAAAATATTCTCAATGGATTGACAATAAGGCGTGAATATGATATTTCATAGTATAAAATGTCTTCATATTGCTCTTATTCGAAAGATAAAATTTGACCACCAAGTTTAAATAGATATAAAAATACCAGATCATGTACTGTCCTGGCAGAGCATAATGTTTACTGTTGTATAAAACTTAAAGTAGAAAGGTTCGTGTCGTCTTCTTGTAGAGATACAATCGCATTTTTATTGCAGGTATGAGCGTCCTTGCACAACCGCCTCGGTAGGACCCGAGGCGACGCCACCGGGCCCCCCGTGTGTGCGTGTATTAAGGGGGGCACTCCAATGGGGACCTGCTGCTGTCGCCCTAAAAGTCCTTGCAGCAGTTTTGAGGAGCGAAGCGGTTTGCTGAAAGATGAGGCCCAGGTCGCTGGACCCACCGGATGCTTGGCGACATCAGCAGAAACGGCGAGCAACTCTTGTGTCCCGCAAGAACCTGAAAACATAAGGTATACTTGAGCAATTGGTTACCGTATTTTCTGGACTATAAGGCGCACCAATAAAAAACAAAATGGCCAGAATTTTGAACGGGGTTTTTATAATTCTTGTGCCTTATGTCAAGTCAAGTCATGTTTATTTGGGATGCCTTTTATCACAAGGAGTATGAAAGGGCTGCACAGACCACAGATGATTGCAAAATACATACTATTGTTACACTATCCCCTGATCTAAAACCGATGTGAGGGCAAGGAAAAACTCAAAATTTCAACCTGAGGTAAATGAAGAAACCTTGAGAAGGGACCGCACATGAGTTAATAGTTCTTCGAGGATAATTCACAGATATTGTCAACTTGAAATATTGGCCTAGATTTAAACCAGTGGTGTCAAACCCATTTTAACTCGGGGGGCCACACGATAGAACAAACATTCTGTCGGAGGCCGGACTAGTAGATTAAAGAGAAAGAAAAAGAGAGATAAAGAAATAAGAGAAAGAGGGAGGGAAAAGAAGAGAGGGCGGGACAAAGAAAGAAAAAGAGAGAGAGGGAGAGAGCGTGAGAAACAAAAGAGGTAAAAGGTCGTGAGAGAGGGGGAAAAGAAAGGGCGAGGAAGAAAGAAATCCAAAGAAATATAAAAACAGAAGGAGAGAAAAGAGAACGTGAAGGGTAGAAAGAGAGAAAAAGAAAAGAGAGAAAAGGAAAAAAGGAGGTTGGAGCAAAAGAAGTTAAAAAGACACGGAGACAGAAAGAGACAAAGAGCAACAAAGGAAGAGAAAGAGAGACACAGAGAGTGAAAGAGACAGAGAGTGGGAGAAAAGGGGTGGAAAAGAGAGAGAGAGAGAGAAATACACGTACAGTGGCTTTGGCAACATCAAGTTGACATATTTTAACCTGCAGCTCGTTTTTCTCTTGCACTTCTCTGAGTGTTGTCTCGTGGGCCAGATTCAATCTCTTAGTGGGCCTGATCTGGCCCGCGGGCCGCCTGTTTGACACCTGTGATTTAAGCAGTTCCACTAAGGTTGCAGATCGGATCTCAGGGGGCCTGAATGGAGAACGCTCTCCAGATCACTTCTTGGCTCTTGGGATCACTAGACCGGAACATAGTGGGAAATTAAATCTAAAAGATATGATATGTGTGGACAAAATTCGAACAGCCTTACCATATTTGTGTGATTATTGACCAGTTGATACATTTTATCACATAAAACACCTGCATAGCAATAGTGGCAATGGCTATTGAACCCGATAGTGATACAGGGTTCCCGAAGGTCCTGAAAAAGTCTTAAAAGGCATTAAATTTAATATTGGCATTAAAACGTCTTAAATACAATTTAATTTTACTTTGGGGGCAACTTGGCGTGACCACTAAAACGGAAGTATCAAAACGGTGAAATGGTTTCAGTCGGACGCGCGTCCTAGGTCTACCCACGATACACATAGCACCTTCTGACAAATACGTTTACTTTAGCGCATGGAAAAATGTAATCAAATAAAATGAAATGATCTGCATTTATATAGCGCTTTTCAAGTCAATGACTTCCCAAAGCGCTTTACAATGTGCTCCACATTTTCCAATAGCGGCCCTGCAGCCATGTAAGGCGCTAACCTGCTTATTGGGGGTATTAGGGGTTCAGTGTCTTACCCAAGGACACTTCGACATGTAACACGGACAAGCCGGGATTCGAACTGGGATCCCTTGATCCCAAGACGAGCGCTCTTCCTCCTGAGTTACTGAGCATAAAGACTAAAAGCCCTAAGAAGGGTTATCAATGTACATTTAATGAGAAGAGGCTGTCCGATAAAAGATTTTTGCCATGGTTAAAAGCTGTGCAGGGTAATTTTTACAAGGCACGATGTATTGTGTGTAAGAAATATTTGGGTTTTTATTTTTTGTTTTTTTTCAATTGAGTGTTTTTTTTTTTTTTTTCATTCTTAAAATTAAGCATGCGGCTTTTAATTGGCTGCGCCTTATGTCCGGAAATCATTGTAAATAAAAATTGTTTGAAAAGGACTGAAAATTTGCAATTGTGGAACCTATGACAATAATGAACAACCACTGCACTGCAGGATGTTACCCTATTTCACTCTGTAAGGCCCAAAATGATTGGTTCTTTCCTCACATGAATTTATAACTTATAATAGCCCAAAAAGATAACAACTATAACTGCACGGTTTCAGTCAGCCTCAATCAATTTTTAAAGACTAAAAGCCCTAAGAAGGGTTTAAAAATACATCTCCAGGGAGCTAAATCTAAATTTATTTTTTATACTTGTCTGGTTTTGCCATTATCAAGCTCTTTTGGGTGGCTGAAAACGACAGATAGGTTCTTATCCTTTTAGTGGCAGAACAAAGTGCAGTGACGTCGGTTTTCTCAGGGCAAAGAAGCGTAATGCAGTGATGGGATCGACTTATTTTATTTATGAGCCATATTTATCTATTCATCAAAACAATTGATTTTGTTTTTAACAGTGAGCGTTGTAATGATAAAGAAAATTAGGATATTTCTTCACTTCCACTCGATACTGATTAGATAATGTGCCGCGATCAAGACTGCAACTGTCAATCTCAATTAATTGGCGCAGGTTTTTTTTTTTAAATTAAATTTGCAGTGACATATATGCAGAAGTGTGGCAAAAATCATAAACGCTTGGAATCTTTCAAAAAAGTAGTGTCGGCTTATTGAATATTTTATTATGGCAGCAAGCGACCAATTGCCAGGCGGTCATATTAGTCTTTAATCAGTCCGATAACTGTCAGCCCGATAACTATCATGTACCCCTCCCTAATTAGTAACATCTGTCAGCATGTTTTCATGTTGCAGTAGCACCAATACTTGGTCTCTCTATCACTTGCTCATGTGGGTAAGGGATTGGATCCCATGGCTACTGAAATGAGTCTTAAGTTACTCCCACTGTTTACTCACGCTTCATTGAATTTCTTCTCTTCGACATTTAGAGCACTTGGCAGAAATCACAACGCTTCATTGCCTCTGCGGGCCCTCACGATGCTTTGTTTTAAATAAACCGTTAAATTCCATGGTTCGTACCAGTTCTAAGCCAATTGCTAGGCGCTGGCTAAGGCAACCTGCCGACACACTTACGAACATCTGCCTAAAAAAAAACGCAGCATCTTATTGTTAGCTACAATGTTTATAATGTAGAATAAAGTAGTGGCTTGTAGTCCGGATTTGATGGTAATAAGTATTTAGTTAATGAGTATTTTTGTCCTCTGTCACACAGGAAGATGGCTGACAAAAGGCCTTTAAAGGTAGAAGACAGCACCGATATACAAGTGCCGCTTCTTCCCCATTTTGACACATCTGTTGCTATTGTTGCTCTGGAAAATGGTTCCCTACTGCAAGGACATGATTGCACTCATAAAGCTACAGCCAATACTCAGCCTACCATCCCAGAAGAAAGTCTAGAGACCTTTCTGGACACAAATGAATCACATGACCTCCCGCAGGAAGTCATTTTCCAAGATGGCGACCAGCATCCTGCCTCATCCATGCAGGTTCAAGTCAATGATGGCAGCCAGCAAGAAGAGGCGCTGATGTGTTCTGGTGAAGAAGACGCAGACGTGTCAAAAACTCTACCGGATGACGACGAGTCCACCAAAGTGACGACGATGGAACTTTGTCTGAATGGCGGAGACGCATCACCGTCTGCAGACACTATGGAGGAATCCTTAGCTGCAGCATGTCAGGAGAACACGTGCCAGCCAAACTGGTAAGTTCTTTGACAGCAAAACATGGGATATAGACCCTAAACACTGTGTCCAAACTGCTAGCATGAATACTTGGGAAAAAACAATTCCGTACATCCGGACTGTGACTTTTGAAAAAAGACTGACATTACAACAGTAGTAGCCCACTTTATGACACGTCTTTGACATATTTTGAATTATGTGTTGCGAAATAGACAAATTTTCAGCTGGTATTGATTTGAATTGCCTTTGTCATTGATAACAACGTAGTTAAACATTGTATGCAGGGTTCTTACAGGTGTTTGAAATCCTTGAAAATGCTTGATTTTTTAATGTTGTGTTTTCAAGGAGGCGGTAAGGTGCTGTAAATGCTTGACATTGTTGCCATGTTGTTAAGTCTGTTTAAAAATGACGCAAACCATGCCTTTTGGTGGCTTCGCTTTGCCGTTGGATTTCTTCCTCGTTATTAACTGCAGCTGGCATTAGTTTGTAAGACATTATCCCATGGGAAGTGCCCAAGAGAACAGGATGTATTGGTGCAAGGATTGCATATCTATTGTGGGCCACGTTAAAAGTTAAGATTGCATTTGCCAGTGATAAATTGTGATGGGAAGAACTTCATTTTTACTTCCAAAAATATTTGCTATTTACTCAAGGTCTAAAAATCGTTCGCCTTGATAAATGCACAGGCAAGATTAAAAATTGCATATGTAAATCGCATATATATTTTTGGCTCTTCAAAATGAATGATTCACACCTGATTTTTTTACTTCTCATGGTACTGGGGAAAATGGAGTATTGGCTTTGGATGTCCATAAAAAGTGATTTTATTTGGCCATGATTTAGGTGTACAAACCCTACGTACATAGTGGAATTACTTTCTTCATATTTCAATTGTGTGAAGCACAAAAGTGGTCGGACGAGTACGGGTATGTACAAAAGGCATTCTTGTGTATCAAGGAATGGGATAGGTGTCAACATCCTATCTGGAATGTTTTGCAATGCCAAGTTCAGATACTCTAACCTCGCAGGGGCTAAACTAAAGGAGCTGCATTGATACTGGGGAGTCAAACGCAATGCTTGCGAAATTCAAGTTGAAAAGAGGCAGATACGATGATAAGGCCCATCTGTTTGCGCTTGGAACTGTACCCATTGAGTCAATCCTCACAGCATCATATAAAGTTGTATAATTCATATCAAAGTTGGGCAATCCATGTACCATTGGTAAAAAACTTGTAAAGCCACCTGCTTCAATTAAGTGACCAAAGGTAAACAGTCAAAAATTGCACTTTCAAATGACACCATCAGTGACAGAATAGAGGACACAATAAAGACATCTTAGCTCAAGTAGTCGCAAATCAGACTAACTAAACTACGTGTCTTGAATTTGAAGAAAACTAAATCATTTTTTCTCCTATAGTAATGTAGGGTTCTGTAAATGCACATAAGAAACTGGTGGGGTTTGGTAACTCTTAACAGGGTTAAGAACTAGCGCATGTGTCAAAACTGCTAGCATGAATTACTCGGGAGGTGCAAATTCCGTACATCGGGACTTTGACTCTTTAAAAAGACTTGTATATTATGATACCAGATCATCCTCCTCCCTCCATCTCACTATACCCGCTGCCTGTCTCAGCTCATTGGGGAGCAGAGCTTTCAGCCGCTTTGGTTAAGGGTTATTGTACTATTTTCTTTATTAATTATCCATTATCCGTTATCGGTCCTTACGCTACAAAGCCAAGGAGCCGGGACACTTACCCTCAGCCAAAAGGCTGGGGATAGCACCAGATCCTATTCACTAGACCACTGAGGATACAAACTACATATAAAAAGGCTTGTCATTGTGGCCTGTGGTTTGAACAAATTTATTGACACTAAAAACAGAAAACAATCATGACAATCTCAACAGCAATTTAGCACATTCATACTGTGCTGTCCTTTGAGACTTTGATAAAGGGCTATACTATAAATGTGACCTGACTTGCTTAAGGTTTTATGTCATCATCACATCACTTTTAGTCACAGTACCACCAAATTGTTGATGTCATCATTTGGCCGGGCCGCGAGAATATTGCGAGACATTAAACCGGTCCGTGGTACAGAAAAGGTATGGGAGCACTGACGGTATTGGATCTTCGACTCACAAAGTCTTTATTAGGCACAAGTGATTCTGGTCTGAACATAAACAAAGGCATTGTGGGTAGTAATTCTGTCGCTCTAAAAAAATACAAATAAACGCATAGCCGCATATATTATAAAAACATTTGTCACTTACAATGCATAGTTTGAGCTCGGAAAAAGTAAAAAAAAAAGTATCTATTGTCATTTTTTTTTTACATTTATGTCTGGTCTCGTGATTAAAAGGTGTTTCAGTGTGATGATAAGTCAGAACGCATTTTCCTATGTCATCCATGTCCTTAGTGGCCGGCCTGGTGGTTAGGATTTGGTGCGTTTACCATCACTTTCCGGGTTCGATCCCTGTTGCCACCATTGTTATGTAATTGTGGTCAGTGATAAAGATCAACTGATCAATATTTGAACAAAGATGATAATATAGAGATATGTATTTCCATTTTTCCCATACATAAGCTGCACCCGATAAGGCCCACATTGAAATTTATGGCCAACTTGGGTTTGTTTGTGCATGGCTTATAGTCTTGAAAATACTGTATTTCAGTGTTTCCCACCAATGAATGAGACTGTGGTGGTTTCGTTTGGGACCGCCACATTCTTGAAGTTTTTTTTCCTGGTTTGTGCTTTTGTGTTCCTTTTAAACATGGGTCCCAAGAACAACAGCGATAAAGGGAAGGATAAGAGGAAAACAGTGAGGCAAACTATTGGACTGAAAAAGGAATTGATCGCCAAGTATGAAAAGGGTTTTCGAGTGTCCAATCCCGCCTTGCGATAACCCAACACACGTGTGGGGATCAAAAAAAAAATTCAAAGCTTTCAATTGTATTCCAAGCTCAAATCTATTAAAACCCCCTGAAAAGAGCAGGTCCCCTTTAATAATATTAATTCGCCATTAGATAGATAGATGGATAGATAGATAGATACTTTATTCATCCCCGAAGGGAAATTCACATTTCCAGCAGCATCCCTTCGCTGACAACAATACAATAAAAAAAAGAAGAAAAAAAAGAATACAATATACAAATACCCAGTGTGACGTGTCATCAAGCAAAACGTTTAGATTTTTTTGCCATTAATGATTATAATATACCATATTACTATCATACATTTAGATTCACATAGGTTTTACTAACATGTGAATCAATTTATCATTTCTAGGAGGTAAAAGACACAAGGTGGCTATCTCAGCACTTAGCTATTGAAATGCTTCAGAAAAATCTCCCTGCTGTGCTTGCCACATTGGCTAGAGATGCTGACAGGTATGCCAAATATGCATAATATTTGGTGTGAATGTAAGGTGCATAATTGTCAGTGTATCAGTTTTAGGGGTCATAAAAGACAATAAATTAAGCTGGAAAACACACATCAGACACAAACTAAAGTATCTAAAAGCATTTCAATAATTAATAAAGCCAAATTCATTCTAAACTATAATTCATTGTATTTATTATATTGTTCTCTAGTTCTGCCATACTTGTTGTGCAGAAGTCTGGGGGCAATAATTACAAAAGTTCACTACAGCCCCTTTTTATCCTCCAAAAAGGTGCAATTAGAATCATACACAGGGTAGGATATCGAGATCATACTAATATTTTATTCCTGCAGTCCAAATTATTAAAATTAGATGATTTAGTAAAATTTTTCAGTGCACAACTACTATTTAAGGTCAACAAAAACATAGTGCCAGAACATGCGTAAATTATTCATTCGGAAAGAGGGAAATTATAACTTAAAGGGCTGTAGTGAATTCATAATCCCAAAGGTGAGAACCACCAGGAAAAGTATGTGTGTGCCTGTGTGTGGAGTCGAGCTTTGGAAACGGTTTGCAAGACGAGATCAAACGGTGTCCAACTATTCTTGTTCAAGTTTAGATACAAAAGAACATTCCTGTCTGCATACAGAGATGAGGAGGATGGGGTCTGAGTAGTGCGGGACATTGGGAATAGTGCGTCGAGTTAACTTTGTGTTAATGTTGCTATTCTTATATCAAAACTGTTATTATTAATATTACAATTGTTGTGATATCATTGGTGTATCTGGTGGGGAATATGAAGGGGTAGGTAGTATAAGCATTTGCTTCTTACTAACCCTTTTCGAACATATTATGTAACATTATTTTGTTGTTAAATTATTGTTTTTGTTCTGTTTTTATTTTGAGGTTCGAATAAAGTTTTCATTCATTCATTCATTCACTTTAATTCCTTTTGACTAATTGTAGTTATCTTATAGGTCAAATCAGACCTCAGGAACAGACTGCAAGGAGAACACCTTGCTTGCCTGCCTGAGAGTCTCTATAAATGGACCAAGCTCTGAAGTGTTTCTTTTTGGAAGAGCTATGGAAATTTTCTTTACAAAGCCAAGAAAAGTTAAACGTTCAAGGGCAGGGTGCAAAGTGTGTCAGTCGTGAGTGAATGAACAAAGGACTGAATGAGTATGTGAATGAATTAATGATTTTGTGTCATGTTTTTTTAATTTAAGATTATATTTGAAATATTCCTGATATGCCGTTGTGTGCTCTTAAGGATAATACCAACCTGTTATGTTCATATACAGCAATTTATATTACATTCGGTGGTCTCAAAATGCCCTAAAGAGATACACTAGGCTTGAAAATGTACACCACACCCTACCCCGAGGGTCAGAGACCTTCCCAACACAGTCTCCTAAAATCCTATGGGAAACACTGGTATTTGGTTGAATTATCCTGTTCAGAAGCACAATTCACTGATTCAAAAGATAAATGAATGCTTTTTTTTCTCTGCGGTTAGCTTGATGAAGGAAGACTCCGAAAAGAGCAATTGTTCAGTTTCGATGTCCGTCCGGGAGCCAAAGGACCCTGAGCTTGACGTAGAGAGCTGCTCTGCCCATTTAAACCTGGAGACAATGAGCGCCACACCTGAAGTCACCAGCAGGTCAGAATTTCAACTCGTTAAAAAAAACACAGGTTTACTACCATTGTGCACGCTTGGTTATAATCGGGGTTGAGAGGATGACTTTATAAATGTAATCGGATACCTGTTAAAAAATAATCTGTAATGTAATCCGAATACTATAATAATAGACGAATGTTACTTGATTACCTCTACCTATGTTTGGAATACTCCTATACCAAATTTTTTGATAAAAGACAAAATAAACTAAATATGAACACAATTATTACATTTAGGCTAAGATAAATGAACCATGTAACCTTGATAAGAAAAAGAGGAAGCCAAGATCAGGTAGTTGCTCTTGGCCCAACAAAAAAGTGCTCGTATATTGTATTGAACAAAAATAAAACGTTCTCTTTCACATGGCTAATGAGATAATTTGACATTAAGAGCACATCAATAACTCAATAGTGTCCAGTTTATACATTTCCAACACAGTCTGAGACTTCTAGTCATCTCTATGTCCCTTTATTGTCAATTATCTTTGAGTATATGTAAATGTAAGACACATGTAAGTAAGTGAGTGCATAGATTGAATGTTTGCATGCTTTGAAGGATGCTGTGGAAAAGGGTACATCATTCCAGGCATTAAATTGCATTTACAGACGAACGAGTTAGGTTCCGGACGATAAGTCTTAAGTTGAATTTGTTCGTAAGTTGCTTCAGTGCTATGTTTTGTATGTTTAAGGTTTATAGAAGTATGTTTAACTCCTTAAAAAAAACAACACAGGTTTACTACCATTGTGCACGCTTGGTTATAATCAGGGTTGGGAGGGTGACTTTATCAATGTAATCGGTAAGTAACCCGTATTGTTTTGAAACTGAAAAATAAACATTTCCAAAAATAATATGCTCTATAAAGTTGAGTTTAACTTTTGAAAGATAGGCTTCAAGAGCTCCTCGGTGGTAAAAAGTTGGCAAAAAAGCATTCCGACCATTTTCTCAACCGCATCAAGCTTTCTTATTCCACTTTCATTTCAAAAGAAACTGCTCGCCTTTTCTTTAATGAAATGAAAATGAAATTATCTGCATTTATATAGCGCTTTTCAAGTCAAGACTTCCCAAAGCGCTTTACAGTGTGCTTCACATTTCCCAATAGCGACCTTGCAGCCATGTAAGGCGCTAACCTGCTTATTGGGGGCATTAGGGGTTCAGTGTCTTACCCAAGGACACTTCGACATGTAACACGGAGGAGCCGGGATTCGAACTGCGATCTCTTGATCCCCAAGACGAGCGCTCTACCTCCAGAGCCACTGCTGCCTTACACTTTACACCAACCACATTGAATATTGGAAATTGAATGGATGCACGAGATATTAAACAATAAAAATGTCAAAATTCTTAGTGCGCTGGAGATACAGTATAGTATGTTTACACATGAACTAGGAAGAGGAAGCCGGATTTCATCTTCGGGGTGAATGATGGATGAGGTCTCACAGCGCCACACGCCGGTAGCGGCGGTAAGTAGCACTGCAGTAATGTCCTGTACTCTGAAAAAGGTGCACAATACGAAATCTAACTTACAGCAATGTCCGGATAGTTTTCGACGTCCCGAAAAAAAATGTTCGTATCTACCGTATTGCATGGTCGCAAGTATGGGAGCATTATTTATAGATGTTATTTCATGTGGTCATGCTTGTTTGTTGATGTTGTCTCTGCATGTGTGTAAAATGAAGACAGAGAGAGAAGAGTAAACAAAAATGGCAAATGTAAACAATGCTTTTGCGAACAAGGGAAAAAAAATATAAAGAGTTGGAAATAAAGCACACCAGATTTCAACATTGCCCCTTGTATTGCGCAACAAAAAATATGTTTTTAAATAAAATTGTAATCCTTATGTTTACAGACTAAACGTTTAATTTGACTACTCTGTAACTGTAACGGAATACAGTTAGGTTTTCTGGCATCCTGATTACGTAGCGCTGTTTCAGAAGCTCCCCTACTTACGAACATTCGAGTTACGAATAACGGTACATATTTTTTTGGGATGTCGAAAAATATCCGGACATTGCTGTAAGTTAATTTGTATTTTGCACCTTTCTCCGAGTACAGGACAGTACGATAGTGCTTCTCTCCGCCGCTACCACTGTGAGAGGTCACCCGGCATCCATCCGGAAGAGGAAATCCGGCTTCCTCTTCCTAATTCATGTGTAAACATTCTACACTGTATCTCCAGCACACTAAAAACTTTGAAAAAAAATTGTTTAATATCTCGTGCATTCATTCAATATGGTTGGTGTGAAGTGTAAAGAAGAGGCGAGCCATTTCTTTTGAAATGAAAGTGGAATAAGAAAGCTTATGCGGTTGGGAAAATGGTTGGATCGCTTTTTTTCGGCCACTTTTTACCACAGAGGAGGAAGTCGCCTAACTTTTGAAGCCCATCTTCCAAAAGTAAGGTATACTTCACTTTATTTATCTTTTATGGAGCATATTATTTTATGAAATGTTTATTTTTCAGTGCAAAACAATCCAGGTGATACATTCCATCCTAAATATATCACTGAAGCAACTTACGAACGTTCATCCGGAACGTATCTCATTCGTAAGTAGGGCAGTGTCTGTACATGTATTCCGTTACCTCCCAAGTCTGATAATAATCTGTATGAAGGCTGTCAAAATGTTTGCTCTCTGCAGCCTGCAGGCAGCCAAAGAAGACCAGCAGCAAAACATTGAGATCGACACAGTAGTGGATCAATACGGAGCAACAGAGGAGATAGTGGAGGACGTGAAGTTCGAGCAGCAAACAAAAGAAAATCCACAACTCTTGTTAGAAGTCAAAGCTGCTGAAGGCGACGTGGCAAAGAGGTGTGCTTCTAAAAGTTGTTTTTTAAAGAGACACACACGTTGCAGTGCCGAAAGTCGAATTAAAAAAGAGGGACAACAAAAAAGGAGTTTGCAAGAGAACAATATCGTAAAACCAAAATCTTATTCTGTTCATAAAATTCTCACTACGAGTATTATTTTTTCTTAAAGGAACAACGCGTAACTCTCGCCCCCTTGTGTTCAAAACTTAATTAATTCAAAAGAAAATACATTTATTGATTTGTATCAATAAGATACATCAACTATTATGTAAACGTGATTTTTATTTTGTTAAACCTTGCTGCTACGGTTACCCGAAAAAAAACAGAAATCCCGCAAAAGGCTGGGCAAAAAAATTGAAGAAAAATGATTCCATTTGGTCACATTGAGTCTCTGTAAATTGTACTCTCTTTTTTTGTGTGGGACACAGTTGTGAAGTGGAACCAAATTATTTCAACATTTAATATTGCATTCACAACAAACAAAAACCTGAAAAGAAGGTGTTGCAAAAATATTGTCCCCCTGTTCTCTCAACTCGGCCAACTGGCTCCAGTTCCCTGATGAATTCTGAATGATCCAATGTTGATCTAAATGACTAACAATGACAAACAGCGTGCACCTGTGTGTCATTAGGTCTCAGTTCAAATGCATTGTTCAGGTGAACCTGAACATACAGCATTATGAAGACCAATATTTTTGAACTGCCATTTTGTAATTTGTTGAATAAATGTTGTGTATTTTCACAGTTGTCTCACATGTTTGTTGATTCTTATAAATTATTTTTAGTTTTTTAAACCCTGAAATATGGCAATATGTCAAAATGTTCTCCGGGGGCTGACGGGCCAATACTTTTGCAACTCATACTATGTTATTAACTAAATAAAACAAAATAATGGACATTTGGGGGATTATTTTTCATTTCAGCTCAATGGCATCAGTGTAGTGGTGCTGAGTCGTCATTTCTTACGTATCGTAGTCGTTAGGCATTGTGGGAAATGTAGTTTTTGGTCAAAGCAATCTTGAACCACTTATATTTTAAACCCCAGCGATTCATATTTGGCCCAGGGGCCACCAGTTTGACATAATTGCTTTTAGCAAAAGATCCAGTGCTCTTGTTTTTTTATTCATACTACGACAGTGAAAAGTTTTGTATTTGTTGTTTCCAGTGACGAGGATCTTTACGGAGAAGAGCTGCCAGTGTCTCTTAACGATACCCAAGTTTCGCCGCTAGAGGGCAGCCCACGTGAGTTAATCCGTGAAACCTCCTTCAAAAGAACCGTTTTCGTTTTGAGCAGGAATGGAAACACTTTTTGAGTCGTGGGTTCAAAATTTTGGGCGAGGGGCTGGTCGTGGAGACCTATCCAATTTTTACTAATTAATGAATAAAAATACATTCAGACATCTACATGTTTTATTTCTTTTTTATGTTTGTTTTTGATAAGTAGAGTCTCATTAAATTGGTTTTGTGACGCTCAGAATTGATACAAACTCATATGTTATAACAACTTTCGATATTCAGTTTTGTAGTCTTACTGTAGTTGGGTTTTTGTAGTATTTCCGTTTTAGTAATTTTGTAGTATTTCTGTAGTAGTCATTTTGTAGTATTCCTGTAGTATTTTTGTAGTATTACTGAAGTATTTCTGTAGTAGTATTTTTGTGTATTTCTATAGTTTTTTAGCATTTTTTCAATAGTATGTTTGTTGCATTTATTTGGTAATTCTGTATTGAGTCTTTTTGTATGTATTCTGCAGTATTTCTGTTGCATTTCTGCACTATTTTTGTAATATTTCCATAGATGTATTTTTGTAGTATGAACTCTGTGGTATTTTGTAGCATTGTTGTAGTAGTATTTTTTTAGCATTTCCGCAGTATTATTTTTGTATTATTGCTGTATTATTTGCTGTATTATTTATGTAGTAATTTGTGGTATTTCCGAATGTATTTTTATAGCATTTCTGTAGTGTTTTGTAGTATTTCCACAGTAATATTTTTGTATTATTTCTGCGGTATTTTGTAGTATTTCCATAGTAGTATTACTGTAGAGGAATTTTTGTAGTATTACTGCAGTATGTATGTAGTGTTTCTCTGTTGTAGTATTTCTGTAGTAGTGTTTTTGTAGTATTTTTTAGCATTTTTATAATAATATTATAATGGTATATTTGTTGCACATATTTGATCATTCTGTAGTAGTATTTTTGTATCTATCCTGCAGTATTTCTGTAGCATTCCCACAATATTTTCGTAGTATTCCCATGGTAGTATTTATGTAGATGTATTTTTGTAGTGTGAACGCAGTAGTACTTTGTAGTATTGCTGTATTAGTATTTTTCTAGCATTTCCGCAGTAGTATTTTATTAGTTTTTGTATTTTTCGCAGTATTGCTTTATTATTTATGTAGTATTTTGTAGTATTACTGAAGATGTATTTTTGTAGCATTTCTGTAGTGTTTCGTAGTATTTCCATAGTAATATTTTTGTTTTATTTCCGCTGTATTTTTGCAGTATTTCCATAGTAGTATTACTGTCTGACTACAGTAATACTACAAACATCATGAGTCATATTTTTTGTGGATTATCTGTAGTATTTTCATTGTATAGTGTTACTCTAGTGCTATACAAGGAAATTATTATTATTTATTATTATTATTATCTTTGTAGTATTCTTGGAGTGTGTTTTTTTTTCTTTTCAGTATAAAAGCAAAATAATATATTTTATTTTGTAGTTTGACCACCCCTGATTTTGAGCCATATTTGGGACTCCAACGCAGTTGAGGTCTCCCTCAGTCTAAGATAACATCGACATTTTCATACCCTTTAACTTTTAATGCAGGAGTACTGAAGCAATTGTACGCAGGATCAAATCCAGTCCAAATTAAACTTTGCGTGTATAATGTATGTAACGTATATGATTCATATCATATTTGCTGTTACTCCACAGAGGAGGCCAGATGCAGTTTGGGCCCAGCGGTGGACATTTTGACATACAGTCAGCGAGAATGGAAAGGGAACACAGCCAAAAGCGCTCTCATCTTAAAGGTAACTTGTTGTGCTTGTCTTTTACAAAATCTTCTTTTATTATTTGAATATACACGCTGACAGCTACACACCATAGTTATCGATAATTGTTTTGAAATAGATTTGTTTTAATCAAAATCATGAAGGGGGAAAGTCCTCTTCGAAAGTTCAGAATCCATTGATGTCTTCTCTCCTTATTTTGAGTGTCTTCTAAAGTGTAAACTTCACATATCTCCTGCAGGGTTACAGGGAACTGTCTCAGCACTTTGTGGCCGTGCGACAAGTGCGGGGGGACAACTATTGCGCCTTGCGGTCTACCTTGTTTCAGGTGCTCTCGCAGGCTTCTCAGGTGCCAGCGTGGCTTCAGGACGATGACAAAGTTGACACGGTAACACTCGACCTCCTTCGCCCATTTCATTCTCGATTATCTTTTTTTTTTTCCTCTTGACTGGCTTTCATATACAGTGGCTTGCGAAACTATTTGTATCCAAATCCAGCTTTAAACTTCTCCACAACAGTATCTCGGACCTGCCTGGTGTGTTTCTCGTTCTTCATGATGCTCTCTGCGCTTTAAACAGACCTCTAATACTAGCACAGTGCAGGTGCATTTATACAGAGACTTTATTACACACAGGTGGATTCCATTTATCATCGTTAGTCATTTAGATCAACATTGAATCATTCAGAGATCCTCATTGAACTTCTGGACAGATTTTGTCTGTTATTAAATAACTTCAATGCAAACTTAAACAGTATCAAATATTTCTTTTACAACTTTTTCAGAACAAAAGTCAAGAATCAAACAAAAAAGCAGTAATGTAGCAAAAAAAAAAAAATATATATGAATACTTTCCATTGCACGATATTTGTAAACTAAAGTGCAAAAAGTGTACAATACAAGGTAAAAACCTTTAGCAATATAAAAAAATACTTCTACAAAAAAGTCCCAAAAAATCAGGAATGTAACCAAAATACATACAGTCTATACTGGATGTGCAGGTTTTTGTTCAGGAACAGTAGCATATCTAGATTTTTGATCACAGCTCATTGCTCTTTGAAGGTTGAGCAGTTTTTTTTCCATGTGTTAATGTAATTTTGTGGTGTTGCCACAGTGGCGGACCCCGTTACCACACAAATTACCTCTGGCGTTGTCATTTTCTGTAAACGTTCCACACCGCGCTGCGATTCATGTTTGCCTCTGTCATTTTTAGTTTCTGGTTAATGTTGGGTGGATCTATCTGGATGCTCTTTCACCCTCCGTTTCCCCCTCTCTGCCTGGCAGGCAAGAGGCAGGCAGCCAGCTGCTAGCCAGGTAGGGGGGGAGGAGCTAAAGGCGTGCCTGTCAGTCACTCACTTGCAGATAGTTCTGAGTGAGAGAGATTGGGGCTGCGCTATCCGTGCAGAGAAACGGTGTTTTGAGGAAATTGGTGAAGGAGCGGATTATCAATCCCAGGACACTAGTATCGATCCGATCCAAGTACTTGCTGTGTATCGATAATATCGATATTTGTATCAATCCGCCCACCCTTACCAGACATCTAGCACTGTTACATCAAAGAAAGTCAAAAGTAAGGAGTTGTGTTTTCTTGAAGCTATTGCAGGATCTGTCCGATCTGATGTCTCAGTGGAAATTTCCCGGCGAGTCTGAAGAGCAAGTGGACGTCGCGCAGCGTCTCCGAAGCTACCTCGAAATCCTCCGAAACAAGGTTCCCCGGCACGCTTTTCAGTGTCTCACAACCATTTCAAGAAAAGCTGCACTCTTTTTTTGAAAAAAGACATCTCAGAGCATTGTTACACGTAGAAAATGTTAGGAAAATTTGCAGGGAATTGCCTCTCCTCAGAAAAGGCTTTCTCTGTTTAGTCGCATCCATTGTATCTTCTTCTAGGGATAGGGAAAATGAGAAAAATGGCTGGGTTTTGCCATGTTTCCCGGCTGAGGAGACGTTGATGTAGATTTCAGCCTTCTTGGTCGCCATTGTCCTTGAGAGGGTGAAAGCTTTTCGCGCCTCTCTTTTAAAGTGTGATGAGGTCACAGTCACCCGACTGTGAGTTCCAGTTGATGCTTTTCAGAATCAAGTTCTCCAATTGGCTAATTACAAACATAATTATTCCTTCAACCACTCGGGTCTTAGGGACACCGTTACCTAAGGTGTGTTTTTGGCAAGTACAGCACCCATCCCTCTCCAGGCCAACATGTTTCCACCAGGAAACCTTTCGCGTTTTAGATGTGCTAACCATTGCACTAAGTAAACCTTTTATGCTCTCAATCACAAACCCACAGACTTGAGTGATTAATTAATGTTATGATAAGAGCTAATATATTCGTCCGCTTTTATTGCAAGAACTTTTTAAAATCTCAACATTATCAGCGGTCTTGATTCCCAGGCATGTCGGGACTTAGGAGTTCGTAGAGCTAGCGCTGTTTATTACGCTCTATCAGTATTCTTCCTGCTTCCGTGGCTCCGCCTTTGGTCGCTGATCCCAAGCTGCGGGATGGTTAGCGCCCGAAAGTGGGAGGGAGAGGCTCGGCTGTATCTGAGCTTAAATAATCGTCCTGTCGAATAAATAAAAATGCTGATACCGATCTCCTAAGTATACGATAATTGGCCCGCCCGATAATCAATCGACCACTAATCAATAACATAAAAATTAAACATAAAATAGTAAACATAAGTTTTTAAGTATGTATTGAAGGATTTTATACATTTGACTATAAAGGATTTTGTACGATCAAATACAAATTACATTTAAATGCAAAAGATATTCACTAGCTGAGCTGTGGGGCGAGGTCAATGCAACTTAGTGAAGAATGATGTTTACAGGAATAGCTGGGAACTGGGACAAAGGGCTGATAAGATAATCAGCACTTCTCGACGCATCGAGGCGAGGGGGCTTTTCTGGCACGCCCATGGGAGGAGCCAACACACCAACTTGCGGGGAAAAAAAACGTGGGCAGTGAGAAGAAAGGTAGAAGATCAAAGAAGATCGAGAGGGAAGGCTTGACAGAGACTCGAGCGACACTAAGTGTGCTAATTCGATGAAGTTCACTGAGTTAAATTATTTAAGAAATGAAATCTGCCCACGTGTGAAAATGTCGGCTATTTTTGTCCATCTTTTCACATCAAGGAACGAGCGTGCATTGTTAGGATAATGCAGGTTGTGTTTGTTTAATGGAGTCAGATAGCTAATTGGAACAATTTGGTAAACGCTACATTTTTAATATTAATTCCTAACAGTATACATATATATATACTTGGCATTTCTCTAATTAAACCTGGTATATTTTTGCCTCACTTTTTAATCCAACTACACATAACCTTTAAATTGGAAAATGGATTAGATGCCACTTACTCGGATATCTAATGAAAGGCTGGCTTTTCGGTCCTCCGCAGTGGCAGGCGGCCGCACTCTGCCCGTCGGCCACCGAGCGGCGCCGTCTGTGCGCCGCCGCCTTCCGGGGCGACGAAGAAGAGGCGGCGATGCTGGAGGCGCTCAAACTGCTCATGCTAGGGCGCGCCGCCCAACTGCACGCCGGCATGCACGCCGCCGCGCAGGCCGGCGACCACCAGGAGGTGCCGCTCTTCTGCTGGCTGCTCTTTGCCCGCGACTCCTCCGACTGCCCGCGCGCTTTCCTCGCCAACCACCTGAGCCGAGTGGGCGTCGACGCGGGACTGGAGCAGGTGAGCGGCGCCGCGTTCGATACCGAGAGCGTACCGTGGTTTCACCAGCATAAGGCGCGCATAAAAGTCTCCGTTTATCTTAAAACTGTGAGCGCTTTGTCACATGTATATTGGCAGACTCGGTGGCCTAAGGGTTGGGCGCTCGCCCCTGAGACCGGGAGGTCAGAGGTTCGAGACTTAAAACATTTTTGGGTGAAATCCGATGTTTTTGTAAGATTATTCACATTTCCTACTAAATGCGACCACAAGTTTCCCACGTGACGTGACAGGCAATGTATTATTTGCGGAAGTACTCATGGATGCGAATGCTGTAGCGTATCTAGCTGTTGGAGTTTTCGTGACCGGACCAGGTCTACGGTGGCGTAGAAACTTATATCATAATGAAAATAATGGATTGTTGACACTTGGGCTAATGTTTCTGTTGGGACTAAAGTGGAGAAAGTGAACCCTTTAACGGAGATTTAGCGAAGCTGTTCTGGTCAGAAACTGAGGGCAAGGATTTGCGCATGTTTGTTATGGATTGCTGGTTGGTTAGTTGGTTGGATCCCTTAACCCACAGGCGGCCTGCGGGCCAGATCAGGCCCGCTAAGGGATTGAATCCGGCCCGCTAGACAACACTCAGAGAAGCGTAAGAGAAAAACAAGCTGCAGGTTGAAATATGTCAACTTGGTGTTGCCAAGGCCAGGTGCCTCTCACAAAGACACTGTACTTCTCTCTCTCTCTCTTTCTTTTCCACCCCTTTCTCCCTCTGTGTCTCCGTCTCTTTCACTTTCTGTGTCTCTCTTTTTCTCTTCCTTTTTGCTCTTTGTCTCTTTCCCTCTCTGTGTCTTTTAACCTCTTTTGCTCCAACTTCCCTTTTTCTCTTTCTCTCTTCATACCCTTCGCACTTTCTTTTCTCTTTTCTCTCCTTCTGTCTTTCTATTTCTCTTTGGATTTGTTTCTTCCTCTCCCTTTCTTTTCCCCCTCTCTCACGACTTTTTATCTCTTTTTTGTTTCTCACGCACTCTCCATTTCTTTTCTTTCGTTTTCCTGCCATCTCCTTTTCCCTCCCTCTTTCTCTTATTTCTTTATCTCTTTTTCTTTCTCTTTAATCTACTAGTCCGGCCCCCGACAGAATGTTTGTTCTATCGTGTGGCCCCCAAGTTCAAATGAGTTTGACACCCCTGCCTTAACCCCATCCCTCTCCAGGCCAACATACGTTTCCACCTGGTCTTGAAACCGGATATTACCGCTAAAAAATATGAGTGCTAAACTGTTTTGCACTAGCACTTTAATTTTTTAATCGTATTTTACCTGTGTGTCTTACTTTTTAATCAATTCTTCAGTACACCACAACCAAACTCTGTTTTGCTCCCACTATATTTTTAAATACGCACACTTGTATGCTTGTCTGTGTTGTTGTAATGCACCCGTGCCCTATCTCGCGTTGCGCCCAGTGTAGTGTTAAATACAGAAATTGAACCAGCTACGGAGACTGTCCCTTTTCACAGAGTGCGCCTTATGGTCGTGAAAACACGGTACATTTTAGGAATGCACCAAATTTTGTTTATCAAGCACTTTTCAAATGAAAATGACCCTAAAAGTGCATTTTCGGTTTTGTCCAAAAAAGAAAATACATGAACGCCTCTCCATACGAGCTTCAATCATTATCACAAAATGCTACAAAATTAAACAAACATTACTAAAATAATACTTTGAATATACTTCAAATTACTAATACAGAAACACAACAAAAATATCTCTAATAATATAAAACAAAAACATTAGTATAGAAATATTATTACACAAATACTTAAAGAATAATTCGACAGAGGTATTATGACATAAATACAACTACAGTAATACTACAATAAAATCTACTATGGAAATACTATAAAAATACTACAGAAATACAAAACTACTACGACAGAAGTATTATAAAATGGCGTCGAACTAAAACTCCTGTAACACGCCAAACATGCAACAAAAGTATTATAATGGAAATACTATAAAAATACTTCAGAAATTCAACAACAACAGAAACATTACAAAAAGCTATAGTAACACTACAAAAATACTCCAAAAATACGACAAATATGCAACAAAAGTACTACAATGGAAATAGGGTTAAAAAAGTCTACAGAAAGTCAATATAACAACTACATTATCATTACAAAACGCTAAAAACTAAAACTTCGGTAACACTACAAACATACTGCAATGGAAACCCTAGAAAAAATACTTCAGAAATTCAACAACTACAGAAACATTACAAAATACTACAAACTAAAACTCCAGTAACAGGACAAAAATGCTCCAAAAATACTGCAAATATGCAACAAAAGTACTACAATGGAAATACTATTAATATACTACAGAAGTACAAAAATACTATGACAGAATTATTACAAAACGGCGACAAACTAAAACTCCAGTAACATTCAGATTCAGATCTACTTTATTGTCATTCTAGTACACGTGTATACAGAACGAAATGTCGATGTATCTGACCCCCACAGTTTCCTTGAATGTACAGATATAAATAATGTTGTATTGTATTTTGGCTACGTATAGTATTTTACCATAGTGCCGATAGTGCAAGAAGAGTAGCTAACCAGATGTGCAAAATGGGCAGTCAGGTTAACAAGTCAGGTACACAGTAACATTAACACTGTAACATAACGCTGTAATTACAATAGTGCAGAGAGCAATGTGCAAGGAGTGGCAAGCTATAAAAAAAAACTGCCAGTAGTGCAAAAAGTCAGATTAGCAGCCGTTTAGATTTAAGTTAACTATATGTTAGATTGACCATTTAACAGTCTAATGGCCAGGGGGACTAGACTATTGCGGAGCCTGGTGGTCCTGCACCGCACACTGCAGTACCTCTTCCCAGAGGCTAGCAGAGTGAACAGTCCATGATGGGGGTGAGAGGGGTCCCCGGTAATGTTTTTAGCATGGGATAGGCAGTGCTTCTGGCCAATGTCCTGAATGGAGGGAAGTGTAGTCCCGATTATTTTCTCTGCTGTCCTCGTTACCCTCCTCACACTACCCCAGTCGGTAGCGCTGCAGCCTCCACACCACACAGAGATACAGCTGGTCAGGATACTCTCTATGGTGCCCCTGTAGAATGTAATGAGGGAGGGTGGGGGCAGGTGGGCTCTCCTCATCCTCCGCAGGAAGTACAGGCGCTGCTGTGCCCTCTTAACCAGTGATGCAGTGTTTACGGACCAGGTGAGTTTGTTTGTAATGTGCACCCCTAGGAACTTGATACTGCTGACAACCTCCACAGCCTTGTTGTTGATGCAAAGTGGGGCATGGTTGGGCTGGTTTTTCCTAAAGTCGACAATGATCTCTTTAGTTTTGTCGACATTCAGGACCAGGCTGTTGTCCCTGCACCAGCCCACCAACTGCTCCACCTCCTCTCTGTAGGCCAGGTCGTTGTCATCCCTGATGAGGCCCACCACTGTTGTGTCGTCAGCATACTTCACGATGTGGTTTGTGGCGGACCTAGGGACGCAGTCGTGTGTCATCAAGGTGAACAGCAAGGGGCTTAGGACGCAGCCTTGGGGGGAGCCCGTGCTGAGGTAGATGACATCTGAACTGTTCTGACCTATCCGCACTGATTGGGGTCTGTCACAGAGGAAGTCCAGCAGCCAGTTCCGCAGGGGGGTGTTGAAAACCAGGAGTCTCATTTTGTCTACCAGATGTTGTGGGATGATGGTGTTGAATGCTGAACTGAAGTCCAGGAACAGCATCCGCACATGGGTGTTCTTCTCCTCTAGATGTGTCAGGCTCAGGTGAAGCGCAGAGGAGATGGCATCCCTGGTGGAGCGGTTTGTCCTGTAGGCAAACTGAAAGGGGTCGAATGAGGAGGGGAGACTGGAGGTGATGTGCTCTTTAACCAGTCTCTCAAAGCACTTCATTATGATAGGAGTCAGTGCAACGGGCCGGTAATCGTTGAGTGATAAGATCTGGGGTTTCTTTGGCACTGGGATGATGTTGGCAAATTTGAAGCATGATGGTACTTTGGCTTGGTCTAGCGAGGTGTTGAAAATGTCTGTTAGTACACAAGCCAGCTGATCGGCGCACTCCCTAAGTACCCGCCCCGGAATGTTGTCCGGGCCTGGAGCCTTCCTTGTGTTGACCCTTCTCAGGGTCTTCCTCACGTCAGATGAGTCCAGGTGGAGTGCTCTTTCGTCCTGATTTGGAACCGCTTTCGCTGCAGGGGTGCCGTTTTGTGCCTCGAACCTTCCAAAGAATTTGTTGAGGTCATTCAGAAAGTCCATGCTAGTGTTCTGCACTGGGGCGGTGGTTGGCTTGTAACTGGTGATGGCCTGAATGCCTTTCCACATATCCCTGGTGTTGGTTGTGCTGAGGAAACGTTCCTGGATTTTTTGACTGTGCATTCGCTTTGCTAGTCTGATAGCCCGGTTCAGGTTAGCCCTCGCTGATAACAGCGCCTCCTTGTCACCAGATCTAAAGGCAAGGTTCCGTACTTTTAGTTGTTTTCGTAGCATGCTGCAAAAATACTCCAACTGTATTACAATGGAAATACTCCAAAAATGGTACTGCAGAAATGCTAGAAAAAAGCCAAAGACTACGGTAATTGTACAGGACTAAAACAAAATTCTAACTGCAGAAATTGAAAATTACAGTACTACTACAAAACTAAATAACAAATGAAGTACTTTCTGGGATTGCGATTTGCTTTGAATCCTCTGGGCTCAGGTGGAGATGTGCTTGCTGGGAGACACCTTGCGCTGCACCCTGCAGGTCTACCGCCTTTACATGGCCGACAGCGAGGAATTCGTGGCCTACTTCCCGGAGGAGCACAAGGACCGCTGGCCCAGGATCAGCCTGGTCACCGAGGACGACCGACACTACAACGTTCCCGTCGCCGAACTGCACCGGGAGACGGGGGCGGGGGCCACCCCTAGCTGAGAACCACCCAAATCTCAGGAGAGGGGGAAAAACAGCCTTGATATTGTTTTTGCTCATACGGTGGTACCTCTACTTACGAATATTTCAGGTTATGAAGTTCGTAAATTCCGGACTACACTACAAAGCGCACCCACTACTTTTTAGATGGTTTGCCAGTGTTATTCTTACACAAGCCGCGCCCATGTATAAGCTGCATGCGCCCGCGTTAAAACTTGTGACACCATCACAAGTCTAACCCAGAACCAGGCTGTAAGTTCCACGATTGTAACTGGGGTTTTTAAGGATTATTGTTCTATCTTCGTTATTCATTATCCATTATCCGTTATCGGTCAGTTCATAATACGCTACAAAGCCTAGGAGCCGGGACACTTACTCTTAGCCAAAAGGATTGTAACTACATAGATAGCACACAATTCCAGAGTTACAGTTAGCATCATAAATAGAAAATGATACCCGTAATTAACGTGTGACGCAGACTTGTAAAGTCCGGGTCCCGTTGAAAGTAATCCAAGGAAACAAAATGTATATTTCCAAAGTTAAGGGTGGAAAAAATATATATCCACAATTGTCCGCTGCGACAACAGACAGATCTACCGGTAACTCGGCTTTACCCCAATTCCCATCAGCCCGCCCCTTCTTTTTGATTCGTCCGTAGAACACAACTGAATAAATCTCTAAAATAAATACATTACAAAAATATACAGTTGCAAATACATATTATACATGGTTACACATATTTACGAAGAAAAACAGTAAACCGAGAGAGTTTTCGAAGCTTTAATAATAATAATATAACTTTCATCCCAAACCGTGCCTTTGAAAGGTACCAACACGCTAGTAGGATCACGCTCGCAATGTATCAAACGTGCCTGTTAATAGAATGCATCCCGTTATTGTGAATTTCATGGGATGTCCTCCTCAACTTCCTCTTCATAACTAATGCCATCAAGGGCGTCTTCCTCATTATCGGAACGTACCTTAACTTTACAGACAACGTATGCTTAAACTTAGAGGTTGCAGTCTTCCTCTGCGCATGTAATCCACCGGTTCAGATCTCACCTTTTATACTCCAGCGCCGCGGGTGGCCGTTAGAAATATTCCATAAATTGCCCGCTTCGCTGAATAAGCCGCAGGGCTGAACATTTGGGGAAAAAGTAGCGGCTTATAGTCCGGAATTTACGGTACCTTGATGCGAAAATATAGCCTTGAGTTAGGTTGTCGATAATATTCGCCGCTCCCAAAATGACTCCAAACTTGAACTGTCTTGTGGCCTAGAGCATCCCAGCATGCTCTTCGTGTCACCGTTAGAGTTCAGAGACAAAAAAGGAGGAGGAGGCAGCCATCATTCAACCAGCCCAAATAAAAGACATTTTAGCAAAATTCCATGAAGTCTCGTAATATGTAGAAAGGAATCACCCTGAAAATGCGATTTCTCGCGCATTTCTGACAAATTGACAGAAGCCGGCAGAAGCAGACGTCGTTGGATCCGTTTTTCAAGAAACGCAAGATAAAAAGTGAATGAATATTCGTATTATTTCCTTTTATTTATTTTTTGTTTTTTTTACATTTTATGTTTATTGTGCGCTAATCTAATTTCAACATGTTTTATTGAAAAAATATACTCTACTTTTGCGGGGTTTGCAACAAATCAGCACAATTTATATAAAACATGCTACTCCTATAACAGATTAAATTCGTAAGTAGAGGTACCACAATTACGTAATTTAAACTTTGTTTGAGTGTGCTATATACTCAAGGTTTTATGGTAGTATATAACCGTAATTGAGCAATGATTGATCACATCTGCCCAGCTTTTGCTGCAACAGGAATCAAACCCGGATCAGGACAGTGTGAAAGCGTTGCATCGTAACCACTAAGTGACTAGGAGTGTAGATGACGTAGGAAAAGGCATTAAAAATGAAAAAGTGCAACGATGAGCTCAAATTGAATGCCTTTTCCTATCTCATTCAGATCCGTAATGGGTTAGTGAGTACACAGTGGATTTACGCCAGGGGTGGGCAAACTGCGGCCTGCGGGCTTTTTAATCCGGCCTGCCGAAGGTAAATAGTACCAAGAAATTGAATCGCCGGCTTTGTCCCTACTGTCATTTTGTGGCTACTATAGAAATACTACTACTGATATACTACAAAAAATACTAAATGTAAAATTTTCGGCTTAAAGTCAGGGACCTACTAATATGTGATTACTATGCTAAAATATTACTACGCTTTTACAATGATACAGATATCCTACAACAGGAATACTACCTAAATACATTTAAAGAATAATACGGAAATACAACTACAGAAAAGCTACCAAAGTACAACTTTACATAATCCTTTAAAAATAATACGAAAATACTACAATAATCGTACTACAAAAACACTACAGAACTAAATAAAATTTAATTTTTAGAGGGAAAAAAAACTATAGAAATACAACCAAAATACAGCTACAGAATTTTTTCAAAAATACTACCACGAAAAAAACTGCTAAAATCCTACGAGGAATATACAGTAAAAATTCTACTACAGAAATACTACAAAAATGCTACAGAAATGCTACAGAATTATTCCAAAAATACAATTAAAAAAAATAGAACTACAGTAACACTATACAAATTCTGCAAAAATACTACTGGAAAAATACCAGAAAAAAATAAATCTACAGTGATATTAAATATACTAGTAACAGTGCAAAACTAAATATTAAGTGCTTAAAACACGTTATTTTGCTTTAAATGTGAGTATTTCCAAACCAAATTTGATGAAAATAATCCCATTTCAAACAAATATGAAAAGAATTAAAACGTGAAGATTTTGCATGTGTATTCATTCAAAATTTGGCTGTCTACTTTTTTTAACTTAATGCGGCCCATGACTCGTTTGCCCACCCCGTATCAATACTGTGATTTGAGATCTAGTATCACTACACGCCATAATCTGGGTAATTTCTGAATAGCAGGCTGAGGCTTTACACCGAAAAAACGGTGACCAGATGATGAAGTTGCTGTATCTGAGTCACATCAGGAGGCTTCTCCTGCTACTGGTATCCATTGAAACCAGTACCATCTGTTTTTTGTCGGGGAGTTAACCCCCTCAAAAAAACTGCCTGGGATGGGCACCAACAGGCTGTACTTCCCCAAGATGCACCACAGGAAATGTGTTTAAGGGATACACCCACACACCTCCACTGGAATTGTGAATATATTGATTTATGACTTGGAATCCAGACTGCTGTTAAAACATGAAATCAGGTGCTCGCGTCCCATCAGCCTCAGGTTTTATGAGGTTTGTTTTTTTTTGCGAGCAAGTATTGTGCAGAGCGCATTGCCTTTTTCCAATAAAGGAGAAGCGTGTGAGGAGCTCGTTTGCCTCCGTATTGCCTTACAGCTCTAATGCACAAGTGTGAATGAATGTGGACGAGAAATTTGTGAATAAAAGAAAAGCACAACCTCTTCTGTTTGCCTATTTCTTCACGAGTTCTGACATAGCAGCTGAACCTCACCTGTCATGGAAATATACACTACTGTTCAAAAGGCAATTTTCTGATTGCCATTAAAAAGAGTTTAATAAGTATTTTTCAAATGAGTGGTCCAATGTCTGTGGTCCTGTTCCAGGTGGGTCCAAAGTCCGGCCCAGGGCCCAGTTATGGCTCATGGTCCGATTTTTACCGGTCAGAAAATTATTACGATGTCACCCGCCAGTAATATTAACTGCAGTATAAAATAAATTTATCCCCCCCCCAAAAAAAATTCCCCATTTCACCAGATAGTGGCAGTAGCTCTTTAGCCAATACAAGCCGTAATGGTTAGGTTTAGTTGTTTTTTTGCAATTGGAAGATGGAATAAGAGCTTGCTCTGTCCACTCCACGCATCGGCCCGGTATTGCAGTACCTCCGGGATCGGTGCATTCGCATTGATCGCTGCTTGAACCTGTGGCTAGGACCTTGACTCAGCCTCTTGGCTGGGAACAAGTGTCTCGGCCTCTTGGCTTTGCAGTGTATTATGATTTGACTGATAACGGATAATGGATAATTGATAAAGAATATAGAACAATAACCCTCTACAAAACCCCCCCGCCCTTGACTTTCGGAAAATAATTTAGCTCACCCCATTTCTGACATTCATTCATTATCTGCACCGCTTATCCTCAGTAGGGTCGCAGGGGGTGCTGGAGCCCACCCAGCTATCTTCAGGCAGTGGGCAGGGGACACCCTGAACTGCTTGCCAGCCAGTCCACAGGGACAGACAACTCACTCATTCACACCTAGGGACAATTTGGACCTGCCAATTAACCTGACAAGCATCTTTTTGAAATGTGGGAGGAACTGGAGTGCCTGGAGGAAACCCACGCAAGCACGGGGAGAACATGCAAACTCCACACAAGATGTTCGATCTCATGACCTCAGAACTGTGCCGTACACGCGCTAACCACTGCCCCATTCCTGACATGGCGACGGTAAATAAAAAAAGGAAAGTTGACTGTGAGGACCAGTACAAACTGGAGTATTTTCTTTTTTTTTACCAAAATCCGAAACAACTGCTTTCGCCTAATTTGCCAAAAGACTGGCTGTTTTCAAAGAATATATTATCAAGCAGCACTGTCGGAGGAAACATGCTGACTACAAATAGCTAACAGGAAACAGACGCTGTGAAAAGGTGAAGCAACTGTACGCAGTCATAACGCAACAGCAGCACTTTTTCACGAGTCAAATGAAAATGCTACAAAAGAGAGCTAAGAGGTCGCGACGCTAATCACCACTCAATGCAAAACTTTTAATATTGTTCAAAAAAATGCCAGGCTGAGTAGTCGGCTCTCCATTTTACCAAATCTGGCCCACCGCTTTCTAAAAAGTTTGGACACCCCTGGATTACACCCATATTAATCATTTCATTTCTTTGCCCAGTCTCAAAAATATATAGCATTTTCTTTCCCACTCCAAGCCAAACATCTCAGCGTCACCTCTTTACCATAGTTGACACCGGTGTTTTGCAGGTACTATTCAACCAAGCTGCTAATTGAGAACCTGTAACAGTGTTCCCTCTAAGCTGCGCGCGTGCGCAATTGCGCACTGCTCGCACATTCTCAGCGCAGAAGAAAATCTAGCCAGCGCACAAAAATCAGGGCTCAAAATTACTTATTAAGAAGCGACTTAAGTCAAAGTTACAGTGCATGAAGGTCAAAATACACGGATTCCCCTGACGTTGTGTCCTAAATGCGGTATTTTGAAGTCAATGTCGAACGAAGTTGAAAAGTAAAGTTAGTAGAGTTTGTCGAGAACCGGCTTCTTCGGCTCGGCTCACTAAAAGGAACCGGCTCTCTCGGGTCCTAAACGGCTCTTCGGGTTGTTTTTGCTTCTTTAATCCCAACATGACCAAATATTATGTAAAACTATTCACAAAATGACAAAATGAAGAAGGGGGGAATAGAACAAAGGAGACAAAAATACCAAAATGAAAAATAAACACAATGAGACTTCTTTTAAAGCAATTTTTGAAAAAGTAGAAAAAAACACGGAAAAAAGAAGAAAAAGTTTGTGTTGCATTCAAATAATTTCCGATTGTATCAAGTGAATCTTGTTGCCAACATTGTACTTCCACTCAAAAATGTGATTAAGTACAGTTCTGTATCTTACAACCTACTCAATAAGCCCCCAAAAATGTTAATATTATGCGACAAAATATATCAGGAAAAAAAAAAATGGATATCTTGTGAAAGAATTGTAAGAACAAACGACGTTTGTAGGCCGTACAACCTTTGCAAACGTACATGAATCAATTCATTCAAAAGAGAAAAATCATTTTGCATTGCCGGAAACTCAGCAAAATGTAACTTGATGTCAAGTTTTGGGCATGTTTGATAATGAATTATCTTGCCACACTTGGGATTATGGTGGCTCACTGTTGTTTCAAGCGCTGCTCACAGACTGTGTGAACGCTCAGACCCGTAAGGAAAATTACAGGGAACATTGATCTGTAAGGTATCAATTTCTCAAACTAGAAACTGTAACCTACCTGTTTTCTTAGTGGGCCGTGCCTCCCACTTTCGTTTCTACTCTGGTTAGAATAACCATTTTGTGCTGTTCTCTGAAGTGAATAGTACTTACCGTTGAAGGACATCTTCAGTGTCTTGGCAATCTCACTCACAGAATCGCTTTAGAACAATAGACATGTGAGTTTTATTTTACTGGTCATTCTAAAAATTTAATCACACCCACAAATGTGACGCTCCAGAAGCTAGACTAATTTAAAGGAAGGTCAGTTTTACCGGTTGTACCTGCCCAAAAGACAACAGTAAGTAGCCAAAGGATCCTTAGCATAATTTTTTAGCATGAAGCAGTTAGCATTTAGCCGTTAGCATCACTATTTAGCATGTAGCAATTAGCATAACTCAATAACATATACCCATTAGCATAATTTGTAAATATGAAGTCGTTAGCATGTATCCATTAGCATAATTTGTAAGCATGAAGCAGTTACCATTTAGCTGTTAGCATCACTTTTTATCCTTTAACCATTAGCATAACTAACATGTACCATTAGCATAATTTGTAAACATGAAGTTGTTAGCATGTAGTCATTAGCAAATCATTTTAACATGGAACAGTTAGCATTCAGCCGTTAGCATCACTTTGTAGCCTGTAACCATTAGCATAACTCATTAACATGTAACCATTAGCATAATTTGTAAATATGAAGTCGTTAGCATGTAACCATTAGCATAATTTTTTAGCATGAAGCAGTTAGCATTCAGCCGTTAGCATCACTTTTTAGCTTGTATGCATTAGCATAACTCATTAACATGTAACCATTAGCATAATTTGTAAACATGAAGTCGTTAGCATGTAGCCATTAGCATAATTTGTAAGCATGAAGCAGTTAGCATTCAGCCGTTAGCATAACTTTTTAGCTTGTATGCATTAGCATAACTCATTAACATGTAGCTATTAGCATAATTTGTAAATATGAAGTCGTTAGCATGTATCCATTAGCATAATTTTTTAGCATGAAGCAGTTAGCATTCAGCCGTTAGCATCACTTTTTAGCTTGTATCCATTAGCGTAACTCATTAACATGTATCCATTAGCATAATTTGTAAACATGAAGTTGATAGCATGTACCCATTAGCATAATTTGTAAGCATGAAGCAGTTAGCATTCAGCCGTTAGCATCACTTTTTAGCTTGTAGCCATTAGCATAACTCAATAGGTAGCATCAAAAACATGAATTGGAAGACACAGGAAGGATCATTAATAATAAAGCAATTTATTTGCCAAATAAGAATGTCTGTACACTATTTACAAGCACGTGAAGAGATGATTGGCCCAACACAAGAAGGTCAGACTGCGAGGAAAGGGTTGATGCGTGATGAGGAAAGTGGGATTCCCGACCCCTTTGCCTCTGTCACGTTTAGAAAAGAAAACAATTCCCGTGACCTGTTTGGATTTCGAGTTCCGTGTCCGCCCCAGGTGACACTCATTGGATTAACACTCGGATGGATTTTTTTACAACAGGGGTGTCAAACTCATGGTAGAGAAACACACCTATGGGGACTGGACTAGTAGATTAAAGAGAAAGAGAGAGAGAAAGAAAGGAAAGATGGAGAAAAAATGTGATGAGGAAAGCTATAGAAAGTGCAAAAGAGGGAGAAAGAAAAAAGCGAAAAAAGGAGTGAAAGCAAATAAAAGGGGAAAGAGTGAAAGCAAGCTCAAAAGAGTTAAGGGGAGAGAAAGGGTAAAAGAGAGAAAAGAAGAGTGAAGAGAGAAAAAAATAAGATATAAAAAGAGAAATAAAATAGAGATAAAGAAAAAAATAAAGGGAGAGATAAAGGGAGACAAAAAGAGGGAGAATGAAAGAAAATAAAAGGGGAAAGAGCAAAAGCAAGCTCAAAAGAGTTAAGAGAGGGAGAGAAAGGGTAAAAATAGAAAACAAGAGTGAAGAGAGAGAAAAAATGGAGATATAAAAAGAGAAAACTAAAGTGAGAGGAATGGAGAGATAAAGGGGAGACAAAAAGAGAAAGAAAAAGAAAGAGAAAAAGTGAGAGAAAAACAATAGAAAGGTAAAAGAAAAACAAAAGAGAGAGAGTATAGAAAAGGGTAGAGAAAGGGTAGAAGAGAAAACGAGAAATTGAAAATATAAAAATAGAAATAGGAATAAGGGAAAGTGAGAAAAAGGAGAGGAAAAAAATCGAAAGAAAGCAAGAAATAGAAAGATAAAAAAAGAGAGCAAAAAGAATGAGAGAAAGTGATTGTAAGACAGAATGAAAAAGAAAAACAAAAAAGAAAGCAAACTCAAAAGAGAAAGAGTGGAAGAGAGAGAGAGGGAGAGAAAAATAAAGAGAGTGAGTGAGAAAAAGGGAGAAAGAGAACTAAATCCAGTTGTTCTGTGAGCGTCTTTTGGGACATCACGTTGGCCCTGTTAAGATCCCGGGCGGGCCCGATGTGGCCCGCGGGCTGCCGGTTTGGACACCCCCGGAGACGAGGAGTACGATGCGGAAGGAGGAGAATGGGGGCGGCGGAGGGTCTCACTGGGGGCCTTCGTCCTCGCCGTCCACCGGGCTCATGGGGGCCGAGTCGTCTCCTTCCTCCACCAGCTCGTGGGACGCTTCGCTGTGACGCTTCGACGGAGGAGAAGATCAGCGAGAGGTGAAGCCCCAAACTCAAGAGGCGAAGCCCCGAATTCCCCATAGGGATCGACGTCCCGTTTACGAGTCGAATGAGGAAAGGATTCAAAAGCAAAAACTCTGTTTAGAAGAACTAGCTGGGCTATGGCAGGTAGTCCTTAGCATCTGCTCGTTAGCATCTACGTGATGGCATGTAGCCGTTAGCACAAGTCTTTACAATGAAGTCGTAATTATGTAGCTGATAGCTTGGCATTTGCTCGTTAGCATCTACAAGATATCATGTAGGCGTCGACACGACTCTTTACAAAGAAGTCGTAAGCATGTAGCTATTAGCTTAGCATTTGCTCGTCAGCATCTACATGATGGCATGTAGCCGTTAGCACGACTCTTTACAATGAAGTCGTAAGCATGTAGCTGTTAGCTTAGCATCTACATGATAGCATGTAGCTGTTAACACGACTCTTTACAATGAAGTCGTAATCATGTAGCTGATAGCTTGGCATCTGCTCGTTAGCATCTACAAGATAGCGTGTAGCCGTTGACACGACTCTTTACAAAGAAGTCGTAAGCATGTAGCTATTAGCTTAGCATTTGCTCGTCAGCATCTACATGATAGCATGTACCCGTTAGCATGGCTCTTTACAATGAAGTCGCAAGCATCTACTCATTAGCCTGTAGCCGTTGGCCTAAATTGTTAGCAGAGTCATTAGCATGATTCGCTACCATGTAGTCATTTGCATGTAGATGTTAGCATCTATTAATAAGTATTTGGCTAATAACACAAATTGTTAGCATGTAGCTGTTAGCATGAATTCGTTAGCATGATTTCTTAGCATGTGGGCGTTAGCATGAAGTCATGCATGTAGCCATTAGCATGACTTAATTGCATCTACTCGTTAGCATATAGCCGTAAGCCTAAATGGTTAGCATGGAGCCATTAGCATGACTCGCTACCATGTAGTCATTAGCATGTATATATTAGCGTCTTCTAGTTAGAATGTAGCTGTTAGGATATACTCGTTAGCATGTAGCTGTTAGCCTAAATCTTTAGTATTGAGCCATTATCATGACTCGCTAACATGTAGTCATTAGCATGTAGCTGTTAGCCTAAATCATTAGTAAAGCGCTTTGGAAGGTCTTCAGTGACTTGAAAAGTGCTATATGAATGCGGGCATTTTCCCATCACTTCTTTTTTTTCATCTAGTTTCAGTTTTCTGTTCCCTTAAATTGTTAAAAACTTTGTCATGATTATATATTGGACATTGCACTATAAAAGACTTTATACGATTGAATACAAGTTACATTTATAGAGTGCAATGAAGATTTTCACAGAGTAGGCTTAAGTTCAATGACAGGTCACGCTGATCCGAATGCGGAATGTTTTGTCTAGTACTGTTGAAAACAGGACTCTGACGCGGGACGGCGGGCGATGTTTTCAGAGCAAGGCCCTGATGACGTAGAAACGCTCGGTGTTGTTTTTGAGTTTTTCAGACATCGGGACGCTCTTCTCCGAGATGGAGGAGCTCACGTGGGGGCTTACCTGGCACGCCCATGGGAGGAGCCGGCACACCAGCTTGCGGAAAAATGTAGGCCGAGAGAAGAAAGCGAGAGAACGAGGGGGGAGGCTTGACAGAGACTCGAGCGACACTAATTTGGCTAATTCGGCCATATTCGATGGAGTTCACTTAGTTCAATTGTTTAAGAAATTAAATCTGCCATCAAGAAACGAGCGCGCATTTCTAGGTGAATGTAGGTTGTGTTTGGTTAATGGAGTCAGATAACTAATTTGAACAATTTGCTAAACGGTAAATCATAATATTAAAACCTAACATGTCTCATTAATCACACGGTACAAAAAAAATCGAGGATCTAAGTAGTTGCCAACCCTCAATCAATTTTATCGATTAGTTGTTGCAGCGCCAATCAATTTCATGCAAACTTCCCCCCAAAAAAAACAATAATTAACCGATTCTTCGACTAATCGTTTTAACGAACGATGAAAATAATCGGCCGTTGCAACCCCGCACTCTTGCGGACGAAAACGACGCTGACCCCACAAGGGGGCGCTGCTCACCTGTTGCCGATAAACATAGCAGGCCGCTATGGCGACCATGGTGGACTCTCCGATGAAGCCGGCCAGCAGGGAGCCGACTCCCAGCGTGGCCCCGTGTACCCTGCGACGATCCGATAATGAGTGCGGGGGGGACGGCGGCGCAGGGCGGGGCCCGCGATCTTACCTACCCCATGTAAGGCAGCACCACCAGGCTGGTGATGAGGACGATGATGCGCAGGACCGAGCTGGGGGCCAAAACGAAGGTCTTCTTCAGGGTCATCAGCCAGCCCGTCAGGTGAGCCCGGACTGTCACTAAAAACAGTGTAAAGCGATATTGTTACATCCAGGGTATCGAAAGTTGACACCCCCTATCAAATTTCAAAATTTGAGGGACCCTAATTTCTCCTCATGTCGATATTCTCCCTACCGTATAAACTGGATTTACAACTATCACCAAAAATGCTGAAATTAGGGAGTCATCTTATATGCATATTTTGTGGTGTGTCATGAGTGGCAAATGGTAGGCTGCATGTTGGGAGGTGGGCGTGGCTTATAAAGAAACAACAAACTCATCGGAAATTAATAGACGACAGAATTTACGGTAAAGCTCTGCCCAATTTTGGTCTTTTAATTTGTTCATTTATGTCTGCAATATGTGGCACGGCGGATGAGTGGTTATGGGTCATGGGTTCGAATCCAGCTACCAGCCTTCCTGTGCAGAGTTTGCATGTTCTCCCCGCGGCACTCTGGTTTCCTCCCACATTCCAAACATGCATGTCAGGTTAATTGGCCGGTCCAAATTGTCCCTACGTGTGAATGAGCAAGTGCATTGTCTGTCTCTGTGTGCCCTGGAACTGTCTGGCAACCAGTTCAGGATGTCCCCTGCCCACAGCCCGAGGACAGCTGAGATGGGCTCCAGCACCCCCGCGACCCTACCCAGGATAAACGGTGCAGATAATGGATGGATGGATGTTTGCAGTACACCATAACTGGCGAAAAAAATAAAGGGGTATCCAGAAATGCAGAAGGAGATCTTTGAGTGGTATGAAGCCCGGAGACAAAATGGATATGGAGTGTCTCGGCAGAGTGTTGGTTGGCAAGCTTTTAAGATTGCACAAGGCAAGAAATATGAGGGATTTACTGCTTCCACATAATAGTGTACACGTTTCCTTTTGTTTTTTTTGCGGCTATTTTAAAGCAGTTTAAGGGACGTCGACTTCCATGTGGGTATATTGGGTATATTGGGTAAATTGAAACTAGCTACTTATTTACAGAGTAACACGCTACATCTTGGAGTCAGTCATCTGGGGGGTAACTGAATTACTTTTCAAATGAAGTAACTAATACCTAACATTCCTTTTTTTCGGTGGAACGTCGGACACTTCCCAGGGGTGAACAAACTGAGGCGCAGGCCACATTGGGTTAAAAAATTGGGAGGTGGGTGGGGCCAGGATATAGATCCGTATTCACCTCAGCAATACACGAGGACCAAAGATAATGGAAGTAATCCAAATTTTCTGTTGTTGCTCCCACTTTATTTTTAAATCCATGTATATTGGTGCGTGTGTTGGTGTGTTTTAAGGCTGAAGTAGTAGGAGTGTTGCAATCTGGCACTATTCTCCACGATAGTGTTGCCCGGGCGCTAGAAACATAGGGCTCACATTTTATGCTACGCAGCCCTCGTATGGAATAAACTTCAAATCTTAGAACAATAGACTGTCAAGTTTTACACAAGGTTCTCTTTTTCTGGCTACTCTGAAAGTTTAAACCCAGCCACAAATGTGATGATGCTCCAGATACTTGACGAGCTCAAAGGGAGGTCTGTTTCATAGCTTCTTTGTGCTAAAATCATTGTTTCCTGATAATCCATTATCCTTTAACGCAATTGAAAAAAAACAGTGCTTTTCCCCAAGATTTTTTAAGTGTCCCCAAAGTTTTGAACTGCAGTGTACAAATGCACCCGAAATTATCCCTCTATGCCCCTTCTAAAAACCATAAAAAAGGATGTCTCTTGAATTTTTTTCAATGTTGTCCAGGGGATGTGAAAATGATCGTGATTCCTAACCTGGAAGCGGGAAGAAAGAGAAAATGCGGAGCGGAACCACGCAGAGCACGGCAAAAGGGTAGTCCACGCCGATGATGTCCACCAGGATCTTCTCAGACACGTGGGGGCTCCAGAAGACCACGAAGCAAAGCTGCAACCACCCAAAAACAGACAACCCGACAAATCAGCCGTCAGTCGCTTCAGGCAAGATTGTTAGATCGTCCGTTTTTTTTTAAAGTCGATCGATTCCGTCGAGTTTCCAAAAATCTAACATTGATCCGTGAATTACTTCGGACCGGGGAATACAACTGTTGAATTGAAACAAAGCATAGTGATTTCTGCCAAGTGCTCTGAATGTCAAAGTGAAGAAAATCGGTGACTATGGTAGCCAAATGCCTTGTCATCTAATTAGTTACGCGCATGAATGGATGAACCACATTGTCCCTATGTTCCTATCTCGGTTTTGGCAGAATCACCAGGGAAATGTCTAAGAAAAATAACACACTGGGGCGAGATTACGACTTTCCTTCGTGGACTGCGTTTAGAGCTTTCAATCTCTATCAACTAACAGAGACGCCAAACTGCTACGGATATCATCATACATAAACGCTTGTATTCTTTCTAATAAGAAGTGTTGAATATTTTTTGTGCCGGCAGTTGAAAATTTTTGGGCTATAATTTCCAAATATGACATCACTGTTTGGTCTGATAGGGGTGATTGCTTGAGGCGCCCGCCTCAGTCTAAAGATTTCATGTAAGTGCAACCGAATTATTGATTAATTTATTGCGGACTGATTCATTATTTTCAAATTAATTCCTAATGTTTTTTGAATATCCTTTTTTGAGGAGAAAATTTGAAAAATATGTATAAGAATAGAAGAATAGAATAGAAGAATGTTTTTATCTAAGCCATTTGTGGGAAATACAATTTGGCCCAAATTGTCGCTTACAACGTTTCGTTTGAGCTGAGAAAAAGTGAGACAAAATTTTATACTGCTACATATCTGGAGCTGTGACTAAAAATAGTGTGATAATGAGACAAGATAGAATGCCTTTTCAGGTGTCATCTGCATCCCTAGTTGTCTAGTGGGTAGGATCCGGCACTCTCCTCGCCGCGATCCGGGTTCGATTTCCGTTGCATCCAATGCTATGTAACATCTATCCATGTCACTAGCGGCCTGGTGGTTAGGATTAGGTTGCTCTTAGTACAGATGCTGCCCTACTTACGAACAGGATAGGTTCCGGACGATTGTTCGCAAGTTGAATTTGTTTTTAAGTTGCTTCGATGCTATATTTTGTATGTTTAGGGTTTAAAGATGAATAGAGTAAAGTTTAACTTACTTATAGAAGATGGGCTTCAAGAGTTAGACTACTTCCTCCTCCGTGGTAAAAAGTGGAGGGAAAAAAAAGCGATCCAACCATTTTTTCAACCGCATCAAGCTTTCTTATTCCACTTTCATTTCAAAAGAAACGTCTTGCCTCTTCTTTACAGTTTACACCAACCATATTGAATGGATGCACGAGATATTAAACAATAAAATTGTCAAAGTTCTTAGCGAACTGGAGATACAGTATAGCACAGGTGTCAAACAGGCGGCCCGCAGGCCAGATCAGGCCTGCTAAGGGATTGGATCCGGCCCGCGAGACAACACTCAGAGAAGCGCAAGAGAAAAACAAGCTGCAGGTTGAAAGCCAGGTTCCTCTCACAAAGACACTGTACTTGTATATTTATTTTCTCTCTCTCTCTCTCTCTCTCTTTCTCACCCCTTTTCTCCCACTCTGTCTGTCTCTTTCACTCTTGGTGTCTCTCTTTTCTCCTTCTTTGTTGCTCTTTGTCTCTTTCTCTCTCTGTGTCTTTTAACCTCTTTTGCTCCAACTTCCTTTTTTCATTTTCTCTCTTTTCTCTTTCTCTCTTCCTACCCTTTGCGCTTTCCTTTCTCTTTCCTCTCCTTCTGTCTTTCGATTTCTCTTTGGATTTCTTTCTTCCTCTCCCTTTCTTTTCCTCCTCTCTCACAACTTTTTATCTTTTGTTTCTCACGCTCTCTCCCTCTCTCTATTTTTCTTTCTTTGTCCCGCCCTCTCTCCTTCTCCCACCTCTTTCTTTTATTTCTTTATCTCTCTTTTTCTTTCTCTTTAATCTACTAGTCCGGCCCCCGACAAAATGTTTGTTCTATTGTGTGGCCCCCGAGTTAAAATGAGTTTGACCCCCCTGCAGTGTAGTATGTTTTCACACTAGGAGGAGGAAGCCGGATTTATTGTTCGGGGTGGATGCTGGGTGACCTCTCACAGCTCCACACGGTGGTCAGAAGCACGACAAAATCTAACTTAAAGCAATGTTCGGATATATTTCCACCTCTTGAAAAATTTTTTCGTATCTACAGTTTTTCGTAAGTCGAATGGTCGGAAGTATTGCTATATGTTCTATCCCTGTTTCACCCATGGTTAAGCAATTGAGGTCAGAACCAAATTTATTAATTGATCAATAGTAGGACAAATATGATAACGCATTTCAATTTGGTCAATTTGGGGATTTTGGATGCGGCTTATTGTCCCAAGTGAGCTCAGTCTGCCGTACTTCTAATTACAGCCAGAAGGTGGCAGAGATGAGGAGCTACGGCGGAATTTACAAAAGGGAGGCGTGGTGGACAAGTTGCAGCCTGAAGAATCGCATGCATACCTTAAAAGGGAGGTAAACCTTTTTTGTTTTTGCTGTGGTGAAGTTGAAACTTGATGAGTTTAAAGCGGAAGAAAAAAAAGTCTCGTCGACTCCACCTGCTAAAGTCGTGTGTCAAATGATACTTTTTCTGCTCCGTGACAGAACCAGTTTTTCGCGCGTACCTCTTCTGAATAACACGGGTGTAATCCAACACCTCACGGTACATCCAGGCAAGCCCTGTGACCGATTTGGGCGCCCGCTGGTCACATGATGAAATGGCACGCTGACCTTGTTGTCTCATATTTGCTTCGGTCTTACTGGAGTTGCTTTTGACTACTCTGCATTTTTGGAGGGGGAGGGGGCTGACAACCGCGCTATGAAACAACGGGCCGAGGTCTGGTTACACTGTTAATCCCCACCTTACCGCTATTACTTCTATGTTTTCCAAATTGGAGTGGGTATAAAATCTAAATTTCCAGGATGTTTTTATCTCCTATTTTTCTTTTTTTAGTTCCTCATTGAGCAAGCATAAACAATTCTAAAGTTTGCTAGCAAATTAGCCTTCATACAGTGGATTAAAAGCAGACCTTGCGTATCATGGCAGTATCTCAGTGACGCGCCAACATTTAACAGTCGGGCAGTTGGACGGAACAAGCAACGTTGATTATACTCAGTGAAAACATACAGGGAGAAATCAACACAGCCCATAAGATCATCGGCTGCTCTCTTTCTGTAGCACTATTTTTTTGCAGTATTACCATATTCTTTCTGTAGTGTTGTTTTGTAGTTTTACCTTAGTATTTCTGTAGTAATTTTATAGTCTTACTGTAGTATTTTTTTTGTAATTATACTGTAATTCCTTTGTAGTATTGCTGTAGTGTAGTGTTTTGCAGTATTATTCTAGTATTTTTGTAGTATTACTCTAGTATTTGTGGTGAAGTATTACTATACTTTTGGTGGTATTTCCATAGTTGTATTTTCAAATTATAGTTTTAATGTAGTATTTTTGTAGTATTTCCATAGCTGTAATTTTCTATTATGGTTATACTGTAGTATTCTTGTAGTATTTCCACAGCTGTAATTTTGTGATGTAGTATTACTATAGTACTTTTGCAGTATTTTTGTAGAATTACAATAATATTTTTAAGTATTACTACATTATTTTTGTAACATTACTATAGTATTTTTGGTAGTATTTCCATAGTTGTATTTTTCTATTATAGTTTTACTGTAGTATTTTTGTATTATTTTTACAGCTGTATTTTTGTGTTGTAGTATTACTATAGTACTTTTGTAGTATTTTAAGGAATTAAAATAATATTTTTAAGTATTACTACAGTATTTTGTAGTATTATTATAGTATTTTTGGTAGTATTTCCATAATTGTATTTTTCTATTATAGTTTTACTGTAGTATTTTTGTAGTATTTCCATGGTTGTAATTTTTGATTATGGTTTTACTGTAATATTTTTGTAGTATTTCTACAGCTGTAGTTTTGTGTTGTAGTATTACTATAATACTTTTGTAGTATTTTTGTAGAATTACAATAATATTTTTAAGTATTACTACAGTATTTTTGTAGTATTACTATAGTATTTTTGGTAGTAATTCCATAGTTGTATTTTTCTGTTATAGTTTTACTTTAGTGTTTTTGTAGTATTTTCACAGCTGTAATTTTCTATAATGGTCTTAACTGTAGTATTTTTGTCGTATTTCTACAGCTGTAATTTTGTTTTTAGTATTACTGAAGTTTTTTTTGTAGTTTCACTGTCGTATTTTGTTTTCTTGTTTTGGTTTTGAATATGTATTCCCTGCAAGGAAAAAATAGAATAGGGTAGGTGCTTAAAAGCTTCAGCTTTAGTGTACTCACTTTAGGCATATGTTTATGTTTTGTATCATTGTAATGTACAGCTGTTTTTTGTGCAAATATTTGGATGTTTCCTTTTGTTAATTAGTGGTTCATGTTGTTTTTTGTGTTGTGCCACAAAAAAACCCAAAAAAAACCGTGAGACTTGATGTGCTTCAGTGGGTTAGAAATAGCTTGGTTCCTGTAAAGCCCAACCAATTGAGGCTGTGGAAGTTGAGGAAACATTCCAAAAAGAAATCTTACCGTGAGCGAGAGTGCCAGACAGCAAAATGTAAACTTCTTAATATGCGACTTGGTCACGGACGAGCTGGCGTTTAACTTGTTGCTGGGATTGTTCTGGCGAGGGATGGAGAGCAGACGTGAGCAGAACTGGCTCCGGTCGACGCCATAGCGCACGTGTATTTACCTTGTCGAAGGCCGGATACACGGCTCGGAGTTCGGTTAGCCAGCCGTAGGGCATGTGACCCACCGGGTACGTTGCAGTTAGCACGGCCACCGCCTGGTAGGACAAGAAAGGGAAACAGGTTATAATACCGGGGAAGCAGCCATAAGAAAAACGAAACAAAACAAGGTAAATCAGTGTAGATGTTGCAATATAATTAAATATTCTCGACAACAGTGTACAGCTGATTAAAAGCCTCATGCTCAAATTTAAGAAGGAAACTCAATTTTGTATTTGAACAAGACCGAAGTTTTATCTCAGTGCAGACCGGTGGCCAACCCCGTGGGAAATTTTGCATCGATGCCTTTGGCTGCAGAACGCCAGAATGGCGCCGTGCCCCTGCACGCCTGTAGCCGTTCTCAGATCGACTGCAAGTTGTTTACATATTCGCTACTATGTTGAATGAAAACGTGAATGAGGGCTGCGTTGTGTAAAATATAATATTCCTAGATGACAGCACTAGGGCCACGACACTGTGGAGAATAGTGCCAGATTGCAACACAGATGTGGTTTGTGTGCTGTAGTCACTGGTGGTTGTCATGGTGACGGACCAAATTTCATTTGTTCTTCAACGGTTAAAGGAAACTCCAACGACCTGACAATGACCTGATGATATGGAAAGAGAACAGAAGCTTCTCATAAATAACTTCCACTGCTTTTCAATTTGGTTATATGAATTGAGGAATTGATTTGTGGATGAAAGGTTTGAAATATTGCGAGTACAGAGTCAATATTGAATACACAGGAAAAACATTGGGTATGATATTATGCATTGAATAGTCTTATTGATTCTCGGCTTTGCACGTGCGACATTTGGCTGTGCATGAGGTAACATATTGGAAAATTGAACAAGTTCTATTTTAACTCCGAGCCATATGTACAGTATTTTCCGCACTATAAGGCGCACCTAAAAGCCTTTATTTTTTTCAAAAGCTGACCATGCGCCTTATAATACAATGCGCCTTATTTATGGATCAACATTAAGTTTTCCAACTAACTTGCAGCCGCCGACTCGATTTTCCCCCGAACGCCAAGTAGTACGCGGTGGATGGTGGGATTTATTTACCGGCGTTTCATTGGCTAACCAATGTGTCAATCATCAGTTGAATCGATCACTATTGGCTAAAGTTATTCGGAGGTCAAGAGGCGGATCCTTCTTATCATTTACAGACTGCCATTGGCTCAAACGGCAAACAAAGCCTGCAATTGGCCGAAAAAGATGTGTCAATCATCAGTTGAATCGATCACTATTGGCTAAAGTTATTCGGAGGTCAAGAGGCGGATCCTTTTTATCATTTACAGACTGCCATTGGCTCAAACGGCAAACAAAGCCTGCAATTGGCCGAAAAAGATGTGTCAATCATCAGTTGAATCGATCACTATTGGCTAAAGTTATTCGGAGGTCAAGAGGCGGATCCTTTTTATAATGTACAGGCTGCCATTGACTTAAACAGCGAAACAAAGCCTGCAATTGGCCAAAAAAGATGAATGCGTATAGCATGTGGCCGATGGCATAGAGAAAGCATTTTTTTCTATTCTGTATTTGTAAATATTGTATTCTCCTGGATTTACTACCCTCACGGATATAAGAGGACATTGCCTGCACATTATTATGAACACAATGACTTCGGTGAGCTATTCCCGGTTTTATATTGTTTTGTTTCAGACTGAACTCGATGTTTCTGTGATAAGCGGTGCAGATAATGGATGGAATGGAGTGTCTATTTTTAAATTAAACTCAATTCCAAGTGTTTATTGTCATATGCACAGTAAAGTTGCGAGCGAAAAAGAAAATAGATACGAAGGAATGGTTATCATTTCTTGAATCCCAAGACTTTAACCTTCCGAATGATGGAACGATGCATTTGAGTGACATCTTACGGACACCGCATTCGCACGTGTTCTCGACACGTATTTGCGTCTTTGCAAGCTTTGGGAATGTTAAGGGGGTAATAAGTTGGACTGAACTATCTGACTGTTTTGTCCACGTTCCCATTGTAGCGCCTTATAATCCGGTGCGTCTTATATATGTCAAAAATAGGACCAAAATCTATTTTTTCGGGGTGCGCCCTATAACCCGGTGCGCCTTATAGTGCGGAAAATACGGTAGTCATAAAAAGAGCTATATATGGCTCTTGACCCATATGTAATCACGAACAGAGCCACAGATGGCTCGCAAGCCATATGTAGTAACGAAAAACAGCCATATATGGCTCACGAGCCATATGTACTCATGAAAAGAGCCATATATGGCTCGCAATCCATATGTACTCACAAAAAGAGCCATAAATGGCTCGCGAGCCATATGTACTCACTAAAAGAGTCATATATGGCTCGCAAGCCGTATGTACTCATAAAAAGAGCCACATATGGCTCGCGAGCCATATGTACTCATGAAAAGAGCCATATATGGCTCGCGTGCCATATGTACTCATGAAAAGAGCCATATATTGCTCGCGAGCCAATGTAATCACGAAAAGAGCCACAAATGGCTCGCAAGCCATATGTAGTCACGAAAAAGAGCCATATATGGCTCATGAGCCATATGTACTCATGAAAAGAGTCATATATGGCTCGCAAGCCATATGTACTCACAAAAAGAGCCATAAATGGCTCTCGAGCCATATGTAGTCACTAAAAGAGCCATATAAGGCTCGCGAGCCATATGTAGTCACGAACAGAGCCACATATGGCTCTCAAGCCATACGTAGTCATAAAAAGAGCCATATATGGCTCGCAAGCCATAAGTACTCATAAAAAGAGCCATACATGGCCCGCGACCCATATGTACTCATAAAAAGAGCCATAAGTTCCCGACCCCTGTTATAGAATATCAAAAACAGTAATAATATACACGTTCATCAAAGCTGTGATGGCAATTTCACAAGCATTCTTAAAGCCCTAATGTGTAATAGTTGACTACTAGATGGCACTCAGTTGTCTGGTAGAGGGTGAAGGCCGGTGATACACGGCAGAGCGTGGCGGCAGGATGCCAAAAGAATATGGCGCCAATCCAAGGCGGCATTCCACAGTTAAAGAGATATACAAATTCCTCGACCTATGATTTTTTTTTTTTTTATAGAAAAGAAACATTGAATGATTGTTTGTGTATTTTTGCCCAGTATTCAAAATCTATGCTTTCCAATAGGAGGCAATAAATATCACACACCGTCCCTTTAATTAGGATATCAAATAAACACATGGCAAAACATATATATATATATAAATTACCACATAAATGACTAAGTTGACATGACGATAAAATACCTTGTAATGATACAGAACATAAGAGTTTAATGAAACGACAATATAGCCTTTAGGAGAAATATTAAAGCAAAATAAATTAATCAAAATAATGCAAGATTTTTAAAGAGTCCATAGAAATGCTATAACACCTAATTATTTTTTACATGATTGATAATAGAAGTGCCAGATGTATCGCTGAGGATAGCCTTAGCCGGGTGGTTCCCAAAGTGGGCGGTACTGCCCCCCTGGTGAAGGTGGAACGATCTGGGGGGGCGGTGAGGAAGAAGGGGGCGGTAGGGGGGTGGCAGTCCGAAGTCGAAGTCAGAAGTTTGAACGTTTGTTTGACGATTTGTACACAACACGTTAAGGCTGCACGATTAACCGAAATCGCCATGTGACATAGTGCAGCTGTGAAAGCGCAAAGCACTGCGGGTTTTCAAGGTTTTGTCGTGAGTGACGGAGTTTTGGCCAACCACAATTGTTACTGTTCGAGTTTTAAAAGCGCCGACCAATCAGAGGCAAGTTTTTATAATAGCACAAGCCAATAGACGCGATTCAAAGTTTGCAAGATCCACACTATGCCACACCTACCGTGTGAGCTCATTGAGTGTCATGGCAGACTCTGTAAACATAGTCCCAGAGTCAACGAACGAGAAGGAAACAAAGCTTCCACCAAAGAAGGACGGTACATCACTTGTTTGGACCTATTTAGGTTTTGACGAAGCGTACGTGGAACAGAAGAAAACGCCTGTTCCAGAATTCCAGAGGAAACACAAGTCATTTGTACTAGAACCATAAAAATTGGGGGCGCCAGCCTGCAAAAGTTTGGGATCCATTGCCTTAGCCTGATTGCTAGCCGGGTCAGGAGCAGGCTAGCTTTAAATATAAATCTTGGGGCTAAATTCAGCCGAGACACATATCCTTATCGTTTTTTCCTCAACTTGCTTTCATGCAATACACCCCCCGAGGTTTCCCTAACCCCTTGCTAGACGATTCACCTACCAACACACTAAACTAGATAACCAGGGTTGGGTAGGGTTACTTTAACTTGATTACTTTCAATTACTTTTGGATTACTCCAATACCAAATGTGCTAATAAAAGACAAAAGAAACTAAATATGAATACAATTATGACTCACAACACGTGGTAGGCTTTCTCTCCTGGCTTTGATCTCTTTGATCTCCGGCAAAACTAACATAAAATGCGACAGAAACAAAATGAAAATAAATCCAAACAGCTTGCCAACCTCATTTTTGCTGTTCCATGTATTCCGTTACTTCCCAAGCCTGCACAAAATTGAGTCATTTTATTCATATTTAGTTTCTTTTGTCTTTTATTAGTTTATTTGGTATTGGAGTAATCCAAAAGTAATTGAAAGTAATCAACTTAAAGTAACCCTATCCAACCCTGGAGATAACAAGGGAAGCAGTGGCTGTGTACAGTAAGTGAGGTATTGTTGATGTTATTGTAATGCCTGCATGCAGCCAGGGAGCAAACAGGAGAGCAGAACAGGTAGCATTGCGTTGTCCCTTATTTCCAGGCCGTTCCAACAGAACGGCTTTGTGGTCCATGTTTGGCTGCACACTTGCTAGAAAGCCCCGGAGGGAGTCGGTTGACATTTGCACAGGGCATCTAAATTTTGAGGAGCTCAGGCCATCCGACCGCCAAACATGTTTGTGAGCAAATAGCTCTCTGTTTTTCATCTAACAACGGCAGCCAATCACAGACAACTTGCAAGAAATGCTGCCACCTCCCCTTGGGAGCACAAGGTAGTCCCTAAAAACATCTAGGGTTGGAAATCCAAAATGTTGAAAGAGCCATATTGGATGCTTTGAACCGCTAAAAAAAATAAAAGCGTGAAAAAGTATGTGCCCCCTTCCTGATTTCTGTTTTTTTTTTTTTTTGCATCTTTATCACTCGCTAAAGCAGGGGTGTCAAACAGGCGGCCCGCGGGCCGGGTCAGGCCCGCTAAGGGATTGAATCCGGCTCGCGCGAGAACGCTCAGAGAAGCGCAAGAGAAAAACAAGCTGCAGGTTGAAATAGGTCAACTTGATGTTGCCAAAGCCAGGTGCCTCGAACAAATGCTGTACTTGTATTTCTTTCTTTTTCTGTCACTGTCTTTCTTCCTCCCTTATTCTCTCACTTTCTATCTCTCTCTCTCTCTTTTCCTCCCTTTTTCACTCACTTTCTATTCGGCTCGCTACAGTTTAGCTGCACGGGTCAGGTGTATCAACATTTCGTTCTGTGCGCATTGTTACAAAGAATGACAATAAAAGTCAATTCTATTCTATTCTATTATTCTATTCCTCTCTCTTTCACTCTCTCTGTCTCTCTTTTTTGTCCTTTTTGTCTCTATCTCTCTGTGTCTTTTTACCTTCTTTTGCTCTCTCATCCTTTTTTCATTTTCTCTCTTTTCTCCCTCTCTCTTGCTTTCTCCTTCACTATTTCTTTCATTCTCTCCTCTTTTCTCTTCTCTTTCTATTTTTCTTTGGATTTCATTCTTTCTTTTTCTTTCCCCCACTATTTCTCTGTTTATCTCTTTTGTTTCGCAAGCTCCCTCTCTCGCTCTTTTATCTCTCTCTATCTCTCTCTCTCTTTCTTTGTACTACCCTCTCTAATTTTCTCTTATTTGTTTCTTTTTTTTCTTTCTCTCTAATCTACTAGTCCGGCCCCTGAGAGAATGTTTGTTCTATCATGTGGCCCCCGAGTTTAAATGAGTTTGACACCCCTGCGCTAAAGACTCAAAGCATAGGATTTTAATGTCACATTTACGATCAAAACATTTACGATAATCGGTAATGAGTCTTTTACAATGCTGTGGAGGGCTTTGGGCCATATTCGAGGCTTTTCTGGCATGAACTGCCCGTTTAAGGTCACACCACAGCAGCTCACTTTGATTTAAGTCCAGACTTTGACTTGGCCAATCCAGAATCTTAATTTTGTTTCAGTTTTTGAGTCATTCAGAGGTGGTGTTGCTGGTGTTTCGGATTATTGTCTCGCTTCGTGATCCAAGAGTTTGAGGGCACCAGCTTATGGCCGGACGTTTTCCTTCAGTATCTTCTGGTAAAAACCAGAATACATTATTCCGTCAACCACAGCAAATTGTCCTGGTACTGAGGCAGCAAAGCAACTCCAGATCATCACACTGCTTGACTGTTGGCGTCAGTTTCTTTTTTGTCAAATCCTGTGCCATTTTCACGCCAGATGTAATCGGCTGCACACCTTCCGAAAAGTTCAATTTTGACTCATCAGTCCACAGAATGTTTCTCCAAAAGCCTTGAGGATAATCAAGATGCTTTTCAGCAAAAGTGAGACATCTCTGTGTTCTTTTGTGATAGTGGCAACTCTCCCATAGAAGCCGTTATTGTCCAATTGTCTTTCTTATATTGGAGTCATTTACACTGACCTTAACTGAGGCCAATAAGACCTGCAGTTGCTTGGATGTTTTTTGAGGTTGTAGCCTGCTTCACGTTGTCTAACAGATTCAAATTCAGGTATTTCTTGATTCAACACAATAGCCATCAGTTTTGGGCGTGGTATGTGGAATTTAATTGAGCTTTCCCAAAACTGTGGTTAGTCAAAGTTATTTTGTGATTTAACAAGGAGTGGCAAGATAGGCCCCAAATCAATTTTGTGCCTTGATAAATGGAATACTCCTTTTAAAACAGAATTTTGTATTTTCTTGGATTGTCTTTGTTATAGCAAAATTGGTTGAATGATCTGAAACCTTGGTAAAGATAAATATGCAAAAACCACAGAGTTCAAAAAGGGGGCAAATAGTTTTTCACGACACTGTAAGCCTTATAAGGACGGTAACACCCATCCATCCATTATCTGCACCGCTTATCCTCAGTAGGGTCGCGAGGGTGCTGGAGCCCATCCCAGCCATCCTCGGGCAGTGGGCAGGGGACACCCTGAACCGGTTGCCAGCCAGTCGCACGGCACACAGGGACAGACAACTCACCCGTTCATTCACACCTAGGGACAATTTGGACCGGCCAATTAACCTGACATGCCTGTTTTTGGAATGTGGGAGGAAAACGGAGTGCCCGGAGGAAACCCTCCGCAAGCACGGGGAGAACATGCAAACTCCACACAGGAGGTTTGATCTCATGACTCAGAACTGATAGAATCAATATATATAACAAATGAGTATCTCTCAGCTCCAAAAAGGTTGGCAACCCCTGACTTAAACGGTATCTGATACTTTTTATCACCTGGGAGTGGTGATAATGTCTGTCCACCCAAACAAAGGGGGAAGGAGTTGCGATATGAACACCATCTTTCACAGTCAGTCAGGTACGTTACCCTAGATGAGAAAAATGTCTCAAAAAGCTGACTCAGCGCTTTCGGTTTGGCTTATGTTGCATTTGTTTTCCCCCAGAAAGACATTCCACTCTCCCAGGCCAGAACAATATTAAAAATCAACAACATTTTAGGATTTTAGTATCTTTCTGGACTCCGTCTTACTCTTTTTTGCGTTTTGCATTCTCCTGTACTGGTGACCCAGCCAAAAAGGGAAATGCCACCCAAAAATGGTTTTGCGTCCAAACACGAGTGACGATGTAATGGTGCACATTCATTCTAGTTATTTTTGCTTCGAGTGTCATAGGCTTCTGTCAGCATCAATGTTCCCTCTAATTTTCCACGGGTCTGAGCGTTCACACAAAGTCGGTGAGCAACGCTTGAAACAACAGTGAGCCACCATTGTCCCAAGTGTGGCAAGATAATTAATTATCAAACAATAATTGGAAATGCAACACAAACTTTTTATTCTTTTTTTGGGTGTTTTTTTTCTACTTTTTTTTTAATTCTTCTAAAAAAAAAAAAATCTCATTGTGTTTATTTTTTCCGAGCTCTTGCTTTTTTCTTTTAGTTCTCTATTTACTTTTTTCCTACATTTCTTTTTTTTTCTTTTTTTTCTGGCTTTTTTTCCTAAATTTTTCCTTCTTTTTTTCTCTTCCTTTTGTGTCTTTTTTTCTCAGCTTTTCACTACTTTTTCATCTCATCTCATCTCATCTCATCAGCCGTACCGCTTATCCTCATTAGGGTCGCGGGGGGGCTGGAGCCCATCCCAGCCATCTCCGGGCAGTGGGCAGGGGACACCCTGAACTGGTTGCCAGCCAATCGCAGGGCACACAGGGACAGACAACTCATTCGCTCATTCACACCTAGGGACAATTTGGACCGGCCAATTCACCTGAAATGCATGTTTTTGGAACGTGGGAGGAAACCGGAGTGCCCGGAGGAAACCCACGCAAGCACGGGGAGAACATACAAACTCCGCACAGGAAGTCTGGAGCTGGATTTGAACCCACGACAGGTTCCCATGACATGAACTGTGCCGCACAAGCGCTAACCACTGCGCCGCCGTGCTGCCCCCCACTACTTTTTCATTTTGGTATTTTTTTTATTTTTTGTTCTATTCCCCCCTTCTTTTAGGTGATTTTGTGCATAATTTTACTTAATATTTGGTCATGTTGGGATTAAAGAAGCAAAAACAACCCGAAGAGCCGTTTCGGACCCGAAAGAGCCGGTTCCTTTTTAGTGACCCGAGCCGAAGAAGCCGGTTCTCGATATACTCTACTAACTATACTCAACTTCGTTCGACTTCAAAATACCGCATTTAGGACACAACGTCAGGGGAACCCGTGTATTTTTACCTTCATGCACTGTAACTTTGACTTAAGTCGCTTCTTAATAAGTAATTTTGAGCCTTCATTTTTGTGCGCTGGCTAGATTTTCTTGTGCGCCGAGAATGTGCGAGCAGTGCGCAATTGCGCACAGCTTAGAGGGAACACTGGTCAGCATCCTTCACAAGTAAGCATCTGTTCAATACGGTACCTGAAGATAGAACCCGCCTTTTTGCAATACATAAAAAATAGTATTGTAAAAGCGTTCCCAGGTCAGGATATTCAAGATTTTATTTTTCAAGTCCAAGCATATTCATTTGTATTACCCCTTAATCACAAAAAGTCTAAAAGGGTTCCACAGACCACTATTACAAAATTCCCTGATCTGAGACTTTCTCAAGGGCTTTTGAGTCAAATGAAAGAAGCATTCATACCTCGGTAGCCTCTGTGGTCCCCTTAAGGTCTCTGGACACAAACAGGTTGACAATGGGCCGGCTGATGCGTTGGGTTGCCAGGATAAGTGCCAGTGGCCACCAAAAGCTCAGCATCTTCTTGACGGTGGCGTCCCCCTGCCAGCAAACAAAACAGTCAAAGGCCCACTCGCTGTTGCTCCTCTTTGCAAAAACAGGCCATGATGACTTACCCCGACATCAGGGCCGCTAGAGTCCGGGATGGTGTCGTGAATGTTGCAGTAGTAGCCCAGCCCCACCATACTGAAGCGGACCAGGGCACCCATGTAGAGTGAAAGGATGGGAATGAGGAGGGGCTCTATGCACTCGAGGTTGCTGTGCAACAGGATGGCCACAAACACGATCTGAAGCAGAGCACACGTCCACCACACATCTTGAACCAATGATAGCCTTAGAAGACGGACGGCAGCTGTGTTCTAATACTTTGCCTGTGATTGCTTACACATGCTGCAAGGCGCTCGTACTGTAAATTCCAGACTAAAAGCTTTTTACGAAGCTGCTGGAAACATTTATGAGGATGTTTTTGGCAACATTATTCACATACTTAGAGCAAAACGCGAGGTTTAAGAGTTTTTTATGGAATATTTACAACATACTCACGATACTTAAACGTTTTGCCCACAAATTAAGTCCTCAGTTTATACATCCAGATTGAATTGGAGTGGAAGTTAACCATCAAAATTGCTACTCTTCTCCTTCATCGGCATAAATGCTAGGTCACTGAAGTTTTCTTTAATCCTCAATGACCGATTACAAGGGAATGCAATTTACTCCGCTACAGCGACAACAAATTCTGGGTTACAATCTGGCACTATTCTTCACATTATGGTTACCCTGGCACTGTCTTCTACGAAAACAGGGTGATTCAAAGAATATATCTTTTGAGATGTAAAAAGAGATTTACTCTTCCTAATCCGAATGAAATATCCAAAAAAGTATGTGGTTTATGTAAACGATGACACATTGTTTACTATGTCAAGTGAATAATCCAGCTCCTGCATAACACGCTGAAGCATATTTTGGGCAACAATCTCCCGCAGATTAACATTTTTTTAATTTTATATACAAATTATCTGCTTGTCAGTTAGTAAAGGGAAATACATATACAGTGGAACCTCGGTTTTCGAACGCCTCTCAGTTCGGACAAATGGTGTTCGACCAAAAATTTCGAGAAATTCTTGCTTCGCTGTTCGGTCAAAAAAATCGGAGTTCGAACGCCGGTACGCTAGGGTGCGACAGGTGTTTAAGCCCCTAATTATGCCTCCGAAGAAGGTCGGTGCAAGCAGGACAGGTGAAAAAAAAAACAAGTTGTTTGTCCAACTATTGCCTTAAAGAAAGACATAATAGCTAAATATGAAAGAGGTGTACGAATTTCCGATCTTGCTAGTGAATACAGCGTGGCTAAATCCACTATCAGTACGATAGTAAAGAATAAGGAGGCTGTGAAATCGAGTGATGCGGCTAAGGAAGTTAGCGCTATAAGCAAGCAACTGCCGCAAGTTTTGGAAGAGGTTGAAAATCTTTCGATGATTTTTCTCTCCCCACCGTCCACCACAAAAGTAAGAAATCCTATTCATAATCCTTTTTTTATTTTTACACGTTCATGTTAGCGTAATCTTTCGTACGGAAGATTACGTTAATGCAAACGTACGATTAGCCTGGGTTAGCTTCATGTTTACGTTCGTGGTAAACATTCAGGGTGTTGGAACGGATTAAAACGATTTAACATTACTTTTAATGGGAAAAACGATTTTCGGTGATCGACCAAATCGGTTTTCGAACAGGGTTCTGGAACGGATTATGGTAGAGAACCGAGGTTCCACTGTATCTATTATAATAATGAAATATTAATACTCAAGGGGTACAACATTTTGGGAAACACCCTATTAGGGCTCACACTTCACGCGGTGCAGTCCTCATACATGTTTTCTTTCCAAGCAGTAAAACATAAGTGCTTGTCATTGTAATCGCCATCTTGAATGGTCACATGATCCGAAAACAGGTGACATAAACAACTCTGAGAACTGAAAACGCAGCTGAAAATGGTCAGGTGTGCGGGCGCACGGCGCTGTTAGCGTTTTGCAGCCAAAAGCTTTGACGGCATAATTCCCCGCATGGTTGGCCCCAGGTGTGCGACAGGTTTAAAAAGTAAGAAATTGAGGTGAATGAGTTCATTTCTATTGCCGTTCAAACCTTTGGCTTTCAAATCCGGTGAGGCTCATACAAAGACAAATTGAATTTCGTTCTTAAATTTGAGCGCGCTGCTTTTAATGAAGTGCACTCAGTTCAGAATTTAAGATAAGTGGCTTGATAATCCTCTCTCCCTACTTAATCTTACTTACTTACCTATCACCGTAACCAGGGTTGGGGAGTCCCGGAATACATATAACGGCGTTACGTAATTAGGATACCATAATAACTAAATTGGACTCCGTAAATTACTAATAGAAAGAGGTAATCAAATTACATATGTATTTGGTTAGAAAAGGGATTATTTTCCAGGATTAAAATTGCAATTAAAACTAGATATTCATAATGCGCTGATAGACAAACTGTTTCTATTAAAATTTCAATCATTGACACTTGAGAGACAGAGAGAGATGAAATGTACACATGATCTAGCATGCATCGTAGTAATTTCCTTATCCTTTGCGCAAAATATTCAGATTGCACGTTAGTCACACTGTGTTGCAGGTAAAAGCACGTTTCCTTTTGTCTGTATTTTATTTCGCCTTTAATGTAGCACTCATTTTGTTGAATTGGCGTGAGCCTGCAGTTTCGTGAGGGCAGCGCAGTTGCACGTTAGTTATGCGTTCAGGGACATCAGGTAAATATGTTTGTCTACTTTTTGTATTTTTCAGTTAATGGTGAGAATGTTTGACGTAGCCTCGTATATCTGAATATTTTTAAGAAGTTTGGCATCCTTCACATAAGTAAAACTTGAACACAAGACATCCAAGAGGTTTCTAGAAATGTAGAGTTCAAGAGTTAGGCGACTTTCTCCTCCGTGGTAAAAAGAGGACGAAAAAAAAGGGATCCAACCATTTTCTCAACCGTATCAAGCTTTCTTATTTCACTTTCATTTCAAAAGAAACGGCTCGCCTCTACACTTTACACCAACCACATTGAACGGATGCATATGAGCTATTAAACAATAAAAATGTCAAAGTTCTTAGCGCGCTGGAGAGACTGTATAGAATGTTTACAAACGAACTAGAAAGAGAAAGCAGATTTTTCTTCTTTGGGGTGGATGCTAAGTGAGCTCTCACAGCGTCACACACCGGCGGAAAGTAGCACTATAGTGCTGTCCTTTACTCCGAAAAAGGTGCACACAATACAAAATCTAACTTACAGCAATTTCCGGATATTTTTCGACATCCCGAAATTTTTTTTAATATCTACTGTATTTCGTAAGTCGGATGGTCATAAGTAGGGGAGCGTCTGTATTTCTATTATGATCATTTTCTATTGTGTCTGGTATTGGAGTATTTCAAAAGTAATCGAAAGTAAACATTACTGCAATAATATTGGATTCTTTAAAATATTTAAAAAATTCAAAAGAAGTGGTGATTTTGTCATATTCAGGGTATTTCTCATAAAACATGCTTATGACATGATGCCATTACTATTTGAGATCCATAGCCATCAATGTCACTGAAATATTTAGCTAACCTCTTTGTTTTGGAGGGGAAATTTCTTCTGCTGTCACTGGATGAACGTTTCGTACCTGCGCAACAACATCCGAGATGGAGGCTGAGCCCACGATGACGCTGTACTTGTGCTTGAGGAGGATGCCGGCATGGATCCATGCCTGCACCCACAAAAAAAACAAAAACATCTTTAAACAGCCTCACTTGGGGCACTACATCTGCAGTACCACAAATGAGGCCTGCAGAAGAAAAGTTGGCTGAACTTTATATTGTTAAAGGGACAGTATGCATTATTTAGCATCTCATAGTAGTAAAAAAAGAACAAAAAACTCTTAACTGATTGAAAATACTTGCGTAAACTTTCATAAAAACCTGCAATTTTTAAATAATTGTAGGTCGAGAAATTTGCATTCATTCTTCTTGACCCTCACCAAAGAAATAATAAATCTGTGCAGTGTGGTCACTTTGACTCTCCGCAGTTTGTATTCTTTCTTGTGCTTTAAAGCACTCGTTTTTGGTTGTGCTACACGGTACTGTGACATCGGGTGGTCCAAAAATACACACTGTCCCTTTAAGTGAGCCACTTCACTCTAAAACCACTTCGGTTAATAATAAGACCAGAACAATTTTACACAAAACAATTGTTTGTGTCGTTCTAAACAAAATGACCCAAAACTGTTTTGTTTAAAATTAACCAATGTTCGAGCGTGTTATTCAAAACAAAAAATACTCTCAAGCAGTATTCTACAGCACAAAAAAAACTAGATATTACAAAATTGTGTCATTATCTACAATGCAGGTCAAATCAAAACAAGTATTGGATTGATGCATTTTCACCCGATATAGTAATCAGTAAGAAGTAGATTGGGATGGTACTAAACAGGGGTCACCAAGGTTTTGAAGCTGAGAGCTATTTTTTGTTATCGGTTGACTATGTTGTTACTATGTTACAACCAGGATGCAATTATTAGAATTATTTTGACATTTGAGAAGGTAATTAAATGTTTTTGAGATGAAGTGGTTGAGGAGTATGTTAGGAGTGACAAGATTGGATAGATTGAGAAATGAAATTGTCAGAGACAAAACTGGAGTAGTAGTGGAACTGAGCAAGCGTGTGGATAAGAGATTCCTCGATTGGTTTGGACACATGGTGAGAATGGATGATTGACAAGGATGGATGGTGCTAGGAGGGCACTGGAGGATAGAGGTCTAAATGTAATGGAAGCTAGAGCTTTTATTGTTGAAAGGAATGAGTGGAGAGTAGGGTGGTCCTTAATGGGGGTCGAAAATTTTTTTTTTGAAATATTGGGCTCTGACCCCCCAGATATGTTCCTATATCGATAAAAACACACTGTGTGCAATTTTGAACAATTTGGATAATATTTAGAGGTAGCTCAACGACTTTGAAATTTCCCAAAATGGTAAAATTTTGGCAATTTTCGAGAAAAAAACGGAAATCTTAACCCTATGTGTACGGCGTTTTAGAACATCCAATTTCAGTCCATTGCTTATAATTGTAACACAAGAAAAGTTACAAGTAACTTTGTACACTAGGTCTGATATAATGTGCGAAAAATCCTTATTTTTCATACCAAAATTTCAGAGGCCTTGAGCGACCTCTAAATATCCTTTGATTTTGATGAAACTTTGCCTAATTACGTTTTGTATATATTGGAACATATTCAAGGGGTCAGAGCATGAAATTTTAAAAGTCGAAAAATAAGGACCACCCTAGTGGAGAGGTGTTGTAAAAGGATAGTGGGATGTTTGGACGCGTTCTAAGGGATGGGCAGGGCACCTGTATGATGCGGCAGGGGTAAACCAATGAAAACTGTCGGGCCGTGCTGTTGAACAGAAGTGTGTTGTGTCACCCTGACCCGAGTGACATGGCCGCTTTCTCGTGTCCCGTTTCATCTGGAGGGACGAAAGCATGACCAACTTGGGTGCCGAGGTGCTTAAATTGCTTGAGGGTTTGGGGATTTGGGTTGGCCATGGTCAAGAAATTTTTTGCATGAGTTTTTTGCTACCTTTTCCCATTTTATTTTCTTTGTTTTTGTATGTGTTTGTCTTGCTGTCGGTAACCCCTCTCGAGGGATATGACCAGGGTAGATAGATGGATAGAATTTTGACATATTATTTGAGTTAAAATAGGCTTAGTTGACCACTAAAACATCATGCCAATTAGATATAAAATTTCCTGGAAAATCACAATCACGGGTGAGTTATTTTCAGAACCTGTTTGCAAGTTACTCAGGTGTTCTTAGGGGGCCCGCATCCACCACGTTGCAACCCTTGTTCTTAACAAAATGACCTAAACTGTTTGGTATGAAATTAACCCGTTTTGGGAGACGTTTTTCTACACGAAAGCAGGATTTTTAGTGGAATTCTCTTGCACATAAAAAGGTAAAAGTTGACACAAGTTTTGTGGGTGTTGCTTCTGCAGAACAGCACAGGTCCAATCAAAAAGTATTGAATTGATCTATTTTGTACCCAAATTTGGGTTATTTTCCCCCAACTGTTTTTAAAGAGCAGTAATAAGTAGATTGCCATGTGTAAAAAGCGTTTTGTTATTATTGGTGATGGTCGTAAAACAATTGCCAAGCAGCAGGCACTGAGCACTTACCATGGCATCCAGCAAAGGGAAGGCAGCCAAATAGAGAAAAGCCTTCCGAGTTTTATGTCCCACAGACTCGTCCACATGGTGGAGCTTGTTAATGATGTAGTAGCCCAGGTCTGTGTGGGCTGCAGAGTGAAAAACAAGTCGTCTCAGTGGTCGGAAAAAGACCAGGCCGGGTAATGAGGGGCTTCGTTTTGTGTGTGGGTGCTTTGCAGCAATCCACCTATCAGGATGTGCAGCACGAAGGCAATGATGCCTGCCGCCGCCATGCACATGACAGCCGTCCGTCGGTCGCGTTTGCTGTTGACGAAGACCAGGCCCACGTTCTTGAAGTCACTCATGGGACCCGTGAAGAACTTCATGAGCGAATAGGCCAGCCCGTAGCTGGCCAGCATCTCCACCGCATCCTCCTTAACGGTGGCAATGCCCCGGTTGAGCGCCTGCACCACAAAGTTAACTAGCTTTATAATAGAATTTCATCATACCTAAAATCATTAAAAACATTCCCTGGTTTCATTTCTCAAAAATGTTATTTAAAACAATATCACTCTACACCTGTGTTTTTCAACCAGTGTGCTAGGGGACACTAGCGTGCCATGAGACCTTGTCTAGTGTGCCGCAAGGAACTGACCAATTTTATCTTTGTGAAAAAAGCATGCCGCTGTTCAGTATCTTTGATTTCGTCAGGTCATCAGCAGAGTAATTAACATACATCCATATCCGTAGGTGGCAGCAGATTGCCATTTTTTCATTCCTTTTATGGACTCATAATATAATCATGGGGTGGTGCAGGGAAATATATTTGATAACTAACGTAATTTTAAATAACAATAGTTTAAACTTTAGTAGACACTCAAAATAGGGAGAGGAAATCACTGGGTTTTCAACTTACAAAGAAAACAGGGAAAGAAGCCTTCAAATAAGGAAGTCAACTTGCTCTAAAAGGCTGCATACGAATTTCTTTTTATTAATATTAATTTTCCACAGATACGATCAATAATACATCAAATAATGTAAAAAATTTGCGAACGTGATTTTGCGAATCTATTTTTTATTATTATTTCATTATTTTATAAAACAAAGAAATATTGTAGTAAAAAAATAATATCGTATTTTTGCTGTTTTTAAAAAACAAAAATTTAAAAATGACAGCAAAATATACACCAAAACGAATAATAACATGTATTACCTACTAAGCCACGATAACCGCAGAAGATAAAAAAAAAACTATACTGTCATTTTAAGCAATATGATTATTTGAACTAAAAAAAAAAACAATAACAATAACTAGTTCCGGGATTCATTTTTTTAAACAAGGACTGTGTGCCTTGAGATTTTTTTATGAAAAAAAGTGAGTCTTGACTCATAAAAGATTGAAAAACACTGCTCTACACAATAATAGAATTAGTCGACAATTAATTCCAACAGAGTGAGGCATCTCAACAAGCATATAATGTCTGCTAAGAGTCGCTAATGCACACTAGTGTCTCTGTCTCGAAAACTAACATAAAGATACAGAAATAGTGGCATCAACATCAAGTACGCATACCAAAACTTCTAAAATTTAGGAGCATTTTAAAAATAGAAAAAGAATACTTGCAAAGTTTTCAAAGCAGACCTTGTATATCATGGCAGTAGCTCGGTGACGCATGAACAATAAGAAAAGGACAGTGGAACCAAACGGCTCGGTAAGATTCAAATAACATACAAGTCATTATGGTTTTGATGACATGGATTGCACATTTTATATGCGTTTATTCTGCTATGAAGAATTGCCAGACCAGGGATTGGGAACCTTTTTGACCCAAAGAGCCAAAAAACGCAAATATATTTTGATTTTTGAGCACATTTTATTTCACAGTGTGATAATTTGATCAAATCTAAGAAATAATAATAATGCCAGAGCCTGTGTCCCAAATCAATATAAATGAATTACTTAAAATTTGCTCCCTCCTGCAGTTACTTAAAAGTGAGGCTCATTTCGACTGCCATTTTCGTACCAAATAATTGTTTCAAAACAAGGGAAAAATGATTTAAAAGTTTATTTTTTATTTTGTGGTACTTGTAGCAGCAAGATGGCCAACAATTATGTCAGCTCCATTTAAGTCACGCTAATATTATGTAAAATAAATGCAAATTTCTCTACTTTTGAGTATTTCAAAAGATGGACATTTATTTCAAAATTCAAGTTCGTTTGCTTATTTTTTTAAATCAGTATTTGTTTTTTAACGATTCATGTTTTCCCCTTCAGGAAGCGCTAAATAATACAGACTGTCCCATCATATTAAGGCTAGGGCCTCAATCTATCAGCCCACGGGCCGTGATTTTGGGACCCCTGCAGTAAACTGTTGTTGAAATGATGTCTTAAATATACAGATGCTGCCCTACTTACGAACGAGGTTCCGGACGATCGTTCGTAAGATGAATTTGTTGGTAAGTTGCTTCAGTGCTATATTTTGTATGTTTAAGGTTTATATAAGTATGTTTAAAACTTGTATTGTTTTGTACTAAAAAATAAACATTTCATAAAATAATATGCTCTATAAAGATGAATAAAGTTGAGTTTAACTAACTTTTGGAAGATGCGCTTCAAGAGTTAGGCGACTTCCACCTCCGTGGTAAAAAGTGGCCAAAAAAAGAGCGTTCCGACCATTTTCTCAACCGCATCAAGCTTTCTTATTCCAATTTTTGTTTCAAAAGAAACGGCTTGCCTCTTCTTTATACTTTACAACCACGATATTGAATGGACACACGAGGTATTAAACAATAAAAATGTCAAAGTTCTGGCGCACTGGAGATACAGTCAATAATGTTTACACACAAACTAGGAAGAGGAAGCAGATTTCTTCTTCGGGTGGATGCTTGGTGACCTCTCACAGCGCCACACGCCGGTAGTGGCGGAAAGAAGCACTACAGTAATGTCTTGTACTCGGAAAAAGGTGCACGCAATACAAAATCTAACTTACAGCAATTTCCGGATATTTTTCCACATCCGAAAAAAAATGTTTGTATCTACCGTTTAACGCAAATCGAATGGTCGTAAGTAGCGGAGCGTCTGTATACTGGAACAAACCCTCTGAGCGTCAATACTGTCTCGCCATCGCCTGTGAGGCAATTGGCTCTACATGTGAAAATATTTTAAATCGTTGCACATGCTCATTTTATCCCTGAGCCATGTGTACTCATGAAAAGAGCCATATATGGCTCACGAGCCAAAGGTTCCGATCCCTGTGCCTAAATTTGCCTGACATAAGAATTTGAAATAAATATGCACACAGTCTGAAGAATAAACTTCAGTTGTTTAAACATTAAAAACGACAAACTTGAGTAGTTAAAACCGTTTGATTTCAAACTGTTGGGAATCTTTAAGTACTTTTGTTGCAGACTTTGTAGTTGTCCGCTGAATATACTTCACAAAAGCACATATTTGATTTAATTAACGTTTATTTTACTGTTCTACTTCTGCTAATGAGCCTGTTCTTGATTGACAAGGTTAAAAAAATTGATTACTTGCCTTTCTCTAAAAAAATTGATTCACTTATTTATGGATTTATGTCTCTACTGACCTAGCTATGCCCAATGGGTTTTAGATTTTTGTATGATTTTTGTAGGCGGTATGTTTTAATAAAATATGTTCTTACCACATCATAAATCAACTTTAAGCTAATTTCAAGAAAAAAAATATAATTACTATGATAATTATAGTCGGTGACAAGTCGACTATGCAGTCGTTAGTTGCCGCCCTACTCACTACTAGGCATAGGTCAATAACCAGTTTCACGATCAGGTTTCAGGATCCAGTTTACGTCGTGTTTTAACTAACCACAAATTCTCTCTACAAGCGGTATTAAATGAGTCATGTTTTTCATACAAAGCAAAGTAAACACTGTTTGAATGGATAACTCCTTTGCAAATTCAAATCATTGGAAAAGTGTGTTGCTTCAAATTAACTTGTTTACTCGACTGCACGTGCTAGACCGGACAAAAAGTGAGGAGGGGCAGGGGTCAGACACACATCCCACTTTGCAGTCTTAACCAAAAAGTGGACTACTTGCGAAGTTCAGTGTTTTTTTGGATATAATTAAGTGTTTCTTGTTTTGTTTTTTTACGCCACATACCCCTATCTTTTGTAGCATGGTCATTCTAAGAGGGGGGTTACCTCATGTGCAGCCCCTTCTCACGGTTTCATTTTCCTTATGTTAGGGTTTTCTTTAACTTTTTCCTTGCTGTATTGTATGTTTCAGATCAGGGAATGTGGTATTCGTATCTATCTATATCTATCTCTATGTATCGCTCTCTATATATATATTATATATATATATATATATATATATATATATACATACATAAAAATGTTAGATACATACTCGGAGTGTCGAAAAATATCCGGAGTTTTCTGTATTATGTGCACCCTTTTCCGAGTACAGGACATTACTGTAGTGCTTCTTTCTGCCGCTACCAGAGTGTGGCGCTGTGTGAGATCGCCCAGCATCCAACCGGAAGAAAAAAAATCCGCTTCCTCTTCCTAGTTCATGTGTAAACATTCTATACCCTCTATGTCTATCCTATCTCCAGCGCGCTAAGAACTTTGACATTTTTATTGTTTAATCCATTCAATATGGTTGGCGTAAAGTGTAAAGAAGAGGCGAGCCGTTTCTTTTGAAATGAAAGTAGAATAAGAAAGCTTGATGCGGTTGAAAAAAACGGTCAACGCTTTTTTTTGGGCCACTTTTTATTACGGAGGAGGAAGTCGCCTAAATCTTGAAACGCATCTTCCAAGAGTAAGTTAAACCTAACTTTATTTATATTGATAGAACATATAATTTTATGAAATGTTTCTTCTTTAGTACAAAACATTAATGGTTACTTTTACAAGCCTTAAACATACTTATATAAACCTTAAACATACAAAATACAGCACTGGAGCAACTTACGAACAAATTTCAACTTACGAACAATCGTTCGGAAAAGATCTCGTTCCTAAGTAGGACAGCGTCTGTATATATATATATATATATATATATATATATATATATATATATATATATATATATATATATATATATATATATATATATATATATATTATATATATATACACACCGTAAATTCCGGACTATAAGCCGCTACTTTTTTCCCAAATTTTCAACCCTGGGGCTTATTCAGAGATGCGGCCAATTTATGTAATTTTTTTAACGGCTGCCAGCGTCGCTCGAGTATGAGAGGTAAGATTTAGACCAGTGGAATATATGCACGGAGGAAGATCACAACTTAGGACTGAAGACATACCCTCATCGTCCAAAATGCACAAAATGAGTTCATGACGCAGCTTCCATATTCAAAGCAAACGGGCATATTGCTGGGATGTGTTAAAGTTAGGGAGAGTGGAACAATGTCATCATGTTGGAGTTTCTTTTGGACATTGAGAAAGACAACTTAAATGTCATTACCAAGGAGGAAGAAGCGGATGGTCTACCGTGATTCTAACGATTTCATCATTAATTTCCTTAACAGATTAATCTGCAGGTATGCGAGTGTCTTTTTAGTAGCGTGAGGCTACCTCCCAAAGGCACGGTTTAGGATGAAAGTTATATTATTATTGTTAAAGCTTTGAAAAGTCTCTTGATGTACCGTTTTTCTTTGTAAATATGTGTAATATGTATTTGCAACTGTATATTTTTGTAATGTATTTATTTGTATTTATTTGAGACACTTATTCTGCACGAGCAAATTAAAAAAGAGGGGCGGAGCAAACGCGGGCTGATGGGAAAGTGGAGACCGGTAAAGGTGAGTTTTTGTGGACACGGCGGACAATAATGGATAAATATTTTTCACACCCTTACCTTTGGAAATATACACTTTTTTTCCTTGGATTACTATCAACGGGCACCCAGAATCTGCAGGTCTACACAAATTTTTAAGTACCTATATCATTTTACGTTCATTTTGGCGGCTGTGATTTGTGGACTGTGTGCTTCAATAAAGCACATTTAGTTTCAATCGCAGAACTTGAAGTTTGGCTTGGATTAATTTCTTGTTTATTTGATGTGGGTGCATGCGGCTTAAATACAGGTGCGGCTTGTGTATGGACAAAATCGGTTTTCCCCTTAAAATGTCATAGATGCGGCTTATAATCAAGTGCGCTCTATAGTCCGGAAATTACGGTGTGTGTGTGTGTATATATATATATATATATATATATCTCACCTTGTGATTAATAAATGTGACTTGACTTAAGCAGCACAAAGCTTTTTGTTGGAATTTACTAAGTAAGAACTTGATTATTTGAATAAATGAAAACTTTATTTTGAACATTTAAAAAAAAACAAAGTAAAAACAATGACTCAACAACAAAATAATGTTATCATAACACGTTCGAAAAGGGGTAGTCAGAAGCAGACGCTAATTTTCCCTACCCCTTCATCTTCCCTATTAATTACATTTTATAGACAGCTCCTCTTTTGTGTCTAAATACAACACAATCTCAAAGATACACACAGTACTATATGAATGTACGGTAATATATGAAATGTTATTTAACTTGGTTTCCTCAGTCAGCTTTCAATTTCTAATACAATCACTGCGTTTTACATGCAGGGAACAGTCCAACTTGGATCATAATTCAGATTTTTTTTAACAATTAAGAATGAATGGTTTCTAATAACTGCTGACAATCGAACGACTAGGTATATGTGGCGTTTGCAAACGATCCAATCGGACGGGCTGAGCATAACTTTACGCGAAATAGACATTGCTTCCGCATTTTACCGTCAACATTTAATTAAGGATGATTTGATACATGTGACTCACTACAATCAAAGAAGTACTGTGATTGTTTCCTCCTCGCTCAAAAAGTATGCTTCATTCCTGCGTGTCGTGTGTTTACAAGTTGTGCTTGCCAACTGCTTGCTGTGATTTGCCAGACTTGCACTATACCTGTGTGTGTCTATATGTATGTGTGTGTATACACATACCCAGAAAATAAACTACCGTAAATTCTGGACTATAAGCCGCTACTTTTTTTCCCCAAACGTTCAACCCTGCGGCTTATTCAGTGATGCGGCCAATTTATGTAATTTTTTTAACAGCCGCCAGCGGCGCTCGAGTACAAAAGGTAAGATTTAGACCGGTGGAATATATGCGCCGAGGAAGACTGCCACTTCTTAGCTTGTGCACAAATTAAATTAGCGTAGAAATATCCTCACCATGCAAATTGCAAAATGAAAGGCACATGACGCAGCTTTCAAGCTAAATGCAATCGAGCAGTCCGATAAAGAAGGAAACAGAGCTACTGCATGTAAACTTTACTTTGCGAGCGTGTTGCTAGCGCGTTTTTGAACAAGGGAGCGTGGGACGACGTCTATATGAGTCTCTTTGCCATACTGGGGAAGATGACTTTGATGATGTCAGTTACAAGGAGGAAGATGAGGACGGTCTACCGTGATTACTACAAGTATGGTATGTTTTTTAACAGAGCCGTTTACTGCATTGCGAGCGTGTTGCTAGTAGCGTTTTGCTACCCTTCGCAGGCACGGTTTGGGATGAAAGTTATGATATTATTATTAAACTTTTGAAAACCCTCTCGGTGTACCGTCTTTCTTTGTAAATAAGTGTAACCATGTATAATATGTATTTGCAACTGTATATTTTTGTAATGTATTTATTTTAGAGACTCATTCTGATTTGATCTGTTTTCCACGGGAGAATCAAAAGAAGGGGCGAAAACCACGGGAGCTGGTGGGACGTGTTTGTGGACGCAGAGGACAATAGTGGATATATATTTTTCCTACCCTTACTTTTGGATATACTTTTTTTTCTCCTTGGATTATTTTCAGCGGGACCCGGACTCTGCAGGTCTGCATCAAACCTTAAGTACCGGTATCATTTTCCGTTCATTTTGCCGGCTGTGGTTTTATCCAGTTACAATCGCGGGACTCAAAGTCGGGTTCGGGTTAAATTTGTGATTGTGTTACATGTTTTAATGTGGGCGCATGCAGCTTATATACAGGTGCGCCTTGTGTAAGTACAAGAGCAGTTATCCTCTTAAAATGTGGTGGGTGCGGCTTATAATCAGGTGCGCTCTATAGTCCGGAATTTACGGTAGTCATGTCCCAAAATTCATCAAATAAACGGGACTTGCTTAGCAAGCTAGCTGGAGTCGGTGTCATTTGTCTCTGCAATACAAGTCCACAGTATTTTACAGCACCCAAAAAGGGAAAAAAATGTACATCCAGAATGGAGAAAAGTAATGCACAGAAGAAATTGGATCGAATGGGTACTCATCAGGGGTCGGGAACCTCTGGCTCGCAAGCCACTTATGGCTCTTTTCATGAGTACATATGGCTCAGAAATAAAATAGAACTTGTGCATTTCTTTTTAATATTGCATCATGCATAGCTGACGCAAAGCCAAGTCAATTATATATATATCAGTGTCTGAAACTCATGACAAAAAGTTACCGGACACCAGGACAGACAACTCTGAAAAGTTGCCTGCCCAACCATAAAGTTGCCTGCCCCATTTTTCACAACTTGAAACAAAATAAGACGACTAATCGCAAAAAAAAAAAAAAAAAAAAAAAAAATTGTTGCAAAGTATTAAGGATTGATGGTCAGAATATATAACAGAACAACACTTTAAAATTAAGTTTATTATAAATCTACTTATAACATTCATTGCATGTATATGACATTGCAGTTTTCCATCTACCATCAGTATGTACCTGTATTTACTAATCTTCATTCATGCAATATTCGCGTTGCATCGTCTGCTACGAACCACGTGAACTCCTCTTTCTACGATGCTTTTATTGTACGTTTACGTTTTGTAGCGTCATCAATTTTGTTAGCTTCTTTTGAATATTTCCTCTGGCACTGAGGTTTTGGCTTTATCCCTGGTCGGCAATCTATGAGTCATCAGCCCCGTACCAACTTCACATAGAAATAGATTTAACTTTCTCAGCTCTGACGGAAACTCAGCAAAATGTAACTTGATGTCAAGTTTTGGACATGTTTGATAATTAATTATCTTGCAACACTTTATGGTTGCTCACTGTTGTTTCAAGCGTTGCTCGCCGACTTTGTGTGAACGCTCAGACCCCTGGAATATTACAGGGAACATTGGCCGTAAGTAGGGGAGCCTCTGCACTCAAATATCTTGTTTTCAATAACAGTCCAGAGTTGTGTTTTCAATTAGTGGAATTTCGGAGCACACGTGGAGCCGTTTTACATCTCTCCCCTCCAGCCAAAGTTAGCGTGCTCGGTTGTACTTGTACAGTAGACAGTAACGCCCTCGGCCCCCGCTGGCCCTTCTTGACAAGGCCCCGGCTGTGCTATTTTCAGCCGGTTTACGTAAGAATAATCGCTTCCTTTTCCTGCATCTCCCCACTTGGAGCTCTCGCGTCCTCCCCGGGAAGGAGGGGCAGGTGAGAAGCACCACACTTACCCTCCATTGCTCTTCGTGTCGAACACCCCCGCTCCCCCAAATTCGCGGCTAGGTTTTATGCTAAGCTAGCATTAAACGTCAGCGACAATTTTCTATACATTGTGTAGCGTCAGACCTTGTTAGCATTAGCTAACGAGGCGCTATCCCTCTCCCGGAGGCAGGGAGGGGGGTAAGCTGCCAGGGGGAACGGGTTGCCGTTACCTGCTCGCCGAGGTCGATGGCGACATTGGTTATCGCTAGCGGCACCAGGAAGCGAAGAAGCGGCCAGTAAGGACTCAGGGACGGGAACTCCACCATAGTAGAAGGTTCGCTAACGGCGCTGCGGCGGGCATCTGCGTCGCTCTGGGGGATGGGAGGGGGGTTGTGGGGCGCTGGGGGGCGGGGGGTGCCAGCGAAGCCGCTGGAAGGTAGGCGAGGTACCTCGGCGGGACGCTCCGGCGGTTGCGGCGGCGGTGTCGCTATGGCGCGTCTGCGGGGCTGTGAGAAACGAGCGACGGTCGACGGCGCATCTTCCTCCTCGGGAATCATCACCCGGGCGGGGGCGGGGAAGGGAGGGAGGGAGTTGACATCGAAACTGCATCCAGCTCCGGTGAGGAGGACCTTCTACCCAATTGGCGTAAACACGCTCGCACTTCGTGGTGTGCATGGACCGATACTTGTCAACTTATACGTGGGTCTTTGCAATTTGTGTATGCATAATAACATTTTTGTTTTTGTTTTTTTTCTACTGTGGTGTCAAACTCATTACAGTGGGACCTCGGTTATCGCGGTTAATGGGGGCCAAAACCACCCGCGATAAGTGAAAATCCGCGAAGTAGCACCTTAAAAAAACAAAATATATATCTATATATTTATAGATATATATATATATATATATATTTTAATATTTTTATTTTATTTTATCATTATAATTTTTTAGACCCGGTTATCTCATCTCATTAGCCGTACCGCTTATCCTCATTAGGGTCGCGGGGGGGCTGGAGCCCATCCCAGCCATCTCCAGGCAGTGGGCAGGGGACACCCTGAACTGGTTGCCAGCCAATCGCAGGGCACACAGGGACAGACAACTCATTCGCTCATTCACACCTAGGGACAATTTGGACCGGCCAATTCACCTGAGATGCATGTTTTTGGAACGTGGGAGGAAACCGGAGTGCCCGGAGGAAACCCACGCAAGCACGGGGAGAACATACAAACTCCGCACAGGAAGTCCGGAGCTGGATTTGAACCCACGACAGGTTCCCATGACATGAACTCTGCCGCACAAGCGCTAACCACTGCGCCGCCGTGCTGCCTAGACCCGGTTAATGGGGACCAAAACCACCCGCGAAAAGTGAAAATCTGCGAAGTAGCGACGCCCCTTCAAAAATGCTTCAAAAATTTTTTTTTTTTTTTTTTTTATTATTTTATTCTATTATTATTTTTATTTTTTTAGACCTGCGAAGCTCTGAACCCGCAAACGTGGAACCACGAAGTAGCGACGCCCCTTCAAAAATGCTTAAAAAATATATATATATATATATATAGATATATATAGATTTTTATTTTATTTTTTTATTTATTTTTTTTTTTAGACCTGCAAAGCTCTGAACCCGCGAACATGGAACCACGATTTTTTTTTTTTTTACTATTTTTTTATTTTATTTTATTTTTTTAGGCCCGCAAAGCTCTGAATCCGCGAACGTCGAAGCGCGAAGTAGCGAGGTCCCACTGTGAAACTCGGGGGCCACACGATAGAACAAACATTCTCTCGGGGCCGAGAAATGCATCCCTGCCGAGATTTGCATCCCCTGGCTACTATAACCACTTTTACCTCGTTTTATCTCACTTTTATATAAAATGACATGAAATGAAATGATCTGCATTTATATAGCGCTTTTCAAGTCAAGACTTCCCAAAGCGCTTTACAGTGTGCTTCACATTTCCCAATAGCGGCCGTGCAGCCATGTGAGGCGCTAACCTGCTTATTGGGGGTATTAGGGGTTCAGTGTCTTACCCAAGGACACTTCGACATGTAACTGCTTTGGTCTGTTTCCATTTGAACCCTGTTGACAAAATTGGTGCATTCCTGCTCAAAGTTTTTAGAACCATTCAGTGTCATCTGTAGTCTTGTTTTTGCACACTTGATCTCCTGTGAGACGGGTGAGGAGAAGCTTTAGGACTCCATCACCTTAGAGACCTACAGAGGTAAGGCATCGTGGAACTCTGAGCCCCTTTTTGATGTACCTTGTGACTCCCCTTCCCAACTTCTCAACAGTAGAGATTGCGACCTCATAAACTGCAGGGGGCCACAGGATTCGAGGTAGGAGTCTGATTTACACATTGGTTAGACAATAAAATTGCCAATGTAAATATGAACACATTTGCAGTGAGAGTCCAAATCAAAGCCTAAAGTAAACTTGTGCAAAGCCAATCGTGATTCATTTTTAAGCACCATTACTGTGCGCAAGCGTGCACAACCATGGATTGATTTCTGGAAAGAAAAGTATAACATTTACAACTCTTTCACAATGTCTAAAAAATTGTCAAAATAAAATACTCAAATAAAAATGTTTAAGGGCTGTGAACTGGTCATCTCCAAATAGCCACTTTGGAAACGCCTGGACCTACCTTTAGAAATTTATGTAGAATACACTGTTTGGTTTTTCAGATTGTAATCAAATTTGACAAAGTACTAGGTAAGGCTTCAAGCTATGTTCTCACATGTTTTTTTAGCTTAGATGCCCATTGCTACATTCTTTTGCAGGCATTTGATTGGAAAACCTTTTTTGGGGCGAGAATAAAAATGTATGTCTGTGTGTTACAACTAGTATTACTCAATGTTAGTAGCACTTGCAGTGATTATTTCAGTTTGGGACAAAACGTCAGATTGTCACCTTTCAAAAAAGACCAAAACTGTCCATATTCTCCAAATGGTTAAAACCAGCATTCCATTTGACTTTAAGTATATGTCTTGCTTCGGGATTTCAGGCGAATTTAACAGGACTGGTAAGGGGTTAAATCAATAGTTTTTTTAATAAATGAGTTTTTGTTACCGCTATGGGACACTAAATAGTTCATTTACACACTTCCTCTTTAAGTCTCTACTTTTTGCTTTATTATCATTGTTTTATTTTTTTTTAATTGCAGATTTATTTATGTATTCCTGTATGGATTCTTAATTATTCTATTTTTAGACCTTTGAGTGGGGTCTATGTGTCAAACATACAGCTTGTGGGCTAGATCTGGCCTGGTGGATGATTGAAACCGGCCTGCTATTGATTTCTGAGTGTCAAAAAAAGTATCAAGTCTCTAGGTCCTTTCTTTCAAAAGTTATAATTTTTTTAAATAAATGCAAACCAAATGCTCTCTTTGGCTGCTGGCGGACAGGGTTGATTTAGTGTAGCTTGGTGAGTTGGTTCAGGAGTAAAACTGCAATCACTCAACTATTAAAATAAACCAGTTAAAACATTCAATACCAAACATTAAAAAAATATTTTTCCTTACTGTTAGAGAATAAATGTGTATAAATAAATGTAGGATGAATAATATAATGGTAGTAATAATACATTGTACTTCAAGGCACCTTTCAGGACACCCAAGGTTGCTGTACCAATAGAGTAAAACAAGCAAGTGATAACGTAAATAGCAAATGGGTGGTATGTGAGGCAGATGGCCAAGAAAGGGCTTTTGAGTCCGGATTTGAAGGTGGACGGGTCGCAGAATTTCGGAGGTCAGGCGGCAATGAGTTCCAGAGCTGTGGGACGGAGCGGCTGAACGCTCTAATAAAGCATAATGCTAAAAAACTAAGCTAAACATTTGGAGTTAACATTATTATATTAAATCTGGACAGAGCCAAACTGAGTTTCACATCCCTGGTGTATGGGAAAAAAATAGATTTGAGAACAATTCAAAGCTTTTCTTGTGGAAAACACGTGTCGTTTGTTTTGAACTGGATTTTATCTATTCCCCCCTCGTACTTGAACTGAACTTCACGCTGGAAAATGGACTGCATTGTAAAGATTGGTTTTCCTCAGTGTGGTGTAGAGGCCATAAATCGACAGTTACGGCAAGGTCGCCCAAGAACAATCGGTGTTTTTCTCCCGGCTGCTCAAGTCTGAGCACAAAATTGCAAGGTAGACATATGTGCTAGCGTAATAAGCGCTTGGCAATCCAAAATAGTGTGTTTTTGTGGCAAAGGTTCCTTGTTACGTAACCATCAACCTTGACCTCTTCTCTGCGAGCGGACATTGCGGAAGCATACAAAAAAACTCACATGACGGCCTCTTATGATCAACGCGTGCATAAAAATGAAGCCTCAAGCGCAGTCTTTCACTATGATACTTTCCCCAGAACATGTAACAGCGTGAGTTTCTTTCGCCTGCACTTCAGGGTGGAAATGTGTGTCAGGTATGTGTTTACAAAAATTCTTTGGAAGGGATTTGTTTTTGCCCCGCGTCTGCAGCCTGCGGGCACCACTGGAGTCAGCTGTGACCAATGTTCCCTCGAATTTTCCACGGATCTGAGCGTTCATACAAAGTCGGTGAGCAACGCTTGAAACAACAGTGAGCAACAGCAATCCCAAGTGTGGCAACTAAGTCATTATCAAACATGTCCAATACTTGGCATCAAGTTACATTTTGCTGAGTTTCCGGCATTGCAAAAACATTTTTGACTTTTGAATGAATTGACTAATGTATTGCAAAAGGTTGTACGGCCTACAAACGTCATTTGTTCTTACAATTCTTTCACAAAATATCCATTTCTTTTTGTTTCCTGATATATTTTGTCGCATAATATTAACATTTTTGGGGGCTTATTGAGTCGGTTGTAAGATACAGAACTGTACTTAATCACATTTTTGAGTGGAAGTACAATGTTGGCAACAAGATTGACTTGGTATAATTGGAAATTATTTGAATGCAACACAAACTTTTTCTTCTTTTTTCCGTGTTTTTTTTCTACTTTTTTAAAAATTCCTTTAAAAAAAATCTCATTGTGTTTATTTTTTACGAGCTGTTACTTTTTTCTTTTGGTTCTCTATTTACTTTTTTTTTCCTTTGTTCTTTCTTTTCTTTTTTTTCTGTCTTTTTTTCTGAATTTTTTTCTTCCTTTTGTTTCTTTTTTTCTCAGCTTTCACTACTTTTTCATTTTGATATTTTTTCATTTTTTGTTCTATTCCCCCTTCCTTTAAGTCCTTTTGTGCATAATTTTACATGATATTTGGTCATATAGGGATGAAAGAAGCAAAAACAACCTGAAGAGCCGTTTAGGACCCGAAAGTGAGCCGAGAATCCTTTTAGTGAGCCGAGCCGAAAAAGCCGGTTCTCGAAAAACTCTACTGACTTTACTCAACTTCGTTCTACTTCGACCTCGACTTCAAAATACCGCATTTAGAACACAACGTCGGGGGAACCCGTGTATTTTTACCTTTGGGTAGTGCGCAATTGCGCACACACGCAGCTTAGAGGGAACATTGCGCGGGCTAGATTTTCTTGTGCGCTGAGAATGTGCGGGCAGTGCGCGATTGCGCACACGCGCAGCTTAGAGGGTAACATCGGCTGTGACTTTAACAAAATGTCCTCAACTTCCTTTCATAGCCCTGGAGAGATCTTTAGTCGAGTCAAATGCTGACACACCAGTTTAGAGATTTGAAGTAGAAACACGCAGACTTCGTTTCCCCTCTAGGCAGTCAAGAACACTGCTATCTTTGTTTACAGAATTAAGTTTACTACATTCTTAAAAAGACTCACATGGGGTCAAAAATTGACTGATTCACTACTTGATCTAACTTTCTAGGGTTTGTTTTTGGTCAAAAGAGCATTTTGCTTAAAGGAGCTGTATGGAATTTGGAACTTTTTGACTCGCCATGTCCTGGCTTGTATCACGCTCCCTATGATGTGTGTGCAAGCATGTGCGTTTCTTAGACGACTCTTTCTTGGAGTTTAGTTTTGTGTTTGGACTGTACTTGAAACAGGCCCTTTTCTTACTTTCACCATTTTTCATGATACACTAACAAAAAAACTGCAGTGATGAGCAGAAAGTCCCTTTACAATCGCCCCCCCTCTTTCCTCCTACCTAATTTGTTTCTCGCCCCGAACAGTTTTGCTAAAAGTAAGATAAAATCAGATAGGCACGGTGGAAAAATAATTATAAGGGCTCTTTGAACCCAGTTGGGCATTGTTAACACATACTGAATAGAGAAAATGTTCTACTTCCAACTTTTGTTTAACACCTTGTTTTCGACACTGCTCCCCACCTTTTAAGGTTAGCTAAAACAAATTGACCACATTTTGAGGTAGTGTTCTTTACAATATGTCTGTCATAATTACTGATAATCGCTGATTATACCCCCAGCTCCCTGTTACCTGCGAACCTCTGCTCCCAGCTAGGCAAGCTCCATACCTTCCGACATTTTCCTGCCCTGTTTTCTCCTGCCTGATACCTGTTGCCGACCTGTTTCTGGACCCGTTTCTGCCCTGCTCTAACATCCCGACCATCGACCTGTTTCCTGCCTGATACCTGTTGCCGACCTCTTTTCCGGACTCGATACCGCCCTTGCTCTCCCGTCCCGGCTGTCGACCAGTATCCCTGCTGCTTACGACGATCCTCGCTCGACACGGAAGTGCCCCTTCCGCTTTCCTGCCACCTGCTACCCGTGTCCGTCGATCATCGGATCGTGGAAGCAAGCACTGCTCTCTCTCTTTATCAATAAAACTGAGTAAACGAACACTACTGGATCCTGTCTCCGTTTCTGGCTTGTGACAACGTCCCAAATTCTTAGGTTGGAATGACTTTGAAGATGTTTTGGGGTCATTCAAATGAAAATAATGACCCAATTTGGGTGGTTGATCAAAAAAAAATACAACATGATTTAAAATTACCACAAAGTAACTGAATGAAAAATATTACAGGGGTAATGTCGTCTATTTCCCTTGCTCCGTATTAATTTATTTTCCCAACTTCAAAGCTTGTCAGTGAACATGGAAACCAAGCTATGGGGAATAAAGCGTGTACCTAAAGATCAATGATTATTTAATGATGTAGTTGATAAAGATTCATATACTGATATACTGCTAAAAGTATAAAAAAATTGACATTTACTGTATATTCCTGGAGCTTTTCAATGTACACTCGTACACTGTTTTCATATTTTGCAATCGTTTCTGTCATGATTACTGATGTGATTCACTTGTACCCGCTCATTTGGCGCCAACCGCCGCGGGTTCTGATTGGCTCCCTGTCACTATTTGAACCCAGTCCTGTCTGTCCCCTGTTGTCAGTCTGTCTGCGAACCTCAGTGTATAATAGGCAAGTCTTTTCCGACCCGGACTCCCACCTGTCCCGTTTTTGCTCCCGTCTGTCTCCAGCTACGACCTGTTTTGCTCCTGACCACGTCTTTTCTCCCGTCCCGGCTTACGACCACTTTTGTCCCGACTACGTCTACTCTCCCGTTCTGGCTTACGACCCGTTTACGACCACGACCACGCCTTGCTCTCCCAGTCCCGGCTACCAGTTTTTCCATCCCTGACACCGCCATCACTCGCTACGGAAGATCCACTTCCGTGTTCGGATCCCAGACTGAATCCGAGAGCGACTTGCTTCCTGCGTCCAGCGAACACTGGATCGTGGGCGCAGCCCCTCCTCTTTCTTTCAATAAAACTCGTGGTAAACGTCACGCAAATGGGTCCTGTTTTCGTTCTGGTTCTGACAGTTTCCTTCCCAGACTCAATCACTGTTTTCCTCTTTTCCTTCCCCTCATCTCTGACTTTCTTGAGACCCGTTATTATGGGCAGAAAAGGGTAATAAAACCAAGAAAATCACAATAAAATAAGATGTGTTCCCTGTCAAATACGCCGATTGTCTTTATTAGCCTTATTTTGCCAATGGAAAGGTCCACTATTGGGTCCCAACCCACAAGTTGAGAAACTCTGGTTTGAAACGTGGCTCTCCGTGATAAACCTGTCATGAAAGTCTTATTTCTAAATGTTGTATTACTTTCTTGGCTTCCACCCAATTTCTTCATGTAGGGTTCAACAAACCAAAAGGAATAAATAAAAAGAGTACATCAAAATACTGTATGTCATTGGTGGATCCAATCCAAAGGTGTCAAACAGGGCGAGACAACACTCAGAGAAGCACAAGAGAAAAACAAGCTGCAGGTTGAAATATGTCAACTTGATGTTGCCAAAGCCAGGTGCCTCTTACAAAGACACTGTACTTGTATTTATTTATCTCTCTCTCTCTCTCTCTTTCTGTCTCTCTCTATTTCTCTCTCACTCTCTCTCTCTTCCACACCCTTTCTCCCACTCTCAGTCTCTGTCTATTTCACTCTCTGAGTCTCTCTTTTTTCTTCCTTTGTTGCTCTTTGTCTCTTTCTCTCTCTCTGTGTCTTTTTAACTTCTTTTGCTCTAACTTTTTTCCTTTTCTTTCTTTTCTCTTCTCTCTCCTTCTGTCTTTCTATTTCTCTTTGGATTTCTTTCTTGCTCTCCCTTTCTTTCCCCCTCTCTCACGACTTCTCTTTTTATCTATTTTGTTTCTCACGCTCTCTCCCTCTCTCTTTATTTGTCCCACCCTCTTTCTTCTTTTCCCTCCCTCTTTCTCTTATTTCTTTATCTCTTTTTCTTTCTCTTTAATCTACTAGTCCGGCCCCCGACAGAATTTTGTTCTATCGCGTGGCCCCCAAGTTAAAATGAGTTTGACACCGCTGATCCAATCCTATCTCAGAGATGCCAACGCAAATCCAGTCAAATTGAGTGTCTAGGTTGCCAAGAGTGACATCTAGTGGCATTTCGGGGTACACTTATTGAAGCTTTTGTTTTTTTGTCCGGTTGTACAGTAAGCTTGAGTGTTCATTCTCAATTTCTCATGCAAATCAATTGTCAGAGTCCTGGATATTCTTCTTATTTTCGTGTTTGTGCTCTCGGTATTAGAGATGAGCTGAATTTACGTTTTCTAAAAAAGAATGCGAAAGTGTAGGTTGCAAATTTAACCACAAGAGGGAGTATGTCCCCGTGCGTTGTAGACTACATAGGCTGAAGTCTTCAGACAGCCACATCCAGACAGTTACGACCAGGGTTGGGTAGGGTTACTTTAACTGGATTACTTTCAATGACTTTTGGATTACTCCAATACCAAATATGCTAATAAAAGACAAAATAAACTAAATATGAATAAAATGACTAAATTTTGTGCAGGCTTGGGGAGTAACGGAGTACATGGAACGGCAAAAATGATGTTGGCAAGCTGTTTGGATTTATTTTCATTTCGTTTCTGTCGCATTTTATGTTAGTTTTCCCGGAGATCAAAGCCAGGAGAGAAAGCTTACCACGTGTTGTGAGTCATAATTTCATTCATATTTAGTTTATTTTGTCTTTTATTAGCATTTTTGGTATTGGAGTAATCCAAAAGTAATTGAAAGTAATCAAGTTAAAGTAACCCTACCCAACCCTGGTTACGACGCGTTGTTTTGTTTTTCCTAGCTTTTGGCCCCTGTCATAAAAATGACAATAATATGTGGCCCGTCAGTATTGTTGCCCGCAATATAAAATAAATTTCTAGAAAAAAGAAAAAAATACAATTTCACCTGATGATAGCAGCAGCCCTTTGGCTATCTTGTCCTGGCTTTCTGAGATAATTTTAGCCCATCCCATTTCATGGGGACTAAATAAAAAAAGGAAAGTTGACTGTGAGTTCCACCGCTTCCTGGACAAATGGAAATTGGAGGGGTTCCTTTTTTCACGAAACAACTGCTTCTGCCTATTTTGTCCACAGACTGTGGGTGTTTTTAAAGAATATAATAACATGAGACACTGCCAGACAAAACATGCTGACTACAAAAAACTAATTTGAAACATCCATCCATCCATTATCTGCACCGCTTATACCCTGTAGGGTCGCGGGGGTGCTGGAGCCCATCCTAGCTATCCTCGGACAGTGGGCAGGGGACACCCTGAACTGGTTGCCAGCCAGTCGCAGGGTACTCACTCGCTCATTCACTCTGAGGGACAATTTGGATCGGCCAATTAACCTGACATGCATGTTTTTGGAAGGTGGGAGGAAACCGGAGTTCCCGGAGGAAACCCACGCAAGCACGGGGAGAACATGTAAACTCCACACAGGAAGGTTCGATCTCACGACCTCAGAACTGTATCGCACACGCGCTAACCACTGCTCCACCGCGCTTTCCTAATTTGAAACAAATGCTGTGAAAAGGCAAAGCAACCGGAAGCTGTTTTAACGGCACAACAGCGCTTTTTCACGAGACCTTGCGAGTCAAATGAAAATGCTACAAAGGCGAGTCACGAGGTCGTGACTCTGATTGCCAGGCACTGCGATCCTGAATAGTCGACTCTCACAGATTTTCAGATTACCAAATTTGACCCGATTTCTGAAAAAAATAGTCACCCCTGTTCTCAGACAACCTTCAGCTGCCATTGTAATTAGACTACATGACTCCTGTCAGTCCTTTTTCCTGTAAAAACAGTAGTAAAGTGTTTTTACACAACCACGTTTTAGTTGTAAGGACATTTGTCGAATGTATCAATTACATTTAGGATGTGAAAATCATGAGATGAACAATGGGAACGGTTAAGGAAAAAATTGAGTTTACCTTATAGAAAACATAAATTGGCGGAGTTACCTTTAATACTCATGGAACAATGACAAGTCAATGCAATTTGCTCTTACCGTGGCAAACATAAATCTCTGGCACCAACAGGGGGTGATCAACGGTGGCCAGCCTGCGATTGGCTGGCAACCAGTTCAGGGTGTCCCCTGCCCACTACCCGGAGATGGCTGGGATGGGCTCCAGCCCCCCCGTGACCCTAATGAGGATAAGCGGTACGGCTGATGAGATTAGATGAGACTTGACTTCAAAGTATATCAGTAACCTCAGTGTCCTCAAGTCTTTCTTACTTCTTTAACCTGAAATTTTAGTCGGAATTTTACAGTATTTATAAATGTATCTTGTTAAAATACACCTCACAAGTAATAAAGACTTTAAAAAGAAAAATGATATAAATGAATGTTAGGTTAAATAGTCAAAAATGATACCAAGGTGGTGCTTGAAAACTGGCCTAAAATGTGAGTTTATTAGTACAATACTTGCAATACATGTAACCACCGCCAGGAGGTAATACGAGGCCGTCAAATATTATCCTTGCTTTAGCGCACACACTCGTCGTTTAAAGTGGATACCAAATTAATTACCGTAATTTCGAAAATGGAGTATACTACTGTGTTATAATAACCTTTATTGTTTCAATAAATCGTGACTTTTTACCCCGTTTAAACTTTTAAAGTCATCACCGAGAAAGAGTAGAACGAGAGAGAGAGAATGACAGAAAGAGAGTGACAAAGAAAATGAGGTAATGAAATAGAGAGAACGAGAGAAACAAAGAAAAGAGAGTTAAAGATATATAGGGGAAGAGCCCGAGAAAATGAGAGAAAAAGATGAACAGAGGATGAGGATGAGAACGAGTGAGTGCGAGAGAGCAAAATACAGAGAGACAAAGAGAGAAATAATGAGAGAGAGAGGGGAAGACAAAGAGTGCTAATGAATGATTGTGGAAGAAGATGAGAGAAATAAAAGAGAGTGAGAGAGAAAGAAAAGGAGATAGATAAAGGGAGAGAAAGCGAGCGAGAGATTGAGAAAGAAGACGAGAGAGAGAGAGAGAATTAAGGGGAAGGAGAGAGGAAACGGGGAGTGAGAAAGAAAAGAAGAGAGAGAGAAAGAGAGAGAGAGAAATCGAGTGAGAGAGACAGATCAAGAGAGGTAGTGAAAGAGAGAAATAATTAGAAAGAGGGGGTAAGAAAAAAGTCAGAGAGAGAAAAATTGTGATAGTGAAAGAGAATGAGAGAAAACAATGGAAGAAAAGGGAGATACGGACAAAGCTAAAGAGAGGGAGCACACAACAGAGAGAGAAAAAAAGAGAAAGGAAGAGAGAGATAAGAGGTACAGAAAGAGAGAAGGGATGAGAGAATGTGAGGCGGATAAAGGGCGAGAGAAAGATTGAAAGAACACTGGAAAGAGGTAGCAAAAGAGAGAAAGAATGTAAGAAAGAGAAACAGAGAGAGAGAGAGAGAGAAAGAGAGAGAGAGAACGGGAGAAAGACAGTAAAAGAAAGAAAAGAAGATGGATGGAGAGAGAGAGAAACAGACTGTCAGACAAAAAAAGAGACGTTTCAAAAGAGGGAGAAAAGGAGAAATAAAGAAGGAGGGATGGAAAGAAAGAGGTAGAGACAGAGAGGCAGAGAGAGAGAACGTAAAAATGCAGTGAATAAAGAAAAGGAGGGGGACAGGACAGAGGAGGGAGAGAGAGATGGAGAGGGAAAGAAAGCGAGATGAAGACAGTAAAAGAAAAAAATGAGAGGGAGAGAGAAAGAGACAGACAAAATGTCTGCGTGCAATGTTTAAGGACTTTAGCCAAACTATGAATGTTAATACTCGTATTTCTCTCCTCTATGTATTGCTAACGGCTTTCTATTTGCCCTATTAGCCGCGCTACTACAGCCACGCCCCTTTCTTGGACCTAACACGTTACCTAATATAGTGCCTTGAATACATGTCATAAAACATAGTTTTTAAAAAGTACGTTAATGGTGCTCGCGTGTTTGTTAAACGTCAATTTCTCTTTGAGTTGGTTTCTTTTTGACCCTCCATTTTTTTGGCTTGTGTGGCTAATCGTCCGGCGACATAGTTTGTTGAGGGTGGCAATTCCGGTTTACTATAGAGAACCGACTCTTTTGGCTCGACTCACTAGATAAAGAGCCGGCTCTTTTGGTTCCCAAACTCTCTCCGGATTGTTTTTGTTACTTAATCCATATATTACCAAGTATTATGTAACATTATGCACAAAATGACTTTTTTTTTTTAAAGGAGGGGGAGAGAGAAATAAAACAATCAAAACATGAACAAAAGAAGGAAAAAGAATAACTAGAAAAATGAAGAAAAAAGGAAGAAAAGGAAGTAAAAAGCTCCCCAAAAAGAAACAAAAGAAGAAAAAAAGCTAAGAAAACAACAAAAGACAAATGAAAAGAGAAAATTGAAAAAGCTGAAAAAGAAAAATCTATCACTTTAAACTTATTATTGTCTCGCCTTTATTTATTATTTTTACATCTGTCATTCTCTATTTTATCTCTCTTTCTCTTCCTTTTTCATTTCTTCTTACCTTTTCACACAATTGTGCTCTCTTTCCTTATCTCTTCTTCTCTCACTCTGTCTTCCTTGTCTTTCTCTCTTTTATCTATCTCCCCTTTTGCCTCCATCTACTTTTCTCCCCCCTCACTTTCCTTTTTCTCACTCTCCTTTTCTCTCTTCTTTTTTTCTCACAATCATTTTCTGTGTTTTCTTTTATCTCACTTTGTATTTCTATCTCTCTTTCTTTTATACTCTTATTTTTTTCTTTTTCCCCCTCTATCTCTTTTTTTCTATTTCTCTTGCTCCCTCTCTCTCCTGCTCCCTATCATGTCCTACTTTCTCTTTCTCACTCTTTTGTCCATCTCTTTATCACACTCACTCTTTTCTCTCTTTGTGTTTCTTTCACTTTCTCTCTCTCTCTCTCTCTCTCTCTCTCTCTCTCTCTCTCTCTCTCTCTCTCTCTCTCTCTCTCTCTCTCTCTCTCTCTCTCTCTCTCTCTCTCTCTCTCTCTCTCTCTCATCTGGCATTATTTTTTTTCTCATTATGTCTCTCTCTTATTCTCTCCCTTTATTTATTATTTTTCCATCTTTCTTTCTTTATTTTCTCTCTTTTTCTTTTTCTTACATTTTTTCTTACCTTTTCCCACCATTGTGCTCTCTCTCTCTCTTTCCTTATCTCTTTTCTCACTCTATCTTCCTTGTCTTTCTTTCTTTTATCTATCTCTCCCTTTGCTTCCCTCTCTTTTTCTCCCCCTCACTTTCCTCTTTCTCACTTCCTTTTCTCTCTTTATTTCTCACTATCATTCTCTGTGTTTTTCTTTTATCTCCTTTTGTCTTTCTATCTCTCTTTCTTTTATACTCTTATTTTTTCTCTTTCTTTCTCACCCTCTATCTCCTTTTTTCTATTTCTCTCTCTCCCTCTCTCTCTGCTCCCTATCATTTCATACTTTCTCTTTCTCGCTCTTTTGTCCCTCTCTTTCTCACACTAACTCTTTTCTCTCTTTGTCTCTCTCTCTTTCTCATCTGTCATTCTTTTTATCTCATTATCTCTCTCTTATTGTCTCCCTTTATTTATTATTTTTCCATCTTTCTTTCTCTATTTTCTCTCTTTCTTTCTCTTTCGTTTTTTTCTCACCTTTTCCCACTGTATTGTGCTCACTCTCTCTCCTTATCTCTTCTTCTCTCACCCTGTCTTCCTTCTCTTTCTTTCATTTATCCATCTCTCCCTTTGCTTCCCTCTCCATTCTCCCCCTCACTTTACTCTTTCTCACGCTCCTTTTCTCTCTTCATTTTTCTCTCACAATCATTCTCTGTGTTTTTCCTTCATCTCACTTTGTCTTTCTATCTTTCTTTCTTTTATACACTTATTTTTTTCTCTCTCTTTCTCACTCTCTATCTCTTTTTTTCCTATTTTTCTCTCTCTCCCTCTCTCTTGCTCCCTATCATTTCATACTTTCTTGTCCCTCTCTTTCTCACACTGACCCTTTTCTGTCTTTTTCTTTCTGTCTGTCTCTCTCTCTCTCTCTCCCTCTCTCACATCTGTCATTCTTTTTTTATCTCATTATGTCTCTCTCTTATTGTCTCCCTTTATCATTTTTCCTTCTTTCTTTCTCTATTTTCTCTCTCTCTTCCTCTTTCATTGTTTGTGCTCTCTCTATATATTTTTTCTCTCTTCTCTCTCTTTCTCTCCCTCTTACTCTGTGTCCCTTATCTCTGTCTTTTTGGATCTCCCTCTCCCTTTCCTTCTCTCTCTCTTTTCTCCGCCTCTGCCTTTCTTTCTCTCTTTCTCTTAAATCTACTAATCTGACCCCTTTGAGATTTCTTTTCCATGATTTGCCCCACCCTGCGATTGGCTGGCAACCAGTTCAAGGTGTCCCCTGCCCACTGCCCGATAATTGCTGGGATGGGCTCCAGCACCCCCGCGACCCTACTGAGGATAAGTGGTGCAGCTGATGAGATGAGATGAGATGAGATTTGGCCCCCCTGCTAAAATGGGAACCCGACTGGCGGTGAGCCGGCTCCCGTCGTTACCTACCAAGTGCTGTTTCACAGAGCCGTTTCGTTCGCGAACGACACGTCATTTGGCAGTGACGCGGCCCTTTATAAACCTCAGTGACGCGGGCTCAGATTTGAATGGAGAAAGTCTCTCGTACGGTACGGAGTTTCTCGGCTTCCCTTTGCCGCTTCGCATCCGCCGCATGTGTGCTTTTACTCGGGGTTACACGTTTCGACACTGGAGGCTTAATTTCTTTGTATTTTTGGGGGGAAGTGAGTAAGGTAAGATGGCGTGTTTAACGTCGACACCTGCTTGCTTCATTATTATCTTAGTTTTTCATATGTAAGCCAGAGAAAGTTCATTTTATTTCCTAATTATGACAAACAATCTCTTTAGCGCTTTAATTATTCTTCGAAAATAATATTAAATGACTATGACAATTTAGCTTATTCAACTTTTAACGTACATTATATTGCATGGTGCACAAATAAGTGAGTGATATAATAAGACTTATTTATAAGAGCAGAACCTGAGAGTCCATTTACCAATTTGTTTATTAAACTAATTGAAATATTGCTTGGTGCTTAACTCAAATTTCCTCAAAATGATCAAATATCGCGACCCGGTTTATCTCCAAAGAGAGAGCGAGATGACACTTCACACAGTAAAACAACGGCAACCAGACTCTGAAGATGCTGTATCTGAGGCTAATCAGGAGGCGTCTTCTGCTACTGGTGCCCATAGAAACCAGTACTATCTGTTTCATATGGGGAAGCAAATGCCTAATCAGAAAAATGATCTTTGGGAAGTCTTGACTTGAAAAGCGCTATATAAATGCAGATCATTTCATTTCATTTCATCTGAGAAGGGATGGGCGCTACTAGGCTGTACTTGCCCAAGACACACCATGGGAAGTGGTACCCTAGCGTCATTAGTTGTTAATGGATCCGTGAACCTTGGTTCTGAACGCTGTTGTAGTAAATTTAGTGTTTTTTAATATTCTTGTAGAGGATCATGGTTTTACTATGCAACAGAAACTGTTAATTTCCAGCAAAGAGGTCTAAAGTATCAGTTCCTGTTGTCTTCTGATATAGTACTCTGTATGTACTTTCCTCATAAGGAGGGGTCTCCAACCTTTTTAATAATAATGGTAATTACAGTACATTTGATTTCAAAGTGCCTTTAAAGGCACCCTTGGTCGCTGTACACAGATATATTGGACCAGCTTGTGCACTGCCCAAAGAATCAACAGCTGCTCTCTGCCCAGTCTAGAGGACATTGCTGGCTTGGGATACTGCAGAAGAACCATCAACTTTATGAAGAGCTGTCACATTCTAGTAGGCACTACAAGTCCCTTAAAACAAGGGCAAACAATCCTCCCAACAGGGCCATCACCACCCTAAACGAGCATCCAAAAAAGACTCTGAAAACATATCTTGCAACATATTTCGGGTTTTTATGGTTGTCGCTGCTAAATGTTATTGCACAAAACTGAAAATATATACCTTGAGACTTATTGGGGGATTTTTGTCGTTGCTAAATGTTACTGCACTTCTCTTAATTGCACTTTTTACGATGCACTGTTTTTCATTTACAAACATTGCACAATTATTATAACTTGGACCAGTCTCTCAGCACTACGTTTGAAATATTTTTTGCCTATTTATCCTGACAGTCCTTTATTTATTTTTTTCCTCATTCCAGTCTTTATTATATTTTTACACCGGATTGCCATCTCTAATCTTGTTGCATACAATGTTTCACAATGGCATTAATTCAATTCAATTCACGTTTTATCGACAAGTCCACATGATGGGGATCATTGTAAATACATATATATTTCATTTACTACTCTGTTAGAATTAGAATTAATCATATAGCGTTCCTAAAGTTTTGTAAAATGTTTTTCTTGCTTCATAGAGTTTTTATCACTTTGTGAACCACTCAACCATTCGCCTGAGAAGAGAAGTTGCTGCATTGTCATGTTTTTTTCTTTTCTGTTTCTTGTTTTACGATGATGTCCTCTGGCTATGTTAAACTCTCCTCCCCCATCGACCCTGTGACTTAATTGTTTGCAATGATATATGGAAGCTATTGCAGTTCTGGTCAGATGTGAATCAGGCTTTGACTGTGAAGCATCACTTCATGAGAAAACATTGGTGTCGGTTATCTCTCTTAGTGTTTTATTCAGAGATGTAAGGTTATAGACCTAACACGGCAAGACGAGCAAAAAATAAATACTTTATCAAGGATAACTTTTTCTCGTGTACCGCGACAATATTATCGATCTGCAATGACGTTGTCTTTGTTGTTTCTTACGGTGTACACAATCTGAAATGATCAAAAAACGTAGAAATGATTGGCAATTTAAGTGAACATGTCTGTATGTAGTCAAGTCATGTTTATTTGTATAGCCCTTAGTCACAAGACGTCTCAAAGACCATTAAAACACCATCACCTGATCCAAAACCTACATGAAGGCATGGGGAAACTCGAAACCTCAGCATGAGGAATTGCCGGGAGTAAATCGGTGCAGTGTTGTGTTAGTGAAGTTATAGGTAAATAAGGGGAATTGGGATCATTATTAAGGAAAATAATTAGCTATGGTTAACAGGTATGTGATTGTCCAACCCTGATGCTGAAAGTAACCCCTCATCCTTTGCTTAAAGCTTCCCTGCGCCTGAAGGACAACACGGCACCCAGCCGCCGCCATGCCGCTCAAGTCCGTTACACTCAGCCCGGACTACGATTACGACTCCCACCAGCCTTTCTTCTACTATGACCACTCTGAGGAGGACTTCTACCCGCACCAGCCACAACCGCCGGCCCCGAGCGAAGACATCTGGAAGAAGTTCGAACTTCTCCCCACGCCACCGTTGTCCCCCAGCCGGATGCCGTATCCTACCACCGCCGACCAGCTGGAGATGGTCAGCGAGTTTCTGGGTGACGACACCGTTACCCAAAGCGTCATCTGCGAGGCCAACCACTCTCAGACTTTCCTGCAGTCTATTATCATCCAGGACTGCATGTGGAGCGGTTTCTCGGCTGCGGCTAAACTGGAAAAGGTAGTGTCGGAGCAGTTGGCCTCGCTGGATATTGTCCGCAGGGACAAGGCTCCCTCTCCGACTTTTGCTTCTCCTGCATCTGCCGGCGCTGCGTGGAGGCTAAGCGGCAACTATCTGCAGGAGCTCAGCACGGCAGCGTCTGAGTGCATTGACCCCTCTGTAGTCTTTCCCTTCCCGGTGGTAGAAAGTCCCAAGCGGAATGAGGAACCGTTGAGGGAATCCATCCTGGACACGCCGCCGAACAGCGGGAGCAGCAGCAGCAGCGACTCCGGTAAGATTTTTTGGGGGCCGTGAATTTCTTTCAGTTAGTAGTTATCCATCCATCCACCCAATATCTGCACCGCTTATCCTCGGTAGGGTCGCGGGGGTGCTGGAGCCCATCCCAGCTATCTTCGGGTAGTGGGCAGGGGACACCCTGAACTGGTTGCCAGCCAATCACAGGGCACAAACAACTCACTTGCTCATTCAGACCTCAGGACAATTTGAACCGGCCAATTAACCTGACATGCATGTTTTTGGAATGTGGGAGGAAACCAGAGTGCTCGGAGGAAACCCACGCAAGCACGGGGAGAACATGCAAACTCTACACAGGAGGTTCGATCTCATGACCTCAAAACTGTGCCGCACACTCGCTAACCACTGCACCGCCGTCCCGCCCAAGTTAGTAGTTATTTAATTTAAAAAGTAATTGTGTTAACCCCTGTCACTCAAAGGCATGTTACTCTGAAAGTAACTACCAGAGACCAAAAACGTATAGAATCACGTAAAAGCTGACCCCCTAAAACTGCTTAAAGGTGGGGTACACTCGTTTGAGGTGTCCTTGAAGTATTTGTTAAGAATGCCCTCTGAAATCAGACCCCTTATGCTTTATTATCCACTGCACCTATCTGCTTTTATCCTAATTTTAGAGCTGTTCGGGGCGGGACACATTAGGTTTGAGGAATGGAGGCTGGGGAAGTGCTGGAGAGTTACGTCATGCTCATCCCCATGTTTTTTTCCTTAATATTTGTCAGTGTAGCATGAAAATGGTAAAAAAAAGCCTGTTTCAGGTTAAGCCCAAAAGCCACCCAAACACCAAGAAAGACCAAGCGGGTCTAAGAAATGCACTTACTTGCACGCGCGTCATGAATGAGCTGAAAAAAGCTGCAATCATGACTTACAACCAGGAGATGGCAGCAGAGAGTAAAAAGGTTCCAAATTCTGTGTTTCTCTATTCTGTAATTATCTAGTAACAAAATACTTTATGTATTAAAACATTAAGGCCAACCTTCTAAAACTGCCTAGAAGAAAATGTGTACACTAACCTGTGAAAGCGGTGAACCTTTCATATATATTGCATTGTGTTATCATGCAAACTAAAACAGCTGTGAGACACACCATATCCATTTTAGCGTTTGTCTTCAATCAACTCAAATATTCCTGCCATTTCTGGGTAATGTCTAAAACGTTTACCTTTTTTTCCTCCAAGCATGGTGTGTTGCAAAAATACATTTACCAAAAAAAAGCACAATTCAGCACTACTTTATCATTAATTATTTTGCTCACATTTGCCGCATTGATTTTGTTGTTCCTGTATAGGCCACGCCCCCTCCTCATCTGCCGCCTACCATTCAGTACTGGCGACACAACAACTGAATAAGCGCATAAAAACTGACTCCCTGATTTCTGTATTTTTGAGCCGCGGGCCACATTGGATTAAAAAAAATTGGGCAAGGGGCGGGTCCTAGGGACCTATACGATTTTTCTCATTCATGAATAAATTAGCCTTCATGCCCCAGCAACAGAAGTTTGGATTTGGCTGCTTAAAGTGATCGAGAGCTGCAGTACCCTATTTGGCCGTTAAGAGGCGTTAAGAGACCCGAAGCAGACTTCACGAAAGCAGCTGTTTATTGATTTTGTATGTATTTATCAGGGATGTCTTGACACGAAACCTAGCTAAAGACACTCGCAGAAGCCTAAAGTACAACTTTATACATTTTCACGAATCTCAGATTTGCCGTTTCTGAGCCTATAAATCGCCTACAAATTAGTTTGGATTTAGGTAGATAAGATATACAGGAAGACATCTATGGATTGTCGTCATAAAAGTAAATAACGAAATTGGAGGACTTCTTTCAGTGCAAGTAAAACAAATTAAAAGGTAAAAATGTGCAAAAGAATAAAATATTATTGATATATAATATATGCATATTCACAGTTGTGTAAAATATTATGCTCATGAGCGCTGTAGGCGAGAATTCAGGGTAGTAATAGTTCTTAGAAAGTAGCTGTTCATCATTCTGTTTGCCTTGAGTGGAGTAGATGTCCATCCGGGAAGGGAAATTGCAGGGGATGATGATGTGCTGCTTTCACTGTCCTCTGCAGCCTTTCTTGAATCAATCGATTATGATTCAAATAATTTATTGTAAACTGTGAAAACAAAATAACATTTAAAACGTATTACTTAAATGACCTACAAAGTCCGATTCATCAGATAACCTTAGAGTTGTTTTTATGTTGTCCGTTTATTCATATCGTTCAGCCTGGCTTTCTGTTTTCTCTATTAGCTAATATTCGTCTCTGGTACCGTAAGTAAAAACAAAACAAAAATGTGATGATGAGATCAAATCTAATGTCTTTTCTTATGTTAGTGGATTTGGGCTTATTATCATTATTACTTATATTATTATTGGGCCCGAATATTGTCAGACTTTGAACCGGTACAGAAGATTTTGGGGACCACTGAGTTTATAGGTACTAAATTTAGGCGTGAAATGGGGAGGAGTTCCCAGAATAAGCATTATATATTTTTTGTACGTCGCAAGATTTCTCAGAACCTATTTGTCATTCCCGGAACTATAAAGTGATCTGTCATTGGATCTGTCCCATGCCCCACCCCAAATATTCCTGGAGGTCCAAAATGGGACACCACTTCGCAGCCGTTATGTGGGGTCCTTTCAGTGGTTTTCAATAAAATTGTGGTTCAAGGATTCAAAAGCAGCTTTAGCTTAGAGCGCTCGTCTTGGGATCAAGAGGTCGCAGGTTCGATTCCCGGCTCCTTCATGTTATAGGTCGAAGTGTCTTTGGGCAAGACACTGAATCCTTAATGCCCCCAATAAGCAGGTAGGCGCCTTGCATGGCTGACTCCCTATTGGTGTGTGAGCGTGTGTGTGAATGGGTGCGTGTGAAGCACATTGTAAAGCGCTCTTCATTGACTTGAAAAGCGCTATATAAATCCAGACCGTTTACCATTTACTTGAAATTTAAACAACTCTTGAGGGTTTTCATAGCCACTACTTACATTTAAATGATTTAAAAGTGCTTGTCATTTTTTTATGAAAACAATTACCTGAATTTGGGTGCTTTGCTGTTAGATTTCAGATTTATTATAGAAAGGAGCTCAAGCTTCTGCAAAGAAACCCAGGTGCTTTTTTTTTTTTAGAATTTTGTATTTTTCGTATTGCCTTAAACAGCGCATCCGTCGTGGCTTTTATTCAAAGTGCAAATGGGTTTCCTCAATGTTCTCTGGTTGATTAATGGTGGTCAGGGAATACAGCGACAGTGTGTGCTTTGCGGGTGGCGCTTGGCTCTGGTGATATAAAGTGGACATATTTAACTTTGCAAGACTTATTTGATGCGATTCAGCTCATTCTTTACTCTTGTGCTTCTCTCAGCATTTTCTCTTGGGCCACATAAAACAATGTGGCCAGCCGCATTTGGCCCGCAAGCTATTAGTTGGACACACACACTTTAGCTCAAAAGGGTTCAAGGAGCATGTCTGGAGTTCTTCACCAACTTCCTCACCAACAAGTTCGGTTTTAAATGGAAGCAACAATGGCCTCCATTCTCAAAAGTTCCAAATTAAAGAGACAGTGTGTACAGTATTGTTTGCACAAAAGATGTATTGCTTATTTTAGGTTTCACGACCAAAGCTGAAAGCTACTTTTCGTTACCAGCTCGCTACCAGTTTGATACGCATTTCCAAAATAAGTTCTCATGTTATTACTATGTTGTTGCTATGTTATAACCAGATTTTGATTTTTTTTTTTCAGAAGCTTACTATGTCAACATCTAAATCATGCCAGTTACAAATGAAATTCCTAGATAATCACAATGACCCAGCACTGGTGAGCTCATTGAACCCAATCAGTTGTTCTTAGGATGTTTACCTGGTGCCTGAGGGCACCATGTTGGAGACCCCTGTTGTAGTGAAACCAAATACAAGTGCTAAAAAGCATAAGAAAGAACACAAACCAAGGAGACTCAGGGACCAAAAAGTAATTTTTTTTTCCCTTCTTTTTTTTCTGCCCAAGACTTTCATGGTTTTTCTTTTTTGGGTTTTGGGGTTTCCATAGCAGCAAAATGGCGGACAACTACTGTATGTCAGCTGCTGCTCTGTAAGGCTAGTGTTACATTCGCTAATCTTTAAGACCTCTGAATATTTTTAAAATTGCAGGTTTACCATAATTTCCTGACTATAAGGCGTATTTCAAAAATCCTTATTAGCCAGAAATTTTGAAGTGCCCCTTTTATATACAGCAAAACGGATGGATAAGGTATACTAATGTATTTGTGCAACTATGAATCAATCGCTAAACATTGGGAACAACAGGAATCAAGCCTGGGGCAGTTAGAGCACCGAGACTTAACCACTAGACCACATCTAATACAGATGACATAGGAAAAGGCATTCATTTGTTGCTCTTGGTGCCAGAAACGAATCTCGGAGAATGGAGAAAACAAATTTTGTCCTGAAAGATATAAACAAACGCAAAGTCCGATTCATTATATACCAAAAATTTGTGTCCCTTGCATTTATTTATATCTTTCAGAAAACTACTATTTCTGCATGTAAAATGCATAACAGATAAATACAGTAGTTATAACTATAGGCCAAAAGACTAAAGTATGTTTTATTGGGTTGCGCCTCATAATTAAGTGCACCTATGGTGTGGAAATTACGGTATATGGTATGTCTTTATGTATTTTTGCTTATTATGTAAATGAAACATTTCTTTATGAAGTTATTGTACCACTAGAGGGTGCTAAATAATCCACACTGACCGAAATTGATTTGGGGTTGATATTTTCCATTCTTTTTGAAAGAATATTTGATTTCCAAATACATTTAAACTAAATTAGCTAAAACCTTATTTTTTTGGACTAAACAAAAAATTACCAGTAATGCCAATAACTATATATAATTGTTATCTTGTTCGCCATGTTGATCAGAAATACAGTAAACAAAGTATAAAATACATAATTACAATTACTGCGGCAGCACGGTGGCGCAGTGGTTAGCGCTTGTGCGGCACAGTTCATGTCATGGGAACCTGTCGTGGGTTCAAATCCAGCTCCAGACTTCCTGTGCGGAGTTTGTATGTTCTCCCCATGCTTGCGTGGGTTTCCTCCAGGCACTTCGGTTTCCTCCCACATTCCAAAGACATGCATTTCAGGTGAATTGGCCGGTCCAAATTGTCCCTAGGTGTGAATGAGCGAATGAGTTGTCTGTCCCTGTGTGCCCTGCGATTGGCCGGCAACCAGTTCAGGGTGTCCCCTGCCCACTGCCCGGAGATGGCTGGGATGGGCTCCAGCCCCCCCGCGACCCTAATGAGGATAAGCGGTACGGTTAATGAGATGAGATGAGACAATTACTGCTCCGATGTACGTAACCATTCACGAATGAATGAAAGTAATTTAGTTGTGAAAGCAGATTTTCTTGTATTTATCTTCTATTTTTTTTTTTTTTTTTTTTCAAATGTATTTATTCTGATGTTTTTTTTTTTTAATGGCAACCGTCACTTTAACTGTAGTTTTAATTCATAGTTATAGTTTCATGTGCCTTATAGTTTGGTGCGCCTTATATATGAAACAAATAACTCTCAGTGGAGTATTTTGGGGGTGCGCCCTATAATCGGGTGCGGCTTATAGTCCAGAAAATGCATTTGTTGCCGTGTATCTTTTTCTCTGAACATTTTTCTGTATTTTAAGAACATTATTTATGAAATATTTTGTCTTGCTTTTGTTCTTATTTTCCACATTGTCGTTTTCTTAAACCAAAAACATAATAAGCATAACGTATTTTTTGGAGTACAGGGCACCCCTGATTATAAGGCACACCTTTAAAAATAATCGTTGGGCAAAAAAAATTTCTGATTTAAATTAAAAGTTCTTTTATGTGTAAGGTTGCATAGAAACATCAGAAAATTGAAACTTTTTTTTATAGAACATAAAATCATGATGAAATCTTGTTTCACCATTAAAATAGATCCATTCCTAAATGGTTAACATATAAGTTTATTCCATTTTTAATAAAGGAAACCTGCAAAGAAGTTTGCATAAGATGTTAATTATGTTTACTAATATAATTCACTGTGGTTTGTCATTTTGACTACTATGCACTGTTTACGTTATGGTTGCTATTGGCCAATAATGTTGCTGTTCTTTGATTGTTACATCACCTAAGGTGGATCTGCTTTTTTAAACCTAGGACGTTTAATAAAAGGGGAGGGCTTTTAGAACAGATATGGAATTCGGCATTGTGAGGGATTTTTTTTGTACAGTCATCTCCTGTTCTCCTTGCAAGTTCCAAATCTATTGATGTCTTCTCTCCTTATTTTGAGTGTCTACAAAACTATACATTTATCTGTTGAATTTCATTGTAATTATGCATTTCTAATTTTACCCACTATATTTTCCGGCCTAAAAGGCAAACTGGATTACAAAGCGAAACTCCAATTTTTTGTTTTTTTTTAGGTGCGCCTTGTAGTCTGGAAAATACAGTAATTGTGTTGGGAGCGAGTTAAGAAGCTTGTTCAATGACCCTATGATTACAGCTCGTATATTTGATTCTGTTTCAGAAGACGAAGAGGAGGCAGATGGCGGTAACGACGCAGAGGATGAGGAGGAGATTGACGTTGTGACGGTGGAGAAGCGGCAGGGGCTCAAACGTTGTAACCAGTCTTACGCCGGCCGGCTGGTCCTCAAACGCTGCCACGTCTCCACCCAGCAGCACAACTATGCCGCTCCCCCGACAGGAAAGAGGCTCAAGATGGAAGATGTGTGTGGAGGTAAATCGTCAGACTCACGGTTCCTACGGGTTGGTAGCGATTAGCATTTCTTTGTCCTCTTCTTGATGATTTTTTCTTTGATGAAACGAGCTGCTAAAGGCTAGCTGTCACCATGCTTCGCAGTATGTTTTGGTGGCCACATTGACTTGTGTGCCAGCCCCGCTGTTTGAGTGACAGTGTACACCAGCCTATCACAGCGCACACAGAACGTCAGACACACACACACACACACACACACATACAACCTATATGCTGCAAAACACAATGCATGGTACCTTGATATCAAAGACAATGAAGAACATTCAATTCAAAATGCGCGAAGCAGTGAACGAGCGATAAATGAAGCGTAAAGTAGTGATGGATAACTGTATTCATGTAGAGATACAGGGTTCATATGGGTGTTTTAAACCTATGTTCTGATTTCAAGGTCAGAAAAGGCTTGCATTTTGGGTGAAGTGTTTAAAAATGCTTAAAACCGTTGCCATAACCATGTTTTTGGGCAGTCTGACTCCATAGACCACACAATAAATCAAGAATATTTTTGGTCTCTCGTCATTATGGCATTGTGATGTGAAGCACCAGAGCCCTCTACTGTTCTCACCCAAGAAGACAGCTCTATTTAAAAAAAACTGCTCTTTTGGCTCAGCTCACTGAGAAGCCCCCAAACACCGCCCAAGTTTTTCTTTGTAAAGATATATTTTCAATAATAATTTAAAGATTATGCATCAAATGATTTAGTAATAAGACATTTCATACGTTTTGCAAAACACATGAATTGTAAATTAAAATATTCAACAAAAAATATGTAAAATACAAAAAAAATAGCTATTTACACACTGAACAGATCTAAAGTCAAACACAAAATCCCTTAAAATGCAAAACAATCACATGAAAAGGAAACTTATCTCTGCTATAAATCCAAAAGAAAAACTATTTACAGTTCTATTTAAACCAATTGAAACACAGATCCTATGAAAAAAGCGCAAAAAAATAATGGATTAAAATAAGTCAAACGCAGCAAAAGATCAGGACTCTCTTGGATTGAAAGATTGATTGCAGTCTTTTTCGTAACAATCAATATAATTAAAATTAGAGCAAATTTGGCTCATTTGTCTGCTTCTTATCCATACAGTACGATTTTTTTTGTTTTGTCTTCCGTATTGATTTCAATTATTACCCAACAACTATAGACCTTTTCGTGTTTGTAAACAAATGTTATACAGCCAAGCTGCGCCAACGTATTTGAAGCAGAATGGCAGAATTCATGTCAGTTTATAGCAGCCCATTGACATAAAGTGATTGTAGATTATAGATAGAAACAGCTCAAAATAGTCTGTGCTAGCAGAAAGATAGCAACTATTTTTTTAGTCAACAAATAAACTTTTTTTTGATCGGCTCTGGATTTCTTCCTTTGAAGGTACTTGAAAAATTGGCCTTGAAAGTGCTTGAATTTGGCCATGAAAAAATGTACGAACCCTGAGAGATGCCCTACTCTGTGTATGACAATAATAATCGACACTGGAATTTATTGTCAAATACTTGTACAGTGGCTTGTGAAACCTTTTGGCCCCCTTAAACTTTGTGACCTTTTGCCCCATTTCTGACTTCAAACAAAAAGATATAAAACTGTACAATAAGTGGATCACACGAAAAAGTGGGTGTGCAAAATGATTTAGCCCCATTGAGTTAATACTTTGTAGCGCCACCTTTTGCTGCGATTACAGCTGTAAGTCACTATCAGTTTTGCACATTGCGAAACTGATATTTATGCCCATTCCTCCTTGCAAAACAGCTCGATCTCAGTTAGGTTGGATGGAATGCGTTTGTGAACAGCAGTTTTCAGTTCTTTCCACAGATTCTCAATTGGATTGAGGTCTGGACTTTGACTTGGCAAAAGGTCACAAAGTTCAAGGGGGTCAAATAGTTTCGCAAGCCACCGTATTATGGATTTTTGTCAACAAGGTCTAATCAGCCCTACCATTTTAGACATTGTTTTGGTCTTTAAATGTACGCCCTTCTTGTCTTTTTCCTCACCAGCGTGCGACGAGGTCAAACAAACCCGCACTTCGAAGCAGATGGGCTGCACCCGCGGGTGCTCCAGCCCGCACCCGGTCCCTTCCGACTCCGAGGACCACAACAAGCGTCGGACTCACAACGTGCTGGAGCGCCAGCGCCGAAACGAGCTCAAGCTGAGCTTTCTGGCGCTGCGCGACCAAATCCCGGAAGTCGCCCACAACGCTAAAGCGGCCAAGGTGCTAATCCTCAACAAGGCGGCCGAGTGCGTGCGGAGCATGCAGGCCGACGAGCGCCACCTGCTGGCCCTCAAAGAGCGTCTGCGCCGGCGGGGGCAACTGCTCGCGCATAGACTGTCGGCGTTGCACCAACAACCTACTTGAACTCTGCATTTATTGTTGTTTTTTGGTTCGGTTGTGCAGTGCCTTGCCTAAGGGTTTTGACATCTTGCCATTTTTCAGGTTTCAAAGTTATAAAACTCAAAAATATTTTCTAAGAATCCACAACATCTGAGACGACACTATCGGGGAAAAGAAACAATGTATTCAACATTTTAAATTGTGCTCAAAAATGCTAAATTGAAAAGTAAGCGTTGCAAAAATATTGGCCCTTTTTTGCAATTGTCTTTTGCTGTCTTTTCGCACACCAGAAATTATGCCCATTCTTCCTTGCAAACCAGCCCAAGTTCCTTAAGGTCTGATGGTGATCGTTTTTTTTTCGGATCTTTCCACAAAAGTTTAATTGGATTGAGGTCTGGACATCGGTTTGGCCATTCTAACACCTTGATTTTGTTTTAAACCATCCCATTGTTGATTTTGCTTTATGTTTAGGGTCGTTGTCCTGTTGGAGGGTGAACCTGTGCCCCATTTTTAGTTCTCTTGCAGACTCCAACAGATGTCCTGCCAGAATTTCCATGCATTTGGCTCCATACTTCTTCCTGTTAACTCTTAACGATCTTCCCAGTCCCTGCTGAAATAAACAACCTTAGAGTATGATGCTGTTATCACCATGTTTGACAGCGGGGATGGTGTTTTTCCAGTGGGGTGTGCAATGTTACTCTTAGAGCAAACATCACACTTTGGATTCAACCCAAAAAGTTTAGTTTTGGTCTCATCTGACCACTGCTCCACGTTGTTATAAATATAATCTAACGTTTTAAAATAATTTGGTTCCACCTCACAATTGGGGTTCTGTTTTTCTATCTTCAAGTTTGAAACCTGCAACTTGGCAATTCGACCAAAAGTTCATTGGGGGAAGGGGGGGTGTCGATACTTTTGCTAGGCACTGTACGTTTGCTCGTTTGGAATCTCACTGATTTCAATGTTGAAAATGCCTCAATTCAAGTTAGGGGTTGCTAAAGCTATTCAAAGTTTATTTTTGTTAAGAAAACGGAAGAAAAAAATCAAAATAGAAATTTGTATGTTTTTATATGAGGAATATTTCTTAAGACAATGTATTTTTGGGATCTTCGCGGTCTGGGTGTTTGGACTTTGGGGTTCATGTTTTTGCATTCTGTCCCTGATTTTCTTTTTGAAATATAAAAAGTTGATCCTTGTTTGCGTCTCTTCCTATGAATTACATTTTACGACATGTATGACTAGTACCCTTCTACACCAGGAGTCTCAAACCCAGGCCCTGGGGCCAAATTGAGCCCCTCAGGATCATAGTCTGAGGCCCCTGCCTTAGTATAAAAACGAAAGGGAGTGTTTTCATTATTTGACCACTCAATGTCGCTGTATTCTGTGCAACTGAAAACAAGTGCTAGGGATCACAAGTGACAATACAAACTACGGAATCTCAAAGTAAAGCACTATCAATCTTGCAGGTTTTTGGGTTGTCAGGTATCTGTAGCAGCAAAATGGCGGACATTTATGTCATCTTCCTCTGTGAGGCTCATGTTATGTCAAGTCATGTTAATATTGTTTAGCCCTTCATAACAAAAGGGTTTTACAGATTACTAATACACCATTCATTTTTTATAAACCGTCAGAAGTGACGCCGAAAACCTGGAACTCATATTATTCTGCCCTAATTTTTAACTTCAAGCTTGAACAAATACGAAGGGCAACACAGTAGCACTGGAACTGCTTCTCTCATCCATCCATCGATCCATTATCTGCACCGCTTATCCTCAGTAGGGTCGCGAGGGTGCTGGAGCCCATCCCAGCTATTTTCGGACAGTGGGCTGGGGACACCCTGAACGGGTTGCCAGCCAATCGCAGGGCACACGGGGACAGGGACTCACTGGCTCATTCACACCTAGGGACAATTTGGACCGGTTAATTAACCTGACATGCACGTTTTTGGAATGTGGGAGGAAACCCACGCAAGCACGGGGAGAACATGCAAACTCCACACAGGAGGCTCGATCTCATGACCTCAGAACTGTGCTGCTCACGCGCTAACCACTGCGCTGCCGTGCTACCCCTGCTTCTTTCATTTAAGATCAAACAATATATTTTTTGGCACACTGCTCAATAGCATCTACTTCATTGGAGGTGTGACAATATCATGATACAGCCATGAATTGTGATACAGTTGTCAATACCCCTCCAAGTATCAATACCTATGATTAAAATATGGCAGCAATTACGACAACCTCATTCGTACGGATGCTTGAAGTAATTGTAAGGCTTGAATTTTAATGTGTTTTCAAAGATTGTCATTTTCTTGAATTTTGTAAATGCTTGAAATTCTTGCCATGTTTCTCCACAAGTCTGCTTAAAAAATGAGACCGACACTGGTCTCTGGTGGCTTTGCCTTTGCATTTCTTTTTTCCTCGTGATTAACTGCAGCTGGCATTAGTTAGTAGGGCATTGTCCGATGAAGTGTCATTAACCTGTATGGAAAGGAGCAGGTACAGGCTACACCTAGACAGGGCATTATGAAATGTGTATTAGTGCAAGGACTGTGTAAGAATTATTGACATTTTTTATGGACCACGCGAAAAATAATCTTATCGCCGTCGACATTTGCAAAAGGGGGCAGGAGGTCTTGAAGGAGCGGCGTTGTTCCACCGTCCGGATGAAAAGGCTGATTCTGGATCGGCGCCCCCTCCCATCTTTTCAGGCTTTTACGTCTTTAATTTACGACCTTCAGTTGGCAGGGCAACCTTTCGCTCGGCCTTCATTGGTGGATGCTCGGTGGCAGCTGGGACCCTTTCACTGACTCCTTGTGTGAAAAATGTCACAGAGTTCCGGCCTCTCCATCAGCTGTCACTTTCCGTCTCGTTCGAAGCCGAAGAAAATATTTCAGCGTGTTAAAATGGAACGCGATTACTTTAACTACAACGAGAAAAATGGGTAACTACTTTTGTTACGACTGCGTTATGGTACAGGGTCTCCGCGGATCCTTGGAAAGTCCTAAAAGGCATTGAAATCCCTCATTATCTCATCTCATTAGCTGCACTGCTTATCCTCAGTAGGGTCGCGGGGGTGCTGGAGCCCATCCCAGCAATCATCGGGCAATGGGCAGGGGACACCATGAACTGGTTGCCAGCCAGTCGCAGGGCACACAGGGACAGACAATTCGCTCGCTCATTTATACCTAGGGACAATTTGGACCGGCCAATACACCTGAAATGCATGTCTTTGGAATGTGGGAGGAAACCGGAGTGCCCGGAGGAAACCCACGCATGCACGGGGAGAACATACAAACTCCGCACAGAAAGTCCGGTAGCTGGAGTTGAAGCCACACAGGAGGTTCCCAAGACCTTAGAACTGTGCCGCACATGCGGTAACCACTGCGCCGGTAATTAATTTTAATCAATTGCCTTTTCAATAATTCGCCACTTTACGTGGCAACTTTGACCACAATAACAGAACTATCAAAACGGCGATGTGGTTTCAGTTGGGCCTTTCAGAGCAGATGTATGTCTTAGGTCTACCCACAATACAAATAGCAACTTTTGAACAGAGACGTTTACCTTGGACCAGGGGTGTCAAACTCATTTTAACTTGGGGGGGCCACATGAGAGAACAGACATTCTCTCAGGGGCCGGACTAGTAGATTAGAGGGAAAGAGAAAGTGCTCAGTGCTCTCACTCTTTCTTTGTCAGTCCGTCAACGAACCTCTGCCCCGCAAGACGTGGGTTTTGACTCGGTCCTGTTTCCTGTTGTTAATTCCTGTCCGGTATTGTTCCTGTTTATTTTGTCCTGTTTAATATCGGTTTCCAGTTTCGTTCCTGTCTCGTTTGTCCTGTTTATTTTCGATATCCTGTTCGGATGTCAATCCTGTCTGTCCCATCCTGTCCGGTATCGACCCCATCCATCCGATATCTGCTCGGGCAATTGGTATCGATCTCGGCCTCTGGCTTCCTATCATTCCACGCCAGACTGCTGCCCAACGTGCGTGACTCCCCATTTCCCGTAAAATAAAAGGCTTGTGTGAGAAACGTCATGCATTTGGGTCCTGATCAAGTTCCAGGTCATGACAGAAAAGTACGTTCCAAAAACATTCTGATTTGACTTCCGTTTCGCTTGGGTATTTACCGTAAATTCCGGACTATATAGCTCACCTGATTATAAGCCGCACCCACCACGTTTCAAGAGGAAAACCGATTAAGAGGAAAACCGATTTTGTACATACACAAGCCGCACCTGTATAAAAGCCGCATGCGCCCACATTTAAACATGTAACACAAACACAAAATTAACCCAAACCCGACTTCAAGTCCCGCGATTGAAGCTAAATGTCCTTCATTAAAGTCCACAGTCCAAAAATCACAGCCGGCAAATGAACGGAAAATGATACCGGTACATAAGGTTTGATGCAGACCTGCAGAGTCCGGGTCCCGTTGAAAGTAATCCAAGGAAAAAAGTGTATATTTCCAAAGGTAAGGGTGGGAAAAATATATCAGATGAACACATTTACTCACGCAACTTTTTCCCCCCTCTTCTTTCCTTGTCTGTCCCTCACCTTTAGCGGTCCCCACTTAAACTTGGCACCCCGTGTTTGTTCCGCCCCTCACTTTTCGTTCACCCGTGCAAAACACATCAGAATAAGTGTCTAAAATAAACACAAATAAATACTTTACAAAAATATACAGTTGCAAATACATATTATACATGTGTTACACATGTTTACAAAGAAAGACGGTACACCGAGAGAGTTTTCAAAGCTTTAATAATAATGATATAGCTTTGACAGGGCAGTTAATGGTAGCAACACTCGAGCGCCGCTGGCGGCCGTTAGAAAAATTACATAAATTGGCCGGATCACTGAATAAGCCGCGGGGTTGAAAGTTAGGGAAAAAAGTAGCGGCTTAAAGTCCGGAATTTACGGTAATTTTTCATAAGAAAAAAAGAAATGCGTCATCATTTGTTTCTCTAATTTCTGCAGCACATTTGTCTTGATCCCACATTGGCACACTCGACACACGCCTACCCCACCTTCCTGCTGAACCTACAACCGTTAAAATGTCAAGTGGGCTATCTGGTCATATTATGCGAGGGGCATGGTCATAGAGGGCGCTCATGGGGTTAAAGGTGTAGGGTTTACGGGGTTTATGGGGTTAACGGCGTGCGCGTTTAAATAGTAGCGTCCCGATTGGCAAGTATTCAATTAAAAGAACGGCTTACGTTTCCAGTTCACCTCATCTATTTCGAGGAGCCGGCCTTGCATACTCTGTACGTCATTCTGTTACGTAGACTTGTGGGCGCTTGCACGTGCTGCAACTGCAGCTTATGTATGAAAGAGTACCGTTCTTGTTTCTTTCCAGGAGGTAACCTGTGTAGAGTATTCAACGTTTGGTCAGAATTCCTTTTTGCAATGTCAGAAAATTTTCAAACAATGTCAAAACATGTGAAGTGAATAGTGTATTTGAAGTCAATCACATAGATATGTGATTTGACTGTTACTGGTGGAATGTGAGGTTGGGGCGGGGGAGGAGTTAGCTTGCATTTGCACATCAAAGGTTGCCGTGACAATTCCACCACAGGGGGTCCGCCCCTCCCAGGAGACCGAGAACCGAGAACCTGGTACACGTCTCATCTTGCAAGGGCAGTCTGAATTTGCAAGATGAACTGGACCATCTACTCTCATTTTCTCTTTCTCCTCCCAGTCCCTCATTTTTCCTCCAATTTGTCTTTCCTCTCCGTCTCGCTTTTATTGCCACTATCATGGTCTCTATCTCAACGTCTCCCTCTATCCCCCTCTTTCTTACTCTCTCCATCTCCATCCCTCTTTTCTTTATCTCTTTTTTTCCACTCCCTCTCCTCTCTGTCTCTCTGCCTCATCTCACTCTTTGTCTTTTCCTTTTTTCGGTCTCTCTACTTATCTGTCTCTCTCTCCTCCTCCTTGCAGTCTCTTTCTTCTTTTTGTCTTGCTTTCTCTCTCACGCTCTTTACCCCTTTGTGTCCCCCCTTTATCTCTCTTCATCTCTCACCGTCTCTCCATCTCTTTCACTCCTTACTTTTTTCTGTGACCTTCTCTCCTCTTCTCTCATTTTTTTCTTTCTTCCTCTCCTTCTCTCTCTTATTACGTCTCTCATTGTCTCTCTTTCAACATCTCCCTCTATCCCCTTCTCTCTTACTCTCTACGTCTCCCTCGTTGTCTTCATCTCCTTCTCTCCCACTCGCCAGCTACTCTCACTTTCTTTGTCTTTTCCTCCTCTCTGTTTTACTCACTATTTTTTTTCCTCTTTTCTCTCTCTCCTCCTTTCTGTCTCAGTCTACGTCTCCCCATTTCCCTCCTTAACCCCTCGCCCTTCCCCCCAATTCTTCATCTCTCTCCCTCTCTGTCTCTGTCTATCTCCACACCACAGGCCACAGCACAGAGTGATACCTAGACTGACATGCTGAGAGAGCTTTCCAGGAACAGACCGACCCTGTTGCCCAACTCACTGCACGCTTGTGTTGATGTCCAGGAAAGAAGCGGTTGCAACATTTGCACCACTTGTATGAGGTGATAAACAAAAGGAAATGGCGGCTGTTTCATCTCACAACGCCTTTTACTTTAGCTATTGAGTTATCATATGCAGCTTTTCTTAACTATTGTGATCCAGGACATGCATTTTTCTTATGTAATTATTATTTCACATTTTTAAATAAAGCTAGAATCAAGCCAAGCAAAAACGTTGCGTCTTGAATTAAGCATTGATTTAAAAAGGGTCTGAATGGTATCCCGGTTGCCATGGTGCCCAATTGGCCCCGCCTGTGTGGCGCCAGCTGCGGCTCATGAACAGATTGGCTTAAGCTCAGTGCGCTCTCTCTTACTTTGTCAGTCCGTCAAGACGTGGGTTTCGACTCGGTCCTCTTCCTTTTGGTATTTCCTGTCCGGTATTGTTCACGTTTATTTTGTCCTGTTTAATTTCGGTTTCCAGTTTAGTTTCCGTCTATTTTTGTCCTGTTTATTATTTTCTCTAGTTTTCGTTCCCGCAAGATGTGGGTTCTGACTCGGTCCTGTTTTCCTGTTGGTTGTTCCCATTTATTTTTGTCCAGTTTAATATCGGTTTACTGTTTTGTTTCCGTCTATTTTTGTCCTGTTTATTATTTTCTTTAGTTTTCGTTCCCGTCTGGTTTCTCTTGTAGATTCTCGTTGACAGATTGGCTTTCCTTCTATTTAAGATCAGTGCTCTCACTCACCCTTTGTCAGTCCAATCAGTCAATGAACCTCTGCCCCACAAGACGTGGGTTTTGACTCTGTCCGGTTTCCTGCCTGCGTTTCCTGTCCGGTATCGTTCCCGTCTGTTTTTGTCCTGTTTATTATTATGTCCAGTTTCGTTCCCGTCTAGTTTGTCCTGTTTCATTTCGACATTTCATTCTCCATCCTGTCTGTCCCGTCCTGTCCGGTATCAACCCCATCTGTCCGATATCAACTCGGGCAATTGGAATCGATCTCGTCGGTCTCTGGCTTCCTGTCTTTCCACGCCAGACTGCTGCCTAACATGCATGACTCCCCATTTCCTGTAAAATAAAAGGCTAGTGTGAGAACGTCACGCGTTTGGGTCCTGATCCTGTTCTTGTTCCTGACAGAATGGTACTACAAAACTAAACAGAACGCTCAGATTGTGGGATAAAATAACCGAAATCTTTGTTGTTTAAGGGGTAAGATTCGGACTATAAGCTGCACAGACCACCATTACATCCCTTGATCTGAAACTCTCATGAACCTAAGGAAAAAATAAAAAAAATGAGGAAATGAAGAAACCTTGAGAAGGGGCCCCACATGAAGTTATTTCCCCTTCCAGGATGACCAGGCTCCAATGGATGTTTCAAGGGCTCCAACAGACAACACACAGTCATCATCAACATCAATTATGGGTAATCATTTCCTCAAAGTGCAACCCTTGTTTTTCTCATGGACCGTCATTTTATGCCGGAGTCTTTACCAACAGGCACACTTATAACACCTCTCCATACCTGGCATGCTGCTGCATCCTGCCTGCGAGGCAGAAAGAGGGGCAAGTCTACGCACCCACCCCGACCAAAAGCTAAAATTGACAGAGGCAATCTGGAAGTGAGTGTGTATTTTATTTTGATTATAGAAAAGGACAATACGAGGCCTAATTTCACTCCTGTGGCAACACTACAAACTTACATAAACACATTAAAACAAGAACAATGAGCTGCATCCAAAAAATGTAAACATGTTACTCTTCATAGAAATTGTCAGGGGAATTAATCAATGGAAGATATTTTAGTTGTTAGGCAGTATTTCCGCTACATTACTGCTTTGTTTTAGTGTGACTTTAGGATTTTGTTTCGAAAGAGTTGTAACAGAAATATTTCTGTTTATTTTTTATACTCTTAAAGTTTGCAAGGTAGTTAAAAAAAACAGTTCAGGGTGTCCCCTGCCCACTGCCCGAGGATGGCTGGGATGGGCTCCAGCACCCCCGCAACCCTACTGAGGATAAGCGATTCAGATAATGGATGGATGGATGTTTGTTAATACAACATCCATTGCAGCCTGGTCATCATGGAAGGGGGGATTACCTCATGTGCCGTCCCTTCTCAAGGTTTCTTCATTTTCCTCATGTTGAGGTTTTGAGTTTTTCCTTGCCCTCATTTAGGTTTTAGATCAGGGGATGGTGACATAATAGTCTGTCAGGTACACAGGGGGAAATTAAATCTGAAAGATATGAGGGAGCAAGTCCATGCAAGTCAAGCACAATTTCACATACTTGCACGCGCAACAATAGGAGCCGCAACGACGATTTTAGCCAAAAGAGGGCGTTGGCAATTAGGGTAGTTTTAAAGTTACATATTTTTTTGGGTTTGAACAATTTTATTGACACTACTAACAGCAAATAAACAATGTGAGGTTTGAACAATTTTTCTCGACAATCTTAACAGCAATTAAGCATATTCACAATTTTGTTATTCACAATTTCGTTATACCTGACAATATGAGGTTTTAACAATTTTTTCGACATTTTTAACAGCAATTAAACACACAATTTCATTAAATCATATCCCAACAATATGAGTTTTTATCGACGCTTTTAACAGCAATTAAATACTTCTTGGTACCACCATTAAGGACACCTCAAACTCCGCACCCCATCTTTACGCCCTCGCGGGCCACATAAAATGATATGGCGGCCCTCATTTGGCCCACAGCCCATGAAATTGACGCATAATATGTCACAAAGTTGTTTTTTTTTCAGAAAAATATAAAAACGACAAATGATTCAATGCCGTCCGATGTGAATATGAAAAAAAACAGGCCTACTCTAAAGTTTTCCCCGAGTGATTTAAGACCATCAGTGCCACGATCCAGCTCATCTCTGAAGAACAGGATGCCGCTTTTACACTGAAAAACAACAGCACCCAGATGATGAGGGCGCTGTATCTGATTAAGATCAGGAAGCTGCTCCTGTTTCTGGTCACCATGAAAACCAGCACAACCGTTTTTACGTAAAGAAGCAAACTCCTACCCAAAAAGTCTGGAGAGGAATGGGTGCCGCCAGGCTGTGCTTGCCCAAGACACACCACAACAAGTGGTGCCCCTACCACCCTGGCAATTAAATGGACTGGTGAATGCCAAGCAAGTGCAAAATCTACTTTGACTATTTGTTGTGCCTGCCATCAATCTGTCAGGAATTGGGCGCCCTTGTCACGTCACCATCTATCAAGCCCCCCTAACCAGACAGCCGTCCCTGACTGTCAAAACGTAGACCCTTCCCAAAATGGCGTTGGCCACCAGACAAAATCCGGGTCAGTTCAGCTGTCGCGTGCTGGTTTTTTTTTGGACCATCTTTTTGGTTTCAAAGGTAACGACCGGATTTGCACGTGATCGGCTTAAAAACCTGGGTACCTCTACTCACTAATTCTATTCGTTCTGGGAGTAGCTTTGTGACCTGAAAGATTTGTAAGTAGAAACACATTTTTAATGTAAATGCGCTAATCTGTTCCAAGCCTGGCATCGTATGATTTTTAAAAAAAATAATTGATAAAAGAGCATCAACACATGAAACAAATACATATTGAACTCAGATTACTGCACTATAAACATAAAATAAGAGGCACATCATGTAAAAAACAAAGAACAAAGTAAAAAATAATAATAATGATCCTTTAATTTGCCTCTTTGTGTATTGGTCCACAGCAGTGTTTTTGCCTCGCGCTACTTGAAAAACTGATCCAATGACATCTGCTTTTGCCTGCTTGCCGTCAGAAAAGTGCGAACCAGACGTCATCATAATGAGTTAAGCCCGACATGTCAACATTCTTCTGGGTGATTCCCTTCCACAAATCTGTTCCGGTTCTTGACATTACAGACACTGCTCGTTCTTCAACTTGTTTATTAGCTCGAAGCACAGCATATATTTCAGCTCGTACTTGAGTTAGTAGCATAGTTCTTAATGGTGCATCATTTACAACTCCTGGTTCAGCATTTAGTTCAGTTCATAGTGTTTTTAGTATTTTAGCTCTTGCATAGCAGCAGAAAGCATAGAGTTCAGCTCGTAATTCAGTTCAAAGTCCAAGTCATAGTTCAGCCGGTAGCACTGTTAAGATCATAGATCGTAGCTCGTAGTTCAGTTTGTAGTCCAGCTCGTGGGTTTGCTTTATGAGCGATTCAACTTGTAGTGCAAATCGCAGTACAGCTCATAATTTATCATCTCGTATTGCAGCTCGTAGTGTCTCTCGGAGTACAGCCAGGAGTTTACCTCATGCCTCAGCTACTTATGGTGCAGCTCATATTTCAACTAGTACCGCAGCAAGGCGTTCAATTCTTAATTCTGTTCATATCTCATCTTGTAGTTGAGTTCGATCATAATTCCGCTAATTCAGCTCATAGCAGAGCTCGCGTTTCAGCTAGCCTTTAGTGCAGTTCGAATTTAATCTCATGGTTCAGGTCTGAAGGATTTTATACATTTGACTATAAAGGATTTTATACATTTGACTATAAAGGATTTTATACGATTGACTCATAATTCAATGAAGATTTTCACTGAGTAGGCTTTAGTTCAATGACAGGTCGGGCTGTTCCAAATGCAGAATATTTTTCTCTAGTTCTATTGATAACAGGACTCTGACGGAGGACGGCAGGCGTTGTTTTGAGAAACGCTCGCCGTTGTTTTGAGTACCACAGACATTGGGGCCCTCTTCTACGAGATGGTGAAGCCCAGGGGGCTTCCTTGGCGCGCCCATGGGAGGAGTCGGCACGCCATTATGCGGGGAGAAGATGGCCAATAGGAGAAAGCTAAAGGACTTGAGAAAAAGGCTTCCCAGAGACTCCAACGTCACTAATTCGGCCATTTTCGATGGAGGAACTTAGTTAAATTGTTAATGAAATTAAATCTGCCCCCGTGTGGAAATGTCGGCATCCTGTTCATCTTTTCCCTCAAGAAACAAGCGTGCATAAATTGCTGGGTGAATGTAGGTTGTGTTTGGTTAATGGAGTCAGATAACTAATTCGAACAATTTGGTTATCGCTACATTTTAATATTTAATTCCAACAGGTCTTTGTGAAACTAATTGCAGAGACCAGTTTAAGTTCAGATCCATAGCTTGAAATGCAGATTGGAGTTCTGGTCATAAAACTTGTACTACTACTTGTTATCTAGCTAGTAGTATAGCTCCCAGTGTAGCTTGAAATTCAGCCGTCCAATTGCGTGGATTGCAGTTCAGCTCATTGTCTCGCAACCTGTTCTAAAGGTCCTCCCCGAGCCCTTTGTTTTCATTAAATCTCGCAGGTTACGGACTCAAATCCAGAACAGCAACACGATTGGTCGATAGCGACAATGATGTAAACAATTCATAATAATCAAAACAACAAACAATGCGCAATAATAGTCAATGGGCTTGGGGGAAACAAATTTATAAAGGCTCTTTGAACTCAGTTGGGTATTGTTAACAAATACTTAACAGAGGTACTGATGCCTGCTTTTATATATTCTTGTTTGGATTATTGTAATGCCCTGCTCTCTGGTCTTCCCAAAAAGAGTATTGCTAGCTTGCAGCAATTACAAATCTCACATTACAGTAGTTTGTATTGCCTCCCTGTGCGTTTCAGGATCAATTTTAATATGCTTTTACTATTTTTTAAAAGTCTTAATAGTCTTGGGCCATCCTGTCCTTCTGATTTGGTTTTATTATATTAGCCCTGGCGTTTTCTGAGGTCCTCTGGCAACGGCTTTTTGACTGTTCCCTGGGTGAGGACTAAAACAGTAAAGCAGTATTCGGCCATTTTGGTCCTCACCTATGGAACAGTGTGTCGGAGGACATCAGGTCTGTTGGGACCTTTCCTCGTCACGGTTGCCATGGCGCCCAATTGGTCCGCTTGTGCGGTGCCAGCTGTGGCTTGTTGACGGATTGGCTTTCCTTCTTTTTAAGCCCAGTGCTCTCACTCAACCTTTGCCAGTCCGTCAACGAACCTCTGCCCCTCAAGACATGGGTTTTGACTCTGTCCGGTTTTCTGCCAGCGTTTCCTGTCCGGTATCGTTCCCGTCTGTTTTTGTCCAGTTTATTATTATCTCTAGTTTTTGTTCCCATCTAGTTTATCCTGTTTGATTTCAATATCCTGTTTTGATATCAAACCTGTATGTCCCGTCCTGTCTGGTATCGACCCCATCTGTCCAATATCTGCTCGTGCAATTGGTATCGGTCTCGTCGGCCTCTGGCTTCCTATCATTCCACGCCAGACTGCTGCCTAACCTGCATGACTCCCCATTTCCCATAAAATAGAAGGCTTATGTGAGAAATGTCACGCATTTGGGTCCTGATCCAGTTCTGGTTAATGACATTCCTATTTTTCTGCCTTGTTGTGTGCTACATGTTTTAATACAGCACTTTGAGTGGCAATATTTGCCTGAAAATTTCTTTACATAAAATTCAATTAGATTTGATTTAATAGAGAAAATATCCTACTTTCAACTTTTGAAGGACCTCAGTTTGTTGTCGAGTGCTACAAAGCTGAGTCTGCGGTATTGACCCTATGAAAAGCCAATGATGCAACAGCTTCTGAAGAGGAAAAAATACTCCTTGATCCATCCCTGAAGATCAGTGTGAAACCATACCAGAAAGAGACCGGATTCAAGTACCCTGGCTAACGGTTGTACTAATTAGCAAGGATCAGCCTTTCACTGATTTGGATGGTGCTTCACCGCAACCTGCAGATAACAAAGTGGGGAGCAGGTGGATGTCAGCTGCCCGCTCCCTATTTAAACCTTTAAGAAGAGACACACCCGGAATGAAAATCTCAAGAAAGCCTTAAAAAAAATTTCAACCAAACGGTGAGGCAAATAAGCCTGCTTCACAACAGATTCAGCTGCTGGAATCAAAGAGCCACTGCCGAAACCAGAGCAGGGGAGAGAAGTTAGCTTCTCTTTGGGCTGAACCCGGGCCAAAAACCAGGGGGGTCTTGCGGGGTCATGGACACAATACAGGCCGACGGTTACATGCCTCCCCTGGAGACGCATCTAAGCATGTCTCAGTTCTGCTGGGCTATGGACCATAAATGTCTCATAAACAGATTCATGCTAACTCAACCTGCTAAATGGAAGACATGCTTAGACTTGTTCTTAAGTGGCAAGGGAAGGAAAAGGACGTGAGGGAGCAGGATTTAGGTCTTCAGAGTCTGAGGTGAGGACTCCTAACCCCATATGGTAATTTGAATTTGAAGGAGTACATTTTGGTTGCTTAATGAACTGCTCAAGGGTAAGAGATGGAAACGTGTTATGTCGCCCGGATGATTTTGGCTGGTTGGCGTACTGACTGTGCAGTCTCAACTAAAGTATTAAATCATCACTATGACGAGAAAATAAATAAAAAGAACTGAAGGGACAACTCAAATAGTTTTTAATCGACCCATTGCACACACATGACCTAACCACGTGTGGACGCCATGACAGATGGCAGTAAACCGGAGTATACAGCCAGTAAACAGGAGTCAACCACAACTTAATAGGAATACAGTGGAACCTCGGTTTTCGAACGCCTCTCAGTTCGAACAAATCGGAGTCCGACCAAAAATTTTGAGAAATTCTTGCTTTGCTGTTCGGTCAAAAAATCGGAGTTCGAACGCCGGTAATGCGTGAGTGCGTACGCTACGGTGCGATGCTGAGCGGCGTACGGGTGTAGATCGCTCTTTTCGTGACCAACTGTTATCGCGTGCGGACGTGCTTCATTTTGCTTTCGCTTTTAATATAGGTCTACCAAGTGTTTTAGCCCCTAATTATGCCTCCGAAGAAAGTCAGTGCAAGCAGCAAAGTTGCTACAGGTGAAAAAAGAAAAGTAGTGCGTACAACTATTGCACTTAAGAAAGAAATAATAGCAAAATATGAAGGAGGTGTGCGAGTGTCTGATCTTGCTAGGGAATACCCCACCTGCGCCTTCTGCTGACCACCACAAAGGTAAAAAATCCTATTCATAATTCTTTTCTTTGTCTTTTTATTTTTATTTTTACATGTTCATGTTAGCGTAATCTTTCGTATGGAAGATTACGATAACGCGAACGTACGATTAGCCTGGGTTAGCTTTGTTTACGTTGAACATTCGAGGTAAACATTGAGGGTGTTGGAACGGAGCCCCCTTTCCAATGAACCGCTCACCACTTGTTGTGGAGACCCGGGTGCTAAATGACTTGTAAACGACCTGATTTTTTTATTTTTACACGTTCATGTTAGCGTAATCTTTCGTACGGAAGACTACGATAACGCGAACGTACGATTAGCCTGGGTTAGCTTTAAGTTTACGTTAAACATTCAAGGTAAACATCCAGGGTGTTGGAACGGATTAAAACGATTTACATTATTTTTAATGGGAAAAATGATTTTGGTGATTGAACAAATCGGTTTTCGGACAGGGTTCTGAAACGGATTATGGTCGAGAACCGAGCTTCCACTGTACTGTTAAACCCCATTGGCAATGACTAGTACGAATCCATAATCCATATCAAATGTCAGGCATACTTTTGCCATCTGAATTGAACTGTCTTTATTGTCATTGATATAAACCTTGTGAAACATTGGGAGATTAAACATGGCACACCAGGATAAAACATGTGTTAAAGACTTTGATGAGAATCAGGATAAATAGTCAAAAATAATTACAATATAGTGCTCATAAAACTGGCCTGTTATAATATTAATAACAATGCAATGATAATATTTTTTTTAAACAGAGGAACTTGCCTGACCCTGACCTGAGGCAGTTCAGAATGTGGAGGTCTTCTACAGGTTTGCCTGAGTTATTGGCTAAGAAGTACACAAATCAAAATGAAACTTATAATAACGTTATAATCAAATTGATTGTGCGTGTAGATAAAAAAAAAGTACATTTTAGAATATTTTTTAATGATTAGTAATGTCAACCCAGGACGCGAAAGGTCCCCGGTTCGAGACCGGATGGAAACATTTGTTGGAGACAGAGACCGGACCCAGTAGCGTTCGTTTACTCAGTTTTATTAAAGGGAGAGAGGGGTGCAGGCGTTGTTTTGAGAACAAGGCTCTGATGATGTAGAGATGCTCGGTGTTGTTTTGAGTGTTCCAGACATTGCGGCGCTCTTCTCCGAGATGGTGAAAGCCCAGGGGGCTTCATTGGCGCGCCCATGGGAGGAGTCGGCGCGCCATTGTCCAGGGAGAAGATGGCCAAAACGAAGAGAGCTAAAGGACTTCAGAAGAGGGCTTCCCAGAGACTCCAACGACACTAATTCGGCCGTTTTCGATCGAGTACACTTTGTTAAATTGTTAATGAAATTAAATCTGCCCCTGTGTGGAAATTGACTTTCCTGTTCATCTTTTCCGTCAAGAAACGAGCGCGCATAAATTGTTGGGTGAATGTAGGTTGTGTTTGGTTAATGGAGTCAGATAACTAATTCGAACAATTTGGTAAACGCTACATTTTGATATTTCATTCCTAACAGCTCCAATAGCCTAAATTTGAGTTATTGTGTTTTGCAACTACTTATTGGTAGCAACATGGAGTGTCTTTGACGTGATGTGTACCTACTTAAAATTAAGTTGCACGGAAAGACATGAAACAAACCTTGTAAGAAATGCTCTCTGCAAATCCTAGAGTACCGTATTTTCCGCACTATAAGGCGCACCTAAAAGCCTTTATTTTTTTCAAAAGCTGACCATGCGCCTTATAATACAGTGCGCCTTGTATATGGATCAATATTAAGTCGCAAAGTCTTGCAACTAATCCAAGCAGCCGCCGACTACATTTGCTGGGATTTATTTACCGGCGTTTCATTGGCTAACCAATGTGTCAATCATCATTTGAATCGATCACTATTGGCTAAAGTTATTCGGAGGTAAAGGGGGCGGATCTTTTTTATCATTTACAGGCTCGGATAGGCTAAAGGGGCAAAACAAAGCCTGCAATTGGCCGAAAAAGATGAATGTGAATAGCATGTTGGGTTGACGGCATAGAAAAAACAGTATTTTACTATTCCGTACTGTATTTGTAAATATTTTACCCTCCTGGATTTACAACACTCACGGATATAAGCGGACCATGGTTGCACATTATTATTGAACACAACGACTTCGGTGAGCTACTCCGGCTATATATTTTCCTTGTATCTTGTTTCAGACTGAACTCGATGTTTCTGTGATAAGCGGTGCAGATAATGGATGGAATGGAGTGTCTATTTTTAAATTAAACTCAATTCCAAGTGTTTATTGTCATATGCACAGTAAAGAAAATAGAAACTAAGGAATGGTTGGCATTTCTTGAATCCCAAGACTTTAACCTTCCGAATGATATTTGGAACGATGCATTTGAGTGACATCGTACGGACACCGCATCCGCACGTGTCTACGACACGTATTTGCTTCTTTGCAAGCTTTGGGAATGTTAAGGGGGTAATCAGTTGGACTGAACTATCCGACTGTTTTGTCGACGTTCCCATTGTAGCGCCTTATAATCCGGTACGTCTTACGTATGTCAAATATAGGACCAAAAACTATTTTTTCGGGGTGCGCCCTATAACCCGGTGCGCCTTATAGTGCGGAAAATACGTTACTTGAAGGGCTGCCAGTCCCTATGATTGTGTGTGTGTTTTTTTTACAAACCCACTATCCTTTGTCTATGTTCCAGCACACTTCCTGTCAATGAAGTAAATTGGTCTGGAGGCTAGGTTGCCCTGATCCACCAGCTGCTTTTTTTGACATGAGCAGGTGCCAACATTGCCGTTGCTGCAGCTGGGCGCTGTGCCTAGCCTGTGCCCGGAGTGTGCCTACTTAAACGTGATCTTGATTTAAAAGCAAACAGCGGCTCTTGTTCAACTTATGGTTAGCTGCCATTGCCAGCTGTGTGTGGGCTTGGGGCCCAAACTAGAATTATGCCCTCTGTTTTTTTGTGGCACTTACACAATGTGAACAAGAGGTTTGGGCAAAGTCACTTCAAGCATTTGTCATGCCGGCAACTCGAGTATTTCATTTGAAGGATCAACTCATAGCATTTGAAGAGTGTAATCCTTTACTCCTTTTTTATTTACTCTGAACCAAATAGTACATTCTTAATTAAAAATAGTTGCTTAATGTTTGACTGGCAGTGTTGATTACAATTACTTCATACGTCATTAAATAAGTACTTCAGTAACCCTCCGAAAATCAGTGGGTTACCCCGAAAGTAACTATTTAGTTACAAAATACCATTTATACTCGCATAGGAGCCCTGAAACTGCTTTAAAATAGCCCCACAATAGAATAAGTAGAAATAAAGATGTTGTTACGTTTACCCATTGCCCTCACATGGCCCCGCCCGTTTGGCGCCAGCTCCGGCTCGTTGTCTGATTGGCTTCCCTCCTATTTAAGCTCAGTGCTCTCACTCACCCCTGGTCAATCCGTCAACGAACCTCTGCACCTGCAAGCCGTGTGTTTTGACTCTGTCCGGCATCGATCCCGTCTGTCTCATCCTGTCTAATACCTTGCTACAATCTCCAGTATCGGGTATTGTTCCCATCTATCTCGTCCTGTTTGGTATCAGTCTCCAGTCTGCAGTGTCTGGGATCGTTCCCGTCTATCTCGTCCTGTTTGATATCGAACTACAGTCTCCACTCTCTTGTATTTATCCCGTCTGTCTCGTCTTAACTGATGTCTGTCTCCAATCTCCTGTATCTGATATCAATCCTGTCTGTCCGGTATTGACCCCATCCATCCGGTATCCGCTCGTGTAACTGGTATCGATCTCATCAGCCTCTGGCTTCCTGTTGTTCCACGCCAGACTTCTGCCTTACTTCTTCCGCCCAGCGATCACAGAATTACTGGCGTTTGTGTTAACGTGCAAGACTGCCCCATTTCCAAAAAATAAAAGCTTGTGTGAGAAACATCACACATTTGGGTTCTACTCCTATTCCGGTTCTTGACACTGTCAGCAAGTTTAAAGATCTTGGAGCTGTCAGAGGATGGGGCAGAACCAGAAATCATGGCAAGGATAGCTCAAACCACAGTGACACTTGACAGACTAAATCTGGATGGACAAGAACATAGGAAAATCAAAGATCAGACTCATGCAAGCTCTGGTTACTTAAATCTTCCTCTATGCCTGCAAGATATGGACTCTCACAACAAAACTGGAAAGAAAATCCAGGCTATGGAGATGTGATACTAAAGGGGACTTCTAGGCATCAACTACCTAGCCCATGTAACAAGCAAAACAATGCTCAACACCATCAAAGGGGTTCATTGGACCCTACAAAGAACTGTTGTCAATTGTGCGTGGATGAAAAGTGCAGTAGTATGGTCATGTCACAAGATCATCAGAACTGAGCAGGATTATTCTCCAGGGCACAGTCCAAGAGATCAGAGAGGAAGAGCAAAAAAGAAGTGAGGGCAAAAACATTAAGGAATAGATTAGTGATTAATTTGCCATGACCCAAAAACAGGCCAGGAACCGTCAACAGTTCAGAGTTGCATTCTTATTGATACCCCAACTACTCAGGCAGTTAAAGGTTCTGTGAATGCGTACATGAAACTGGTGAAGAACCACTGAGTTACGAAACTTTATAAATAACTCGTGACCAAGAAGAGAAATGAGTGTTGGTACTGACGCTTTACAAAGGAAGCACATTTTCTTTGTCGTGTGTACCTAATTAGTGGCTCTCCTCAACAATGACTTTCAAACTTTCGGATTCAAAAGGTGACAAACGCCCCTCGATGTTTAATTCCAGTGTCTGAAATAACGTCGGCCCGGACGCCCAGGCCGTGCATCTTTTACGACGGGTGTACAACTTTTTCAAGAAAAAAAAAAAACTTTTTCTCAAATCAAACGTTTGCTTTATTCCGATTTCGAAATCTTTGTTCGGTTTGGGAATTTCGGTTCGTTTGGCAATTTGCATCCTCGGCAGCCGATCAGAAGCCTGCATCGAATAACTTCGTGCTCCCGGACTCTCCCGAGCGTTAAAAGGTCGTGCATTTGTATATTATTTTCCAAAGTAGACGCACAGAGAAGACAAGAAAAATGGATAAGTGGTTAGGAATCAAGCTAACTGATAAGAATTTGTCTGGGTCAGGGCAACTCCAATCGAGCGCCCGGTGTTATGCCGAGAAATACATCCCTGCCGAGATTTGCATCCCCTCGCTACTACAACCACTTTTACCTCGTTTTATCTCACTTTTATATCACTTTTCGGGAATTTGATGGCGAACATATAACCAAAACCATTCCGTCTTTGTATTTGTTGTGAATGTAATCGAACGGTAATGCACGCCGTATATAAATCACTTTTGAGAACTGTTATGGTCTACCATAGAGCTTATTATGCTGAAATAAGCTTTATGGTAGAGTGCATAACAGTTTCAATACGAGCGATTTGAGTAGAAGAAGGCAAAATAAACATGTTACCTGGTCAAAAGTGATTTATATACGATGTGCATTACCGTTCGATGACATTCACAACAAATACAAAGAAGGAATGGTTTAAATTCTATTACATTCCCAACAAATGCAAGACGAATTGGTTTTGGTTCTATGTTTGCCATCACATTCCCGAAAAGTGATATAAAAGTGAGATAAAACGAGGTAAAAGTGGTGATAGTAGCTAGGGGATGCAAATCTCGGCAGGGATGCATTTCTCGGCATAACACCGGCTAGAGAAAAACAACACGTCGTCGCTGACCGAACACAGTATAAATGCCACTGTTGCACGGACAACTTTGGAACACGACTGAATGTTTGGATGAAATAAACGAGTCCCCTCTCATTTCGACTCTCTCTGCTCTCTTGTGTATATTTTGGGGCAGGGCCGATATACGTCCTGCCCCGAAACCAAAACCTCAGCCCCAGAGGAAAGATTCAAAAGAAGCTAACAAAATTTATGACGCTACAAAACGTAAACGTCCATTAAAAGCATCGTGGAAAGAAGAGTTCACGTGGCTTGTAGCAGACGACGCAACATAAACATTGCATGAATGAAGATGATTAAATACAGGTACATACTGATGGCAGATGGAAAACAGCAATGTCATATACAGTGTTCTCGTTTGCCCGCGTCCCTGCGTCCTAGACGCATCATTTTTGTTGGGGACGCATTGTGTCAAATCAACGTGCGTCCCCGGGACGCAACTTTTTTGACACCAAATTGTCATTATTACCCGCTTACATTTTTTTAAACAAAGATTTACCGCACTCCAAACTTTTCGTCAGGCAGATCCGCCATTGTTGTTTTGGTCTCGCGCCGATCTCGGCAAACGAGATCTCGTTGCTTCGAGATGACGTCATTGTTTTGGTGGTTGTCGAGTGAAAGAGAAATATGCCTCAGAAAAGACCGTTGGTATTAGGTACAAATCAACAAAAAATTGTGTCGGTAATAAGTCGAAACACAATACAGAAAGTGGTAACGATGGCAATAATTCCGGCACGAAATAACGGCGAAGAAATTCTTCAGAAGACCACGAAGGCAAGTAAAACACGTGTTTTGAAACGATTCGACGAAAGATAATAAACAAAAGAATACTCCTAGCAAGAAAAGGACTTTTCAGCCAAAATGGACTCAATTATATTCCTAGTTACGCTATGAGGCGGATGATAATGGAGGTTACATGTTCTGTGATGCGTGCACCCAGCGTGACAAAAAACTGGATTGCATAAATCATTTCGCAATACGAACTTTCAGAAAAGCACATTGGATCGGCACAACGACAATGAAAAACACAGATTATCTATGGAAATTTTGTTGCTGCAATTGGACCTTGAGAAGGCATTACAACAATATATGAACTGAAAAATCTGAAGTGATTAAAACTGCATGAACATATAGACTAATATTTCAGCAATGTTATTTTGTATAATGTACAATATTTTGTGAAGTAATAACTGCTTTGCATTACCAATTAAGTGTGATGATTAAAACTGAATGAGTATATAGATTTATAGATTTATTCATATATTTGTCGCCGATTTACAATTTCAACCTCGATAACACTAAATTTTGGGGACCCATAGATCTCTGTTGGGACCCATAGATTTTTGAGCATGCGAGTCCCCGGGACCCATCACTTTTCACAGAGTTGTCTACCCTGGTGTCCGCTAACTTTTTCTCATGAGTTTCAGACACTGTCAATTCCCCTAAATGCTCTGAAGGAAGTGCTAGGGTCTGTCATAGGAGAGCAAACACACTCTCGGGGGCCTCTTTTGAAACCTGTTGTGCGCGCAACGAAACTGATGTGGTCTGGTTGCTAAAGAAACCAGGTAAGAACACGCAGCGCGTGCGTGGCGGACGACAGGGTCGATGACGTACTCGATTCCATGACGTGATGTAACGGAACAGGATAGAGAGGCCGCCTCAAAGTGCGCCGACACGGCGTCTGAAAAAAAGAAAGTGGCAAAAACAACTTTGAAGGAAAGAAGATCAATGTTACCTTTAAGGTCAAGTGGAAAAGTCTTACTATTCTAGTATTTATGATCACAAAGTCAATTAGATTAGCCTCAAAGTGGACCACTTTACGAGTCACAAGTCAAGTCACATTTATTTGTATCGCCGTTAATGATAAAAATGTCTCAAAGGACTGCACAGGCCACAATTACACCATACCCTGATCTGAAACCAACATGCGGACAAGGAAAAACTCAAAAAGCTTTAGCATAATGAAAATAAGGAACCTAGAGAAGGGGCCACACAAGAGGTTCTTACAATTCACTTAAACTATCAATGGTAAATCTATTGTATGTCTTGGGTATCAAACAGGCGGCCCATGGGCCAGATCAGGCCCGCTAAGAGTTTGAATCCGGCCCGCGAGACGACACTCAGAGAAGCGCAAGAGAAAAACAAGCTGCAGGTTGAAATATGTCAACTTGATGTTGCCAAAGCCAGGTGCCTCGAACAAAGACACTGTACTTGTATTTATTTCTCTCTCCCTCTCTCTCTCTCTCTCTTTCTTTTCCACCCCTTTTCTCCCACTCTGTCTCCGTCTCTTTCACTCTCTGTGTCTCTCTTTTTCTGTTCCTTTGTTGCTCTTTGTCTCTTTCTCTTTCTATGTCTTTTAACCTCTTTTACTCTATTTTCCTTTTTTCCTTTTTTCTCTCTTCTCTTTCTCTCTTCATACCCTTTGCGCTTTATATTCTCTTATCTCTCCTTCTGTCTTTCTATTTCTCTTTGGATTTCTTTCTTCCTCTCCCTTTCTTTTCCCCCTCTCTCATGACTTTTTATCTTTTTTTTCTCACGCTCTCTCCTCTCTCTTTTTTTCTTTCTTTGTCCCGCCCTCTCTCCTTTTCCCTCCCTCTTTCTCTTATTTCTTTAGCTCTCTTTTTCTTTCTCTTTAATCTACTAGTCCTGCCCCCAACAGAATGTTTGTTCTATTGTGTGGCCCCTGAGCTGCAAAATGATTCTTCTTCACTGAAACTATCAATGGTAAATCTATTGTATGTCTTAGATCCATAGGGTCCATGGCAGACGTGGCAAACATGCTGCTGCAGGCTGGATCAGTCCAACCATCAGATTGAATCCAGTACATAAAACAATGCTGAGAGAAGCGCAGAAGAAAAACGAGCTACAGTTTGAAATATGTCCACTTGATATTACCTTAGCCAAGCGCCAATCACAAAGACTGTGTTTCTTTCTTTCTTATATACCCAAAGTTTCAGTTTCACTCAAATATTTTGCGCCATTATATTCATCTCCTACAAGCAAAGTAAGTAATGATCATGTTTTTGTTTGGATATAAGTGTATATATCTCTGTTTGTCTGTGTGTCTGTCTGCCCAAGAAACAAGGGAAGGGGTTTAGATTGACCACCATATTTCACAGGCAATCAGGTAGGTTACCCTAGATACGAAAACTGTCCAAAAAAGCTGACTCTGCATTTTTTGGTTTGCTGACTCACCAGTTTTTTTTTCTTTAAAGACACTACACTCTCCCAGGCCAGAACGACATTGAATATCAAAACTATTTGAAACGGGCAGCCAAGTAGGTTACCCTAGATGTGAAAAAAATGCCCCAAAGGTTGACTCAGCACTTTTGGTTTTGTTGACCCTGCATTTCTTTTCCAAGAAAAACATTCCACTGTCCCTGGTTAGAACAACATTCAACACCATCTTTTACAGGTAGTCTGTTACCCCAGATATTAAAACTGCCCCCAAAAAGCTGACTCTGCGTTTAGATTTTGCTGACCCGGCAGCTTTCCCAGAAAGACATTCTACTATGACCAGAACAAGTTTGCCCAGCATCAGGTAGGTCACCCTAGAGGTGAAAAAACCTGCCAAAAAGGGAAATGCCACCCAAAAAGGCTTTCGCGTCTAGTGGCGCACAGCCATTCTACTTACCGTAAATTCCGGACTATAAGCCGCTACTTTTTTCCCAAACATTCAACCCTGCGGCTTATTCAGTGATGCGGCCAATTTATGTAATTTTTCTAACAGCCGCCAGCGGCGCTCGAGTTTAAGGCACATGACGCAGCTTACAAGCTAAACGCAATCGAGCAGTCCGATAAAGAAGGAAACAGAGTTACTGAACGCAAACTTTACCTGCGAGCGTGTTGCTAGCGTGTTTTAGAATAAGGGAGCGTGAGACGAATTCTATATGACAAAGTCTCTTTCCCTTACCAAAGGAGGACAACTTTGATGACGACAGTCATAGGGAGGAAGATGAGAACGGTTTATCGTTGGTTTCTACATGTTCGTTTCTTTTTACAGACCCGATAACTATATTGCGAGCGTGTTGTTAGTAGCGTTTTGCTACCCTTCACAGGCACGGTTTGGGATGAAAGTTATAATATCATTATTAAAGCTTTGAAAACTCTCTCGGTGTACCATCTTTCTTTGTAAATATGTGTAAACATGTATAATATGTATTTGCAACTGTATAATTTTGTAATGTATTTATTTGTATTTATTTTGGACACTTATCCTGATAAGTCTTGCACTGCGCAATTAAAGAGAAGGGGCGTAACAGACGCGGGGGATGACGGGAAGTGGGGACCGGTAAAGGTGAGTTTTTGTGGACACGGCAGACAATAGTAGATATATATTTTTCCCACTCTTACCTTTGGAAACATACACTTTTCTTTCCTTGGATTACTTTTAACGAGACCTGGACTCTGCAGGTCTGCATTGAATGTTAAGTACCGGTATCATTTTCCGTTTATTTTACCGGCTGTGGTTTTTAAACTGTGTAGTTTATGTTCAGTTAAAATCGCGGGACTCAAAGTAGGATTAGGATTAATTTTGTGATTGTGTTACATGTTTTAATGTGGGCGCATGCGGCTTATATACAGGTGCGGCTTGTGTAAGTACAAAAGCGGTTATCCTCTTAAAATGTGGTGGGTGCGGCTTGTAATCAGGTGCGCTCTATAGTCTGGAATGTACGGTATCGTATTTTTCTATGCAACTCCCATACATTCCAGGCCCAACGGGAGCTGTCACCGCGTTCCAGACACTGTCCATTTCAACGTCCACTGGGACACGAAACAATGAGAACCCCCTGGCGGTTCTGATTCTCCTTGTCATAGAGGAGGCCGCAGAACAAAGCTGTGGAGAGGGTCCAGGGCTCGGAGGTTAAACGCTGTTAACAAGCGCAGTGACGGGACAAATGGTCCAGGAGATACTGGGATGAAAGCAGCTTTGGCGAGCTTTGAGGAAGTGATGAAGGCGCCTGATGACAGTCGTTCAGGGTCACGGAGACTCAAAAGTGTAGCATTGACCCCATATTTGCATCAGCTTCGGCCACTTGAGGGGTTTTGGAGTGACGTTAGACCTCAACTCTACTTTTTGAAGGTTTTTGATGTCTGAAAATCCAAATCTAGTTGTAGATCACGGTTGGGGAGCTATTTGGAGTCGTCCTAGACGCATCATTTTTGCTATTGACGCATTGTGTCAAATCAATGTGCGTCCCCGGGAAGCAACTTTTTGGACACCAAATTGTCATTATTCCGCGATTACGATTACAAAGATTTACCGCATTCCAAACTTTTCGTCAGGCAGATCCGCCATTGTTGTTTTGGTCTCGCGCTGATCTTGGCAAACGAGATCTCGTTGCTTCGAGATGACGTCATTGTATTGATGGTTGTCGAGTGAAAGAAGTATGCCTCCGTAAAAACAGTTGGTATTATGTGCAAATCAACAAAAAAATTGGTAATTTCTTCAGTGTCGGTAATAAGTCGAAACATAAGATCGCGAAGGCAAGGAAAACACGTGTTTTGAATTGAACGATTCGACGAAAGATAAACAAAAGAATACTCCTAGCAAGAAAAGGACTTTTCTGCCAAAATGGACTCAACTATATTCCTGGTGACGCTATGAGGAGAATGATAATGGAGGCTACATGTTCTGTGATGCGTGCACCCAGCGTGACAAAAAAACTGGATTGCATAAATCATTTCGCAACACAAACTTTGAGAAAAGCACATTGGATCGGCACGACAATGAAAACCACAAATTAGCTATGGAAATTCCGTTGCTGAAATTAGACCTTGAGTAGGCATTACAACTGTGGCGGGACTGCAAACCACGAAGAATATATGAACTGAAAAATCTGAAGTGATTAAAACGGCATGAATATATAGACTAATATTTCAGCAATATTAACAAAAAAAATCTGAAGTGATAACTGCTTTGTATTACCAATTAAGTGTGATGATTAAAACTGAATGAATATATAGATTTATAGATTTGTTTATATATTTGACGCCAATTTACAATTTCAATTTCGATAACACTAAATTTTGGGGACCCATAGATCTCCGTTGGGACCCATAGATTTTTGAGCATGCGAGTCCCCGGGACCCGTCACTTTTCACAGGTAAAATGAACACTGCAAGGGGCCGGTCCTAGAGACCTATCCAAGATTTTCATTTATGAATAAATATACATGCAGACATCTACATTATTTATATTTCTTTACATGTTTTTAAATAGATGTTTAACCAAGGCAGCAAGGCGGATGAGTGGTTAGCACGCCCGCGGCACAGGTCTGAGGTCATGGGATCAAATCCAGCTACCAGCCTTCCTGAGTTTGCATGTTCTCCCCGTGCTTGAGCGGGTTTCCTTCGGGCACTCTAGTTTCCTCTCAAATTCCAACATACATCTCAGGTTAATTGGCCGGTTCAAAATTGTCCCTAGGTGTGAATGAGATAGTGAATCTTATGTCTCTGTGTGCCCTGCAACTGGTGTCCCCTGTCCACTGCCTGAAGACAGCTGGGATTGGCTCCGGCACCCCCGGCTTTGAAACATTTACAATTAAAGCAAAATAAGTGTTCAGGTCCTTTTAAAAAACAGCACATTATGATAAAATTCATTATTTTCTGTAATGTACTAATAAACATTAGACTTTTATATATTTTAGATTCATTACACACAACTTAAGTAATACTAGCCTTTTATTGTTTTAATATTGATGATTTTGGCAAAAATAGTAAGGGAAAACCAAAAATCCCCATCGTGGAGTCTTAGCATATTTCATCAGACCAATAAAAAAAGTGTTTTAAATTGGAAAAATAAAGTCAAGCTTCAAATTATGTTCAGTTGTGCACTCAATACTTATTCGGGAATCATTTTGCAGAAATGACTGCTTCAATGCCGAGTGACATTGAGGCAATCGGTCTGTGGCACTGCTAAGGTGTTTAGTATAATTTGTTAGCATGAAACAGTAATCATGTAGCTGTAAGCATTACTTATTAACATGTATTCATTAGCATAATTTGTTAGGATTTAGCTGTTATTATGACTCGTTAGCTCATTGCTGACTGTGTTTAAAGCTAGCATGAGCTAATATTTGGGCTGGCTATGCCAGCCCAACTCATCACCAACAGTGTTTACAGCTAGCATGATTAAGCATAGCATCAACCAATCCAAGCAGATATAATGGCCTTAAGCCCATCCACTGTCTTGGTCTGGTGTCTCTACTTCCTCTTTACATTATCCAACAGATTCTCTATGGGGTTCATATCAGGAGAGTTGGCAGGCCAATGGAGCACAGTAACACCATGGTCAGTAAACCATTTACCAGTAGTTTTAGCTCTGTGAGCAGGTGCCAGGTGGTGCCAAAAAATAAAATCTCCATCTCCATATAGCTTTTCAGCAGATGGAAGCATGAAGTGCTCGCTCTAAAATCTACTAATAGCAAGCTGGATTGACCTTGTCCTTGATAAAACCCAGTGAACCAACACCTGCAACTGACATGGTGCCCCAAACCATCACGGACTGTGGGTACTTGACACTGGACTTCAGGCATTTTGCTATTTCCTTCTCCCCAGTCTTTCTCCAGACTCTGGCACCTTGATCTACAAAGCACATGCAAAATTTTGCTTTCATCCGAAGTAAAGTACTTCGCTCCACTGAGCAACAGTCCAGTGTTGCTTCTCTCTCGCCCAGGTCAGCTGTTTTTGCCGCTGTTTCTGGTTCAAAAGTGGCTTGACCTGGGGAATGCGGCCCCTGTAGCCCATTTCCTACAAACGCCAGTGCACTGTGGCTCTGGATGCTTCTACTCCAGACTTAGTCCACTGCTTCCTCAGGTCCACCAAAGCCAGAAATCAGCCGTTCTCTAGGATTTTCCTAGGATCCGGTCACCTCTTCTGCTTTTCTGCCACACTTTTTTCTACAGGCTACATATACCGTATTTTCCGCACTATAAGGCGCACCTAAAAGCCATTATTTTTTTCAAAAACTGACCATGCGCCTTATGATACAGTGCGCCTTATATATGGATCAATATTAAGTCGCAAGGTCTCGCAACAAAGGCAAGCAGCCGCCGACTAGATTTTTCCTCGTAGGCGATGTGGTCCGCGGTGTATGCTGGGATACATATGCCGGCGTCTCATTTCCCAGCCAATGTGTCAATCATCATTTGAATCGGTTCACTATTGGCTAAAGTTATTCGGAGGTAAAGGGGGCGGATCCTTTTTATCATTTACAGGCTGGCATAGGCTAAAGGGGCAAAACAAAGCCTGCAATTGGCCGAAAAAGATGAATGTGAATAGCAAGTTTGGTTGTTTACGGCATAGAGCAAACATCTTTTACCATTCTGTATTTGTAAATATTTTACTCTCCTGGATTTACTACACTCACGGATATAAGAGGACCATGGTTGCACATTATTATTGAACGCAACGACTTCGGTGAGCTACTCCGGCTATATATTTTCCCAGTATCTTGTTTCAGAGTGATCTTGATGTTTCTGTGATGGGTCTTATTTTAAATTAAACTCAATTCCAAGTGTTTATTGTCATATGCACAGTAAAGTTGCGAGCGAAAAAAGAAAATAGAAACTAAGGAATGGTTGGCATTTCTTGAATCCCAAGACTTTAACCTTCCGAATGATATTTGGAACGATGCATTTGAGTGACATCGTACGGACACCGCATCCGCACGTGTCTGAGACACGTATTTTCTTCTTTGCAAACTTTCGAAATATTAAGGGGGTAATAAGTTGGACTGAACTATCTGACTGTTTTGTCGACGTTCCCACGGTGTAGCGCCTTATAATCCGGTGCGCCTTATGTATGGAAGATATAGGACCAAAAACTATTGTTTGTGGGTGCGGCCTATAACCCGGTGCGCCCTATAGTGTGGAAAATACGGTATATGTTTCCGTAGTGCAGTGGTTAGCACATTGGCCTATCATGCTAAAGGCCCCCGGTTTGAGACCAAGTGGAAACATAAGTTGTCCTGGAAGTGATGGGTGCCACCAGGCTGTACTTACCCAAGACACATTGTAGGAAATGATGCCCCAGTGGCCATAGTGGTTAAGAAATCCGACCAACCAACCATTTTATATATGTGGCCTGCGGGCTGTGTTTTGCCCACCCCCGATTTAAACAGAGCGTAATACCCAATATAACGGAAAACAGTGAGCCAAAATAATAAACCACATTGCGGAATCATTGTCAAAAAAAGAAACTGCCCTGGAATTCTAATCTCCTATGCAGGTGTTCAATAGTAAAAACAGGACTACATATTTTATTTTAAGCACGCAGAATAAAAACAATCCAAACATTAAACGTTTTACTTGTCAGTGTTGCATATCCACAGACAGAAAAACGTCAAGTGCAAAAACCCTCTACAAAGTAAACCTTTCCCAAACATGTCCTGGGAGGTTCGGAAGAATGCAACATGTCCCGTGAAGGAAGATTTCCCCACTCTCCTCAAAATAAACTTTTGTGAGGTTTTTTCTCACATGACACAAGAAAACAGTCTGGAGACCTGGGCTCTACAGGGACAGCTCATCTGTAAAATGCCGGTCTGAAAGATTTTAGGGAGGGGACGAAGGATTGAGGTTTCAGGTATTGGGTTTGCAGGGGCCATAACCCAACACAAACACACGCGCCAGCTGTTAACATCCAGAACGTTTATTTTTTGTTAACACTCATAAAAAATCCACCCTAAAAAAGAAAAAAAAACATGGAAAAAAAAATTGGATATAGCCATGCTCCCAAAATCCTGGCTGGTCCCGTACCATCTCCCTACCAAAAGTTCACTGCACCATTTCTCTTGCTTTGGAGAAGAATCGTTCACAGGGCGCAGATTACAAATATACAGCAACATATAAATTTAAGTTGTGTTTTGCCGCAATACCCCATTAAAATATACTCTGTGGTCACTCCAATACACAGACCGATTGAGTCCAAGTACTGAAAGCTAAATAATGCGTTAAAGTCATTCATTGGTAACACAGCTTTACAGTAATCCCTCGCTGTATCGCGGTTTACTCTTCGCGGTTTCAATCCATAACTGATTTTCACCATGCATTGTGTCTTGCAGCAAACAACACACAGGCAATGCTATTGCAAGGGCGAGTCACGGAGGGCTGTGTGTGTGTGTTGGTTGGGCGTGAGTGTCTGTGTGCGCGACTGTCATAGGCTGGTGTATGCTGTCAGTCAAATAGCTCGGGGGGCGCACAAGTCAATGTTTCCACGCAAAACAAACTGCGAAGCTTTTAGGAAAGTCAGAAAAGTGCAACAAAATGCTGACCGGGTGCTCTGTGGATTGTTATCGGGTAAGGGAAGCTATCGGGGCGTTGTCTAGTGATAAAGCAAAAGCGGGGCTGAAGGTACTGCTGCAGCTACTTAACAACTCTCACAAGCTACCCCTGTTGAGCCTGTATCTCACCAGATCCATTACCCATGAACCACCTACTTAATCCAGATGAAGTGCCCCCAATGTCCAGACGGATCTCAACCAACCCTGGAGCCTTTCCGCCAATGAGGTTTTTTTTTACCACTTCAGTGACTTAAACCCCAGGGACTGAATAAGTCAAGTCAAGTCACATTTATTTGTATAGCCCTTAATCCAAAAAGGTTTCAAAGGACTACACAGGTTAAAATGACACCATCCAACCAACATGTGAGCAAGGAAAAACTCGAGGAAAATAAGAAACCTTAAGAAGGGGCCTCACAAGTGGTCATTCCCCTTCCAGGGAGACATAGATATAGCATTGGGAAGTGAATATCAATAAAAAGAAAAGACATAAGGAATATGTTGAAATTAGTCCAGAAAGTACCTGACAGCAACAAAACCTCGATCCCGTAAAATTATCCAAAAAGTCCATGACAGTAAGGAGTAGCTTTCCATCCCTGCCGGCTGGTCGATTGAGACGTTGAAATGCTTGAAGGCCAGACTTTGGTCCACTGACTCATCTTGATTGGTCCTTCTCCCTTGTATTACCACGAGCCAGGCAGCCGGGAAAGGACAGGGAAAGAAAAATATGAGGTGGGCATCAATCATAAGCTCTTGAATAGAAGTGAGTCTTAAGTCTAAATTTAAAAACATCCACTGAGGTTGCAGATCTTATCTCCAGAGGCAGAGCATTCCACAGCCCCGGGCCCGGTTTGAGAACGCTCTCGAGCCTGCAGACTTCTTCTTGGCTCTTGGAGTCACAAGTAGACCGTCATTTTAGATTCAGATTCAGATTCAGATATACTTTATTGTCATTCGTGTCACACGTGTATACAGAACGACCTGCACAGTTTCCTTGAATGTACAGATATAAATAAAATGTATTGAGTTGGAGTATTGAAGTACTAATAATATACTAAATAATTATAGCTATGTATAGTATTATACAGTAGTGCAAAGAGTGTAAGAGGAGCAGCTAACCAGATGTGCAAAATGGGCAGTCAGGTAAACAAGTCACTATACAATAACAATAACACTGGAGTACGATAGTGCAGAGGAGAACAGATGTGCAAAAGAGTGGCTAGGTATAAGAGAGCTTTACGAGCGGAGTCTCCGTTCGAATCAAATCGGAGAGAGAAGAAGGGGAAGTCCATGCTAACATTTGTATGTCCGTAAGAGAACCTTAAGGTCACATCTTAAGCAGACTCTGAGCCAGTGCAAGTTAGCTTGTATAAGAATGATATGATCAAACCTAATAATTTTAAAACCTACCTCAGAGTCCCTATACTATGCTTCCGGAAAGAAGGATGTGATGGTGGAATTGAAAAGGTGTTGCCAGAACGTAGACATACCCCCACATGACAAGCCCCTGCAGACAAGACTTCAGACTGCCGAGAAGTGTTCCGCAGGTTCCAGAGCGTTCTCCATCCATGTGGAATGCTCTTCCCCCTGAGATCCGATCTGCAACCTCAGTGGAAATGTTTGAGTCTAAGCTTAAAACACACTTCTACTCTATAGCCTATGAATAACCTACTGTATACTTTTTGTGGACAATATCTCTATATTATTTGTAACTTCAACATCCTTTGCCTGGTAATCCTGAAAGGGGGATACCACATGTGTGGTCCCTTCTCAAGGTTTCTTCATTTTCCTCATGTTGAGGTTTTTGAGTTTTTCCTTGCCCTCATGTTGGTTCCAGATCAGGGGATGGTGTAATAATAGTCTGAAATAATAGTCTGTGCAATAACCTGTGCAGCCCTTTGAGACTCTTTGTGATTAAGGGCCATCCAAATAAAAATGACTTGACTTGACTTGACTTCAGAATGAAAAGCCTGTGTCATTAAACTAGCTGTTTTGCACTATGCAACCTTCTGGGATTGAAGGATGTCAGAGATAGTCATTATTAAGACTCTTTGGTGGCTGTATTTACACAGATAAAATACATATATTGTTAAAAACTTCACGTCACGACTTCACAATGAAAGAATATAAGATTGATAAACGTACAAGAGATATAATTAGACTGATTATTGAAAGGTTGTTTTATGTGTGTTTGAGAAAGATTGTTTTGTATTTAGGAATATAAAAACAAGTTATTTTCACTAGACTGAATTTCTGAGAGATTTACATCCAAAACGGCCACCTTGACAAAGGAAAAGACGAAAATGAAGATTGGAACAATATCCTCAAATTCCTGACAGTGGACGCCACCTTGCCACCATTGCTACTGTTGCTAATGTGCATGCAAAGCTTCATTTTAGGCTGCCAGATGATGCTGTCATTTTGTGGATTTTGACAGGACCGACCCCTGACAGGGCTGAGCAGGAGATAGACAACGCTCACTTGGAGGTCAGCTCGTCGTCAGCTCCTTGCCATTTGCTGAGAGTGGGGAAAGGGGCCCGGCTCACTGTCATTGCTTATGCTGACATACATATATACATTGGTCAGCTTTTTCTGACCTAGATCATGTGTTTATAGCTTTCCAGAATTGCGCCTTCGGTGGTGCCCCGACAACACAGGCGGTTGAAGCATCCGCGAACCGTGAAATGATATCCTCATTTCCTTTTTTAGAAAATGTTCTTTCTTTTTTTTTAACAAGTTAAAAGTCTGTGAATCCTCAAAGGTAATTCAAAGAAAAGAGGGGAAAAAAACCCACTGGAATGATAAATATGTTTAAGCCTTTCACTCTAAACTAAAGGCATTAATGTTAGTATCACATCTAAGAAAATAAAAATTTAAATAACGAAATGTGTAACTCTTGGCCGAAGTACCGAAACAGCGGCACTGAAATAAATAACCGAAAATAAATAAAACATTTTTAAAAACTGAAAAAACGTTTTGCCCCGCCTTGTTAAAATGACATAATAAAAATGATAAATAACTGCTGATGATTTTAAATACTTTTGTTCATTCAACAAAAAATTGAATTTAAGTGCTTTAAAACTCCTGTCGGACAACAAAGTCGAACAGATTTAGTGAATTTATCAAGAGACCTTAAATGCGATTAACAAAAGCAAGCCTAATTTATTTAAGTCTTTTGAGGTAAAAAAATAGATCAATCTTGGCTGCACGTGGCATGGTGGATGGGTGGTTAGTGCGCAGAGGTTCAGGGTTCAAGTCCAGCTACCGCAGCCTCCCTCTGCGAAGTTTGCTTGTTCTCCCTGTGCTCCTCCACATTCCAAAAACATGTCAGGTTAATTGGTTGGTCCAAACTGTCCCCGGGTGTGAATGAACGAGTGAGTCTTTATGCCCCGCAACTGGCTGGTAACCAGTTCAGGGTGTGCCCCTTCCCACTGGACTCCAGCACCCCCTCAACCCTATCGAGGTGCAGATAATGGATGGGTGGATAGCTGTTGCACTTAACAGTCTCCCTTCCTATATGTTACAAGTATATACCAGAGGCATATTCCCCCTAGTCAGGTCAAGAACACATTCACATTTTTGACTTTTTGGGGATACAGAGGAGGGGGTTCCCAGCCACCTCGCTCAACCCAACTGATGTGTTGCAACATCTCATTGGGAGTCATCAGTGACCAAACCCCCCAATTCCAACCCCTAATGCCAATGTACCAATGTTGTAAGTACTAGGTATGACCTGGCCGAGGCTCGAACCAGCAACCTACCTGTCTAGGGGCGGGCGCCCTACCCCCATGGCCACCGAGCTGGCTGTTTGTTACAAGTGCATTACATATTTTGGAGGAAAATCAGTTTCAAATTCACAAGAAAATCACCCTCGTAAATTGGCCGAAATAAAATGATAACAACAAACAGTAAATTAAACTATCTTTGCAAAAAACTTTTAGACACATGACTTTGAGTCACACAAATAGCGCAGTTTACGAATTATAACTGCTGAATTGTAGCTAGTTAGATCTGTAGTCTTAGCAGGTGAATAGTAGCCGAACCCTGGCTAACGGCTACAAGAAAACGAAGGCGACAAAGATCGTCAGGGACGATGTCTTATCGGTAAAAGCTCAGCAGAGATCTCGTTTTGATAAGGTAAAGACTTCAGGGTCACTGTTTCGGGTGGTTGTTGGGATTGGAGTAGTATCCTGTCTACTTTTTCATGATCTCTTTTTCCTGGTACACCCAGGATGGTGCTGACTTTTCCTGGTTTGGTTTGTGTGAGGTCGTTTAGAATCTGGAAGGTTTTCTTGGTGGTGCACTCTTACATGTGCATTGGTCCATTTCTCCTTTGCTTCTGTCATGGTCTTTCTACTTTTCTTTTGGGCTGCTTCTTCTGGGCTGATTCTTACCCCCTCAAGTCATACTCTTGGAGAATTTTGTTTTTGACCCACGGCTTTATCTTCTCCCTGTGTTTTTGTACAATCTATTATGTTACTCGTGTCATTGTCTCTGAGAACTTGGTGGTATGGGGTTCTACATCATTGTCCAAGGGGAGCAAAGTAGCAAACTTCCCGCCAATAAAGACCTGGAAGCTCTCAACCACTTGTGGGTCTTTCAGTCGTTCAAGGTCAAACTTGTGCTCTGTGGCTCCTTGATCGTTTGAAGGAGAACCAGGAAGTTCATCACGACTAGCTCATGTTCACTTCCCACGTTGGCCCCTTACTTACTGTCTTGATTCCACTCTTGAAACTTGGTGGATTCCTGATGGAGTTAACCTAACTATGATGATTTCTCTCCAGGAGGTGCCACGACAACTTTCTCAAGTTCTTGTGGTTGCCAAGAGTGTTTGCCAGGACCACGTCATTGAGGCTAATAAGTTCCGGAAACATTTGTCCTCTATCCATGGTTTCTGTTTTGCAGCCAGTTGGGCATGTTTTCTTCCATTCTTTCCGAGCATCCACACCAACTTGTGCCCTCCGGTCACCTTGCCGGATGACATCTTTCTTTGCTGTTTTGTCTTAGGGTTTCCTGATGGGGTTTTGAACTTTCCCGCTAGGGTTTGGGCCTTAAACTCAGGATTTGAAGCGTTCATAGGATTTTCCCTAAGGGTCTGGGCCTGGAACTGGGGGTTTTAAAACATTCCTAGGGTTTCCTGCTAGGGTTTCATACTGGCGTTTGGACTTAAAACCAGGGTTCTAAATGAAAGTACCTCTGACACACTGGATTATTAATGAGAAGGTTTGACGTTAAATTGATCTGAAATGGCTATATCCTTATGTGTATTCTTTTGTAACATATTTTTTTAAGTATGGAAAACGTTTGTGTTAGCTAGCACTAGTAGTAGCATTCTACAGTCAATAGTAGGCATTGGTGAAAACACATTTCCCTGACACATATCACACATACACTTATTAAGACACTCGTCAGTCAAGTAAATCCAAACCAGATCGCCACAATTACTTACCAGATTTAAAATGGGCACCCTCGGTGCGGACATGTCTAAAAATCGGTCCAGTCAGTTATGATTTTTGGCTTGCATCACAGGCTCCTAGAGTGCTTTTAAAAAGGCCAGTTTCCTTTTGGAAATGCCAAAAAAATGTGTTCCCTAAAACACAACGGCTGGGCGTGTTATTTTTCTAAATTGTGACTCTAAAAAATCTTCTCTCTCTCTCTCCATTCAAACTCAGACTACTACTCTTTCTGTTTTGGGTCAACAATGAGCATGCATCCTGTGCTGATCAGATGATGAAGTAGGCTGGAAGGGTTCTATACGAACATGGCTGTGAAAACAAATTTAAAGTGAATGGTCCAAACCTTGTACCTAGTTGTTTATGGTTTTAGCTAGTTTAAGAAGATAAGAGCTGGTTGGAGCAGACGGATAATGGAAGCAAAACGGCATCAACTCAGGGGGCGACATTAGATCAGGAGGTAGAGCGCTCGTCTTGGGATCAAGAGATCGCAGGTTCGATTCCCGGCTCCTCCGTGTTACATGTCGAAGTGTCCTTGGGCAAGACACTGAATCCCTAATGCCCCCAGTAAGCAGGTAGGCGCCTTGCATGGCTGCATGACCGCTATTGGTCTGTGAGTGTGTGTGCGTATGGGTAAGTGTGAAGCACATTGTAAAGCGCTTCGGGAGGACTTCATTGACTTGAAAAGCGCTATATAACCATTTACCATTTAAAACACCAAATTGAGTTAAAAAAGAGACATTTTAAAATGGGAGATCGAATGGCGAATTGTTTTCTCCAAAGATTGGTGTTTTTTCAACAATTTTCAATTCTGCTTCTGGCATTTATCTCATCTTCATATAGTATGGCTCTCCAGTTTTTCAATGTTAAAAAATCTAAAAATTCTATTGGGATAAACCGAATATTTGAGATAATGGATTCAGTTATCTGCGATAAAAAGCTATTACTTAATACAAGATGAAAATAGTAAAAGACATATTTAGTGAATACTACATACACTCTGTACACATGTCCCTTGTGTCAAGGGAAATTGGTGGACATTTTGGGGGAAGGTCAGCTTGCTTTTCAGTCTTGAAGCAGTAGCCACTGATACACACACACAAGTATAGAACAACGGATTATTTCCATTCCTTTTATTGGACCTCTTCAAGAGTTTACTTGACTCATGCACCCCAAATCCTTTTTCCGCTTGCATTAGTGACGACAGGTGGACCTTGTCAAATGCACACTGGTTGAGTCACCGTTTCCCAGCGACAGCATTATGACGAGAAGGGTGAGTAGGAAAAGAAAAGGGTACAGATTGACGTCTTCCAGGGTTAAAATCTGAACTGGTTTTGCTCCGGAAGCAGCATAAGCCGTTTACTTTTTGTTTAAAAAAAAAAATGGACGGATTAGCGTCTTTGGAAAAAAACAAACTCTTATTATCAGGATCCTACTTGATCGCCCAAAATGCTTTAAAACACTTGTTTTAGGTCCAGACCATAGTTCAAAACCCTAGTGGTAAACCCTAGGAATGATTTAAAACCCTAGCTTCAGGGCCAGGCACGAGCATGAAACCCATATGGTAAACTGTCGGACCGCTTTAAAGCCCTGGTTTCAGGCCTAGACCCTAGTTCGAAAACCTAGCGAAAAATCCTTGGAAAGCCTTAAAACCCTAGTTTAAGGCCCAAACCCTAGTTAGAAAACTTAATTGGAATACCCTATGAGCGCTTTTAAACCCTAGTTTCAGGCCCATACCCTAGTTCCAATGCCCAGACGGGAAACCCTAAGGAATCTAAAAAATCATAGTTACAGGCCCAAACCCTTAATTGAAAACCAAGTGTGGGCGAACTGGGACCAATCAAGGAAAGGCGACTGGAGGCTTAGAGGAAAAATGAGAGGCTGGCTGACTAAAACACACGCAGTGAGCAGCCGGGCCTCTAGGCAACGCAAAGCCAGACGGGAAAAAAACAAGGGACATAGCAAAATTGGCACTAACACCAGGCTAGCTATATTAAAAAAACATGCGGTGAGCTGCCACGCTTACTGGGAAACCAACAACGAAAAGCGGACCAGGCTATGGTGACCAACTCGAAGCAGACCGGGAATAAACAACAAGGCAACAAATGCTAGCTGGTCAAACAACATGCAGGCAGCAGTCAACGACAACAACCTGGAGCAAACAAAACGGGAAAACTCTCGCCAGGTCTGACGTAAACAGGGAGCGACACACGCGGTAAAAAAACACACAAAAAGCCACAATTATCTACCTAAAAGGTGCCGAAGGAAAAGCACAGTACGACGGCGGCAGGTAAACCTACCCTACGCAGTTCATGGAGGTTGAAACACGCAACTCAGACAAAACACTCAGAAGTCCCCCAGGGACAAGTTAAGCAAAGTTCCAATTTCTCAAGGCAGAAATGAGTGGTATGCAATCGCTGTTTACTACAATTGCTGTCTGTTTCAGAGCTGCTTCACATGTTGTGTTAATGGGATTAGCTATTTTGAAAGTGTTGTGTTCTTTCGATGGCGTCACAGTTCTATACGAAACTAGAAGGGCTGTGCACCATAGGAGCATCACCCGTGTTGGAAAGTGAAATCAGGTTTGGGTGGAATTACTTTTTTGGCAGGGTTACTCACCCCTTTTGTGACCCACCTGATGTGCTTGTAGAGTATTTTGATCCTCGCCAAACTTGTTCGGGCCTGGAAGAGGGGAATGTCTTTTTAGGGAAAAATGCTGATTTGACAAAACCCAAAGTACTGAGTCAGTGTTTTGAAAGTATCTAAGGCAATCTAACCAATTGCCTGTAAAATATGGTGTCGATATTAAATATTGTTCCTGCCTCGGAGAGTGGAATGTCTTTCTGGGGAAAAATGCAGAAGCAACAACTTTTCGCAGCAATCTCTCATTTAGTGTCAATGACGTTCATTATTTTGAAGGTATTATGTTCCTTCAATGGCGTCACAGTTCTACAGGTAACTTGGACAGATGTGCGCCATATTGAGATGCCAAACCATTTTTGGGTGGCATTACCATTTTTGGCAGGGTTATTCACCTCCAGAGTGACCCACCTGCTTGTAAACTATTGTGACTTGTTCTATCCTGGAAGAGGGGAATGTCTTTCTTGGGAAAAATGCTGAGTCTATAAAACCAGAAATGCTGAGTCCGAGTTTTTGAAGTATTTTCATATTTTGGGTAACCTACCTGATTGTAAAAATGGTGTTGATATTCAATGTAGTTCTGGCATGTGAGAGTGGAATGTCCTTCTGGGAAAAAATGTTGAATCAACAACTTTTCGCAACAATCTTTGTCTGTTTCAGAGCTGCCTCGCATGTTGTGTTATTGGGATTTGCCATTTTGAAAGTGGGGCGGCAGTGGCTCAGGAGGTAGAGTGCTCGTCTTGGGATCAAGAGAGCTCAGTTCGAATCCCGGCTCCTCCGTGTTACATGTCGAAGTGTCCTTGGGTAAGACACTGAACCCCTAATACCCCCAATATGCAGGTTAGCGCCTTACATGGCTGCACGGCCGCTATTGGGAAATGTGAAGCACACTGTAAAGCGCTTTGGGAAGTCTTGACTTGAAAAGCGCTATATAAATGCAGATCATTTCATTTCATTTCATTACTATGTTCCTTCAATTATGTCACAGCTCTAGAGGAAACAAGCCAGTTAGGTCAACTTTGAGACTACACTTCTTGAGTCTCCTGGTGAATGGGATGTTTTGCAACACATTTGCCTTATTGGAAAAAAATCTTTTTGGGAATAGTTTTAAGAAAACAGCATGTTGCTAACATCAACATACAGAAACATATTGAAAGAAATGGAAAGTTCAGCGAGTCGTGAACCAACGTGTATCCAATATTTGTCCCGAAATACTTTTTGTCGGTAAAGTGAACGAGAAAGCAAAACGAGCGAGCGTTGCATGCAGTCTAATCAGTGCGTCGCTGTTCCATTATCACTCTTGAGCAGCGACCTGTGGCAGTTGCGTTGGGTCCAACTGCAACCTTCTCTGGTCGCTATCTGTCCAGATTAAACCACAGGCCAGCTGACAGTTGGGGCTTAAAACAAACGTCTGGAAGAAGTTCACCAATTTTGTGGTATCATGAGTGTGGGGTGCGCTGCTATCCATCCATCTATCTACCTATCTATCTATCTACCTGCCTATCTATCTATCCTGGTTATATCCCTTGAGAGGGGTGACCGACAGCAAAAAAAATAAAAAAATAAAAATAAACAAATAAAAAGGGAATAAAAATACAAAAAATTGACCATGCCCAACCCAAATGCTCTAACACCCAAACAAGTTAAGCACCTCGGCACCCAAGTTGGTCATGCTTACGTACCTCCAGATGACAAAGTTAGAGGGTCACTAAATGTGAGAGGATGTGGAAGTAAAGCGACTGAGTGGAAGAAAGAGAAGATCGGAAGGATGATGACTAAGAACTTCTACAAAGCCACAATGGAAAGCATTCTGACATACTGCATTACGGTGTGGCGTGCTGGGTGCACAGCAGCAGACAGGAAAACACTTCAGAGGGTCATCAAAACAGCCCAGAGAATTGTTGGTTGCTCTCTACCCAGTCTGGAGGACATTGCCTGCTCTCGCTACCTCAGCAGAGCAGAAAACATTATCAAGGACTTTTTTTCACAACAGCCATTACCTCTTTGACCTGCTGCCTTCCGACAGACGCTACAGGTCACATAAAACAAAAAACAACAGACTCTGACTATCTGTCTATCTATCAGACATAGTTTCTTCCCCAGAGCCGTCACCACCCTTAACACACACCGCACAAAAAACTGAAACTCCTGCAAACACACTACCTCATACAGATATAGAATTGTATTCATGCCTATGCTCACTTTGCACAATGTTGCCTATTTTGCACTACCGCATATTGCACTAATAAGATCCCAAAACAGTATGTAAACACCCTACATGCCCACATTTCTTGTGTAAATATTGTGTAAATTATCCTTTATCTTTTTTTTTTTTAATCCTCATAGTAAAATGTGAAACTGGACTGCCACGTCCAATTTCATTGTCACAATATGTTCAACCCATTTTGTAACAATGATAATAAAGGTATATTCTATTCTCTTCTAAAAGGAAAGTTAATGTATTGGCCTTGATTGAAACAAAGATGAAAGGAAAGGGTGCTAATAAGGAAACTAATAATTAGTTTCTAGTTACTTCATTTATTACCGTAAATTCCGGACTATAAGCCGCTACTGTTTTCCCTAACTTTCAACCCTGCGGCTTATTCAGTGATGCGGCCAATTTATGTAATTTTACTAACGGCCGCTAGCGGCGCTCGAGTGTTACTACCATTAACTGCCCTGTCAAAGCTATATTATTATTATTAAAGCTTTGAAAACTCTCTCGGTGTACCGTCTTTCTTTGTAAATATGTGTAACCCATGTATAATATGTATTTGCAACTGTATATATTTGTAATGTATTTATTTTAGACACTTATTCTGATATGTTTTGCACGGGTGAATGAAAAATAAGGGGCGGAACAAACGCGGGGTGCCGAGTTTAAATGGGGACCGCTAAAGGTGAGGGACAAACAAGGAAAGAAGAGGGGGTAAAAAGTTGGTTAAAGAAAAAGGAGTTGCGTAAGTAAATGTGTTCATCTGATATATTTTTCCCACCCTTACCTTTGGAAATATACATTTTTTTCTTTGGATTACTTTCAACGGGACCCGGACTCTGCAGGTCTGCATCAAACCTTAAGTACCGGTATCCTTTTCCGTTCATTTTGCCGGCTGTGATTTTTGGACTGTGGACTTTAATGAGAGGACATTTAGTTTCAATCGCGGGACTTGAAGTCGGGTTTGGGTTAATATTGTGTTTGTGTTACATGTTTAAATGTGGGAGCATGCGGCTTATATACAGGTGCGGCTTGTGCATGTACAAAATAGGTTTTCCTCTTAAAATGTGGTGGGTGCAGGTTTTAATCAGGTGCGCTCTATAGTCCAAAATTTACCGTGATTAAGTCAGTTACCCCTGAGATTCACAGTTGACAGATCCCTTAACCACCAGGGTCGTCGGGGAATAACTTCCTGTGGCGTGTCTTGGGCAAGCATAGCCTGGTGGTACCCATCCCTCCTCAGGCCTTTTTTGGTGGGAGGAAGGGGTTTGCTTCACAACATGAAACAGTACTTGTTTCCATGGTTACCGATAGCAGGTAAAGCCTTTCATCAGGTCATTCATAAGCTATAGAATAAAAGTGTGTTTTATGCCTAGATTTAAACTGCTCCACTGAGGTTGCAGATCGAATCTCAGTGGCAGAGCATTCCACAGCACCGGGGCCTGAATAGAGAACGCTCTGGAACCTGCGGTTCTCTTCTTGGCTCTTGGGATCACAAGTAGACCAGCATTTTCAGAGCAAAGTCTCCAGACCGAAACATAGAGGAAATTAAATCTGAAAGATATGAGGGAGCAAGTCTTTCTTGTCTTAGTTAAAAGCCTCGCTGCAGCATTTTGCACCAGCTGCAGGCTCTTGATTTTGGACTTTGGGAGACCGGAGAGTAGTACATTACATGCCCAAGTCAAATTTGTTCTCCTTCAGATAGGGCCTCACCACCGCCGTTTTAAAGGCGGCAGGGAAAACGCCTGTCTGGAGAGAGCATGTGCAAGGCCCGACATTACCGGGCATTCTCCTTGGGCGAGGTTGTTGGGGCTGTAGTTTGTTTTGAAGTAAATGTTAATACACGTATACACTTTAATGTTATTACCAAAAATGTGCGAAGAGCCCCACCCTCGCTGACGTGAATTTGAGTCTGTACACTTTGCCCTGTCCCTTGACACAAAACCTAGCTAAAAACATTCCGGGATGCCTAAAGTCCAACTGTGTAACTTTTCATGAAAATTGACCTTGACTATGACATATGTGTGATAGATGATAAGAAGCATTTTGTGCCCGTTTTCACCTTGTAGAAGCCAAGCTAGGCTAAAGAGCACTGTCGACATGACGGATGTTCAACCTTCTCTGGGATTAAATGCAAATATTTACTTGTACGACAGTGGGCGGATGTTAACTGAGTAGGGGTGGGGGGGTTTCACGAGTAACCAGGATGGATGCATGGTAGGGCGGGCGGACACGATGGGATGACACTTGTGAATAAAACATACGCATGCAGCAGGGGCATGCAGGAGGAGGCCCCCTGCATTATTAATGGAAAGTGCGATGGGTGCTGACGATGAATAAGACGGGGGCAGGGCAACTGAAGCAGAGGTGGGAGGTTGTCCCTGGGACAGCCAGAAGACCACAGATTAACATTATACTGAGGTACCACTACATACGAGCTTAATTCGTTCCCCAAAAGGATCAAAGCGAACAGCTAAATAGCTATCAAACTTTCTTCCTGATCACAAAAAAACACTTTAAAACAGTAATTAAATGTCATGGTTTGGTGCCTGGTGTATTTCTACTTCTCCGAGGGATAGATAAATAGTCCCGTTTTCAGGTCTCTCCTACTTTCTCACCATTACCCGATCCAAATGTTCACAATCATTATTGACCACTCCACTCCATATTGCTGGATCGCCAATGCACTCTTTAAAAGACATTACCCCTCCAAGACAACAAGCGCATCTTTTTCAGACATTCTACTCAAGGTATCTTCCTCAAGATATTCCATTCAAGGCGTTTTCTCCCAAGACAATCTCTTCAAATTACTCTCCCAGGATTCCCTTCTTCGGCAGTCCCAGTCCTGTTCTTTCTGGTCATTGAGTCTCTCATTGTTATGAAAAAAATGTTAGGTCTTGATTGCATCCACGTTTTTCGACTCCTTATGTCCTGCGTTTGGGTCTGTCTGACATTGGTTGATTGGTTGAATCCCTTAACCACTAGCGTCATAGCGTCAAACACCATTTCCAGTGGTGTGTCTTGGGCAAGTACAGCCCGGTGGCGGCCATCCCTCTCCTAGCATGGTTCATGACATTACCTGACATTAAACTTAACAAAATACAGTAATAAGACTATTAATAACATATAAGGATGTGAAGAAGAGGGTGGGGGAAGGTTGCAAGGCAATGGGTGTGCTGAATGGATTGTTCAAATGTATAGATCTAGATTTTTGCAACAGGAATATGACCTCCCTCGCAAAATGTGGCAATGAAGTGCTGCGTAAACTTGTCCTCGGCTTTGTGATCGGCACTCGCTGCTTCCTGATTGTACTCCTTGGCTTGGTCACTCACAAAGACACCAAGCTTGTGTTATTCCATTCATTCTTGCTTCGTTACAATTATCACCATTCTCTTTTTCTTAGACACCTTACAGTTTCCTTTTCAACTCATGGCTAAGATCACTAAAAGTCACTAAAAGTCACTAAAACTTTCTCCGTAATATAAGTACTCTATGTGTATAACAAACTGTACCAACTAGACCGAGCTTATAGGAGTAGCAGTCACGAGTGGTGAACGCTCTTGAGCGGTCTCCAGTGGTAGCCTCTGGGACTGCTGGTGAACTGAATTTTCCTTTATCTAGCGAGTAAGTTATTTGTAAAAAACAAACTTGTGTATCGAAATTCTCGTGTGTAGAGGTGCTGTTTTTTTTTTCCGTTGCAAATGAAGCGAGCGGTTTGATGTAGTGAAAGGAAGTCCGTCTCTTTTTAGAGAGCCGGCTTTTTCGGCTCAACTCATTAAAGAGAGCCGGCTCTCAAATGGCTCACTTGCTTTGATGCATTATATTACGAATGATTATGTTGTATGAAGAAGTTAAGCAAAAAAGGAAGTATAAAAGGAGAAAATGAAAAAAGACAAGTTTGTGGTTATCCCTTTAATAAGTATATTACCAACAATAATTGAATGCAGAAAATGAATTCATAATTTGAACAAGAAAATGTATTATTCTACTTAATTATATTTGTATTTTTTCCCGCTACAGTAAACGTCCAAGCTGCTTCATTTTTTAACTTTTTGTATAATAAACCTCATTCATGTCGAGCAACTCAGTATCTCACAACAAAATGTTCATTAACAATATATATGATATAATGAAACACATGTACAATATATCGTGTTAAACTACATAAATAAACACGTTTGAAAAAAAAATATTGTGTAAGATTTTTTTGTATTTTGTAAGGGAAAATCCGACATTTTTTAAGCGCATATAGCCCTGGAGCGCGACAGGTATGGTACTATGGTCAAATTTAATCTCCGAGCCATAGGTTATTGACCTATGCTTTATAAGGACTGCTTGGACAGTAGATTGGTCGGGTCATTACCAATTCCATGTCACTTCTATCCTGTATTCCGTCACCATGTTTGGTTTGGTTTTAGTTTCGACATTGGAGACTTTGCTAGTTGTTTAGACACCTGGTTCGTTTTTGTTTGTTGTCCCCTTTTTGTTTTGTAACAATACCACCCTTTGTTAAACACACCGGCATCCGTCTCGGCTTCCCTGCATTTGGGTCCACCTCCGCAAGCGTGACAGTTGAAGAATTTAGAGGAAGCGTCTATCAAGTGAGGCAACACTTTCACCGACATGGACTTCCTGCAGACGCTCAGAAAAACGGACAGGACCCCCGCCCGCCGTTATACTTTGGACATGAATGATTAACTAACTCCTTGATTTAAGCAACGTGAAGAAGGAACTGTGTGAAGGAGAGGGGTGCGTATGCGATTGTGGTTTTGGGGGCGGGTGAATGACAGTTGTGTTTCTGAGAAAAGCCAACGTGTCCGGCCCCCCGAGAAACGTGTTTTTCCGGGGTTATATGGGGATGGACGTTGCTTTTTCTTGCCTGACATCAGTGTTCCCTCTAAGCTGCGCGCGTGCGCAATTGCGCACTGCTCGCACATTCTCAGCGCACAAGAAAATCTAGCCAGCGCACAAAAATGAGGGCTCAAAATTACTCATTAAGAAGCTACTTAAGTCAAAGTTACAGTGCATGAAGGTAAAAATACACGGGTTCCCCTGACATTGTGTCCTAAATGCGGTATTTTGAAGTCGAGTCGAAGGAGAACGAAGTTGAGTAAAGTTAGTAGAGTTTGTCGAGAACCGGCTTCTTCGGCTCGGCTCACTAAAAGAAACCGGCTCTTTCGTGTCCTAAACAGCTCTTCGGGTTGTTTTTGCTTCTTTAATCCCAACATGACCAAATATTGTGCAAAATTATGCACAAAATGACCTAAAGGAAGGGGGGAATAGAACAAAAAATAAAAAAATACCAAAATGAAAAAGTAGTGAAAAGCTGAGAAAAAAAGAAACAAAAGGAAGAGAAAAAAGAAGGAAACATTTAGAAAAAAGCCAGAAAAAAAGAAAAGAAAGAAATGTAGGAAAAAAGTAAATAGAGAACGAAAAGAAAAAAAGTAACAGTTCGGAAAAAATAAACACAATGAGATTTTTTTTAAAGGAATAAAAAAAAAAAGTAGAAAAAAATACACGGAAAAAAGAAGAAAAAGTTTGTGTTGCATTCAAATAATTTCCAATGATATCAAGTGAATCTTGATGCCAACATTGTACTTCCACTCAAAAATGTGACTAAGTACAGTTCTGTATCTTACAACCGACTAAATAAGCCCCCCAAAATGTTAATATTATGCGACAAAATATATCAGGAAATAAAAAGAAATGGATATCTTGTGAAAGAATTGTAAGAAGAAACGAGGTTTGTAGGCCGTACAACCTTTGCAATAGTACATGAGTCAATTCATTCAAAAGAGAAAAATCATTTTGCATTGCCGGAAACTCAGCAAAATGTAACTTGATGTCAAGTTTTGGACATGTTTGATCATTAATTATCTTGCCACTCTTGGGATTATGGTTGCTCACTGTTGTTTCAAGCGTTGCTCACCGACTTTGTGTGAACGCTCAGACCCCTGGAAAATTACAGGAAACATTGCCTGACATTATGGTTGGGTTGGTTTCTTATGCACTGCAGGTTAAAGGGAACTGAGAATACAATTTGTATTAGCTCGAAGGGCCACAGAGGGCGCCGACTAGTCAATTCATGACCTAAAAAGTGTGTCTGAATTGGATGGGTGGGGTCTTTTTGGAGGGTCACATTTTGAATTATGATTCAGGGATGTAAGGTGATAGTAATTTGTTGTTTTTTCACGATAAATTTATTTTTTCCTTTACAGTACCAAGAAAAAATCTCTTGTAGTGTTAACCCATTTCCACTACAGCTTATTTAACTGGGTAACTCATGCCGACTGGATTGTCAAGTCAAGTTTATTTGTGATGCCCTTAATCACAAGGAGTCTAAAAGGACTGTACAGACCACAGACTATTGCAAACTACAGACAATTATGACACCATCCCCTGATCTGGAACCAACATGAGGGCAAGGAAAAACTCAAAAACTTCAACATGAGGAAAATGAAGAAACCTTGAGAAGGGATTGCACATGATGACCAGGCTGCCATGGATGTTGCATTACCGAACAATAAAATTAAAATTAAAATATCAAATAATTAAAGTATAATATAAGATACTAATAGTAGTGTACTTGCTTATCTTAATAGTAAAGCAATCCCTTCTTCCACTGTAGCTCTTCCATAGTGACAAGGACAGCATACAAACACTCATTTAAATGTTAGATTTAATTATTTGTGTTTTCTGACGTTTTTTATATGAAAATGTTTACCTGAATATGGGATCTTAAAAGGTTAGATTTTATATATATTATAGAAATGAGCTAAAGCTTCTTTAGACCTCTGCAAAGCCACCCAGGTGCCATTTTTGTATATTTATTTTCAGGGTTGGGTTGGGTAGGGTTACTTTAACTGGATTCCTTTCAATTACTTTTGGATTACTCCAATACCAAATATGCTAATAAAAGACAAAAGAAACTAAATAGGAATAAAATGACTAAATTTTGTGCAGGCTTGGGGAGTAACGGAATACACGGAATGGCAAAAATGATGTTGGCAAGCTGTTTGGATTTATTTTCATTTTGTTTCTGTCGCATTTTATGTTAGTTTTGCCCGAGATCAAAGCCAGGAGAGAAAGCTTACCACGTGTTGTGAGTCATCATTTTATTCATATTTAGTTTCTTTTGTCTGTATTCCTCAATGTTTTGACTGGTTAGTGGTAGTCAGCAAATACAGCAACAGTGGGTACTTTGCATATGGTGCTTGGCTTTGAAGACATCCAGTGGACAACTTTAACATCTCAAGTCATTGTTTGACACAATTCAGCATTTTTTTATGTTACAAAGGTAACTCTACTATTTAATTTGTTCTGGGAGTAGCGTCGTATCCTTAAAACTTCATAAGTAGACACAAATTTTGTATGTTAATGTGCTAATCCATTCCAAGACCCGAAAAAGTACAGTAAATCATAAAAGAGCATCAGAACATGAAACGAATACATGTTAAAATTAGATTAGCGCACAATAAACATAAAACCACAGGCACATCATGTAAGAAACAAAGAATAAAGGAAATAATAAAAATATTCATTTACCTTTTTGCCTGGCGTTTCTTGAAAAACTGATCCAATGACGTCTGCTTTTGCCAGGTTTGACAATCCGTCAGAAATGCGCGAGGCAGACGTAGCGATATCCCGACTTGTCAACACTATTTCCGGGTGATTCCTTTCTACAAACTACAAGACTTCAAGGAATCTTTCTGAAATGTCTTTAGATTGGGTTGATAGAATGATACTAAATATACTCACATCCAAGCCGAATTTAGGACCATAATATAAAATACTGAATTCAGTGATTCCGCTTCATGCACACATTTTTTGTGTGTCACCAGTAGCGAATGGTAAGCAGCGTGTGGGGGGGGGACAGACCGGAAAATCAACAGGGCAAACTTTGTCCTGAGTAAAAGTGTGCTGAATTTCTGTCTTTTTATTTGTAATATCATTTTTGCAATACACTTTGCCGAGAAAAATCAGAAAGCGTGTCTTATACCGCTGACTTTAAGCTAAAAGTAATAAAAGTGGCTGGAGAAACAAGCAAACTGGAAGCAGCAAGAAAGTTTGGTTTAGATGAAATAGACGATAGAAAAAGGATGCATCATGGGAAATTGGCCAAATGTGTCAACAGGGGATGTAAACATGGAGATCTTTGAGTGGTTTGAAGCCCAGAGACAAACTGGATATGGAGTGTCTCGGCTAAGTGTTGGTTTGAAAATAAGAAAAAAAGGATATATATATGGCCCTTGTCTGTCAAAAACCAGAACAGGATCAGGACCCAAACGCTTGACGTTCTCACACAAGCCTTTTATTTTACGGGAAATGGGGAGTCATACACGTAGGCAGCGGTCTGGTGTGGAAAGACAGGAAACCAGAGACCGACGAGATCGATTCCGATTGCCCGAGTTGATATCGGACAGATGGGGTCGATACTGGACAGGACGGGACAGACAGGATAGATAATGAATCGGGATATTGAAAATAAATACGAGAAACTAGACGGGAATGAAAACTGACGAGAATAATAAACAGGACAAAAATAGACGAGAACAAAACTGGAAATGGATATTAAACAGGACAACAATAAACGGGAGCAATACCGGACTGGAAATACCAACAGGAAAACAGGACCGAGTCAGAACCAACGTCTTGCGGGGCAGAGGTTCGTTGACGGACTGACAACGGAAGAGACAGCGCACTGAGCCAATTGGGCGCCATGGCAACCGTGACATTGTCACGAGTACATATGGCTTGGAGCAAGGCACATTTCTCTGTGGCGTTCAAAAGTCGAGGGAATGGATCACGATTTTGATACATGCAAAGTCGAGGCACTACTCAGTCCAGTAAATAAAGGACACTATTTGAATACAGTTTACAAGGGGTCTGCCTACATGCAATAATTTGTAACTAGATACTAGTTACTTTCAGAGTAAAGCCTGACTATTTGACATCAGTAATCTAAAGGTTAGCTGGATGACTTCAAGTAACTGTAACTAATCACTATTTTTCAGTAATGCACCCAAACACTGATTGTGCAAAAGTCTGGGGTTATAATAACAAAAGTTCACTACAGCACCTTTTTATTCTCCAAAAACGTGGGATTAGAACCATACACAGGGTAGGATATCAAGATCATACTAATATTTTATTCCTGCAGTCCAAATGATTAAAATTGGATGATTTAGTAAAAAATTTCACTGCACAACTGCTATTTAAGGTCAACAAAAACATACTGCCAAAGGTGAGAACCACCAGGAAAAGTATGTGTGTGTCTGTGTGTGGAGTCAAGCTTTGGAACAATTTACAAGACGAGATCAAACAATGTCCAACTATTCACTTGTTCAAATTTAAATAAAAAAAAAAACATTACTGGCAGGATACAGAGATGAAGAAAATCAAGTATGAGTGATATGAGAGTAGTGCGTCTAGAACTATGGTTAACTTTGTTGCTATTGATATATTTCATCTCATCTCATCAGCTGCACCGCTTATCCTCAGTAGGGTCGCGGGGGTGCTGGAGCCCATCCCAGCAATCGTTGGGAAGTGGGCAGGGGACACCCTGAACTGGTTGCCAGCCAATCGCAGGGCACATGGGGACAGACAACTCACTCGCTCAGTCACACCTAGGGACAATTTGGACCGGCCAATTCACCTGAAATGCATGTCTTTGGAATGTGGGAGGAAACCGGAGTGCCCGGAGGAAACCCACGTAAGCACGGGGAGAACATACAAACTCCGCACAATAAGGCCGGTAGCTGGATTTGAACCCACACAGGAGGTTCCCAGTACCTTAGAACTGTGCCGCACACGCGCTAACCACTGCTGCCCCTTTTCGAACATATTATGTAACATTATTTTGTTGTCGAGTTATTGTTTTTGTTCTGTTTTTATTTTAATGTTCGAATAAAATTTTCATACATTCATTGTAACCCGTCTACTGCCCAATCACAGTTTCCTAGAGTCCCCTGCGACCATTGTGAGGGATAAGTGTCTTAGAAAATAAAGGGGTAGATGTCATGATGGTGGAAAAAATTGCTGGATGAAAGCACAACCATTGGAAAGGGCAGCTCTTCTTTTTTTCTCAAATAGCGCATGACGAATTAGCAACTAGCTCTCGGTGAAATTGCTGCGATAGGGGCGACTTTGAAGTCGTATGAAGTCGAAGTCATCGCAGACTGTCGTGTAAAGGTTAGGATGAAAGAATTGTCCCTGAGAGATCTGAAACACCATTTTTCATTCTTCCTAGTCTCTCTGTTGCTTCAGGGACATTGCAGTGTACCATGCCCACAAATGTCTGTTTACAGCGGGGGTCTTTAAATTCGCAGCCACCCGAGATGATCGTTTGAGGCCCCTGCCTGCAAGTGAAAGTTAAAGGGACAGTGTGTTTTGTTTTCCCATGAGATCTTTCTGTATTTTGTCGTGCCATTGAAAACGAGTGCTAAGAGCACATCGAAAGGAGAGAAAATAAGGTAACTGAAAAAGACCTTATTACTTTTGAAAAGAGAAATAGGAAAATAAGTAAAACAAGAAAAGGAAAAGAGAAAAAAAAGACAAAGTATTTCAAAAAGGGAAAGACTTTTTTTTTGAAAAAGAAAAAGAGAAAATTGCTTTTTTGTATTCGTCTCTTCAACTATTTTCTTTTTTCTCGATTTTCCTCTTTTGCTTTCTTTTCCCCTAGTTTTACTTTTACTCCTAATTTCTTTTTTTTGCCTTTTTCATGTTTCTTCCATTTTTTTATTCTTTTTCATCCCTTCTTTTTGTCTTTCTTTGTAAAAGGCTGGGTAAAAATGGGAAAACAAAGGCTGCTTTTTGCTCACTTTTAGTCTCCGTAGTTTGTAGTCTTCCTTGGACTCATTTTTGGTTGCACTACACAGAGCGACATCTAGTGGACAAATATAAAACACTGTCCCTTTAAGAACAGCAACATGCTTTTATCAGCGCTGTTTCTGTGGAAACCCCCATTCAGCCCAACCTCACCCAGACCCCTAGCTTCATCAGCCCCCAACTCAATTGAGTTTGAGACCCATGGTTTGGAGCAAGGTCTAAAACAGGGGTCTTCAACATTCTATAACCTGATCACCGAAAGGGGCTATCAGTTAGAAATGCATTTTGAAAATAGTAATTTGTTATTACTACGTTGTTACGATGTTATTACCAATTTGTCATTATTAGAAGTGGGTTTAAAATGTGCTCAGACAACCACTAAACCAGACCTGGGAACTCAGGTCCTTGAAGGCCGCATATCCTTAATTGTTTTGAAGGTTTCTCTCTTCTCCAACTCAAATGATACAAATGATCCGTTTGTTAGCTAGCTGTCAAGAGCTTGTTAACAATCCTGATGATTGGAATGACCTGTATTGGAGCAGAATAACCTCAAAAATCATGCGGGACATGCATCCCTCGAGGAACCAGGGTGCCAAGTGAAGGATTTTGTACATTTTACTATAAAGGATTATATACGATTAAATACAAGTTACATTTATCGAGTGCAAAGAAGATTTTCACTGAGTGGGCTTCAGGTCACGCTGTTCCAAATTCAGAATGTTTTGGCTGGGGAATTTTGATAACAGGACTCTGACGAAGGACGTCAGGCATTGTTTTGATAAACGCTCAGTATTGTTTTGAGTTTCTTCAGAAATCGAGGCGAGGGGGTGAACCCCACGTGGGTGTTTTCCTGGCACGCCCATGGGAGGAGCCGGCACACCAGCTTGCGGAGAGACGTGGGTCGAAAAAGAAAGGCAGGAGGCTTGACGGAGACTCGAGCAACACTAATTCGCCTAATTCGGCCATATATTCGATGGAGTTCACTTAGCTAAATTATTTAAGAAATTAAATCTGCCCCGTGTGGAAATGCCAGTCTCTTGTTCATTTTTCCATTAAGAAACGAGCGGGCATCGTTTGGAGAGGTTGTGTTTGGTTAATGGAGTCAGATAACTAATTCGAACAATTTGGTTAACGATACATATTTTAATATTTATTTCCTAACACAAGGTTTACCCTAAAGGTTTTTGAAGACACTGATCATGTCAATGATTTTGCATGCCAGTTAAAAATAACATTTCCTAGACCCATCACTGATGAACTATTTTCAAAACCAGTCCCAGGGCTAATTGGATGCTCTCAAGGGGCTACCAGGTGCTTGGCGGCACCAGGTTGGGGACCCCTTGACTAAAGTAAGAAAATAACACCCACACACAGATATAAAGTGGTCTTTCCAGGAGAAGTTCCCTTATTCCATGCCAACCCGGTGTGGATCAGACTCCCGATACACCCTGTCCCTAATCATCCAAAAGCCTTTATATCGACTGCTCGGACAGCACACTGCGTCGGGCCATAGCGTTTCCATTCTTTATTTCTGATTTGGATATTGTCAGGTTTGATTTTGATTGCATGTTATTTAAATTTGTGACCGTTTGTTACTTTGTTCCTGGTTTTGTTATTAGATGCCATCATTATTTTGAGCACCTATGCCTCAGTTCATACTTCCCTTCACTTGAGTCTACCTTGGCAAACATAACACACGATGTCTTTCCCAACCACCGGACCATGAACCCTTTTTGGGCCACACGGAAAGAAAATAAATTCCATTATTTTTAACCTAAAAATTATTTACTGACACCGCAATTTTCAGGGTTGAAGAGTTTGGATTAGAATATGTGTGGTTTGCACTGGCAAGTCCTGTTGCCTGTTGGTCGGTGCAACTGTCACATAGGATGTAACCAGGATCCCCACCCAAGGATGATCCAGCGAGGCATGAATCCTACCGTATTTCTGAAATTATAGCCAATCAGTGTGAAAAATGGTCAACTGAAGCCCAATGTGCCATGTTACAAAGATGGTAAACAAACCTGTCATCACGTAAAACAAAGTTTGAGGATGGATAGTAAAGGACTTTATACATTTGACTATAAAGGATTTTATATGATCGAATACAAATTAAATTTAATGCAAAAGATATTCACTGTCTGGGCTGTGGTGCGATGTCAGGGCACCCTGGTGGAAAATGTTTACTGGAACGGCGGGAACGGGACGTAAGGCTGTTAAGATAATCAGCACATCCAGACGCAGAAAGGCCATGATGACGTAGAAACGCTCGATGTTGTTTTAGAGTATTCAAGACATCGCGACGCTCTTAGACGAGATGGTGAAGCCCAGGGTGGGCTTCCTTGGCACGCCCATGGGAGGAGTCGGTACGCCATTATGCGGGGAGAAGATGGCCAATAGGAGAGAGCTAAAGGACTTGAGAAAAAGGCTTCCCACAGACGCTAACGAGACTAATGTGGCCGTTTTCAATGGAGTACACTTAATTTGTTAATGAAATTAAATCTGCCCCAGTGTAAAAATGTCGGCTTTCTTGTTCATCTTTTCCCTCAAGAAACGAGCGCGCATAAATTGTTAGGTGAATGTAGGTTGTGTTTGGTTAATGGAGTCAGATAACTAATTCGAACAATTTGGTAAACGCTACATTTTGATATTAATTCCAATAGATCTCTATGGTCAGGACACGACACAGATCTCAAATAACACCAACACAATTTTAGTGGGTTTGTATTTTCAATTATGTGACGTTTTACGTTCAACATTCTGAAAGCGACCAGAGTGTGTAGCTATTAGCACGTCCACCTTACAGGTCTGAAGTCCCGGGCTCAATTTCAGTTACATGCTTCCATGTGAGGAGTTTGCATGTTCTCCCCATGCACCTTAGTTTCCTCCCACAAAAAGCGTCCAACCTTTAAATGAATTTGATGACATTGTCTTGATTTTTCTGTTTTCCATTTTGTTGTTTTGCACCTATTAGTTGTAAAAGCTGATCAAAAACGTAAACCGCCACAAAAAGCAAGGACCAAACGCTGAATCATATAGTGACTGTATAAAAAAATATTTAATAAAAAAACCAAAACAGATTGCCACAAGTACCGTTTGGATGACGGACAGCTTCCATTGCACAAACGCACGGCACAGCAGACAAGCGCGACCCAAACGGATCTTCTCATTAAATAGACGGACAATCATTTTCATCGTGCGGACGCTTTTCCTTTAAATAACAAATCAAACAGATATAAAATACAGTGTCGCTCTCCAGAGATGTCTCTCTTTTATATTCCTCCCCTTCCCTCTGTCCTTTGAAGAGCAAAGACAGGAAGAAGGCACTCTTTGTGTGAAAAACAGAAAAAAGGGACATTTTTTTTGGACATCGAAAAAGACAGCAGTAGCATTATGCATGACGGGTAGGGGGCGGGGCTGCAGCTCTTCTTCTCTCGCAAAAAGAAGGGGGGAAAAAAAAAGACAAATTTCGACAGATTGTCCACACTTGGCGGCGGCTACTGCAGCATCAGCCTGACGCTCTTGTTGGTGGACTCGTCATTGAGATGTTTGGTTGTATACCTGGGAGGAGGTGAAATGGCAAGAGAGGATCAGCGGAGCCCGAAAGACTCCTCGTCAAGATTTTTGGGGTGCGGTGCCTTCAGATCGTCTGTTTTATCATGGAAGTCCTGGCTACCAGATCCATGCGGCTGAGCAAAATGGCGTGTTTTGATGGATTCATACAATACGTGTGGATTGAGGCCTTCTTGCTACTTGGGCATAAAAAGGAAGTCATCGAAGTAGAGGTAATGAAAGACATAAAGAATAGGGCTAAGTTATGGAGATAGGAATTGAGATGATAAGTTAGGGAGATATTGAAGGATGGAGGTAAGTGAAGAGATTAGTGAAGGAAAGAAAGGGGTGAAGTTAGAGAGGTTCGGAAGAAAAAACAGGTACCAAGAGGGTAGGTTGGGGAAGTAGTGAAGGCAGGGAGGAAGGAAGTGGTTTGAACAAATTTATTGACACTAATAACAGAAAAGGGTAGTAAAGGGGGGACAGAAGAATGGTATTGAAGGAAGGTAGTGAAGGGGAAGTACTGAAGGAAGAATGAGGGGGTACGTCAGGGAGGTTAGTTAGGTAAGAGGTTAGTGAAGGACAAAAAGAAAGAAGGAAGGGAGGAAGTTAGGAAGGAGATGAGTAAGTTTTAAGTTAAGGAATGAAAGGGGTGAGTTCGGGAGGTAGTGAAGGAAGGGAGAGCATAAGTTAGGGAGGTTAGTTAGGCTAGTGGTTAGTTTAGGAAGAAAAGAAAGAAGAAGGGAGGGCGTTTGGGAGGTAGTGAAGGAAGGAAGGAAGTTAGGAAGGAAAGGAGTACGTTTTTGAGGTAGTGAAGGAATAAAAGGGGTAAGTTAGGGAGGTAGTGAAGGAAGGAAGGAAGGTAGTAAAAGAAGGAGAGGATGTGTTAGGTAAGAGGTTAGTTAAGGAAGAAAAGAAAGAAGGGAGGACATTTGGGAGGTAGTGAAGGAAGGAAGGATGGATGTTAGGAAGGAAAGGAGTAAGCTTTTGAGGTAGTGAAGGAATAAAAGGGTAAGTTAGGGAGGTAGTGAAGGAAGGAAGATAGTAAAAGAAGGAGAGGATGTGTTAGGGAGGTTAGTTAGGTTCGAAGTAAGTTAAGGAAGGAAAGAGAAATGGAGGAAAGGTAGTAAAGGAAATAAATAAGTGAGGGAGGAAGAAAAGGGGTAAGTTACGGAGGTGGTGAAAGAAGGAAGAGATACTGAGAAGAAAAGGAATGAAGGAGGGAAATTAGGGAGGTAGTGAAGGAATGTAGGAGGTAAGTTAGAGAGTGAAAGAAGGAAGCAAAGAAGGGACGCAGGAAGAAAGAGGTAGTAAAGTCATAAGGAAGGAGGAAAAGGGGTAAAGTTCATGAAGTAATCAAGTAAGGAAGGAAGGAATTAGGTAAATTAGGGAGGTTTTGAAAGAAGGGGAAAAGTTATGGAGGTAGGGAAGGAAGGCTTGGAGTGGGGTATGGAAGGAAGTAAGTAAATTAAGGACACCTCTAACGATGCACCCCTCCTTTAAACAAAAGATAGTAGAGCAGGTCTGGAGGTGTCAGATGAAATTTCTTTCCATAACTCAATCCCGGTGAGTTAGCTGACTGTTTAATCCATTAACGTTCCTGTAAAACTTGCCTAAAAAATGGACGGTTTTGGTCTCTTTTGAAAGGTAAGACTCTGAAGTTTTGTCGCTAACTGAAATAATCACTGCAAGTGCTACTAACATTGAGTAATCCAAGTTTGGACACACAGAAGAAAAGGTTTTTATTTTCGCCTGAATTGTTTTTTTGCAATTAAATGCCTGCACTAGAGTGAAGCATCTTACCTGGACATATGGTGAGACATTAGCTTGAAGCCTTACCTGATACCTTATTCAAATTTGATCACAATCAGAAAAACTAAACATCTTATTATACACATTTTTATAAGGGTAGACCAGTTTAAAACACTAAAACTACTAAAACTGTCTATTTTTTATTTTTTTAAGACATTTTGAAAGAGTTGTAAATGATTGACCCCTTTTTCCAGAAGTCAATCAAAGATTATGTACACTTGCGTGTAATAATGGTGCGTAAAAACGAATCGTAAATGGCCAGACGCACGTTTTTTTTGGGGCCTAATTTGAACACACAGTGAATATCTGCGATTTTTTCTGTTCAGAATTCCATTGTCTAACTAATGTTTCAATAATCATTTGAATCAGTTACTACTGGCTAAAGATATTTGGAGCTAAATAAGGCGGTCTTAGTCTTATCCATACAGACCCTTAAAGGCTAATGTGCGCTGGGGTCTGTGAAAAAAAACCTGCTATTGGCCGAGAGTGGTGTTAATCAAAAGGTCAGAGGCTAACGGCCATATTGGAGCTAATTTTACGAGTCTGATTATTTGTAAACAGAAATTATGTGGAGATACAAACGGATTGCAACAAGGAACGTCAAACGATGCAGGAATGCTTTCAGGCGGATTTTTTTTATATCGTAGAGGAAATAATTGGCATTTACCTGAGAGCATTGAGAAGGCCATCCACACTGTTGGGCGGCTGATCTTTGAGCACTTTGATGCAGCCCTTCATCTGTTGGGTGGCCCAAATTAGCTTTAGCTTTCCAGCTAGCATGTGTGCGCAAGCGATTAGCCTTCTTACGTCGATCTTTGAGGACTTGGCGAAGGCACCGACGGGATGGACGTAATCGTACAGGATGATGACACCCACCATCACCCGCAAGCAGAAAGACACCGTGTCCTCGTTGGCAAAGCGGCTGCGATACTCCCTGCCGGCATACCAAAAACTGCATCAGCACTTTGGTCCTGGACCAGGGGTGTGAAACATATAGCTGGCAAGCGTAAGAAAAAAAAAAAAAAGAGCCAGCTGAAGTTTTAAATATGTCCTATTGATGTTGACAGAGTCAAGCACCACTCCCGAAACAACTATAAATTCATCATTGATCTAGTTTCTTGATTTGGCTCTAAAAATGCACATGATCAATAAATTTGAATTTAAAATGTACAAAATATTCTCCCCTTAAACTCCCCTAGACTGTATCATCCACCAGGGTCTCACTAAATTCTATGGGAAACACTGCAGCAAATATTGTTAATACAGGAGCATCTCTATTTACAAATGCTTCTACAGACGAAAGTTTCCGGTTCTAAAGTACCTGAACAGGAAAATATTGGCTCTAGTTACAAGGTCAAAAAAACAGTAGAGTATGCACAGCTATTTGCCGCTCCCAGAGTTCCCCGAACGTAAACAAAATGGCTATCGCTTCAAATCTGCCTGGAAACCAGTACACATGCATGCTCCCAGCATGCTCTTCGTGTCAACTGTCACAGTTCAGAGATCACAGATGAGGAGGAGGAGGGTTTACGGCAAGACACAGCCCATCATTTAATCATCCCAATTTAAAGACATTTTATCAAAATTCTATGAAGTCTCAGAATTTGTGTCAAGGAATCACCTGGTAAAAGGTAAATAAGGATTTTTATTATTTCGTTTATTCTTTGTTTTGTTTTACATTATTTGCCTCTCAATTTATGTTTATAGTGCTGTAATCTGTTTTTAACATGCATTTGTTTCATTACCTGATGCTCTTTCATGATTTATTGAAAATATATACTGAGTGTTTAGAACGGATTAGTGCATTTACATACAAAATGCATCTCAACTTACAACGTTTCCAGGTTACGGAGCTACTCCCAGAACGAAATAAATTCTTAAGTAGAGGTACCACTGTACTGTATATTATTTGCCCTTTGTTGCACAGATCTTTCCCGTTTGGGTGGTTAGCCACAACTGTTTACATCGCCGAACAATTTGGTGTGCGCTGCCATTTCTGATTTTTGTCTGACTCACGGAGTTTCCAGCATGACTTTGCAGACAGTGGCCATGGTACTGAGGCAGTCGGTGGTGTTCTCAATGGGAAGGTTCTTGTTCTATGCGCAGGAGGATAAATTTAGCCTGGAAATTTACCTGTTCTGTCTGAAACGGGCATCTTCTTACCTCCGACACAAACCTGGTGGTGCTGTCGCTTAAGGTCTTTAGCATGGGTGTGGCATCAGCGTAGAAGAGTGATATCCGATTGGCGAGCTCGTTGTTCACTTCATTCTCACCTTCGGCCTGAGATTTAAAGAAGACATTTAAAGAAGAAGTCAGTTAAGAAAACCGAAGAAGGACAGAAATGACATCACCAAAACAAATTATTTGGAGCTTATCAAGTGGACTCTTAGTCCTGAAACAGAAAACTAGAAAAAAATCTTTAATGGGAGGTTAAATGACACAGTATTACGGCCTGACCTTTATTCTTTCTCGCATAAGAAAAATAATCTTCAAAATTAGTTGATACGTTTATTCTGGTGGTATAATAGACACCTGCAAAATAAATTGCATAATGATGCCAGTTTATCATTTGCAGTATTATTACACACTGTTGTTTTGACTATTATAAATGTTTACATCATTGTCACTATCGGACAGACATGTTGTTGAAGTTCTTGGATTTCCACATCCTTTAAGGCGAACCCTTCTTTTGTAACCAAAGAAATTTCCGCCAAAAAAGGGCTCAGAGGAGGGCCTTTAGAATAAGTTGGAATTTCCAATCTGAAAGCTCGCTCACCTGTTCTCCTTGCAAGTTTAAAATCAATTGATGTGTTCTCTCTTTAATTTAAGTATTAAACTTTAAACCCGTCATTAGTCCAACTGTCTGATATAGCAGATAGCAAGATCATCTTGCTTAATTTAACAGGGATGGGTGAGTCGCGGGGCAGCACGGCGGTGCAGTGGTTAGTGTGTGTGCGGCACAGTTCTGAGGTTATAAGATCGCACCTCCTGTGTGGAGTTTGCATGTTCTCCCCGTGCTTGCGTGGGTTTCCTCCGGGCACTCCGGTTTCCTCCCACATTCCAAAAACATGCATGTCAGATTAATTGGCCGGTGGAAATGAGCGAGTTGTCTTTCTCTGCATGCCCTGAGACCGGCCAGCAACCAGTTCAAGGTGTCCCCTGCCCACTGCCCGAAGTTAGCTGGGATGGGCTATAGCATCCCCGTGACCCTACTGAGGATAAGCGGTGCAGAAAATGGATAGATGGGTGAGTCGCGAATGCCAGTACCAATACAAATCTGATATAAAGGTATAGCTGTTTTACATTCAAGTACTAGAAAGTGGCGGTGTTTTATACAGTCATTAATTTTGTTCATATTTAAAAATAATAACTGGGATTTTGGGGTATTTCTTTAATAATACTTGTTGTTGTGGGGGAAAATAAGTATTTATTTGCACATGTGGTGAAAATATATATATTTTTTTCCAATATTGGACACTTGCAAAGAAGATTGCATATTATAAACTGTTTACATGATTGTCACTATTGGCCAATCATGTTGATGTTAGGAAGAGATGGCATTCAGAACAGGGTGGAATCTCTCATCTTAGGGGTTGGTCTTCTGCTCTCCTTGCAAGTTCAAAATCAATTGATGTCTCCTTTTTTTGAATGTCTACATTTAATAGACCTATTAAATGGAATTGATGGCTACCCGTACCGGTCTTGGAAAAAAGGAAAAGAAAAAAACAAATTATGGCAATACAAACAAAGCCCGTTGGCATGTTCATGTTTATGCAGGTTGACAGATATTTATTTCTTTATCCCCAACTTTTTGGACAAGTTGATCTGGAATTTTGACCATCGTATACTTGAACATTCTTCGTTTATATGTGTGTTCCCATCTGCTTAGACATGTTACTCTCACAGTTCAACAACAGGAAGCAAAGTGGCCGTTCAATGTTTTCTCAAGGGAAGACACTCCAAATCATAATACTTTTTGCAAGCCTGTTAACTCAATATTGCGTTCAGTAATTTCAAAGAGTTATTGATTTTCCTGTGAGAGTAACTTTAAAAAATGGATGACTTCTGAGTATGTCCACACAGAATCAATAAAACATAACGTATTATTTTTAGCCAAAAATTGCTCAAAAAGAGAATTTTGAAGGACTTTACTGATGTTAGTATCAACTAGAAGTTTCACAAAAAATACACGCCATAAATATGTATTCCTTTTAATATTAAGATTATATTAGAAGTGAAGTATTCCATGATGGTGGCACACGCCTCTATAATAATGAAAGTTGGTATTATAATTAACATGAACTCACATGATGCCATCTGGTCTGCAGGACTCTTGCTATAATAAGAGGGTAACCACGACATTATTTTAGGATGGCTTTTAATTGACCTTTTGTAATTACAGTTTAATTTTTTAATCTAATGTCCCTTATGTATTATCAATCTCTGAAATTCATGACAAAAAGTTACCGGACACCAGGGTAGACAACTCTGAAAAGTTGCCTGCCCAGCCATAAAGTTTCACAACTTGAAACACAATAAGACGACTAATCGCAAAAAAAAATAAAAATAAATAAATAAAATTGTTGCAAAGTATTAAGGATTGATAATCAGAATATATAACAGAACAACACGTTAAAATTAAGTTTGTGATAAATCTACTTATAACATTCATTGCATGTATATGCCATCGCCATCAGTATGTACATGTATTTACTCATCTTCATTCATGCAATGTTTGCGTTGTGTCGTCTGCTGCAAGCCGCGTGAACTCCTCTTTCCACGATGCTTTTAATGGAGGTTTACGTTTTGAAGAGTCATAAATTTTGTTAGCTTCTTTTGAATCTTTCTTCAGCGGCTGAGGTTTTGGCTTGATTCCTAACCACTTATCCATTTTTCTTGTGTTCTCTGTGCGTCTACTTTGGAAAATGATATGCAAATGCACGACATTATAACGCTAAAGAAAGTCCGGAAGCAAGAAGTTATTCGAATGAGGCTTCTGATTGGCTGTTTAGTATGCAAATTGCCAAACGAACCGAAATTTCCAAACCGAACGAATATTTCTAAATAGAAAATATAGCAAACGTTTGATTTGGAAAAAAAGAAAAAATAAAGAAAAAATGGATATTTTTTGCTTTCATTGAAATACCTAAGTGGAGACATTTTGTAAGTTGTACGCCCGACGTAAAAGATGCACGCCCAGGGCGTCCGGGCAGACGTTATTTCAGACACTGGTATTATCTATTCTAAGTCCCTTAAAATATTAAAAACAAAAGCCCCACAAACAAGCAAAAGCTGATGGGATGAGAAGGTTCAACTTACAGGGACGTTGTTGATTCGCATGCGACTCAGCGTTCTCCTGTAGTAGCTGAAGTCGTTCTGAATGGCAGGAGTCGTCATCTGCAATGAGAACGATTAGTTATAATTTGTCAATGGTCCCTCAACATATGAACTACTCTAGTTCAGAGAAATTCGAGATATGAAATGTCTTTTGAGCAAAAATCTTGCCTGACATGAGAGAAAATACTTTTTCTTATTATTTCCGGACGCTACCACTATAGTGCTTGAGACCACTCATTGCCAACATCAGCTTGCTCCAGTTAGCACGCGAGTTTCCCGTCATACAAACCTGATCCTGCGCTCTTGTATTGTGTTTTTTAACTTCTCGTGCTCCCTTACTCCTCCCGCACGTTTCTTCCTCACTCCTCCACCTCTGTTACCAACTACCAATTTCATCCATGATAAGTGCTTATAATAAACTCACATTTTATTTTGTCAAAAGCATCTCATTTATCTTATTGCTGTATTACTATGTTCAATTATTATTTGAATGTGTTTTTAGTGATCGGGCCATTTAGAGTTAACTTGGATAATTTGGGAGGCCGGGAACGCAATACCTAATATTTATGGACTATATGGCGCACCTAAAAAGCCCAGTTTGGCCAGAAATTTCAAGGTGGCCCTTATAGTTCAGTGTGCCTTAAGTATTGCATGATCTGATAGCATTCTGCAAGTTATCAATACCAATTATACGGCGGATGAGATTGGAAATGCATATGATGGTTATAGGCATGAATTAACAATGGAGATGGACAGGACGACATCATTTTTTGTTGTGGTATGCATTGCTGAGGTATGGTAATGAGACCTTGGGTCAGCCGATATCTAGATTAAGTTTTTTCCCCTCCTGGATCGGGACCACTGCCAAATTTAAGACCCATTGCGACCCACAAGTCAAAAAAGTTCCCTACTTGTTAAACTAGTCAGCGAACCACTAGGGGACTAGCTGGGTTGTATTAAACGGCAGATGTCAATATCAGCTCATTGCAGAGTAAAGATTTGCAGTGATGTGTAAAACAGCAGGAAATGAGTTGTGACCTTGAGCTCATCAAAGCGCAACGTGAAGTGAAGGATTTGGGCAAACTGCTTGGCGAGTGCCTGCTCCCGCTCCAGGTGTTGCGTGGGGTCGTCGTACATGTCATTGGTCAGTGCGGCCAGCAGGCTGTGCAGTGCTGCCTCTGCGTAAACAAAAAAAGTGTGCAGGCTAGGTAAATGCAGTGAAGGACAGCACTAGCTTCTGAAAACAGTGGCGGACTTCCTCTGAAAAAATTCACCTTGCTAGCGTATCTTCAATCGCCTTCAAGGGCAGAATTTTCATTATGCAAATGAATGAGTCAGAAGAAGTGGTTTCATTTAGAGCGCATGGAAACACCCTTCATAAATTCGGTCTCAGAAGAGCAAAGCAAAATGCTAACCGAGCAGAGCAGATGCCCTAACGACCAAAGAGCTGCTTTAGTAAAGAAGTGGTATCCTTCACATGCAGACGGGACAGGGGAGTAATTATCTTTGAGACACAAAGTGAAGAGGGAGCAAGATTAAAACCATTGTGATAACGGGAAGCAAGTACAAAGCCTTTATCTGCCTGTGCATTAAATAGGGACAGGGAAAAGAGGGGAGGTACCAATTCGGGATCAGTTCTTCCAAGCGCTGAATCAAATATACCAGTGTTTTTCAACCCTTTTTGAACCAAGGTACACTTTTATTTACAAAAAAAAGTTCAGAGGCACACCGTCCGTCGACAATGTTTGAAAATGAACTGATGTCAAATATTTCACTGTACTACCTCAAGCAGATAATTAGTATATAAAAAGAAAATAATACTCAAAATAAAAAAGAATGATGTGCTTTATTTATGTTTTTATTTTTTACAGTGTGATCTTAAACCGCTTTGTTAAACAAATTAAGTTATTAAATGTACTGTGCTGTCTCATGAGCAGATAATTAGTATATGAAAAGTATATAAAAATCTACTGCCACCTACTGATATGGATGACTATTACAGTTCCTCGTCTGAAGATTGCAAAATACTGAATAATAGCCTGATTTTTTGGAAAGATAAAATTGGGGAAATTCCAGCAGCACACTAGTGTGCCCTGGCACACTGGTTAAAAAACACTGACATATACTGTATTTTCACGCCCATAAGGCGCACATAAACGTCTCAGATTTTATTCAAAATTTGAGCCGCACCCTATCACCCAGCGCGCCTTTTGTGGTGGATGTGACTGAGGACTGAAGTTAGGGTGTCCCTATGAAAGTATGAATTGTGGGCGTCACCGCTCACGTTTGAATTTTGTGCGTGTATATAAACAAACGGGCGTGTGCCGATTAAACACAACATGTTTGAGTTATTTTGACACAGAAAATGGCAAAGAGGCGTCCCATCAACTACACTGAGGAACATGGAAATCGAGCTAGCGTGAGAGAACTGAAGATTAATAAATCAATGGTTCAAAAATGGAGGCTGTTCAAAGTGAGATTGAGTGCAGCGTGGGAACAGTGGATGACCGACGGAGACCACAGTTTCACAAAGAATTAACGGTAAAAATGTGAGTACCAAATTCAGTTTTGCTCCCTATTTTTTTACAATTTTGTTATATCCTCGAGTTTTACTATGTGATGAATACTTAAATAAACCATAACCAAACTCAGTCATAGAAGCTGTTTCAAACTATATAAAGAAGCTATTTCTGTTTTGTTTTTTTAACACGCACACGTGTATGCTCATCTATGTGGTTGTAAGGCGGTTGCGCGGCTCTCGCGCAAAATAAGCCGCTGCGTCGCATGAGTTGATAAATAAAGAAATAAAACCAGCTACAGAGAGGGCACCTTTTAGCACGGTGGGCTTTATGGGCGAGCAAATACGGTAATCAAACTACACCACGTTATGGTTCTGAACTCATCTTCCTTACCTGTGACTATGTTTGAGTGAAACAGTTGGCAATTTTCCACGGCACACTTTAACACATGTTTAATTACAATTAATACTTATTGCCATAAACAACATGTGAAAAGTACAAAAAGTTGGTATTAAAATGTACCGGTATTGTTTTGCAGAGAATTGGAAGAGTATCGGTTTGAATGCAATAGGTATCCACCCGTAGCAGTGAATAAAGATACTGCGGACACAACCAATGAACAAATAGAAGGTGCTTCTATTTATAAACCTATACACATCCAATGCCATCATGACACAACTAGGGCGAGCATTTTTCCCAGTCGCGTAGCTACCTGCAGAGCACCTCAGATATTTAAACCCAACTTGTTTGAATTGTATTTGACTTCACATTTTTTTTTTATTTTCAGGCATGTTGCAACACTAACAATAGACCAGGGGTCGGGAACAAATGGCTTGCGCCCCAGATGTGGCTCTTTTCATGGTTCAGAAATACACTAAAAATCTACTCTCTGTTGTTCTGATTGTAGTAGATGCAAAGACATACGGCACAGTAATCTAGAACAATAGGGCATAGTCCCTACTATAGTCACGGTGTCAACAAACCCCATTTTGGCTGTATGTCTCTAAGGAATCCTGTATAAGGAAACTCATTAAACAATTTATGTACACTGTTGATCCAATTTATGATGAGAACCCACAAAACAAACTGTAAACACCTGAAAATGCCAACCATGCACCCAAAGCAATTTGATTTTGCTCTCTGTGCTGAAGGTCAATAAATCTGTGTCCTTTTCATTTGTTGTATTTGTGACATTTTTACAGAAGAACTCCTCTCGCACCTTGTTTTAGAACAATTAATTAAACAGTCAAAATGAGTCTCAACAATCTTAAGTAACTGCGCTAGGGCAACACATTTCAATTTGTATATTTGTTGATATAGGTAACACGCTCTGGCATTATCATTTCATAGATTTTATCAAATCGTTAAACGTCACACAGTGAAATAAACTGCAGTGAAGAATTCGTTTTTTTGTCGTGAAGTCATCTATGCCCGATATCAATCGGATGTCAACTCACCTAACCTCTGGGAGAACTCGTAGAAATGTTTGAGCCTCCCCACCAAGGGGACGACCGCCGCCCACGCCTGCTCCTGAAGCACCTCATCGTTGGGGTTCTGGATGGCCTGGATGAAAAAAACAAAAAGGAAAAAAAAATATTGCCATACTTGTTCGTCAAAAAATATTGCTTTCACGATGGTTTTCTTAAAAATGCAATTTTTTTTAAAATAACTGACATTTGTGAATTAAAAGACAAGTATCTTTTGGTTTTAAGCCCTTTTACACAAAACTGAATGAATACAACTTACAATTTTTTGACTGCTAGATGTTGTTCTATTGTGTTGTGCAACCCAAAAATTTTGCAAGGAAGAATACAAACTACATGAACTCAAAATGTCTAAAACACACATTTTACTTCACATTTTTTGCCCACACTTTTTAAGGATTTTTGGGTACCTGTAGCAGCAAGATGTCAGACAATTATGTCAGCTACTTTAATGTCATCCTTTCTTGATCGATTATTAGTATTTTTAAAAATGCGTGTTTATATTACATCCATCAACATCACCGCTTATCCTCAGTAGGGTCGCAGGGGTGCTGGAGCCCATCTCAGCTATCTTCGGGCAGTGGGCAGGGGACACCCTGAACTGGTTGCCAGCCAGGCGCAGGGCACAGAGGGACATACAATCCGCTCGCTCATTCACACCTAGGGACTATTTGGACCGGCCAATTAACCTGACATGCATGTCTTTGGAATGTGGGGGGAAACCGGAGTGCCCGGAGAAAACCCACGCAAGCACGGGGAGAACATGCAAACTCCACACAGGAGGTTCAATCTAATGACCTCAGAACTGTGCTGCACACGCACTAACCACTGCGCCACCGTGTTGCCCTATATTACAGATCATGTATTTATTATTTTTTATTTAAACCAATAATCTTTATTTCACCACTAAGAATTGCTAAATAATACACAGTAGCCCTTTCAATGCAATGGCAATGTCTTTTCTTTAAATATATTTTGGTGGAGACAATTCTTACCCAGAAGTAAAACCCTCAGTTAACAAAAATCACACACCTCTCAAGCCGAGCAACCAGTCGCCATGCATCCAAAGACCAGACACGTAGAAGGAACATTGAAATATTCAAAAGACATAACTTTGGGGTCTATAAATCTATTTTCAGTTAAATTCCAGTGGTTTAAAGTCCAGGTTCTTCTTCATAAATGTTTTTCAGATGAATTGAACTTGATAAACGCTATCTAAATAATTTTAACGGAAATTGTTGAGGAAAAGGAAATTGCAGTGAAAGGTCAAAAACGCGGTTGTACAGTTTTACCGAGGGACGTTTGTTCGAGCTTGAAAATGTGCAGTGATTGGATCAAACTTTATGTTTGTCCCGCATTTTTTTTTCTTTATTTTTTAGTGTAACATGAAAACGGTTAAAGTAAGAAGAGGCCTATTTCCAAGATAGTCAAAGGCAGACCCAAAACCCAAGGAAAAATAAAAAGAGTTTGTTCGAGTGCTTATGAGAAAGGCATGTACTTGCACACGCACCATAAATGAGCTGACTAGGGTTGGTATTCATGACTTAAAGCCCTTTCAGGCGGATCTGCTTTTTAAACTTAGGAGATTTAACAAAATGTATGGGCTCAGGGGATGGGCTCTTAGAGCGGATTTTGAAATTAGCATTGTGATGATTTCTTTTACAGTCCTCTCCTGTTAGATAGCGATACATATTGAACTCTGTCTTTATTTTGAGTGTCTACTATACTATAAATGTATTTATTTTTCATCACATCTTTACTCTAAGTAGAATTCACTTCCATGTGTTATTTGCATTTTAGACCTTTCGTCAGTTTTACTTCTTTTAAGCACTTAAATGCCTTTTTTTTTAGTTTTATTGCAGTTTAATATGTGTACTTGAAATCAGCATCTAGTAATATGCCAATCAGTTATTTGTAATTTTATATTTTTTACAAGTCAGCAAGTCCGGTTTTTGTTTTGTGTTGAGGGAGGCCGGGTTTAATTTCTTTCTGTGTAATGGTTTCCTTCTTTTTGTCATCCAAACTTATCGCATTTTGGTTTTGGGCAAAAAAATATTTTGATTAATCCCCAATATGTATTGATACGTTTATTCAGTTTTTATAGTATACCCTGTCTTGAAAATTACAGATTGTTTACATCATTGTTACCATTGGCAGTTCATGTTGCTGTTCTTTGATTATCCTCACCCTTTAGGGTGAATCTGCTTTTCTAATGTAGAGATTTATTTAAAAAAAAAGTTCAGGGAAGGGCTATTAGAACAGGTTGGAATTTCCTATTTGAGGTTTGGGCTCTTTCCTGTTCTCTTTGGAAATTTAAATTCCATCAATGTCTTTTCTCCTTATAATGCGTGTAAACTTTAAGCTCATCATTAATGTTGTCTTCTTCTCCTATTTGAGGATTCTATTTTAAATTATCTCAATTTAGTGAAGCATAATTCACTTCAAGAAAGTGTACCTCTCTGATCTGGCGGCCAGCACCTTTGTAGCCCTGCAACTCGTCCAGGATGGCTTCTGCATCTTTCAGCACGACGCCCACCTGCAGCCATACGTGTCGTTCGCCTTCCGTTGGCTGCGCATCTGTAAGGAAATCTGGTTAGTTGATTCATGTCACGCCTTAAGTGCTAACAAAAGAAAAACTCTGATTTAAATTTTAAGAGATTATTTTTTATGCGTTGCCAATTTGGACTTTAAATTCTGAATTGGTTTGTATCCAGTTTAGGGACTAACGGGTTCCTGGAAAAATATTACTTTTGTCAGTAACGATTACCGTACCGCATTATTGACAACATTTTGGAACTTTACGGTCGTTACTACATGTTGGTTACGGCGTTATTCCGCCATAAATTAAATGAATATCATGAAATAAACTCTACTCTGATTGCCTGTTACTTTTGCATCACTCATGTTGTCACAAACTACCCTTGATCCACCTCCAACTGTATTGAAGGGCTGGCATGTTTATTATATTTAACTACAAAGTGACACTCAACACAGTTTTTGCAGCGCCGTCTCAAGCAAAAAGTATAAAAATAAATAACTTTCCAAATTAACTAATGACTGCAGCTTACCGTTTTTTTTTTTGTAAATGCCCTCATCAGATGTGGTGGAAATACTCAATGTTTTACTGATCGAGAAAATAAATTGGAAAAAGTTCAAATCATAGCGAATGGTTGTGTAAGGATGCAGTACTGAATTTTGGCCTTGCCAAGTGTAAAAATCCCTCAGCGACCTAACCCAGCTCTGTTGGGCAATGGGACCAGGGCCCAAGGCTACCAAACCTTCAGCTGGTCCCAGCTGAATCATCTAATTCAGGATGGTGATCAATAGTTCGCTCACACATCTGCCTAAAACTGGCAGGTGAAGCCAAAATGCCTCCAGTTAGGAGCGAAGACTCGAATTTGAACGATCGATGCAGCGTGGCTCACATTCACTCACTTTCAAAATCCAGAAAGAAATTGGGCTCCTGTTCCAGGTCGGTGCAGGTCAGCACCTTCAACAGGTTCCCCATGTTGGCACCTGAAGGAGAAGAGGATGGATCAATAAGTAATTCCAGGGAAACAAACTGGTGAGGCACGGCTCCAGAACGGCGCCCCCATGAGTCCTGATACTCTGCTACAACTCACTTCTCCAAAAGATATGCTTTTTCTGCACATGCTCTCTTGCATACCAGATGCCAAGCCCCTGCCCCCCAAAAAACTCCCAAAATAAACTGACTTAGTTTTTTTCCTGCTTTTCTCAATTCCTACCCAGCAACCGTTTGACGGTAAATTTAGCCTGCTTGTATGCTTATGAAAAATGTCAATCGGGTTGGTTATCTGAAACAAAGGTAGCAACAAGGGACAAACATAATTTGGCTTTAAACATTATAAACATTTGCAAAGTGACAAAAAGACAAGTTTTGCTATGAGGATGGTGAAAAGGTTTTGGAAAAATAATACAACGAAAACTTCCAAAAACCTTGGGTTAGGATCATTTCTTAACAGATTTTACAGATATATTGCTGATCAAGCGGGACTGAAAACGGGTCGTTGCCCTCAGGCCATTTAAAGTCTGCCCAGCAACATGTGAGCACCTTAAGTTCTGGTAAATCAAAGTGATTTGTACCCTGGTAACAATTCTGGTTACATGTGAGCAAGGCTTTTTTTCCTACTTCACCTTTTCTCTTTCCCCGAAACCACCATTAAAGCTTCAAGGACCCGTGGATCCTCATTCTTAGATCTGCAACTAACACACTGGACGTTGACAACTCTTGGTAGCACCTAATGTTAGTCATTTCTCCACTGTCAGTAAAGATGGGAAGGTTGTGAGGCGTGGCATTAAGGCGCTTCACTTATCCTCTCGCGCCACCTATTGTGGACCTGAACCCCGGAATGAGGTCAAATTATGGGCAGGGCAGGCAGCGCTTAACCCACTTTTTAGGTGTACTAAATAATCTCAAAAGAATCAATTTCCTTTGTGTGTTTTAATGCAATTTCAGGTCAAATGTCCCGAAAAGTCACTTGAGGATGGCACTGGGAGGAAAACTGTTACTATAGGCGTCACCAGTGGCACTTTTGTGTCGTTTTGTTTTGAATTGCTGGCTCGCTGAAGGAAGAGGGAGAGTAGAGAGTCTGCCTATGTACAGGATGGTGCGGTGGAGGACGTAGGATTGATTTGACAAGCAAAAACCCATCCGCATCCCTCATTGGCTAAGGCTAATCTGGCGGAGGGCTTGCTGTTTCCATGGAGCCCCGCTTAAAATTGGGGTCCCATCGAAAACATTGCTGTGGCCAATGAGAGAGTGAGAGCAATGTGTGAAGGGGGAATGTAAACATGAAGTCTTGTGCACCCCCAAAAGTCTAATGAAAAAAGAGAAAAGGAAAGTCAGGAGTATATGGTCTACATTTTAAACTGGACTTTAATTATTAAAGAGCAGCTAAACCTAACAATACTTGATAACGGTTTAATTCATTTAATAGCAGATGGATATATGCGGCTTCTTGTTGTGAACTATGATAGTCCAAGGGTGAAGAACCGTTTTGACGAAGTTTTGAGAGAGCCAAACCATTTATTTTAGGACAATAAATAAATCCACCAAACCCGCTCTCCAAGACAAAACTGATTTTTAGCGCATTTTATTTTACTGTGTGACGTTTGATGATCTGGTTACATCTATAAAATAATAATGCCAGAACCTGTGTGCCATATCAATAGAAATAAACCACTTAAATTTTGTCTCCTCCCCAGCAGTTACTTAAGATTGTTGAGCCTCATTTAAACAGTAATTGTAATGGTCTTAAAACAAGGTGCGAGCAGAGTTCTTTTGTAAAAATGTCCCAAAATACGGCAAAACTAGAAATATACGGATGTATTTACCTTCAAAAAATACTACAAACGAGAAGTATAGGGATGTATTTACCTTGAGCACTGTGTAAAAAGAGAGAGAGTGGAGAGCGCGCTGTTAGAGCTGAGATCTGCCCACCCCTACGGATCACGCAATCAAATAGCTCTGGGTGCTTGGCTGGCGTTTACAGGTTTTTAAGTTTTTTTAGTGGGTTTTCGTTAACAGTTAGAATTCCATTGAGACGTACAACCAAAACGGGGTCTGTTGGTGTACACTGTGACTGTAGTTAAAACTGTGCCATATATAGTCTAGACTGAACATTACACACTTTCACGTCGCTTCAGTTTTTGCCTATACTGTCCTAGAATTGGAACGGCACAGGATTTTTTTGCCTGAGCCTATTTTTATCTCCGAACCGGATGTACTCATGAAAAGAGCCAAATCTGGCACGGAATTCGTAGGTTCCTTACCCCTGTGTTAGATGGACGTTGGAAAATTCAGAAATACAAAACCTGAGAATAATTTCACAAACCACAGAACTGCTTTAGGACTACAGTCGAGCTGAATTTATGCCTCTCAAAGAATTTTAAATTGTGCGGTGATTACATTAGCGGAAGAACAGAGCCACACCATATTCGGAGGTTAGTCCTCAAAGAAGTTTCCCTAGGTTCGATTCCTGGGTGACTTTTCTTTGAAGGTCATTATTCTCCCTCTTCCCCCACTTACTGTAAGTCATATGCACACAGCTAATGTCATCAATTCCGATTGACAATCTGCGATTGGTGTGCGGGGGCACTTTTAGAAGAAAATTTCATGGCGCCAAAGGTGTTTAGTATTAAACACGTTAATAATTTTGCTCATATATAGAGCACAAAGGATAGGCACCCTGCCCTTTTCTACAATGTTTTAACTCTAAATTCAAAACAGTGGCTTTGAATCAGGTGTGCTTTGTAGTCTGGAATTTCCGGTACCTATAAATTAAAGAAAGGGTATGATGGTCAAAGAGAGAAGCGGTAGGGACCAGACCAGTCAAATAAGCAAATGGGACTGAGATTTGACAAGATGTGACCGTCAGTAAGACAGGTAAGGGTCAGAGTGTTCAGTTCCAGAGGAAAATAACACAAAGGGATAGGCTGCTGTACATACAAAATTGGACATGACAGGATGGCTTGTAAAATAAAGTGTATGATCCAAGAGGAGAAAAATATCCTCAGGATGGAATTGTGAGAACTATCATTTTCCCATTGCAAATAGGTGGCCTTTAGACGGAACACGGAGACAGGCTTGCAGTGTCTTTTGAATGCCACGCCCATTGCAGCATCCACTCTGGCTCCGGCTGCGTGCCTACCATGCCAGGGTAGCACTGAGACTGAGCACTGCGACAGAGCGCTCGTAGAAAAGTCACAGAACAGAAGGCGTGTGAATCAGTTGAGGGGAGGGGAAGAGTGCTGAAATTCGACTATTACACTGTTTGGCAACCACCTGGCCACCAACCGGTACCAGGCTGTGGATTATTCGGAACCGGCAGGGTTGGGTAGGGTTACTTTAACTTGATTACTTTCAATTACTTTTGGATTACTCCAATACCAAATATGCCAATAAAAGACAAAAGAAACTAAATATGAATAAAATTATGACTCACAACACGTGGTAAGCTCTCTCTCCTGGCTTTGATCTCTTTGATCTCCGGCAAAACTAACATAAAATGCAACAGAAACAAAATGAAAATAAATCCAAACAGCTTGCCAACATCATTTTTGCCGTTCCATGTATTCCGTTACTCCCCAAGCCTGCCCAAAATTTAGTAATTTTATTCATATTTAGCTTCTTTTGTCTTTTATTAGCATATTTGGTATTGGAGTAATCCAAAAGTAGTCGAAAGTAATCAAGTTAAAGTAACCCTACCCAACCCTGGGAACCGGGCTGCACACAAAAAAAGATATACATTAAAAATATTTTTTACCTATAATTGTATTACTGACACTGCTTTGTTTCAGACTCAACTTGAACCAGGGCTTTGAGGTGGTCTGTTTTAATTGAAATCAGGGTAGTTTGCACGTGCGGGCGCAGTCGCCTGTCAGGCGGTGCAAATGTCCCAATACGAATACATGAAAAAACATTCACACCAATACCACTGGACTTCAACAAGAAGAACTAAGCGCTAACCTCTTCCAGGTATGTTGGAAGTTTTAATCTGAAGTAAAAACAAGTGAATTTATGAGGTACTCTCCATTTCAACATAAACAACACAAAGGCGTAATGTGACTTTCACAAATGCTTTAACATGCAGTTTTGCTGACCAATGAGTGAGTTCCACTACTTGGAAAAAAATCTCTGTGAAACAGTGCAGCAAATCGTGAATCCTTAATTGATTATGTTTAAAAGGAAACCATAACCTCAAAAAATAACTTTTGGGCATAACGATGTTATACTTGAATCATCTGTTTTGAGATAATATGCTTTTGTTTTCACATAATTTAACATAATGTATGTGCTGTTGGGGGGTTAAAATATGCATTTAAAGGAATGAATTTCTTCCATATCAAAATCAACTAAACTTTCTGCTCTACTAAAACCTATACTTGAGAGTGCAAGTACGACATTTTCTTTGCAACCCCGGTTTACAATGTTTATAAAGGTTTAAACCAAGAATACAAAAACATTAAATCAATTTTTTTTTCTTTGAGTATTATCTTGTACCACACATACTTTTTGTGTTGGCTGGCAGCAGCCGATATCTGTGATAAGGGCGCCATCTAGCGGTCAGAGAAAAACTTCCGAGTGTATTTCCAAAGCGTTTTAAAACTTCAGTATGGAAAAAGTATACAAATCAGGTAGGATGATGTACTATTTTGTAATTGTATTCAGTTTCTTTTCATTTATTGATTGCATGTATTAAAAAATTAATAATTTTATGAATGGAATAGTCTTATTGTTGATGATATCAACGTTGTAAAACATATATGCATGCAACAGAAATAGACATAGCACTCCAGGGTAAAACATGTAATGAAAATTAGAAGAAAAAAAACGATGAAATAATTTTAGGATGATTAGGTAGTAAATCAATTATGTACAGCATAGAAAAGCTAGCATAAGTTTTAATATTAATGCAATGAAAATAATAACGAAATGGAAATAAGTGCAATCACATTTAGCAGCGCAATTTAAAAAACACAACATAATTCACAAGGTGTGTGTGTTACATATATATACACATATATATATATAAAGTCTGGTACTGAACCCCTAAAGCCCCCGATAGCATGGTTGCCTCTGGCTATCGGTGTGTGTGAAGCGAAATGTAAAGCGGTTAAGGAGGTCTTCAAGGACTTAAAAGGCGCTATATAAATGCAGACCACAGACCATTTGTATATATATATATATATATATATACATATATATATATTGTATTAATTTAATGGGTAGGACTAGATGAGTATTTGAACTTCCTTCCACCACTTTTGAAGGTGTAGACTGCGCCGATTGTTTCTCTTTTTGAATAACTTTATTCTCTCATTTGTACTGCTTTCGTAAACACTATTTTCGAATAAACTGAAGTGTTTAACAATGGAAGAGCGTCTTTTGAGCACATCCCACGGTTTGAACTAAAATAATGATCAATTAATATTTACAAATGAAATGTGCATGTAACGCTGATCATGAATGATATGTGACTGTACCCTGGGTTTGACAATTAGGCCACACATGACAGTAGCAAGATAGTATTCTATTTTTCATACAGCAAAGTCTGACTTAACACTTATGTGATGTTAGGGTCTCCAGTGACCCGGTTCAAGGTTATAAAATCTAATAACTGATGTGTCTCAGGGACAATAAAATCAATTTACAAGAGAAATATCAGGGAATATATGGTTTTAATGCATTTAATGTTTGTTAGGATGTTGTATGGACTATATAAAGCGATACTCCGTTCTTTTACTCAGTAGACCCCTGGTCAAAATTGGTACACTAACACAACATAAGGGTTAAATTGGAACTAATTTAAAAGCAATTTTTTAAGTGTGAAATCAGATATTAAAGTGAACGGATAAAAGAGCCATGAAAGCAAGCTGATAAACCTCAACTCTAGAAAAAAGCTAATCCTACTCTACATTTGATTTCACTGTGTGACATATGATTTCATAAAATATATGAAATAATAATAATGTAATATGTGTCTCATAACATCAAATATACCACTTAAAAGGTGTCTCCCTCCCACAGTTGCATATAATTGTTGAAGTTTATTTCAACTGTGATTTTTGTCATGTATAAGAGTTTCACAACAAGGTGCTAGCAGACTTCTTTCGTACAAATGTCACAAAATTCTGAAAACAAGAAGGATACGGATGTTTTTACTGGGGCTGCAGGATTTTTGAAGAAAAAAGAAAACTAATCGCGATTAATTTTAGCCCTGTATGGCAAATGTAATTGCTGTTTTGCTTCTTTACAAATTAGCGATTTTAAAAGTGAAGTGCATTGTATGCGCTAGTTTATTGGTGTGTGTGAGTAATTAATCATAGGGAGCAATGTTTCTCATGGAATTTTGTGAGACCTTGGTGGGTGGACAGTCATGGACAGGAATCTCAATTATGCAGCCCAGTGGCCAATTGAGGCCCGCATGGAGATTGTTTAACTGTAATATGAAAGTTTAAAGGGACAGTTGTATTATTTAGCGCCTTCCAAGTGGTAGGAAAAAAATCATTCATTAAAAGAACAATATTGATTTAAAAATAATCCAAAATACGCGAACCATGATATAAATGTGCTAATTTTAAAATGCATTTATTTTACATAACATGAGTTAATTGTCAGCCATCTTGTTGCTACAGGTAACAAAAACATCAAAAAGGCTGGGCAAGAAAATGCGAGGAAAAATTGTGCATTTTGGTTACTTTGAGTCTCCATAGTTTGCATTCTTCATTGTGTTTGGTTGCACTACATAATACAGCAATATCTAGTGATCAAATAATACACATATTCCTTTTAATGTAAGTAAAACCCCTGATCTTATTTTGTGTACTAGATAAAACATATTTGAGAACAGTGGAATGTTTTTAATCAGAGCTTTTCTTGTGGAAAACCCGATTTGGCCTAGTTTCACCTGGACCCTAGCTCCAAAGCAGTGCTAGGAATCAAATGGACTTAACCATTTCAAGGCAGTGGAGTATTTCTGACGCTGCTTTGTTTACAGTTTTGTTTTGTTTTACTTTTCTGATTTTTTTTATCCAGCATTTTTTTTTAAATCATACAAAAGCCTATCCTTTCTTTTGTTGAAGAAACAAGAGTTTTAATTTTTGGGGGAGCTTGGGGTGAATTTGAGGGGTGCTTGAGCACCCCAACAACAGTCTGGTAACACCCATGGGTAAAAGCTCTGTAGTTTGAAAGATAGAGCCATGTGGATTGCTCCAGTCAACTAATTGTGAAATCCTAGTATTTACCTTCAGCTATGTGACATGGCTACAGTTCTTGGGAATCGAATCGTCACCATTAGTCTTCAATTCCATTATATAGGTGCGAATCTTTGACATGTTTGAAATTTAGAAACACACGTCTTAAAAGTCGACAAGCCCGTCATTGATCATTCTTTTCATAACTTGTGCAAGCTACACATTTGAAAAGAAATCCAGGAAATGGTAAAAGGCGGATATCACTCTCGCATGCATGTTCTGATGCATCTCATTGGCTAAAAACACAAAGAAAACATTTGTTCTTGTCAGATAATCAGTCTTTAAAAATTAAAAAAATGGCAATCTGATGCCATTTACCGGTATGATTGTTAGTTACTTGGAAGATCACTACAAGAAAATAAAAGATACTGAACAATGGCACATTTTTTTGCAAAGACCAAATTGGGCAGTGTTTTCATACGTAAGATCCTGGCGGGCCGCGAGGGTTTAAGTGGTCCCGCCAGAGTCTCATAAACTTGTATTATTTAAAAATGTAATAATATATTAATATATATATATATAAATGCAAAGTTAATCTAAATAACTTTTACATTTCTCATTAAATGAATGATTTTATTTTTAATTATATGAATGAAAGTCAGCAAACCAACAAGACGTTATCCTGACAGCAAAGTGACAAAAAAAAAACGCCTTCACTGCATGCACACAACCACGTGAACAAAGCACTTCCTCTTGTGCAATACTTCCTCTATATCACTTCCCGTTTTGACGCCGCTACCTCAGCGACTGCATGGCGCCAAAGCAAAACTATAAGAAAAGAAAATGCAAAATTGATGGCAGGTTCAGGGCCATATTTAACAAATAACGGGGTTCATACACATTTTTTCGTGGCTAAATTCAAGCACATTTTTGAGGATTTTCAAAGCCAATTTTCCAATTTCTTCAGTACCAATCAAAAAAGAAATAAAACATGATATTGTAAATAATAATAATTATTGATTGTCGCTACGATTATTATCATTATTATTATTGATTCCACCAACACTAACAATGGCTGGTGCAAGCCAAGTAAGGTCACTTCTTATAAAAAAAAAAAATCAATTTAACTGGGAACCGCTGAAAACAGAGTATTTTATTTATTTTGTTTGTTTGTTTTTTCACTAGCTTTTTTTGTTTTCTCATACATTTATACGATCTGTGGATAAGATAACTATAAATGGTACTCTGCATAAATCTACCCTTTAAGGAAGAGTGGCAAGAAGAAAGCAGTTTCTAAAAGAATACCATAAAGAGGCCTGTTGGTGTTTGCAAGAAGCTACAAGGGGGGCACGAATAACATGTGAAACAAGGTGATTTGGTGATGTGACCAAAATGGAACTTTTGGGGCTGAATGCCAAGCGTTGTGTTTGGCGTTAGAGTAACACTGCACATCACCCTGAAATCACCACCCACACTGTGAAACATTGTGGTGGCAGCATTATGCTCTGGGGTTGTTGGTTTTTTGAGTGTATGGGAAAATTAATGGAACCAAATACAGGGCGGCTCTGGTAGAGTCTGCAAGTGACCTGGAAATGGGGTGCAAGTTACCCTTCCGACAGGACAACAACCCTAAACATAGAGCAAACTCTAAAATGGAATGGTTTAAAACTAACGATATGAAGGTGTGAGAATGGCCAAGCTAACATCCACACCATTTGTGGAAAGATCTGAAAAATGCTGTGCACCAACAACCACCATCGTAAGGAACTTGCTTTGTAAGGAAAGATGGGAACATATTTCTGTTTCAAGATGTGAAAAACCTATATAGACATACAATCCGTGTGGTAAAACAGACTAATGTTTGTGTTTTTTGCTAATGTATCACTCACAAAAGGTTTCAGATCATAAAACCAATTTTAATGTCACACAGAGACAACCCAAAGACATACAAAATGCAGTTTTAAAGAGTTTTTCCCATTTATTAAGGCAACAAGAAAATCAAAACCTTTCTGGCCTTATGTGAAAAAAAATTCCCCCCCGAACCTGAAAGCGAGTTGGGTCACTTTTGGCAGCGATAACAGAAATCAAAATGTTTACGATACTTAATGAGTCTTTCACAATGCTGTGGAGGATTTTTGGCCCACTCTTCTTTGCAAAATTGTTTCAAATCGACCATATTGGAGGGTTTAGTAGCATGAACTACCCTTTTAATGTTATTGAGCCATTCACAGGTGGATTTGCTGATGTGTTTTGGATCATTGTCCTGCTCCATGGTCCAAAAGTGGTTGAGTTTGAGGGCAGGAACTTATTGATGGACGATCTCCTTCGGGAACTTCCAGTAAACACCAGAATGAATTATTCCGTCAACATATTTTACTGTTAGTATCAGGTTCTTTTTGTCAAATGCTGTGCCATTTTTATGCCAAATATAGCAGGCTGCACACCTTTCAAAAAGTTCAATTTTTGACTCATCAGTCCACGGAATGTTTCTCCAATTGTCTTGAGCATAATCAAGATGCTTTTTGGCAAATGTAAGAAAACTGTGTTCTTTTTGTGACAGCATTGTTTTTTGCCAGGTAACTCTTCAATGGATGCCATTTTTAGCGAGTGTCTTTCTTTTAACAGTCATGAACCTTATCTTAACTGAGGCCAGCGGGGCCTGTAGTACCTTGGAAGGTCCTTTTGTAACTTCCTGCACTCTTGGAGTAATCTTAGTTTGTCAACCACTCCTGGGAAGGTTAGCCACTGTTCCCAGTTTTCTCCTTTAGTAGATAATGGCTCAGACAGTCTTTCGATGCAGCCCAACAGCCTTGGAAATGGCTTGGTGACTTTTTCCGGACTAATAAATTTCATTTACTTTTTTCTAATTTCTTCTGGAATTTCTTTGGATCATGGCATGTCAATTATGTTTTTGAGATTTTGTAGCCTACTTCGCTTTGTCTGACAGATTCAATTTGAGTGATTTCTTGAATCAACACAGATGGTGGCCAACAATTTTAGGTGTGGCCAGTAGATTTGAACTCAACTTTCCCAAAACTGTGGTTGGCCACAGTTACTTTGTAATTCAACAAGGGGAGACAATTACTTTTTTACATCATGCCAGATAGGACTAGATTTTTTTGTGCCTTAATAAATGAACTATTTTTAAATGAAAGCACTACTAACTGTACACAAAAAGTCCCCAGTTCGAGACCGGGTGGAAACAAATGTTGGCCTGGAGAGGGATGGGCACCACCAGAATGTATTTGCCCAGAACACACGACAGGAAATGATGCCCCTACGACCCTAGTGGTTAAGGGATCCAACCAACTAGTGACTGTGACAAATTACTGTTTTACAGTAATGTTCCCAGCACTGCATACAAGGCTTTTTGAGTCAAAAAGGCTTCCGACCGTGCACAAATGCTGAAGTACGATTCAACTTTTGCAAACTGAACAGATGTTTCCCAATCTAAATTGATGAATATGGGTAGAAGAGAACTCTTTGGGCTTGCTTGTCAATCCTGGAGCTCAGTGACATCAGAGAGACAGGACCCCGTTAACAGTGTTGGGACTGGCGTATTACAAAGGATTGTGTTCCAGGAATGAAATTCCTTTCCTCAATAACAAGTACTGTATCCAGTTATCAATTACATTGTGTAACTGAACTGTTTTTACAACATGGTGCATTACCCTGCTACTTATTAAAATCAGATCAGGAACTACAACATCCTCCAATCACTAACTGTTCCTCCTTCCATTGTAATGTAACATACAGCCCTCAATCCACCAGCAACATTTAAAGAACTAAACCCAAGCGCAGGGTACGAGGCTGCAGAATTTCTCCCTACAAATTTTCAGACCTTCTCCCCACTGTATGTACTTGCATCCAAGCCATAGTTTCAAAAAGAATTTAAAATACTGAAATCAGGAGATCCGTGGACTTGTGCATGTTTGGTTGTGTGTGTCCGGTCTCGAATGGTCTGCAACGCGTGGGGTGGGTGCGTGGCTTATACAGGATCAGAAAACGAATGGGGCAAATGTGAGAACAGAATTTACAGCAAAAAGCGCTGAATGTTTGTCTTTTTATTTGTAAAATTATTTTTGCACCTGCACCTCGTGCTGAAGGTAAGCTGTGCCCAATATCAGTTTGGGTAAAAGTTCATATTTTTCTCTATATAGGAGCTGCTTTCACTAACTATTTTTGTATATAAATGTATATAAGTTGTACTAAATGATGCATAAAAAAGCAATAGTTAAAAAGTTATGTAATGCAGCTTGAAACGATGATTACTGTGATGCAACATGTTTCAATGCAACCATGCCACCAAGTGCGGCATGTTGAGCGAGGTCCTGTTTTAGTAGTTTTATTAATGTTTTAGATGTATGTCATGCACAGACGGCCTGACTTCTTTGTATTGTTTTGTTTACTGAATGCAGGCAATAAACAAAGTGACTGTGCACCCTTTTTTTTCCGCACAATGACCGATTTTAAGTGATGCCGTTTGAAATTTCTTGTGATTAAGGGTTATACGTATGAACTTGACTCGACTTTAAAGACAAAATGGATATGGAGTGTATCGGAGTTAGTTTGCAAGCTCTCAAGATGGCATAGGCCAGGAAACAGAAGGGTACACCGCTATCGCAGGTTGGTTTTCTTCTATTTAATTATGTGGCCATTTTCTAGCTGTTTTATGGGCTCGACTTCTATCAGAGTACATACGGTAAGTTACTTTTTAGATGAAGTGGCTGGTAACTAACTACTTACAATTTTACAATAACACGCCCAACACTACCCATTAGATCCACACACCCTCACATATTCGTCGTTCAGCAGTGTTTTTGTCATAGGGTGTCAGATGTTCACTGAAGTGATACACAAAAGTAGTGACTGTCAACATCTTTAAACGCTTAGCTGCAAGAACTACCCAGTAGCAGGTCATGTGTATATGGAGTAAAGGGAAGTAAAACCTGCCTGTGTGTACTCCATTACAAAGGGAGAGAATCCAAAAGGACTTTATATGCCATCTCGGTAGAGAAGAGAACGTCGCTCGTGACTCATCATTCCTCATCAACGAACCACGGCCATCCCGATGCAAGTAAATAGCAACTAGTGGTACTATCAAGCGGAAGCAAATAAGGCATTTACGAGCTGTTTCGGCTTGAATTTACCTTGTAGTCGCCAGCGGCGGGGTGACTGAACGGCACACTACCGGGCCAGGAGACGAACAAGTGGAAGAAGAAGCTGGACAAGGAGAAGGTCCCGTCCGCTGCTTCGTGAGCTTCTTCCAAGCAGAAGAAAAGCGCCTTGGCGTTTCCGGGTTTGTATTGTGACGTCAGTTTAGAAGGGGGGCTCGTTTTGGGCGTCTTGTCATCTCAGAGGGGTGGACTATAAACGTCATCCACGTCAGATCTGCATAAACCCCGCCTTGTGCCCCCAACGGCCCACACCTTTTGCTAGTACTCGTATTTACCCTCACGACACTAACAGCCCGTGTTAATACAGTATTAGTTACTGAAAAAACCCTATTAGTTATTAGTTACTTCTTTGAAAAAGTAATCGTGTTACTCCCTAGATCTATCTATCTATCCACCCAGGTTATATCCCTCGAGTGGGGTGACCGACAGCCAGACAAACACATACACAATAAACCAAGGAAATACAAAAGGGAAAAAGTAGCAATAAACACACACAGAAATGTTTGGACCATGGCCAACCCAAATGGCCAAACACCCAAACAAGTTAAACACCTTGGCACCCAAGTTGGTCGTGCTTTCCCCCCCTCCAGATGAAACGGGACACAAGAAAGCGGCCATGTCATTCGGGTCAGGGTGACACGACGCACTTCTGTTCAGCAGAGGGGCCTGACAGCTTTCACTGGTTTACCCCAGCCGCATCATACGGGTGCCCTGCCCATCCGTTAGAACGCATCAAAACATCCCACTATCCTTCCACAACACCTCTCCACTCATTCCTATCACCACTACATTTAAACCTCTTTCCTCCAGTGCACTCATAACACCATCCATCCACGTCAATCACGGCCTTCCTCTTGGTCTCCTTCCATTTCTTCTGTTCTGTAGATCCTCTTCAACATCTGCTCCTCATCCATCCTCTTCATGTGTCCAAACCAACCGAGTACTCTCTTATCCACACCCTTGCTCAGTTCCACTACTACTCCAGTTCTGTCTCTCACAATTTCATTTCTCAATCTATCCAATCTTGTCACTCCTAACATACTTCTCAACCACTTCATCTCAAAAACATTTCATTTCCTTCTCAAATCTGCGTTCAGGCTCCAAGTCTCTGCACCATACAACACAGTCGGCACAATCACACTCTCATACAGTCCCCTCTTAACATCCATTCTCATACTCTTGTTGCTCATCACTCTCCTCAGAGCACCCAAAACCTTGCTTCCTTGATTCACTCTGTGCAAGACCTCGCACTCCATTCCACCAACTGCAGCCACATCACAACCCAAGTACCTAAAACTTTCAACTTCTTCCAGCACCTGTCCATGCAACCTTATTTCTAACGCCATGCCCACTCCATCACGTGAACACTTCATCACCTTCCTCTTCCCAACTTTCACACATAACTTACGCCTATCACACACTTTTCCAGCCGCAAATTATTGATGCTAGAAATCGGGAGACCAGAAAGCAATACATTACGGTCATCACTTAAGTAGAGGATTGACATCCAAATCTATCAAAGGCGCTAAATTCAGAACTGATATTTGCACACCTGTCAACCTGTACGGTTTTGCCGTACAAAGTACGTTTGTTATGCAATTTAAGACGTGTACGACGTACGAGAAAATATGTATGGAAAAAAGCTAATTTGTCGATTATGGGTACCATCCGGTAAACACCGACTATCACGAAACGGCAAATCAATCAAGTCAAACGAGTTTGCCGCGGAAGCTTCTATCTCGGTATGTTTTTTTTCCGTTCCAAACAAAGCGAGCGGTTTGATGTAGTGAAAGGAAGTCTGTCTCTTTTAAGAGAACCGACTTTTTCGGCTCAACTCCTTAAAGAGAGCCGGCTCTCAAACGGCTCGCTTGATTTGATGCATTTTATTACGAATTATTATGTTGTATAAAGAAGTTAGGAAAAAAAGGAAGTATAAAAGGAGAAAATGAAAAAAGACAGGTTTGTGGTTATCCCTTTAATCATTATATTACCAACTATAATTTAATGCAGAAAATAAATTCATAATTTGATTAAGAAAATGTATTATTCTACTTAATTATATTTCCATGTATTTTTTCCTTCTACAGTGAACGTCCAAGCTACTTCATTTTTGAACTTTTCTTTTGATAATAAACCTCATTCATGTCGAGCAACTCAGGATCTCACAACAAAATGTTAATTAACAATATATGATATAATCAGGGTTGGGTAGGGTTACTTTAACTGGATTACTTTCAATTACTTTTGGATTACTCCAATACCAAATATGCTGATAAAAAAAAAGAAACTAAATGTGAATAAAATTATGACTCACAACACGTGGTAAACTTTCTCTCCTGGCTTTGATCTCTTTGATCTCCGGCAAAACTAACATAAAATGCGACGGAAACAAAATGAAAATAAATCCAAACAGCTTGCCAACATCATTTTTGCCGTTCCATGTATTCCGTTACTTCCATGTATTCCGTTACTTCCCAAGCCTGCACAAAATTTAGTCATTATATTCATATTTAGTTTCTTTTGTCTTTTATTAGCATATTTGGTATTGGAGTAATCCAAAAGTAATTGAAAGTAATCCAGTTAAAGTAACCCTACCCAACCCTGGATATAATGGAACACATGTACAATATAACATGTTAAACTACATAAATAAACATGTTAAAAAAAATACGGTGTAATATTATTTTGTATTTTGTAAGGAAAAATACAACAGTTTGTAAGGGCCTGGAGCCCTGGAGCTTGACAGGCCAAAAACTATAAACAATTGAAAATAATTAAAAACGTATTAAATACGAGAAAAACGAATAAATTGACAGATATGAGGCCAGTTGAAGACAATCATCTGTAACGAGGCTTCGCAGCTGACGCCAATCAAAGAGCACCTCATAAAACCTGCCTCTATCAATCGCCATTTTCCCTGTAATTAAGCCTTCGAAAGCGACGAACGAGTGAAGAAAACACAGTTAAAAGAAAAAAGAGAATAGCGGTAGGTACTTGCAAAAATGGTGATCGAGAAGCCCCACGTCAACTTGGTGGTCATCGGACATGTCGACAGCGGCAAGTCCACCACCACGGGACACTTGCTGGTCAAGTGCGGTGGCGTGGACCCGCGGAAGCTGGAGAAGTTCGAGAAAGCCGCGGCGCAGGTAGGATTCTTGGTAACATGATATTGTCACATTAATATTGTTTTAGTTACTCAACGCTAGAGTGGGCAACGGGGGCCATTTTAGGTTTAGAACCTTGGGGATGCTATCACTTAGAATAAAGGTGGGCAAACTATAGCCTAATGGGTTTAGGTTTGAACAATTTTATTGACACTATTAACAGCAAATAAACAATGTGTGGTTTGAACAATTTTTTTCGACCATCTTAGCAATTAAGCATATTCATCTCATCTCCCATCTCATTAGCTGCACCGCTTATCCTCAGTAGGGTCGCGGGGGTGCTGGAGCCCATCCCAGCAAGCAGTGGGCAGGGGACACCCTGAACTGGTTGCCAGCCAATCGCAGGGCACACACGGACAGACAACTCGCTCGCTCATTCACACCTAGGGCCAATTTGGACCGGCCAATCCACCTGAAATGCATGTCTTTGGAATGTGGGAGGTAACCGGAGTGCCCGGAGGCAACCCACGCAAGCACGGGGAGAACATACAAACTTCGCACAGTAGGTCCGGTAGCTGGATTTGAACCCACTCAGGAGGTTCCCAAGACCTTAGAACTGTGCCGTACACGCGCTAACCACTGCGCCGCCGTGCTTCCCGTGCAATTTCGTTATTCACAATTTTTTTTTTTTTTTTTTAGCAAATGTGAGGTTTGAACAATTTTTCTCGACAATCTTGGCAATTAAGCATATTCACAATTTCGTTATTCACAATTTCGTTATAACTGACAATATGACGTTTTAACAATTTTTCCGACATTTTTAACAGCAATTAAACAATTTCATTATATCATATCCCAACAATGAGTTTTTATCGACACTTTTAGCAGCTATTAAATACTTATTGGCTTTGTTTTTTTGGTTTTTAGCAAATGTGAGGTTTGAACAATTTTTCTCGACAATCTTGGCAATTAAGCATATTCACAATTTCGTTATAACTGACAATATGACGTTTTAACAATTTTTCCGACATTTTTAACAGCAATTAAATACTACTTGGTTTTTTGTTTTTAGCAAATAAACAATGTGAGGTTTGAACAATTTTTCTCGACAATCTCAACAGCAATTAAGCATATTCACAATTTCGTGACGTTTTAACAAATTTTTCAACATTTTTAACAGCAATTAAACACAATTTCATTATCATATCCCAACAATGAGTTTTTATCGACACTTAACAGCAATTAAATACTACTTGGTTTGTTTTTTTATTTTTTAGCAAATAAACAATGTGAGGTTTGAACAATTTTTCTCGATGATCTCAACAGCAATTATGCATATTCACAATTTCGTGACGTTTTAACAAATTTTCTGACATTTTTAACAGCAATTAAGCACACAATTTCATTTTCATATCACAACATCAGATTTTAACATGAGGCTTGAACAACCCCCATTGATACCTTCAACAGCAGTTAACCAATGTGTAAAGGGCAATACTATTGTGCAAGGGCATAGCTGTTTAATATACAATAGTACTGTAAATATAGGAATTATACTCTGTCCCCATTGTCCCTTTTCTGAGAAGTGATTATCAGTGCTGGGTCATGGTGATTTTCTAGTGGTTGACCGAGTCTATTTACCTCTACTTGCCACTAGCTAACCCTACTGGCTTATACTTAACCCGGTAATAACATGGTTTCAAAAAGGTTAGACACCACTGGTCTAACATATTACTTGATCTATAGTGCGGTGCTACTAGGAATGAAATGGACTGAACCATTTCAATGCAGTAGTCTTTCTGATGCAGTGTTAACATTTTGTATTTTTTAAATGTTAGCTAGTGTTTTCATTTGTTTAGCCTGTCCTTTATTAAGGAAAAGTGTTTTAAAAAAGGTTGAAACAAGAGTTGAGAACACATACCTGTCAACCTCCACGTCTCCATGCCCGTACAAACTGTCGGATTTTGCTTTACGAAATAATTGTATACCATAATTTTTTTTCGGAATGATGCATGATGGGAAATCCCCAGGCGGCAGACGCATGTGCACAGTAGCATCAAACCGCTCGCTTCGTTTGCAACGGAAAAAATGATACCGAGATGGAGGTTTCCACGACAAACTCCTTTGACTTGATTGATTTGCTGTTTCGTGATAGTCGGTGTATACCGCATGGTACCAATCATTGACAAATTTGCATTTTTCTGTACAGATTTCCTTGTACGTCGTACTAGTCTTAAAATGCTTTAAAAAAGTACTTTGTACGGCAAAACCGTACAGGTTGACGTGTATGAGAACATCTTTGACCCAAAGGGCCTTTAGGCAAATTGAAACTCTAAACTGGCTCTTCAGACTAATCTAAATTCATTGCCTTTAATTTCACTGACTTGATTTGTTAAAATGTATGACATAAGAATGCCAACAACCCATTTTAATAGAAATATAGACGCTGCTCTAATCACAAACGAGATCTTACTCATGGACGGTCGTTGGCAAGTTGAATTTGTTCGCAAGTTGCTTCAGTGCTATATTTTGCATGTTAAAGGTTCATAAAAGTATGTTTAAGGCGTGTATATGTAACCTGTATTTTGTACTAAAAAACAAGCATTTCATAAAATGATATGCTATATAAAGATAAAGTTGAGTTTACTTTTTGGAAGATGGGCTTCAAGAGGTCCTCTTCCGTGGTAGAGGATGAAAAAAAAAAGGTTTCAACCATTTTCTCAACCGCATCAAGCTTTCTTATTCCTCATTATAGTAGAAACTGCTCACTGCTTTACACTTTAAACCAACCATATAGACTGGATGGACGAGACATTAAATAATGTTTTGCGCGCGCTGGAGATTCAGTACACGTAGCACTGGATGTTTACACATGAACTATGAAGTTAATGCTGGATTTCTTCCTCGGGGTGGATGATGGGTGACTTTTCCTAGTGCTACGCGGCGGAAAGAAGCACTATTGTCCTGTACTCGGAAGAAGGTGCACACAATACAAAATCTAATTTACAGCAATGTCCGGATATTTTTCTACATCCCGAAAAAAAATGTTCGTATCTAGTTCTTCGTAAGTCAAATGGTCGCAAGTAGGGGAGCGTCTGCACCACAGTTAAGAGTGAGTCATTTTGACTGATTTTTGTAATGGTTTCAAAACCAGATCGTTTTTGGTTAAATGTAATACTGTAAACAAGGACACTAAGTGATGAGTGCTGTGTGCGTAGCTTTGCTCACTCAAATTGCTCTATGTGCTTGGCAGGCGTTTCTAGCTGTTCTGTAGGTGTTCATTAAAGTTCCCTAAAATAAACCTAAATTGTTTGATGAGCTTTCATATAAAGGATTCCTTAGCAACTTAAAGATAAAATAAGGTCTTTTGCTTCGACGTCTTGACTCAGCTGTAGTGGGGAGTATGTTCTTGGTATCCTGGGCCGAACCATAAATTCAGTGCTAGGCTAGCTGTGCATGTACTAGCTTAGACATGCGCTCTTCAAATTTGGAACACTGGATTAGCCAAGCCAAAGTTCCCTACCCCTGTTCTATAATTTCACGGGCCACATTGGTTTGAAAACATTTGCACTGGGGACGGACCAGAAGGGAAAAAATGGCTTGTGTATTGTAAATGATTTCAAGACGAGCGCTCTACCTCCTGAGCTAATGTGTAATGTGTTTAAACGTGGTGATAGTCCTAAAACTGGTACCTCGACAATACATGGAGGAAAAAAGATGGCATAAGCAAATTTTATTGTTAACGTTTTCTTGAACACAATGGTGGGATGGGATGTGAGGGCCTGTAAGGCCTCTTCTGCTAGCCTAAAAATATCCGAATCGTGTGACAATTTGTTGCTGTTTTTGTGCTTTGCCTAAATAAAGCAACTAATGATGGTAATAAAAAAAAAACGTAATTTAAAATATTCCGTCTTTTTCATCAGAAAACTATTGCGCCAACTGCCCACAGATACTATTGATGCCTTTTTTTGTTTTTCAGCTGTAACTGCAATAAAGGTTTTTCATAAATTGGTCATTAAGGGTTGTATTTAGGACGACAAATGTAAAAAGGGAAAAAAACCAAAAAAGACAAGATTTTGGGTCCCCTAAAAAGTAGTTGCGCACAAAATCAAATGGCAATTTAGAAAACCTTTTTCTAAAAAATAAAATCTATTTTTCACACTATAACACAAGATGTCACTGTGTTGTAACTCGTTTAAAAGATTACATTTTTTGTACAACTCAACTTTAATGTCAACTTATCGCAATTCAGAATCTCAAACACTTGACTCAATGTTAATCAAAATATTCAGTGCAACAATGTCATACAAGAAAAAAACTCTACATTAGTTGCGAAAATCAAAGGAAACATTTCGTTATTGATGTACAAAATTATACCCGAAACAGTTTGGCCTTTTTCGTACTGAACAAATCTAGTCATCAACACAGAATTCCCAAAAAGTGATGTTCGCTAATAAACTTGACCCAGTTTGTTTGCGAATGACTAAAAATTAATTTCAGACTGGAGTGAAGGCGTAGGTGTTAACTGCATGGTCCGTCACTGCCTGTAAATGGTATTTGTTTAGAAAGGGATACTTTATCCAACACATATTTATTTACAAATAAAAACTTAAATTAAAAATTATGGCAAATGTATCTTTTTTTAGCATAGTATAATAGTGGTGTAGGTAAGTAAAATCCTGTTGTAGTCAATCTAAAGGATTAAAAAATTCGAGCGCGTCTAATGTACTCACAACACGAGGCACTTGACAGAAGCTGCAATGACGCAAGCCAGAAGATGGTGGCAGCAAGTTTTAAATTCCGTACAGCATCAAATTGTATTATTTTGCATTGAAACTCGATGCAGTAGGGGTACTTCACCAGTTTCTTTCTATGAAATGCAATCTCATAAATAAAAATGATTAAAAAAATACAGAAATGTGTAAATGTGCTTCCATGTTGGCCATGAGCATAATGAAAAATTTGTGAGCACACGAGACTCTAAGACTAAGATAATGCATGTTTATTGGTACATTGGCTTTTTAACATATGTTGGCATTATATCTTAACCATTTTCATTAGGCAGGCTGGGTTAAAATGCACGAGTAAATGATTTATTTAATGATTCAAAAGTCTTTTATGTAAGAGTTAACTTTGGAAACTTCGCATGGAAAGGAGCGAAAGCCTTTAACTTTTGCTATTGTTCTTTTTTTTTTAATCCAGGGGATTGCAATTGTTTGCTGAAAGGGTGTGTGCGAGACTTCTATTTTTTGTAAAAAAAAAAACATACGAGTGTTTCCTCAAAAGTTCTCTGGTTGATAAATGATCATCAGCACGTACAGCTTCGGGAGTAGACATATTTAACCCCTAAGGTTAGAAATGACTATCTACCCTCGAGGTATTATGATCATGGAATGTCTATGCCTTTGCGCTGTAAAGTCATTTCTGATATTATTATTAAATTTTGACTACTTAACTCCTAATGTTCTGGGGACCTTAGATGCATGTACATATACTTTTTTATGCCCTGTATTGTTTTACATGCAATGTTCCTTCTTTGATAACTTGACTCTCAAAGAGCAAATATGTGAACATCTAGTACTAGCTGTTAAAACTGTATATGATAGGCCGGGGCTTATTTCTTTTGTGCTCTCAGCTTCGTCTCGCATGCAGAATTTAATCCATTAGGAGGCCTGATCCGGCACGTGGGGTGTAGTTTGACTCCTGATTTAACATCTGCTTTTCTCAAAGGCCGGCAAGAGCTCATTCAAGTTCGCGTGGGTGCTGGACAAGCTGAAGGCGGAGCGGGAACGTGGAATCACAATCGACATCTCGCTGCTAAAGTTTGACACCAACAAATTGTGCATGACCGTCATCGACGCACCCGGTCACAGAGACTTCATAAAGAACATGATCACCGGGACCTCCCAGGTAAAATGTTCTGGGCCCCATCGAGACGTTTCAAAAGCCTTGCAGTGAGTTGCCTTTGCTCTCTAGTGGTAGTGTAAGGGACAGTCACTGATCTGTGAACTTAGTGTTTGTGGAAGTTGGTTAGGATGTTAAATTCATGTGCAACTGCTGGTCAAGTTTTACTCAAGTAACAGTACTGTTACTTCAGAATATGACTGTAGTAAAAGTAAAAAGGAGTCATCCAAATAATTGCGTAAAAGTACTTAGTGAAAAACTGCTGTATTTTCATGACCATAGGGCACACATTTTTAAAAGCTGCAGTCTCAGTTGATGGTTCTGTCAAAAGCCAGAAACTGAGACAGGACCCAATAGCGTTCGTTAAACTGTTTTATTGAAATAGAGAGCAGTGCTTGCTTCGACGATCCGATCATCATTTGACACGGGTGGCTGATGGCAGGAACGCGGAAGTGGCCCTTCCGCGTCGAGCGAGGATAGTCGTGGGTGGCAGGAAAGCCGGTCGGTAGCCGGGACAGGGGAGCAAGGGCAGCAACCGAGTCCAGAAAAAAGGTCGGCAACAAGTATCGGGCAGGGAATGGGGCAAAACTGATCGATGGCCGGGACGGAAGCGGGTCCAGAAGCGGGTCGGCAACAGGTAATCAGGCAGGAGAAAATGAAGCATGAGATTGTCGGAGGGTACGGTGCTTGCCTAGCGAAAGCGTAGGTTCGCAGGACTGTCTGACGGCTTCTTCTTGGAAGCCGGGGGTTTAAAAAGGATCCATGAACCAATCAGCACATGGGGCATTCGCAGGTGCCCCGAATCGGCAACCATGACAGGTTCTATTTCTGTGTACTTGCACAGGGTGCACTGCATGATAGGGCGAGGGTGCCCTCTGCTGCAGCTGCCTTACAACAGACAAGTGTGCATATTTAAAAATAATGCGGCTGATAAAGTATTTTTTAACAGATTTGTGCAGTTTCGTTTGGACAAAATGCTTTTTTTTTTTTTTTTTTTTTTTTTTTTTTTTTTTTTTTTTTTTTTTTTAAAACAGATGAGTTTAGGTGCGTTCAGGACCACATATGTAGTAGTCTCAGACTGGGGGAAAAACTCAAATGATGGAATGTGACTAGGTTTAGTTTGAGCCAGGTTTTCAGTCTGTTTTTAATGAAGCATCATTTCCCTGTATAAGGTTGTTGGATCACAAAGCAGGCAGTCAAGCAAAATGTTTTGAAACTCCGTTGCAGGCAGATGTGGCATTACTGGTGGTGTCTGCAGCCAAAGGCGAATTCGAGGCGGGCGTGTCCCGCAGCGGCCAAACGCGCGAACACGCCTTGCTAGCGTACACATTGGGCATCAAACAGATGATCGTGTGCGTCAACAAAATGGATGCCACAGAACCACCGTATTGCCAGCGGCGCTTCCGCGAGGTGACCCGCGCTGTCGGCGGATTTCTCAAAAAGATTGGCTATGATCCAAACGCTGTGCCCTTTGTCCCGGTTTCCGGCTGGAACGGCGAAAACTTGATCAGCACTTCCAACAAGGTGCGTCAAACATGCAGCCCGCGGGCTCGATCCGGCCTGTCGGATGGTTTGATCCGGTCCGCCATAAATGAGTACACCAAAAGTTTCTAGGTCAAGGGTTGGAAGCTTTTTGACCCAAAGAGCCATAATGGCCAAACATGAATACATTATTTTTGGAGAGCTATACCGTATATTAATACAAAATTCAGAAAAACTGCCAAACATGTCTCCCGACAAAAGCTAATTTTTCAGTTTACTACACTGACATTAGAATCTAACGACACACAAATCTAACCGCAGCGTTGGATGATTTGATCAAATCAAATGAAATGATGGATATGTTAGCTATATCAACATTAGAACTTTAAATTTGTCTCAAGATTGTTGGGGCTCATTAGACGCTGCCCTACTTGCGAACAAGTTGAATTTGTTTGTTAGTTGCTTCAGTGCTAAATTTTGTATGTTAAAGGTTTATATAAGTATGTTTAAGGCTTGTATAAGTAACCTGTACTGTTTTGTACTAAAAATGTTTCATGAAAAAATATGCTCTATAAAGATCAAATTTAACTTTTGGAAGAGGTCCTCCTCCGTGATAAGCGTTCTGACCATTTTCTCAACCGCATCAAGCCTTCTTATTCCACTTTCGTTTCAAAAACAGCTCACCACTTTACACAAACCATATTGAACGGATGCACTAGATATTAAACCATGAAAATGTCAGTTCTTGGCACGCTGGAAATACAATATTTAATTTCTACACACTGACTAGGACGAGGAAGCGGATTCATTTATGATGTGCTGTGGTCATCCTGGCAGAATAGTGTTGGCTTAAGTTTAGTCAAGTTGAAGCTTTTGGGATTTTGGATTTTCAGATGCCGTGGTTCCAAGGGTGGAAAGCACGCCGCAAAGAGTGCAACACTACCGGCTCAACTCTACTGGAAGTGCTGGACTCCGTTCAAGTGCCTGTTCGCACACTCAATAAACCTCTGCGATTACCCCTTCAGGATGTCTACAAGATAGGAGGTGAGGCCTGGGATGATGGGTCATACTATTTGTCCTCAATTAGGGATCTCAAATTCTTCTTGGGGGGCTGCTAGAGCTTGGGCCTGGTTGAGGTTGGGTCCAAATGGGGTTTTCCACTAAAAATCACTGAAGACGGTCCACTGTTGAATCTTTTTAAATAATCTTGTACAAAATTTGATCTACTTAAAAGTGATAAGAAAATTAATCCATTATCCTTGAAGCTGCACTTTAACTGCATTTTGGTGCTTTTTATTGGTAAAATTTCACTCATTAAAAACAAATGTTTTCAAACACGCAAAACCCTTGGTTAATTTGCATTTTTTTAAATTTTAGTTGAAGAAATTGATGTATTTGACATAACATGAGCTTCAACCTGAGGTAGACTACCTAATTGTCCACCATCTTTCTGCCTCAGGTACACCCCACAAAAACGTTTTTTCCCTTTAATTTTTTTGTCTTTTTTTTTCTCATTTGGCACTTTTTCTTCACTTATTGCATTTTGTTATGAGTTGCCTTATAAGTTTTTTTTTTCTTAATCCTAGTTTGTTGTTTTAGTGTTTTCTTTCCCTAGTCCTTTTTTTGTCTTTTTTTCTTGCTTTGATTCTCCAAAAGTAATGGGGTGCCGTTTGGTCACTGAGTCTCCTTCACTTGTATTTTTCCATGTGCATTATAGCACTCGTTTTCGGTTGCACAATACATCAATGAGTCTGATACACATTGTTGATTTAACTGTTATTCAGGCAATAGCCTCAAACTAGCATATCGAAAAACCCCATTTTGGCCCAACCAGGCCCTAGCCCCAGCAGTCCCCGGGCGGCCTATCTGAGCCCCTATGTTAAACTGAAATTGTGAATGATGCGCTTGTTGGCAGGCGTGGGAACTGTTCCAGTGGGCAAGATCGAGACGGGCGTTTTGAAGCCGGGCATGACGCTGACCTTCTCACCTGCCAAGGTGACGGCGGAGGTGAAGTCCATCGAGATGCACCATCAAGGCTTGGACGCAGCGCTGCCGGGCCACAACGTTGGCTTCAACATTAAGAACGTTTCTGTTAAGAACCTGCGGCGCGGGGACGTCGCAGGTGATGCCCGGCATGATCCGCCCTCTGATGTCAGCAGTTTTGAGGCACAGGTTGGCATTCTGCAGTCTACACAGTAAAATAATCAGTGTTAATTTAACACCTAAAGGGCGAATTCAGACTAGAGGTCGACAGAATATCGGGCAGGATGATGACAAGCGCTGATAATTTGGAATTGGACGGATATCTGCATTTTTACTGCGACAGGCAGATTTAGGCTTAGATGCAGCAGAGCCTCTCTCCCACTCCTGTCAGATTCTACCCAATCCGCCCCGCGTTTTCTGATTGACGAAGCGACCATGTGCAGAGCCTGTGAAGCAGGAATAACAGAGCAGAGTGAACGCTGGCAGCTCTGCTAACTCCTGTGTCACGACATGCATGTAACGAAGACCGCCTACGAGATTTTAAAGTTTGTTATGGAATGGTGTAAAGTGTTGACTTTTTAAGGGAAGCACGTTACGGTGGACACTAATATGTTGGCTCTTATCATTACATAGTTCGTCAATCTCGCTTTTGTGATTGAGAGTATAAAAAGCATGCTAAGGTGGAAAGCTGAGTGATTAGCTATTACCATAACATAAGTTTGTCAATATGGCTCTAGAACTGAAGTGCCCACATTTGAATTCCAGAGTTCTGTTGTCATTTTGCACTTTTGAGTTGGCCATGGTGATTGTATTAACATTTTTATTTACTGTAAAACATTTTTTGTAAGAGCTACTGCTAAGCCTTTTTTTCATGCCCTTTAAGTTTTTGGTCGAGGTTAGCTAGTCATGTGTTGACATTCTTATTTACTGTACTTAAGATGGCTATTAGTTTAATTTGAATTTATATCAAATTTTTGTTTTGTATTAAAAATCTCCAATTTTTAAGCATTTGCTGCAAATTAATATCCCTCATTGGTTTTAAATACTAATTGGCATCTGCCCTGAAAAACCCATATTGGTCGAGCCTGAATTTGGACACTACGCTGGCGAACTTGTTTTTTTTGTGTGTAAAATGTACACTGTGTGAACCCTAATAATTGGATGAAAAACTGGTATAAAATGTTGCTTCACTCTTACTCCTATGCACCCAACCACAAAGATTGAGTTGAGTAAAACCCTGGTTGCAGCGGGGAGTGCCGATTCCTAAGCACTCAGCCACCATTGGTATTGATGACTAATGAAAAGCTATTGGATTTCCATCCGTGTAAAATATTAACTCAAATTATGTGGCCCTATTAAAAAAAAAAACGTTAGATTTCCAATACAGCCATTGGCCTGACCTTTCTATTGACTGCCAATTGCAAGCTTTTTTGTGGCCCATAGCCTGTAAACACTTTTGAGGGCTTGTATTGTAAAGACATGCCCTACTCTGCTTTAAAAATCTTTAGGTAATATTGACTGATTCAAATGTCGATTGACAGATTGGTCAGCCAATGAGATTCCTAACATAATTTTATGCAATTTGAAAGGCTGGCTCTAATATTAAAGCTGCATAAATGCAACCCTGGATCCATTAAGTGTGCAGAATCATGGAAGATGTTAAGGGGGCGTCAAACAGGAATGGAATTCTTATCTGTAGGCTTCGCTCCTTTTCTCCGTGCAAGTTCAAAATCCAGTGTCTTCCTTATTCTGAGTGTCTAATAGTTCTAACTTTGACTTTTTAGGTGATTATTCTTAACCACCCAGGTTGGATCAAGGCGGGCTACTCACCGGTGCTAGACTGCCACACTGCCCATGTGACCTGCCGCTTTGCGGAACTGAAGGAAAAACTGGACAGGCGCACGGGTGCCAAACTAGAGGAGCGCCCCCAACTGCTAATGTCGGGTGATGCAGCCACTGTCAAACTGGTGCCTGTAAAGCCCATGTGTGTGGAGAGCTTCTTCACGTACCCACCGCTCGGTACGTTCTCCTTGAATAGCTCGAAGGCTGTTTAGGGCTTAGCTTTTCTGTTAAATCTGGTTTTCTTTACAGGTCGCTTTGCTGCCAGAGACCTGAAGCAAACTGTTGCGGTCGGTGTCATCAAGTCGGTGGAAAAGGAGAAAGGCTCCAAAGCGGCCAAATGAGTCAGCACTTCCAGAGAAAGGTGACAAGTTTGAGGACTTTGACTTCTGTAGTGTAATAGCTGCACGCCTTTTGTTTAAATTTAAAATAAAACCTGATTTATTGTCCAACTTGGTCTCTGAAGTTGCTTTGAAATGTTTCAACTTGAGTCAATTGGGTCTTGCTTAGGTTTCCTTCATTTCTGAAGGGAAAATATTTTTTCCCCCATAAGGACAACATGAAACAAAGTATAAATACACCCCATTCATCGTTAACACGGTAACTATTGGCTGCAATTGCTGGTGTTTAGGCCCATTTCCAGCAACTAGTATTCCACTGGTCTAATAGTACATTGTTTGCTTATTGTGTTAAAAGGCAAATGGATGATTAGACAAACACTTGCAATGTTGGCCCAGAGAAGCTATAAAATTGAGCCAGTAAAGTCTCTGGAGCGTCACTTTTGTGGGTGTGATTCACTTTTCAAAATGTCCAGAAAGAACTTTTGTGAAGGTCGTCTAATAAAGGCTGCTCTATGTGAGAAATTGCCAAGAAACTGAAGATCTTAAACGTGTACTACACTCTTCAGAGAAGAGCACAAACCTGTGCTAACCAAGTGGCAGGATGAATTATATTAATCTGTAGTTTGAGAAATGGAAACCTTACGGATCTTCTAGAAGGTTGGGTGAAAAGTACTCCATATCTGGTACAGTCTAATATCTAGTGACTTTTTGGGAAATCACAATTGTATGGGTGACCCTAAACTTTTAAAGTGTGTCCAGCAAAATTCAAGAAAATCTATTTTGCAATATTGCCCAAAAGCAATGTTTTAAATCTACATCTGTTTTAAAGTAAAGTTGCCTACGGCACTGGAGTTGTACAGACTTGCGCATTCCAATATAGTCAAAGAATGTGCATATTTTCAGGTGTGTAAATCTCTGTATAATTTATATCCCCGAAATTTGTTTAAATGGTCAACTCGATGAAATTGCTTCATAAATACCCCAAATTGATGTCAGATTTTATTACAGTAAGCACTCACTTTGGAGAACTGCAGATTCATGAATATTTTGTAAAGTCTAAAATCAAGAGCCTTCAGTTGTTACAAAATGCTGCTATGAGGATTTTAACTAAGACAAGAAAGTTTGATCACATTACCCCGATTTTACCTCACCTGCATTGGCTCCCTGTTGGCTTAAGATGTGATTTTTATGGTTCTGTTGATATTATACAAAATCATACATGGACTTGCTCCCCTCATATTTCAAATTTAATTTCCTCCCATGTTCCGGTCCGGAGCCTTCACTCTGAAAATGCTAGTCTACTAGTGATTCTAAGAGCCAAGAAGAGATCCGCAGGTCCGAGAGGGTTCTCCATTCGGGCCCCAGTCCTGTGGAATGCTCTGCCCTGATATTTGATCTGCAATCTCAGTGAAACTGTTTAAATCTAAGCTTAACTCCTATTCTATAACATATAAAGAACCTATATTTTATGTTGACAATATTTGTTATTTGCCCTCATGTAGGTTTTAGATCAGGGATGGTGTCGCAATAATTTGTGTAATTTGCAGCCGTTTGAGACTTTGTGATTAAGGGCTATACATATAAACATGATTTGACTTATTTAATAGAAACAGTTACCAAAGTTGATGGATGGCTAGAGAAGTTGTATTTATGCTTGAACCCAGTGATGTGTATTTAGGGGAGGCAGGTGAGATGGTGCCTCACGTGACCTCATGACCATAGAACTCATGAAAGTCGAATTAGTCAGTTTAAGATCTGATATACAGGACTGTCTCAGAAAATTAGAATATTGTGATAAAGTTCTTTATTTTCTGTAATGCAATTAAAAAAACAAAAATGTCATACATTCTGGATTTATTACACATCAACTGAACTATTTCAAGCCTTTTATTATTTGAGTATTGCTGATTTTGGCTTACAGCTGGAAAAAACTCAAATCCTATCTCAAAATATTAGAATACTTCCTCAGACCAAGTAAAAAAATAATTTTATAACAGCAAAACTAAATCAAACATTTGAAAATGTCCATTGATGCACTCAGTACTTGGTTGGGAATCCTTTTGCACGGATTACTGCATCAATCCGGCGTGGCATGGAGGCAATCAGCCTGTGGCATTGCTGAGGTGTTATTGATGCCCAGGATGCTTCGATAGCGGCCTTCAGCTCATTTGCATTTGTAGGTCTGGTGTCTTTCATCTTCTTCTTAACTATACCCCACAAATTCTCGATGGGGTTCAGGTCAGGGGAATTAGCAGGCCAATCAAGGACAGTGATGCCATGGTCAGTGCACCAGTTACTGGTGGTTTTGGCACTGTGGGCAGGTGCCAGATCATGCTGGAAAATGAAATCCTCATCTCCATAGAGCTTTTCAGCAGATGGAAGCATGTAGTGCTCTAAAATCTCTTGGTACACAGTTGCATTTACTCTGGACTTGATGAAACACAGTGGACCAACACCAGCAGCTGACATGGCTCCCCAAACCATTGCTGATTGTGGGAACTTCACACTGGATTTTAAGCAACTTGGATTTTGCTCCTCTCCAGCCTTTCTCCAGACTCTGGCGCCTTGACTTCCAAATGAAATGCAAAACTTGCTTTCGTCTGAAAAGAGGACTTTGGACCACTCTGCAACTGTCCAGTGCTTCTTCTCCATAGCCCAAGTCAGACGCTTCTTCCGTTGTCTTGAGTTCAGAAGTGGCTTGACCATGGGAATACGGCTATTGTAGCCCATTTCCCGGACACGTCTGTGAACTGTGGCTTTTGATACCTGGACTCCAGCTTCAGCCCACTGTCTTTGAAGCTCCCCCAAATTCTGGAAGCGGCTCTTCACAATTTTGTTAAGGCCTGGTCATCTCTCTTGGTTGTGCAGCGTTTCCGGCCACATTTTTCCCTTCCAACAGACTTTTTGTGGATATGCTTTGAAACTGCACTCTGTGAACAGCCTGCTCTTTGAGAAATTTCTTTTTGTGTCTTACCCTCCTGATAGAGGGTATCAATGATGGTCCCCTGGACAGCAGTCAGATCAGCAGTCTTCCCCATACTTGTGATTTAGTTTACTGAACCAAGCTGAGTGTTTTTAAGGCTCAGGAAACCCTCGCAAGGTGTTTCGAGTTAATTAGATGATTCAGGTGATAAGTTGAATAGCCTACTTGTATACTTTTTCATGATATTCTAATATTTTGAGATAGGATTTTTGAGTTTTCTTAAGCTGTAAGCCAAATTCAGCAATATTCAAATAATAAAAGGCTTGAAATAGTTCAGTTGATGTGTAATGAATCCAGAATGTATGACATTTTTGTTTTTTTAATTGCATTACAGAAAATAAAGAACTTTATCACAATATTCTAATTTTCTGAGACAGTCCTGTATTTTCACAAATTTTGTAATGTTAAAAACACTGAATTTTTGCACATGAATAGTCGCTATGTAACTTATTACTGTGCTGAGTAGATGTGGAATGAGGCACGCAATTCTGTTGCCTCATGCCAGGGTGTGATAGTGAGACCAAAGATTCGAATTTGACTCTCACCTCAGCCCTAAACAATATTTTGATGGCTTGATTTGCTGTTGGTTTGCTAATACTGAGTAATTTTTATTATCCTTTAAGGGAGATTCTGTATACTTGGATTCAGTGCGTTTACTTATAAGATGAGGTAAAACAATTGTTTCTGTTGCAATTTATTGCTTTCTCGCTCTGCCAATGTAATTGACCATTTAATATTTTTCTTTACGTTTAATTCTTGATTTTAATTTGATTAACAATAAAAATGATACAAAACTTTGAAACATTAATTTTGGCTTTTTGGGTATTCTCTTTTGCAGCATTGTGCCTAAAGGGGAATGTTGAAAAATGTCTTGGGTGCATTACTGATAAGTGCATTAGTCACAAGTTACTGCATTTAAAATATAATTTAGTATCAATTACTGACACCCAAAAGTAGCCCAAAACGCCGAGTAACTAGTTATAAAATAGCGTAAGTGACTTGAAGCAGACTTTCTCAAACTGTCTTCAAGTAGCTACATAATTAAGTAAATGGGGTAAAACATGTACACCATCTTGTGGAAGTACTAGTGAACTCTCCCATTTCTTGGCTTGTGCAATCTTGAGCTTGCCAACCAACACTCTGCTGAGACACTCCTTATCTATTTTGTTGCTGGGCTTCATACCCTTCAACGATCTCATCTTTGTACTGTCCAAGCCATTGGTCTCCAGGTAAGTTGTATTGCAAACATTTTACAAATAAGACTAAAAATTACAGCACACCAAATTACCTGGCACAAATGAACCATAAATAACCAAGGAATGTCAACATTGACACATGAGTAGTGCATGAATTTTCATTTTTTAGCTACGGGAAAATACATTTTGTAAATTAACCCCTTAGTGTAGCTGCAAAATCCATTTAAAATCACAATTCAAGATGTATTCCAAAGCAAATTGAATGCTGTTTTTTAATTGGAGAATAGACAGTTTTGAAAAGTAAAACAAATCACAAGTGACCCCAAAATTGAGTAATGGGTTGGCACACAAATGCAATGTTTTTTGTAATTAAATGCCTGAGGATGAGTGTACCATCGGCATCGTAGCTTAAGAACTGGTGAGACAATAGTTGGAAGCTTTATCTGGTACCCTGTCAAATCTGACCACGATCTGAAAAACTATACTTATTTACACATTTTTCTAATGGTAGGTATAGGTTTTCAGTAGTCATTTGAAGGCTAGTTTTCTACACCTAAACCTTAGCAACTGTGTATTTTACATCAGCCAATTTTTTTTTTTTTAGACATTTCGATAGTGTTGTAAATGTTTAACTTTTTCCGGAGGTCAAAGAATTCATTTGCGCGTAATGTGTAAAACTGAATCACAAATGGCATGAAGCAAGTTCATTTTGGGATTTAATTTAAAAACTTAATATCTGCTTAATTAACTGCTCAGAATGTCATTGGCTGACAAGTGTCAATACATTTTTGAACCAGTTTTTACTGGCTAAAGTGAAAAGTACAAGAGGTGATCCCAGTTTTATTAAATTAACATGCCTGTATAGATTGATGCAGGCTGTGGATTCTTAAAAAAAAATAGCCAAGAGCTGTGTCAATCAAAAGGTAATAGGCTAACTCCCATATTAGGAATATTTTGTGAGTTCATTTTCAAATATTTGTAGTAAAACGATTTGATAACTGCAAGGAATGTCGAACAAAGTAGAAATGCTTTTAGGCGAATTTTTATCTTTGCAGTATTGCGTGTGTTGGAGTTATTGGTTTGAACAGATGAATTTAATGGATTGTCCTCGAAGTAACTAAATTTACAGATATTTACCTCATTTAATGATGGCTAGAGAACATAGTTGGTGAGTAACCCCGGCTTTATAGTTTTCTGGTATCTTGTTTCACACTGTGATGTTTTTTGGAGTATAGTATGAAATGGTCAGTATATCTTGAATCCCAGGAGTTTGAGCTCCCAATGATATGTAGCATGACTTATTTCAGTGACTGATAACATTATATAGACACACATGTTTATCAACAGTCTGGCGGCCCGCTATCGAATTGTTAATGGTGTAAAGATCACGAAGAAGAAAAGGATGAGAGATTTGAAGTACAGCACTTTAATGATAACAAGGTGTTTCTATATTTTTTTTTGTTGGGGGAGGGGCTTCCTGAACAATGGGACAAACTGTATGCAAGTGAGGAGCAAGCGACAACATCACAACCATCTTTCAGCTTCTCGTCGCCGGCCTTTACGTTCAGGAACCGTCAAGTCGGGAAAAATTACTCGACATTAATCCTGACAGGTCCTGTTTGTTTTGTTAAATACTGCTTCATAGCAACAATAATACTAGTCATGATAATGATAGAGGGGGTGCACTGTCTCCCTCTAGTGTCTGGAGGCAGGTTAGCGTTCTGGTCGTGCATGAGGCTGAAGGAGAATCCTCCCCATGAAATCACAGGATACATTTGGGGGAATTTAACTGAAGTTTTCATCACGTGAGGTTGATCATTTAAACACGTAATGGTGAACTGTTTTGTTTTGGGTGGCACAGCAGCAAAAATTCTCAGTCGGGTTCTAAAACACGAAGCAAGCCGGGGAGGGGTGCAAATTTCCATCTGTACAGGAGACACGCGGTATTTATTTACAAATATGTACACACACACAGCGTGGACGGGGGGGAGCTAAGTGCCGGGAAGTCACCACTTGATAATATTGGGGGAGGGGGTATGAAATATGCACGTCGATTTGTACAGCACAGACAGGCTCTCTCCCGCCTTTTGGACTTTAGCGTTAGTGCAAAGTCTCGAATCCCGGACTCATTCGCTGAGGATGTGCACAAAGGACATGGGGAAAACGCCCTTCCGGTCCGGTTCGCCCTCGATGTGGCCGATCTGCCGGGAGAAAAGATGCACGTTAGCTCAAATCGGACTTGAGGTTGGGAATATAAACAGGGTTGGGTAGGGTTACTTTAACTGGATTACTTTCAATTTCTTTTGGATGACTCCAATACCAAATATGCTAAGACAAAAGAAACTAAATATGAATACAATGACTAAATGTTGTGCAGTCTTGGGGAGTAACGGAATACATGGAACGGCAAAAAAAATGTTGGCAAGCTGTTTGGATTTATTTTCATTTTGTTTCTGTCGCATTTTATGTTAGTTTTGCCGGAGATCAAAGAGATCAAAGCCAGGAGAGAAAGCTTACCACGTGTTGGGAGTCATCATTTTATTCATATTTCGTTTCTTTTGTCCTTTATTAGCATATTTGGTATTGGAGTAATCCAAAAGTAATTGAAAGTAATCCAGTTAAAGTAACCCCACCCAACCCTGAATAAAAAGCGCCGCTCCGAATCCATTGTGCCTGTGTCGATACCAACTCTGGTAGCAAAATTTCTGGATTTATCATTGGGTGGTGTGCCAACATGCCCAGGTATTTTTTGTAAGTAGTGGGAGGATTGATTCAAATATCGATATTTTTAATACTAATCTTGCATCAGATACTATAAACCTGGGATTGATATTTTGCTTCTCCACTAATTTCTTTATGTAGATCACAGGCGTCAAACAGGCGGCCCGCGGGCCAGATCAGGCCCGCTAAGGGATGGAATCCGGCCCGCGAGACAACACTCAGAGAAGCGCAAGAGAAAAACAAGCTGCAGGTTGAAATAGGTCAACTTGATGTTGCCAAAGCCAGGTGCTTCTCACAAAGACACTGTACTTGTATTTATCTCTGTCTGTGTGTCTCTATCTCTCTGTGTCTTTAAACCTCTTTTGCTATAACTTCCTTTTTTCCTTTTTCTCTCTTCATACCCTAAGCGCTTTCTTTTCTCTCCTTCTGTCTTTCTATTTCTCTTTGGATTTCTTTCTTCCTCTCCCTTTCTTTCACCCCTCTCACGACTTATCTTTTGTTTCTCTCTCTTTCTCTCGCTCTCTCTCCATCTTTTTTTCCCTCTTTAATCGACTAGTCCGGCCCCCAACAGAATGTTTGTTCTATTGTGTGGCACCCGAGTTAAAATGAGTTGGACACCCCTGATGTAGATGGTGCAACCCTTCTCTCCCCTCGGCACTCTCTAATTTTGTGCCTTGTGTGTGACTGACAGGCATACTACTAGCACCTCTCCTTGGCTTTTTCCTGCATCCTGCCTGAAAGACAGAAGGTGAGGCCAAATCCATGTGCCTACTCCTGTTAGAAAAGGCAAACAAAGCGCAGTGCACTGTGGATGTTTTTTTAATCAGCTACAGTAAAGGGCAATGTCAGGTGTAATTTGTGTGGTTATGCTACTGTAGCAACAACACAAATTTAGATAAAAATATTCTTAAAAGCTCGGTGTTCTTTGTAGATCTATAGTTGTTATTGGGTTTACAACTGTATATACAGGGTTTCCTCAGCTTAAGGCAAGTTAAATTCAAGAGTTTTTAAGACTTAATGCCTTTTGAAATCAAATTTAAGACCAAGTCGACAACAAATAACACAATTCAAACAAAACGAAAAAAAAAACAACAATACAAAACATTGTGCCTCATACTCATGACTTGGCACAGTTTTTAGCCGTGGCAGAAAAAAATTGTTGGACAGCCTCTTATCATTAAAATGCAACTTTCCCAAAGTCTAAAGTACAGACGCTGCCCTTCTTATGAACGAGATATGCTCCGGACAATCGTAACTTGAATTTGTTCATGACTTACTTCAGTGCTATATTTTGTATGTTTAAGGTTTGAAGAAGTATGTTTAAAGCTTGTATAAGTAACCTCTATTATTTTCTACTAAAAAAGTAAACATTTCATAAAATAACTTTATCTTCATAGAGCATTTTAAGTTTAACTTACTTTTGAAAGATAGGCTTCAAAAGGTCCTCCTCTGGTAAAATGGCCAAAAAAAGCGTTCCGACCATTTTCTCATCAAGCTTTCTTTATTCCACTTTCATTTCAAAAAGAAACGGCTTGCCTCTTCTTGACACTTTACACCAACCATATTGAATGGATGCACGAGATATTAAACCAAAGTTCTTAGCGCGCTGAAGATACAGTATAGAATATTTACACATGAACCAGGAAGAGGAAGCTGGATTTCTTCTTCAGGGTGGATGCTGGGTGACTTCTCACAGCGCCACATGCCGGTTAGCGGCGGAAAGAAGCACTACAGACCTGTCCTCTATTCGGAAAAAGGTGCACACAATACAAAATCTAACTTACACCAATGTCCGGATATTTTTCGACATCCCGAAAAAAATATTCGTATCTACTGTTTTCCGTAAGTCGAATGGTCATAAGTAGGGGAGCGTCTGAAAACATCTTCGTCCAAAGTAGCTATGTGTATTTTGGGTGGACCCAAGACATACGTTTGCTCTGAATGGCCCGACTGAAACCACATCACCTTTTTGATAGTTACACTACTGTGGTTACGCCATGTTGCCACAGAAGTAAATTGCTGACTTATGAAATAAGACAATTGATGCTAATTTATTTTATAAAACAAATATGAATTTTATGTGTTCACATTTTTAAGACTCTCAAATGGGGTTTTAGACACTTTAATGCCAATTAAGGCCTTATTTTCAGAATAATGAATTCAATGCCTTTTAAAACTTTTCAAGGATCTGTGAGAAACCTGTACACAGACGATCCCCTACTTGCGACCGTTAAAGTAATTAAAAGATTGCGGGATGTCGAAAAATAACCAGACATTGCTGTATGTTAGATTTTCTATTGCGCACCCTTTTCCGAGTCCAGGACAGTACTGTAGTGCTTCTTTCTCCCGCCACCCAGCATCCACCCTGAAGAAATCCGGCTTCTACTTCCTAGTTTGTGTGTAAGTACAATGCAATGTCTCTCTAGCGCGCTAAGAACGTTGACATTTTTTTTGTTTAATATCTCGTGCATCCATTCAATATAGTTGGTGAAAAGAGGTGAGCCGTTTCTTGTGAAATGAAAGTGGAATAAGAAAGCTTGATGCGGTTGAGAAAATGGTTTGATCGCTTTTTTTCGGCCACTTTTTACCACGGAGGAGGACGTCGCCTAACTCTTGAAGCATATCTTCCAAAAGTACCGTAAACTCCGGACTATAAGCCGCTACTTTCCCCCCAAATTTTCAACCCTGCGGCTTATTCAGAGATGCGGCCAATAACGGCCGCCAGCAGTGCTCGAGTATCAAAGGTAAGATTTAGACCGGTGGAACAAATGCCCCGAAGATCACAATTTCTGATCGTATACCTACCTTCATCGTGCAAATTGAGCAAAATAAGGCTCATGAAGCAACTTCCAGGGAGGAAAAAGCAGATGGTCTGCTGTGATTTTTTTACGGCATTTGTTTCCTAAACAGACTAATTTGATGGTATGCGAGCGTCTTGTTAGTAGCGTGAGGCTACCTTCCAAACGCACGGTTTAGGATGAAAGTTATTATTATTTAAGCTTTGAAAACTCTCGATGTACCGTCTTTCTTTGTAAATAGGTGTAATATGTATTTGCAACTGTATATTTTTGTAATTATTTATTTGTATTTATTTGAGACACTTATTCTGCACGAGCAAATTAAAAATAGAGGGGCGGAGCAAACGCGGACTGATGGGAAAGTGGGGACCGGTAAAGGTGAGTTTTTGTGGACACGGCGGACAATAATGGATATATATTTTTCCCACCCTTACCTTTGGAAATATACACTTTTTTCCTTGGATTACTATCAACGGGCACCTAGAATCTGCAGGTCTGCAACAAATTTTAAGTACCCATATCATCTTACGTTCATTTTGGTGGCTGTGATTTTTGGACTGTATGCTTCAATGAAGGACATTTAGTTTCAAACGCGGCACTTGAAGTTTGGTTCGGATTAATTTCGTGTTTTTTTTTTATGTGTGTGCATGCGGCTTATACACAGGTGCGGCTTGTGTATGGACAAAATCGATTTTCCCCTTAAAATGTGATGGGTGCGGCTTATAATCAGGTGCGCTCTATAGTCCGGAATTTACGGTAAGTTAAACTCAACTTTATCTTTTGTAGAGCATATTTTATAAAATGTTTATTTTTTTAGTACAAAACATTAAAGGTTATTTATACAAGCCTTATATGAAACTTACTTAAATAAACCTTAAACATATATTCCATACAAAATATAGCACTGAAGCAACTAAAGATCGTCTTGTTCGTAAGTAGGACAGCGTCCGTATGTAATGTTACTGATATCTATTAAATAAAGGTTTCTGCTTTGTGGGTTATTGGGAACGCAACCACCACGAAAAAAAACAAGGGACTACTGTACATGGCAGGACCGTTCCACGTATTTCCGTAAGGTTCCATTATGGAAAGGTGCAATCCCTCCGAGTCCAACTTGCAACCCGAGTAGTTTTTTTGTACCGACACCGGGCCGATGGGAGAGCGTGCCGCAGTGCAGATTTACGTAGACGCTGACTCACCCACCACTCCTGGTCCTCCTCACCCGTCACCACGATGACTTCGCCCTCCACGAAGGTTAACTCGTCATCGTTGTCGGCCTGGCAGTCGTAGATGGTCTTTACACGCCGCATTTTACACTTCCCCTAAAAGGGAAACAAATACCACGTTTAGCTTGTTAACCTTTATTTTCTTTGTTTTCTTTTATCCTCACTGTTAAATGTGAAACTGGAGTGCCATGTCCAATTTCGTTGTCACAATATGTTCAACCCATTTTGTAACAATGACAATAAAGGTATATTCTATTCTATTCTAGCTCATTCAATGGCTTTGACGAGCATATCTGTTAAGTGTATTGACTCAGTCTAAAGCATACCCTTAAGGACTTTCGGCCATAACGGATGGGTCTGACAGACAAGGTTTGAAGATGAACTTTGATTCAACAGACAAACCATCTGCCTTGTACTAGGCTGATGACACAGATCAGAGCCCCTCTCTCAAACGTTTTGGTGGAAAACCTCATTTGGCCCAACTTCACCCAGACCTGAACTCCGGCTCCCCCCCAGGCAAACTGAGTTAGAGACACCTGATGTAAACATGCAACTGGACTGGTATATGTATGGCTGGGTACCCATCCAGTATGGCCGCCGCTACTCAAGTTGCCAGGATGCAGATCACTATCTATTGTATTTCAACCAGTGAACTGTGAGACCTTGTCCAGTATGCTGCAGGAAATTCCCCAATTGTGTGAAGGATTTTATATTTTATTTATTTGACTATAAGGGATTTTATAAAATGTTATACAAATTACATTTATTGAATGCAATGAAGATTTTTCCCAGAGGAGGCTTAAGTCCGATGACAGGTCGCGCCGTTCCAGGTGTGGAGTGTTTTGGCTGGGGAATTTTGATAACGGGGCGCTGACGAAGGACTTAGATTAGTTTTGATAAACGCTTGGCATTGTTTTGAGAAGCGCTTTGCTGATATGAGTTTCCTTTAGACATGGCGGCGCCTTTCGGCGAGGAGGTGGTGAAGCTGGCATCTGGCCTGCCCAAAGGAGGAGTCAGCACGCCCCACGAGAGGAATCAACGTGTCCCATGGGAGGGGCCTGGCTTGTGTAAAGAACTTCAGAGGAGAGAAGACAGAACTTCGGAGAAGAGATGGGAGATCGGTCGTGAAAGGGAGGCTCGACGAAGACTAATTAGACTAATTCGACAATAATTCGGCTAAATTCGATGGAATACACTTAAATACTTATAAATCTGCCCCCGTGTGGAAATGCTGGTCTCTTGTCAATATTTTCCCTGAATTAAGAAAAGAGCATTCATTGTTGGGAGAATGAAGGTTATGTTTGGTTAATGGAGTCAGATAACGATTCGAATAATTTGGTAAACGCTACATTTTTTATGTGTTTTTCCCTAACGTGCTAAAAGCAAACCGTTGTTCAGTAGCTTAGCTTTCTTCCATAGATCAGCAGCATAACTGTATCCTCTATCCATACCAGTAGGTGGCAGCAGCATACTATATTTTTCCCTTCTTATATACAAATTAAATCAGGGGTCTCAAACACACTGCCCGGGATCTGCAGGATGATATTGTGAAGCCCTGCCTCAATGTGTAAGGTTAATTTAAGAGTTCCCACCAGAAAGATCGTCACCGCTGTTGAACTCAAGCTTAAAGGACAGTGGATACACTTCGCAAATAACTTTTGTTGGGTTTCTGCCTTTGAGACGATGGTTATGAAACACAACTTGGCTGTATGTGCTTCGTGATAAGACACTGGATTTAAATAATTTAGCAAAAAGCTGAGTTCAGAACAGTCCAGGTTCAGAAATTGAAAGGCAAAAGACATATACAGTGGATCCTCGGTTTTCGAACGCCTCTCAGTTCGAACAAATCAGAGTCGGACCAAAAATTTCAAGAAATTCTTGCTTCGCTGTTCGGTCAAAAAATCGGAGTTCGAACGCCAGTAATGCGTGAGTGCGTACGCTACGGCGCGATGCTGAGCGGCGTACGGGTGTAGATCACTCTTTTCCTGACCGACTGTTATCGCGTGCGGACGTGCTTCCTTTTGCTTTCGCTTTTAATATAGGTGTACCAAGTGTTTTAGCCCCTAATTATGCCTCCGAAGAAAGTCAGTGCAAGCGGCAAAGTTGCTACAGGTGAAAAAAGAAAAGTAGTGCGTACAACTATTGCATTTAAGAAAGAAATAATAGCAAAATATGAAGGAGGTGTGCAAGTGTCTGGTCTTGCTAGGATATACCCCACCGTCCACCTGCGCCTTCTGCTGACCACCACAAAGGTAAGAAATCCTATTCATAATTCTTTTCTTTATCCTTTTTTTTTATTTTTACACATTCATGTTAGCGAAATCTTTCGTACGGAAGATTACGATAACGCGAACATACGATTAGCCTGGGTTAGCTTTATGTTTACGTTAAGCATTCAAGGTAAACATTCAGGGTGTTGGAACAGAGCCCAACATTCAGGGTGTTGGAACGGAGCCCCCTTTCCAATGAACTGCTCACCACTTGTTGTGGAGACCCGGGTGCTAAATGACTTGTAAACGACTTGATTTTTTTATTTTTACACGTTCATGTTAGCGTAATCTTTCGTACGGAAGATTATGATAACGCGAACGTACGATTAGCCTGGGTTAGCTTTATGTTTACGTTAAACATTCAAGGTAATCATTCAGCGTGTTGGAACGGATTAAAACGATTTACATTATTTTGAATGGGAAAAATGATTTCGGTGATCGAACAAATCGGTTTTCGAACAGGGTTCCAGGAACGGATTATGGTCGAGAACCGAGGTTCCACTGTATTAGATTCTGAACTATAATTCTTCTGTTTTTCTAGTTGAGCTTTGGACAGAGTATGCAAATTAATCGTAGCATTATCCTGTGTGGTCTGTGCAAAAAAATGTGGATGCGGCTTTTGATCAGGTGCACTCTGTAGTCTGGATTTTACGATAAGAGCATAATGTTATGGTCTTACAGCGTTGATCTTTCTAGGTAGAGGCACGGGGGTCTCGGAGGTCCCCGGCGAGGTGCTGTCGGCATCGTCGGTGCCGTGCTGCAGGTTGGGCGACCGGTCTGACGACGGGGAGTCCGGAAAGTCTGGCGGCTGCGGCGGGGGAGGAGGCTGTATCTGGGGCCTCGCCGGTGCGTCCCCTGGTGGCGGGCGCGGGGCTGGCTCGCCAGCTCCTGGCCTGGGTGGCACGTCTGCCAGGTGGGGCTTGGGTGGCAGGTCCTTGAGCTGCGGTTTTGGAGGCAGGTCACCCAGATGCGGCTTAGGCGGCAGTTCCGAAAGCTGCGGCTTGGGCGGAAGTTCGCCGGGCTTGGGCGGCAGCTCGGCCGGCTGGGGCTTGGGCGTAAATTCGCCGTGCTGGGGCCGCTCCTGAGCCGGAGACGGAGTCCCAGCCTTGTGCGGAGCCTCCGTGCCTGTCGGGGACTTTGGAAAGACCTCGGGAGCGGCGCTGCTTTTGTCCACCGAGGGGTGGTGAATGGTGTCGATCTTGCGCAACGCCACTGCACGAAACACACGTACACACATGCGTGATCTCAGTAAGACATAGAAGATCATGAGAAGGAACGATGAAGATAATAATGATTCTGACACGCACCTTTCTGAGGTAGTTTGGGAAGAACCCTTGGACCAAGTGTGGACTTTGTGTTGCTTGAAGTCGTGCTGCAAGTGTTTTTTTCGTTTTTAAATTACAAAAAATCAAAGATTCAGACAAGTTGATAAGCAGAGGTAAAACTGGGCCTCAAACATCCATGGGTATTAAAGCCCAATTAACCTAAATTGCATGACTGTGCCCAAAGAAAACCCAAAACTTCCCATTTTGTTTGTGAGGAGGAGAGGTGATTTTTGCTCAATTAAAGCCTGTCTTTTGTAATAAAACCCAGCTCCAACAACTCTGTATAAACATTTCCATCTTTTATATTTCTGTGTCAGCAAAGGTTACATTGACCGACCATTTTCCACTTTTGACGGATTGTTTTACGAGTTCACTCAAAACTCTTAAAGCCGTTTTGACAGGTTGAAAATAGGGCAATAAACCAAAGAAACAGTACGTCCTTCAGAATTTAACACGGCACTTTAAGAGAGAAAGGGCAGAGAGACAGCGGAGAACAATGTAGTGATTAAGAAACTAGAGTGCCACGTCCAATTTCGTTGTCACAATATGTTCAACCCATTTTGTAACAATGACAATAAAGGTATATTCTATTCTATTCTATTCTATTTTGAATTTGAATTAGTTTTAAAACCACATGTCGGGTTTCAAGTGTAGCTCGAAACCGTAATTGAAACGACAAAGCCTTACCTCTGCTGCTGCGGGATGCCTTCAAACTTGTTGGAGACGGGGGACATCTTGTTGACGGGAGGCGGCGTAGAATCGCTTCCTAGGGCGTCGCCAAATGCGGCCACAAAAACACGACACACAAACGTTACGCACGCCCGCTAACGCTAGCTCTTTGGCTCAAACCAACAACGAAGCCATTAACATGCCGGGCCACAAAATGGCATCATGGGATGGAGGGAAGGGCGTATGAAGAATGGGGGATCTGGTTGAGCTTTCCGCACGCTCCGAGACGCCTGGGAGTTCGCGCTTCACTTTCGAATAAAGTTAGCATTCGTGCTTTTTAACAATTACCGTATTTTCCACACCATAGGGCGCACCGGGTTATAGGGCGCACCCCCAAAAAATAGTTTTTGGTCCTATATCTTCCATAGATAAGGCGCACCGGATTATAAGGCGCTACAATGGGAACGTCGACAAAACAATCAGATAGTTCAGTCCAACTTATTACCCCCTTAACATTCCCAAAGCTTGCAAAGAAGCAAATGCGTGTCATAGACACGTGCGGATGCGGTGTCCGTACGATGTCACTCAAATGCATCGTTCCAAATATCATTCGGAAGGTTAAAGTCTTGGGATTCAAGAAATGCCAACCATTCCTTAGTTTCTATTTTCTTTTTCGCTCGCAACATTACTGTGCATATGACAATAAACACTTGGAATTGAGTTTAATTTAAAAATAGACACTCCATTCCATCCATTATCTGCACCGCTTATCACAGAAACATCGAGTTCAGTCTGAAACAAGATACAGGGAAAATATATAGCCGGAGTAGCTCACCAAAGTCGTTGTGTTCAATAATAATGTGCAACCATGGTCCTCTTCTATCCGTGAGTGTAGTAAATCCAGGAGAGTAAAATATTTACAAAACCAATACAGAATAGTGAAATACTGTCTCTATGTCGTCAACCCAACATGCTATTCAGATTCATCTTTTTTGGCCAATTGCAGGCTTTGTTTTGCCCCTTTAGCCTATGCCAGCCTGTAAATGATAAAAATGATCCGCCCCCTTTACCTCCGAATAACTTTAGCCAATAGTGATCGATTCAACTGATGATTGACACATCTTTTTCGGCCAATTGCAGGCTTTGTTTTGCCCCTTTAGCCTATGCCAGCCTGTAAATGATAAAAAGGATCCGCCCCGTTTACCTCCGAATAACTTTAGCCAATAGTGATGGATTCAAATGATGATTGACACATTGGTTAGCCAAGGAAACGCCAGTAAATAAATCCCAGCATACATTGGGACTACTACGCGTTTGGGGGAAAATCGAGTCGGCGGCTGCTGCATTAGTTGCAAGACTTTGTGACTTAATATTGATCCATAAATAAGGCGCACTGTATTATAAGGCGCATGGTCAGCTTTTGAAAAAAATAAAGGCTTTTAGGTGCGCCTTATAGTGCGGAAAATACGGTAGCTAGTATTTTTCTGTAGTGCTGTGGTTAGCACATGAGCCTAACACGCGAAAGGTAACTGGTCTGAGACCAGGTGGAAACAGATGTAGGCCTGGAGAGAGCTGGGCACCACCAGGCTGTACTTGCCCAAGACACACCACAGGAAATGGTGCCCCTACGACCCTAGTGGTTAAGGGATTCAACCAACCACCCATTGTTTGAGGTAGGACCTGTGTGACAGCAGTTAGCGCTACTGGGGGAGATACAAACTCAGGCGTAGACAAACTATGTGGAAACATTGTCATTCTGACCAGTGTTTGAACTAAGGCCTTACAAAGGAAGGTGTTCCTGGAACGCAATGACTTTTCTCGGTAACCATTGATATAACGTGTTATTACGTACGACATGGCGCGTTACTACGCTATTTAATTGAAGTAAATCATGAATTACAACGTCCTCTGATCGCAAACTGTTCCTCCTTCGCTAAAAAATGGTGGATGGTGTTTGCATTTACCTACAAAGTGCAACTGAATCGTTATAGTGGTGGAGTCAAGTACGAGGGTGTTGAATTTCTCCTCATTGTGATATTCTCACTACTGTATATACTCCCATCCAAGCCACATTTACAACCTTAAACTAAAATACTGAAATTAGGGGGGTCAGTTTGAATACGCATATTTAGTTGTGTGTCACTAGTAGCGAATGGTGGGCAGTACGTCAAGAGGGGGGCGTGGCTTTTACAGGAACAACGAAATCAAAGGGGCATACGTGAGCACAGAATTAGCAGTAAAACTGTAGCAAATTTTTTTCTTTTTAATTATAAAATTCTTTTTGCAATGGTTAAAAAAAAGGAAAACGTCTGGGACAGGGGTGGCGAACACGCGGCTCTAGAGTCGCATGCGGCTCTTAGCCAATAAGAAAGCGGCTCTTTGCCTCATCATATTTCCTATATACTGTGGCTCTTTGCCTTGTTTCATGTTTATTTTTTTTTGTGTGTATTGAGGGTGGACACGTTCCTTGAACTCAACACAAGAGCCATACTTGTTGTATTGTAAGGAGTGTGTTATGGGAAATAATGTTTTTAATTGTGTGTGTTTGTGTGTGTCTGTCTGTCATGGCAGGTGAGTGCGTGGTGTGGCTCTTTGACTCTCCCAGTTAAAAATTTTGGCTCTTTGTGTCAAACTTGTTCGCCACCCCTGGTCTAGGACATTACCCATGAATGGAGAAAGAAATCTTCCAGAGGTTTGAATACAAAAGACAAAATGGATATGGAGTGTCTCTGCTATGTTAGTTTACAAGTTATCTAGATTGCACAAGCCAAGAAATATGAAGGCTTCGCTTCTTCCACAGGTTAGTGTATACAATTTCTTATATTTCTTTTATTATGTGGCTAATTTAAAGCAGTTTTCGAGGGTCGGCTTCAATGCGGGTATAAACAGTAAATTGTAACTAGATACATGTTACTTTCGGAGTTACGCCCTACTTTTCGGTGTTAACTTGGGGGAGGGTGACACAATTACAATTTAAAAGAAGTAACTCAAGCTAATTCCTCATTTTCAGTAACGCGCCCAACACTGCCTACTAGTGTTTATTCCCCCTTTTTTGAACCCATTTAAAGCATGTAGGTTAGGTGCGATTGTTAGGGCGTGGTCCTGAGAGGTTATGGACCAAATGGGTACCGTTTGCCTGTGTTTCCCCCAAGGGCATACCCCCTCTACTGTGGCAAAGGGGTACGGGTGGGTCAGACAGGGTGCGTTTGTGGCCCGGTGGCGGAGGCGGAGGCCTCTTCTTGGACAGCGTGGCGCTGCCTCCCGCCGAGAATGCAGAGTTGCCGACGCCCGGAGAAGCTGAGGGAGCGATAATACATGAAACGGGTCAGCACCGGCACTAATAGGTTTAGGGAGGAAATGAACTTCATGAAATAGAGGAGAGGCAGGCAATCGTTTTGTCTCGGCTAGTGTTTGGGATTCAGTGCTCCCACCGCCGCAACCCGGGTTTGATTCCCATTGCGCTCAATGTTCTGTGATTAGTGTCAGTGATATTTTTGACTGATTAATGATTGCACAAATATACTACCGTAAAACCTAGTGTAAAACGTGCACCCAAACTTTGAGTTCATTGTTCGGGAAAAAAATTATACACAAATAAGAGAAGGGGGTTTTAGAACAAAACGGGATTATTCTTATCTGAGGTTTGCGCTCTTCCTTGTTCTCCTTGCAATTTCAAAATCCAGTGATGTCTTTTCCTTATTTTGAGTGTCTGCTAAGACTATAAACTTATATGTCATGTAGCGCTTAAAAGTCCCGCAGAAGACATTGATTGACCTTGTTTTGTCCTACATGTCTATTATAGCGACACCTAATGGTGAAAGTGCAAACATCAGAGTCAAATGAAAATAATTTAAAGGGACACTGTGTGTTACTGAGTGTTTTCTAGAGCACAAAAAAACTGAATTATTAGGAAAAACAATATTGATTTGAATGATGAGCTAAAATACATAAACTATCATATACACATGCATTTTTTTAAATACTCGTAGATGGAGAAATTTGTACCTAGAGGGAGCTGAAATATTTGTCCTCCCTCCTGCTACTACGGGCAACCCTAAAAACTAAAAAAGCCTTGTTCAAAGCTGGACAGAAAAATGTAAAGAAAATCGGTGCGCTCTGAGTCTGTTTTTGTATTCTCTCTTGTACTTTGTAGCAGTCGTTTTGAGTTGCACGATAAAACACAGTAACATCTGTTGGACAAAAACACAGTATCCCTTTAATTCCATAGTTAGCTTGTTCCTACCATAAAAGTGATAAGTGTCTTTGTTCTTGGTTGAATTTTGGGGAAAAGCGTCTCTTTTTGGCCTAAGATTTTAAATAACTTTGCTGATTTTGCTGTTACTCGATATAAAAGCAAAAAAAAGGAAATATATTGCCGAAAGAAGGCCACGCCCATTAAACAATTCTGCCGACTTGTACAATTAATTAAGGCGATAGTTTCCTCTCAATACAAACGCAATCAGTCGTTTTAAAAATGAGAAGTACAGACGCTCCCCTACTTACGACCATTCGACTTACGAAAAACGGTAGGTACAACCATTTTTTTCGGGGTAACGAAAAATATCCGGAATTTGGTGTAAGTTACTGTAGATTTTGTATTATGTGCACCCTTTTCCAAGTACACGACATTACTCTAGTGCAGGGGTGTCAAACTCATTTTAAACATACGATAGAACAAATATTCTGTCGGGGGGCTGGACTAGTAGATTAAAGAGAAAGAAAAAGAGAGATAAAGAAATAAGAGAAAGAGGGAGGGAAAAGGAGAGAGGGCGGGAGAAAGAAAGAAAAAAAGGGAGAGAGGGAGAGAGCGTGAGAAAAAAAAGAGATAAAAAGTCGTGAGGGAGGGGAAAAAGAAAGGGAGAGGAAGAAAGAAATCCAAAGAGAAATAGAAAGACAGAAGGAGAGAAAAGAGAAAAGAAAGCGCGAAGGGTAGGAAGAGAGAAAGAGAAAAGGAAAAAAGGAAGTTAGAGCAAAAGAAGTTAAAAAGACACAGAGAGAGAAAGAAACAAAGAGCAACAAAAAAAGAGAGACACAGAGAGTGAAAGAGACGGAGACAGAGAGTGGGAGAAAAGGGGTGGAAAAGAGAGAGAGAGAGAAAGAAATACGAATACAGGGTCTTTGTTCGAGGCACCTGGCTTTGGCAACATCAAGTTGACCTATTTCAACCTGCAGATTTTTTTTCTCTTGCGATTCTCTGAGTGTTGTCTCGCGGGCCGGATTCAATCCCTTAGCGGGCCTGATCTGGCCCGCGGGCCGCCTGTTTGACACCTGTGCTCTAGTGCCTCTTTCCACCGCTACCGTCATGTGGCGCTGTGAGAGGTCACCCAGCATCCACCCGGAAGAAAAAAAATCCGCTTCCTCTTCCTTGCTCGTGCGTAAACATTCTATACTGTCTATGTCTATACTATCTCCAGCTCTTTAAGAACTTTGACATTTGTATTGTTTAGTTTAGTGTTTAGCATTCAATACGGTTAGTGTAAAGCGTAAAGAAGAGGCGAGCCGTTTCTTTTGAAACGAAACTGGAATAAGAAGGCTTGATGCGGCTGAGAAAACGGTCGGAACGCCTTTTTTCCGGCCACTTTTTACCACGGAGGAGGACCTCTTGAAGCGTATCTTCCAAAAGTAAGTTAAACTCAACTTGATTTATCTTTATAAAGTATATTATTTTATGAAATGTTGATTTTTTAGTACAAAACAATACAGGTTACTTATACAAACCTTAAACATACTGATATAAACCTTAAACATACAAAAAAATCGCACTGAAGTAGCTTACAAACAAATTCAACTTACGAACGATCGTCCAGAAGATCGTTCGTAAGTAGGGCAGCGTCTGTACACTTCATGCATTTTATTTGAACTTATTGTGGTGAAGCGGGAGGAAAGCGGCAACCAGACAGACAGCAAGAGCGAGCGGCTGTTGTTAACGTTGACAGCTCAAAAGGGAAAGCTCCGCTTCGATCGGCGAGCTGCGCAACCCGGCCAAGGGGAAAAGACGGGACGGTGGAACGGGGGCAAGGAAATGGTAGGATCGGGGCGAGCGAGTCAAATGAAGCCAAATATTCACGGATGTATGGTCGAGTGCCAGCCAGCGTGGCGTAGTGGGAATGAGAGCCGAGGAATGCCAAGTGTGGAGCTGAGAGAATCCAAAAGGAGGCAAAGAAAAGAAGACAAAGAAAAAAAGAGAGCCAGATGAGGAGGCGCGTGGGACAGCAACTCGGTCGGACTTTTTTGGGACCGCGACGCGAAAGCAAGGAGCTGCTTGTCCACACGCGCCAAAAGACGGTGGTGACTCTTATTTGACGCTCATAGCAAATGGCAACTGCAAACACTTGTTCCCATCACTTTGACTTCAATTTGAGATTTCCACGCTTCCAAAACATCACAAAACCATAAAAACGGATTAATTGTATTTTAATGTTAATTTCAATAACTTTTGAAAGTCAAATAAACTTAAAGGACATATTTTTTTTTCTAATTTCATTCATCTCATAGCCTCTTAAACCTGCTGTCATCTGAGAGAAGACTGCCGAGATTCAAAGCCAGAACCAGCAGGCTCAACGACAGTTTCTTCTATTAGGCTGTCAGGACTCTGAATTCTCTCCCTGCCTTCTGCCAAGTCAATGCAAAGCTGCTCTCTTTGGATACTGGCTATAATTTAAACATATTGTAATCCTTATCTATTCATATATTTTTAAATGCATACTTTTTTGTTTTTTAGCTTGCCCCTATTTGTTATTTGTATGTTTGCACAGGAAGAGGAAGTAATTTCATTTTTGCTGAATGCGCATTAACCATAATTGACAATATCGTCGATAGAACTTTATTAAGGGGCAGTAAATAACAAAAATGTGTAGTAAGTAGTCACAACAGTCTAAATCAGGCAAGTCTCATGATTTAATCCAGCCCGGCCTGAATTACCGTGTATAGAAAAGAAAAAAACGAGTCTTTAGGTCTATCAAAAGTAATTATTTTGGAAATGAATGCAAACCAAATGCTCTCTCTGACCACTAGAGGGCAGTAAAGACAATACTCAGTTTTCGTAGGCCCTGTTGAGTAGTTTGATCTGATGGAGCCTAATCTTAAATCAGGCAAGTCTCATGATTTAATCCAACCCGGCCTGAATTCCCGAGTACGTCCAAAAAAGAAGCGAGTCTTTAGGTCTATCACAAGTAATAATTTTTAAAATGAAAGCAATCCAAATGCTCTCTTTGACCACTAGAGGGCTGTAAAGACTATACTCTGAGTTTTCGTAGGCCCCGCTGAGTAGTTTGATCTGATGGAGTCTAATCTTAATGCGCATGCACGGCAAAAATTATATATATTTTTGTATAGCTCTCACTTAATTTTGTATAGCGTGGTAAGTTGGTTTAGGTGTAAAACTGCATTCACCCAACTGTTCAAATGAACCAATTAGTGATAGTATCAAAATAAACAACCAAGAGTTCCTGAAAACACACAACCGTTACTTCAAAGTTCATGCTCTATACAGTAAACACAATGTTAATCAAAATGCCGTGTTTGGAATTGATCGGGCTAAGTATGAGATGAGACACAAATCCCACAGGATAAAAAATTCTTGAGATTGTGCCAACGAGGCGAGATTTCCAAAAAATATCCTTAATATTAGTGACACGCTTACTCGAAAAATCTGGATTGCAAACTTAAACAAGTGCAAGTTGACCATTTGCTTTGAGGAAAAATAGGACTTCCAAATGAATATAATGCCTAGTATGGCTTTTGAAGTACTCCACAACACTACCGTGTTTGGGTTTACTCTTTTCAAAAGTGAAATTTGCAGTACTGTAGTTGATGTGCTCAGAAGAATGGTTTTATGCCAGTAAACAGAGCAGGAGAAGACCGAAACTTCACAATTTTGTTGTTGATTAGGCACAGACGCTCACTGAGTTCACCCTAAACAACCAAAGTTCCTTTATTTGAGAGTGGTTTAGATAGGTGAAATATACCCCGTCCCTTATAACACAAGTAGACTTTTTCTTTAAAATTTGTATTTTTTTCCACCAGTGAAGTTTCAGTTTCCACACGCACGCCGACTAATCTAACCCTAGCAAACCTTAGTTAACCAATCTTAGATGATGAAAGTCCAATATTTCCTTTACCCAGGTCCAATGTTCCCTGTAATTTTCCTTACGGGTCTGAGCGTTCACACAAATTCGGTGAGCAACGCTTGAAACAACAGTGAGCAACCATCATCCCAAGTGTGTCAAGATAATTCATTATTAAACATGTCCAAAACTTGACATCACGTTACATTTTGCTGAGTTTCCAGCAATGAAAAATGATTTTTCTCTTTTGAATGAATCGACTCATGTACTATTGCAAAGGTTGTACGGCCTACAAACGTCGTTTTTTCTTACAATTCTTTCACAAGATATCCATTTCTTTTTATTTCCAGATGTATTTTGTCGCATAATATTAACATTTTTGGGGGCTTATTGAGTCGGTTGTAAGATACAGAACTGTACTTAATCACATTTTTGAGTGGAAGTACAATGTTGGCAACAAGATTCACTTGATATAATTGGAAATTATTTGAATGCAATACAAACTTTTTCTTCTTTTTTCTGTGTTTTTTTTCTACTTTTTTTAAAGTTTTTAAAAAAAAAAAAAGTCTCATTGTGTTTATTTTTTCCGAGCTGTTACATTTTTCTTTTTGTTCTCTGTTTACTTTTTTCCTACATTTCTTTTTATTCTGGCTTTTTTTTACATTTTTCCTTCTTTTTTTCTCTTCCTTCTGTTTCTTTTTTTCTCAGCTTTTCACTACTTTTTCGTTTTGGTGTTTTTGTCTTTTTTGTTCTATTCCCCTCTTCTTTTAAGTCATTTTGTGCATAGTTTTACATAATATTTGGTCATGTTGGGATTAAAGAAGCAAAAACAACCCGAAGAGCCGTTTAGGACCCGAAAGAGCCGGTTCCTTTTAGTGAGCCGAGCCGAAGAAGCCGGTTCTCGACCAACTGTACTAACTTTACTCAACTTAGTTCTACTCTGACTCGACTTCAAAATACCGCATTTAGGACACAACGTCAGGGGAACCCGTGTATTTTTACCTTGCACTGTAACTTTGACTTAAGTCGCTTCTTAATGAGTAATTTTGAGCCCTCATTTTTGTGCGTCGGCTAGATTTTCTTGTGCGCAGAGAATGTGCGAGCAGTGCGCAATTGCGCACGCGCGCAGCTTAGAGGGAACACTGCCCAGGTCATACCTTTCAATTTCTTCTAAATTGCTTATTTTTTACCTATCTGCATTTTAATTTTGAACTAGCTCCAACTGGCCTAAAACCTGACTTCATATTAATACTGCGCTACATCTATTTTTGACCACTTGAAAACCATAGCACACATTCTACCCACTGTTGAGTATCTGCACCATCTTTCAGTAATCAGTAAGTAAATGTAATAATATTTGTAAAAATATTTCGCTATTTTAATAGTTACCTGTTTGGAGGTAGTATAAGTGAATAATTTCCTAACTACCGTATATTCCGGACTACAAAGCTCACCTGTTTAAAAGCTGCTTGTTCAAATTTAAGAACGAAACTCAATTAAGTCTTTGTATGAACTGCAGCCAATTTTAAGATGCAGGCTTAAATAACCATAAAAATGAACTGATTCACGTCATTTATCTAACACTTTAAGACCGGCACACAGCTCCAAGTTGTTTACGTCGGGTGTTTTCGGATTATATGTCATTCAAGATGGCGATTACAAAGAAAAGCACATTTTAACTGTACTACTGCGCCGAAATAAAACACAAATGAAGGCTGTGTCGTGTGAAATGTGAGTCCTACATTTCTATACGACAGTGCCAGGGTAACCATACTGTGGATAATTGTGCCAGATTGCAACACAGATGTGTCTTTTTGTGTTGTTGTCATTGGTGGCTTCCGTGATAATGGACCCAATTATATTTGCTTGTTATCATCATTCCTTGAGGAGCAAACTCTCTAGTCCTGATATTGACGCAGATGATAAAGATATGGAACTGTAGCTTTTTTGAGTTTCCACTACTTTTTAATTTGGATGTAAAAATTAAGGCTATAATTTGTGGGAGAAAAAGTTGAAATACTGTGAGTACGTTGAAAATATTAAATACAGTACTGTCAAACCTCATGTGTTGCTACTGTTATGTATTACATAAATAATGTTAGCAAAAACATGGACTAATTCCTCTCAAAGGGCGTCACAAATGTGTTCAGATATCATGTTTTGTATTCAGAGCGCATGCTTTGTGCAAAAGAGCAGATTGACGTTTTCCTACTTCTGTTGGTGTGAATTTTTTTTATCCTTTACGGAAAAAAAGAATAAATAGCTCCGTATTCAGAGTGTTCAAAATACAGCAAAAAAGAAGCGGTTTGTAGTCCGTAATTTCCAACAAAATCTAAATATGACGTTTGAGCTACGTCTTCAAAAAAAGCTGTAGTAAACTATTTAAAATGTAGTAAGATTAGAGAAAAATACTGGTGAAATATGGTAAATGATTAGCTGCTAAAGCTATGTAATCATAAAAGCTCCTAAGACAAGGCTGCCACAATTTATATATTTTAAAGACACTTTGATTAAATCAATGTTGTACAGTAATCCCTCGTTTTTCATGGGAGTCACGTTCAAAACGTCCCATTATGGTCAAAACCCGCGAGGTGGACACCTTTTATTTATTTAATTGTTAAATATTCCCTAATACATTGAAATCAAAGAAAAAAAAACAGGCCATATGAGGAAGGAAACAAATACTCTCTATCTATTATCATTGGAAAATGTTAAGAAAGTGTCCTGTTTCCATTTTTTAGAAACAATATATTTATCCATTACCAAATATTTTTGAAAAAGTGCCAAAGAGCCACTAGGCAGCATTAAAGGGCCTCATGTGGCGCAGGATTATGGGTTGAGAGGTCCAACTTTGTTGGCAATAGAAAGCATCTTCCTCTGCCTTTTTGCCCCGGCCACTGGTGCTTATAAGGAAGGAAACACATACTCTCTATCCATCCGTTATTATTGGAAAATGTTAACAATGTACCCTGTTTCCAATTTTTAGAAACAAAATATTTATCCATTACCAAATATTTTTGAAAAAGTACCAGAGAGCCACTAGGCAGCATTAAAGGGCCTCATGTGGCGCAAGATTATGGGTTGAGAGGTCCAACTTTGTTGGCAATAGAAAGAATCTCCCTCTGCCTTTTTGCCCCGGCCGCTGGTGCTTATAAGTGAGGAAACACATACTCTCTATACATCCATTATTAATGGAAAATGATAAGAATGTGTCCTGCATCCCTATTTTTTGAAACAAAATATTTATCCATTATCAAATATTTTTGAAAAAGTGCCAGAGGGCCCCTCAGGAGCGTCAAAAAGCCGCATGTGGCACAGGTTTATGGGGTTGAGAAGTCCAAATTTGTTGGCAATAGAAAGAATCTCCCTCTGCCTTTTTGCCCCAGCCGCCGGTGCTTATAAGGAAAGAAACACGTACTCTATCAATCCACGATTGTTGGAAAATGTTAAGAATGTGTTTTTGAAAAAAATATTTATCCATTATCAAACATTTATGAAAAAGTGCCAAGGAGCCACTAGGCAGCATCAAAGAGCTTCATGTGGTAAAATTTTATAGGGTTGAGAAGTCCAACTTTGTTGGCGATAGAAAGAATCTTCCTCTGCCTTTTTCCCCCGGCTCCTGGTGCTTTGTCTGTCCAGAACGTTTTGTTGACATGATGTATTTTAAAAAAACTTCAACTTGAAAAAGATTTGCGCATACATTATGTAGGTTTGTGGAGCTTTTTGACGTACGTGTACAACCCAGACCTCAATGTCATTGACCCGGTGGCAGAAACAGGCACAGAAAAGGGGTGAAGCGACTCCTTATCCAATCAGAATGCAGAACTCAACGTACAATAAAACTCGAAGTCGCGAAACTGCGTTAAGTAAAACGCAATGCAACAAGGGATTATTGTATTATTATTATTTAGCCAACATGAAAAAGAAAGAGTTGCATTTTTTAACTATTTACGATGGGTCTTGAGAGTTTTACAAAAAATAAGAGTGCTTTGGGTTCAAAACCTAGTAGAACTGCTATTTCCATTGCTAGTTTTGACCTCAATCGTACTTCCTGGTTCACACCTAACTGCGTTTAGAGCACAGTGTTCTCAGATTACAGACTTGCCTTCGTATTTTCATGTCGTAGAAAAGAAAGAAAAGAGCCAATGGCTGCAGAAATAAACGGTGGCAGCGGTGCAAACCTTTGCCCTGGTTCCTGGGCGGCAGCGGCGGGCCGTCCGCCACCGGCGAGGACGTGAGGTCGGTGGATGCGCTGTACATGGTGTTGCTGAAAGCGCTGTAGGACAGTCGCTGTTGCTTGTCGCGCTGGCTGATGAACCCGGGTAGGGAGAGCTTGTCATGCGGGGACAGGCTGGACGAGTGGCAGAAACTCTGTGGCCGAGGCGAGCGGTCCTTTTTGATGGGGCTCGGCTGTGGGACCACAAACAAGACGTGACGGCGTTATGCATCCTTTCCCAAATCACGCTTCTGCAGCAGTGTTCTCGTTTGCCCGCGTCCCTGCGTCCTAGACGCATCATTTTTGCTGGGGACGCATTGTGTCAAATCAACTTTTTTGACACAAAATTGTCATTATTATCCAATACGTTTTTTTAACAAAGATTTACCGCACTCAACTTTTCGTCAGGCAGATACGCCATTGTTGTTTTGGTCTCGCGGTTCGAGTTTTCGTCTGCACGGCGATCTCAGAAAACAAGATTACGTCATTGTTGTGGTGGAAGTCCGTCTCTTTTTAGAGAAGTGGCTTTTTCGGCTCAACTCATTAAAGAGAGCCGGTTCTCAAACGGCTCACTTGCTTTGATGCATTATATTATGAATTATGATGTTGTATAAATAAGTTAAGAAAAAAAGGAAGTATAAAAGGAGAAAATGAAAAATGACAGGTTTGTGGTTATCCCTTGAATTAGTATATTACCAACAATAATTTAATGCAGAAAAAGAATTCATAATTTGAATAAGAAAATGTATTATTCGACTTAATTATATTTGCATGTATTTTTTCCTTCTACAGTGAACGTCCAAGCTATTTCATTTTGAACTTTTTTTAATAATAAACCTCATTCATGTCGAGCAACTCAGTATCTCAATACAAAATGTTAATTAACAATATATCTGATATAAGGAAACACATGTACAATATAACATATTAAACTACATAAATAAACACGTTTGAAAAAAAAAATAGATTTTTTTGGTATTTTGTAAGGGAAAATATGACAGTTTGTAATTGCATGGAGCCGTGGAGGTTGACAGGTATGAGTATTAGGTGAAATGAACACAAAATTGGTAATTTCTTCAGTGTCAGTAATAAGTCGAAACATAATGCAGAAAATGATAACAATGGCAATAATTCCGGCAGGAAAAAACGGCAGATACATTCTTCGGAAGATCGCGGAGGCAAGGAAAACTAGTGTGTTGAAGCCAACGATTGGATGAAAGAAAATAAACAAAAGAATATCGATTAATATGATTATTTCAGCAATATTATTTTGTATAATGTAAACGAGGTAAAACGAACACTGCTGCAGCTCGCCATACATTCAAATACGCCAATACCAGACATTTTTCTCAAATGGATAGAGCTTCGACTTGATTTTTGAGAAGGTTTGCTCATATTACCCCAATTTTAGCGGATTTGCATGGTTCCCTTTCCAACTCAGATACAATTTTAAGAAAACTGTACGAAATTTGGGATGTTTTGACTCGCTGCATTTCCTGGCTTTTGTCATTATTGCAGCCTCAGTCGGCACTTTCACGATGCACGTGCACGCACATGGATTTCTTAGACGCGCTTGAATTAACTCATCTTTTTTTTATATTTCTTGGAGTTTTGGTTGGCGTTTGGACTTCACCTAAAACAGGCCTTTACCTACCATTTTCATACTATAATGCAGGGGTAGGGAACCCATGGCTCGGGAGCCATATATGGCTCTTTTCATGAGTACATATGGCTCCGAAATAAAATGTAACTATTGCACATATCTCTGTGGCGTTCCAAAGTCAAGTGATTTCATCCCGACTTTGGTCCATATAAAGCCTAAGCAACTTAATGCAGAAGTTTGATAAGAAACCATTTAAACTGATAAATAGAAACGCTTTGATTGAGTGAGCAGTACAGGTGGGCGGATCCCTGCACACAGCGCAAGGCACTTCCTTCTCTCCCTCGCTCAGTGCAGTCAACACCGAAAGTGAATATGACGATATGCTTATGGTTTGCAGTGATTTGTGACATTTTTACAAAAGAACTTTGCATGCACATTGTTTTGAAACCGTTATTAAGGACAAATTTCATGGAAAAAAATTGCCTTAACACTCTTAACTGAAGGTGGAAGACAAATTATAAATGGCACAGGATTTGGCATTATTATCATTTCATACATTTGATGAAATCATCAAATGACACACAGTGAAATAAAATGTGCTGAAGAATTAGCTTTTGTCTAAGAGAGCGTGTTTGGCAGTTTTTTCAATTTTGTCTGAAAATATATGATGTGGCTCTCTTGATTTCTTTTTAAAACAATTTTTGCTTTTATGGCTCTTTGGGTCAAAAAGGTTCCTGACCCCTGCTATAATGAATAAAAACAAAAGAAAAACCCGCGAGGACGAGCATGACGTCACTATTCAGCACTCCCCCAAGCTCCCATTTCTCCTACCTCATGTGTTGAGCAGCCCAAACAGCTTTGCTCAAAGTTAGATAAAAGCAAGAGAAACTAAAACATAAGTGCCCTTTGTACTCAGTTGGGCATTGTTAACACATACTTAATAAAGAAAATATTACATTTTCAACTTTATAAGGACACCTCAAACAACGCACCCCACCTTTAAGGGGCCGGTCACACAGACATTTGCGGCTGAATCACGGCCAGAAATTTCTGCCTGTGAGGCGGACGCTATTGGACGCTTTGAGATCGCCATAAAGACGAGATACAGCGGTGCTTAACACGCAGTCGGAAATTCGCGCGCGGGCGGTAGCACGAAAAGGTTTTACGCTGCTCAATTCCTCAGAACGCGGGTCCACGGCCTTTCACGAGTGTATCGAGGCTCAACCACGGCCAGGAATTTCTGGCCGTGAAGCAGACACTGTTGGGCGCTGTTGGACGTTTTGAGACCGCCATATAGACGAGATACAGCAGTGCTTTACTCGCGGTCGGAAATTCACACGCGGTTGGCTGCGCGAAAAAGTTTTGAGCTGCTCAAAAGTTTGAGCACGTGTTAAACCGCGTGCCGCACACGTGGTCAACACGAGGTAATGACGCGGAAATGACGCGGAACGACGTGCTCTGGCCGCGGCCAGGGCGTGGTTACACATGGGTAGGACGGGAAATTTCAGCGGGTAATCGTGGGTGGAGCATGGTAATAGCATGTTCTGCGCCTGTATCGCGGTGTTATTACGTGAAATTAGCGTGTTACGCGTGTGACGGTCAAACGCCTTTCTCCGCGTATATACAGCGCGATTTGCCGAGCACACATCAGTTGTGCTCGAGACGTCAAGGGGGTGAACATGGATCCCCGTCAGCGTAGTGACCTCGTCTTAATCCATTTTTATTTCTTGACATTTCTTTTCAAGATAATAAAATAAAAATGATGCCATAGCTTGAAATCTTGATCTTCACGGGACTGTGTCTTGAGCGGTTATGATTTCTACAGCCCGGTGTTATCCGAGAAATGCATCCCTGCCGAGATTTGCATCCCCTCGCTACTACAACCACTTTTACCTCGTTTTATCTCACTTTTAGCGAATGTAATGGCGAACATATAACCAAAACCACTTCGTCTTGCATTTGTTGGGAATGTAATACAACTTAAAACATTCCGTCTTTGTTTTTGTTGTGAACGTAATCGAACGGTAAATCCTCCCCCCCTCGCGTGAACGCGCATTCTGCTGCGCTTCCAACAAAAGCGATCGTATTCTATATAAAACGCTTATTAAAACAATAAAGCGAGCTAATTATAACAATTGGGAGATCCTAGTCTATATAACGCGTTTATTTAAACAATAAAGTGCGATCGTATTCTACAAAATGCGTTTGTTAACGCGGATGAAAAAGTCAAAAGCGATCGCAGCAGAATGCGCGTTCACGCGAGGGGGTGGGGGGTGGGAGTGTTGCGTAGGAGTCGGATTTGGGCACAACACCGGCTCGGGAGCTTTTATACCCGTGGTCCACACGAGAAAATGACGCAGAAATGACGCGATGAGGAAGCGGAACAGTCGCCGGCGTCTGTTTTGCGGGCATACCACCGATGAACAGCGGGTTGGCCAATTTTGCGCATTTTCCATCGCGGGCAACCACGGGCAAAAAAAAAACGCAAAATTTTAGCCGTGATTCAGCCGCAAACGGCTGTGTGACCGGCCCCTAAGGTTCAGTTGCTAACATACAAAAGTTCGCAAGAATTTGCTCTTTCTGATTTAATTTCTTCCTATGTTCCGGCTTAGAGCTTCAGTATGGAAACTACTGGTTTCCTAGAGATTCCAGGAGCCAGGAAGAAATCCAAGAAAAAGCACCTTGTCGTCCAGGTCATCATCGCTCTCGTCCATTTCTTCCAGTCGTAAGCTCCACTCATACTCCACGTGGATGTGGGGGTTGAATTTCCCCTCGGCCGCCTGCACAAGCTGTCGAATAAAGCAAGCGATCACGTTCCACGGCAGATGGACTTTCGAGAAGGGGACAACCCGTTGCCTCTTCGCGATAGAGTATAAAAACTCACCGCCTCCTCGCACGGCGCGTTCCTCAGTCGCCGAGCAACGTCCAGCGCCGTCTCCCCGTTCTGATTGGCTGAGGGGGAATATAGCAGTGTTTGCTAGGTAAGGCTACAAGTACACTTTAGTGGGGGCGGGACACTTACTGATATCAGTGGTCGGTTTGCCTCGAAGCAGCAGCTTGAGGCACTCGGGCTTCTCATACATGCAGCAGTAGTGGAGGGCCGTGTTTCCCCTTTCAGTCTGCTTGTCCAGATTGCCGCTACGGTGCAAAAAGCACCAAAGTCAGTGACTTATGCAGACACATCTCATTACATGGACAGGATTTTCAAATACAATAATCAATCACATACCTGTCAACCTGTACATTTTTGCCGTACAGTTGAACTCCTATGATTTTTATCGTGCGATTATTGAAAGTGTTTTAGCAAATTCTATTATTGTATGGTTTGGTCGAATCACAAAGAAAGATCAATTCTGTAATCCGCACAGCAGAAAAGATTGTGGGCACCGGTTTGCCATCCCTGGAATCTATATATAATGATAATGAGTTTTGAAACGTACCTCAAATATTCTTAAGGATGAGAGTCATCCTGGTAATGATCATTCAGGGGTGCTAAAAGGTTTACAAACAATTTTTACCCAAGTGCTGTCCAAATCTTTAATAATTGTAAGTTGTAATTTCTGTTTTTCGTTTTATATTCTGAATGTTGAATGTAGTTAAATTTTTAAATTCTTACTTGAGCCGAGACAACGAGACAATTTCCGATGATTTTTATGTGAAGATTATTGGTTGAATAAACAATAAACAACTACAAAGTACCTTTATTATGCATTTTAAAACGTGTACGACGAACGAGAATATCTGTACGGAAAAACGCAAATTTGTCAATTTATGGGTACCATCCGGTATACACAGACTATCACGAAACGGCAAATCAATCGAGTCAAACGAGTTATCTCGGTATGTGTCTGCAGCCTCGGATTTCATGTGGTTGTTATATAGTGAAAGGAAGTCCGTCTCTTTTTTAGAGAACCGGCTTTTTCGGCTCAACTTTTTAAAGAGAGCCGGCTCTCAAACGCTCTCACTTGCTTTGATGCATAATATTACGAATTATGATGTTGTATAAAGAAGTTAAGAAAAAAAGGAAGCGTAAAAAGAGAAAATGAAAAAAAGACAGGTTTGTGGTTATCCCTTGAATCAGTATATTACCAACAATAACTTAATGCAGAAAATGAATTCATAATTTGAATAAGAAAATGTATTATTCTACCTAATTATATTTGCATGTATTTTTTCCTTCTACAGTGAACGTCCAAGCTACGTAATTTTTTAACCTTTTTTATAATAAATCTCATTCACGTCGAGCCACTCAGTATCTCACAATATACATGATGTAACGAAACACATGTACAATATAACATGTTAAACTACATAATTAAACACGTTTGAAAAAAAATATGGTGTTAAGATTATTTTTTATTTTGTAAGGGAAAATACAACATTTTGTAAGGGCATGGAGCCCTGGAGGTTGACAGGTATGCAATTTCAATATCGCCGATTATTTTTTGCGGGTTTGATACTTTGTGAATTTACATCGTGTATTGTGTTCTCCGGCAGACAACACACAGGAAATGCTAACACTGGGGCAGGACGTGGGGCTGTGTGTGCGCGACTGTGATAGGCTAGTGCAGGGGTGGTGAACACGTTTGACACAAAGACCCGAAATTTTGAACTGTGAGAGTCAAAGAGCCACACCACACACTTGAGACTAACCATAAATAAGTTTGAATCTCCTATTTGAACCCAAAACCCTAACTCCTAACCCCATACCTAAACCTAGCTGTAACCTGAACCCTAACCTGTCAGGTTCTGCAAGGTTGCCATGGCGCCCAGTTGGCACCGCCCCTTGACACCGGCTGACTCGCATTTACTGATTACTTCTGTGGGTACTTAAACGCGCTCTTTTGAACTGCGCTTGGCCAGATCGTTGTTGAAAACTTGTTTATGCCTGGTTATACTTGTTTTGCTTGTGTGGACTTTGTTGCACTTCGGTGTAACATTCTGAGAGATTCCTCCAAGTTCTGTTTAATTCTGGAAATGCCTAGTTTGTAGTTTTCCCTTCGTTTGACCCCTTTTGTTTTTTGGTCTGGTCCGTTAGTGTTTTGGACAACTTTTCTTTCTCAATTAAAGTGTGAGGACGTCTACGCAAATGAGTTCCTACTTCTGGCTTCCCGTTCCGTTTCGTGACATAACCCTGTTTCAAACCGTAACCCTATCTAGTTAAAAACTGTAATATTGAGCTCGTACGATAATGCTTAACCCTAAACTTACAAATAATTATAGCTTTGAGCTGAGCTCCAAACCCATTTCAGAACCCTAAAATTCAGTTTAATACCTTAATAAAGTGCTATTTTGGAACCATAGAATAAGTTTAAAACCTTTGTTTAAAGCTGAAACCCTAGCTCCTAACCCTAGCCCATCGCCTAACCTAAGAAACATGGAAACAATCTCAAGCAATTACACATGCCTCACATAAAATCCAAGCACTTTTCAAACCTTGAAACCACAACTTTAAAATTAAGCATTTTTAAGGATTTCAGGCACCTGTGCGAACCCTGTTTTTCTTGGAACACAACCCCCGTGAAAAAAGAGGGATTACTGTACTAGTGCAAAATGACAGGAGATTAATTTGAAATTATTATACCTCCCACATAATTTATTTGGGGGATGCCATTGAAAACCTTTTCCGCACATCTGACAGAGAGAGGGGACATTTGATTAATAACTGAAAGGGTCTGACACCCCAAAAAGCTCATCGTGAAAAGGAACCTTTTTTATAGTTAGTGCTGGTAAAGGTTTAGACGAGACACGACAGGGCGGCACGGTAGATGGGTGATTAGCGCGCAGCCCCACGGTGCAGAGGTTCAAGTCCAGCTACTGCAGCCTCCCCGTGTGGAGTTTGCATGTTCTCCCCGTGCCCGGGCACTCCGGTTTCAGGTGAATTGGCCAGTCAAAATTGTTCCTAGGTTTGAATGAGCGAGTGAATTGTCTGTCCCTGTGTGCCCTGCGATTGGCTGGCAACCGGTTCAGGGTATCCCCTGCTCACTGCCCGAAGATAGCTGGGATGGGCTCCAGCCCCCCCGCGACCCTAATGAGGATAAGCGGTACGGCTAATGAGATGAGATGAGATGAGAACCACAGAAAACTTTTTCTGTTCACTCTTAATTTACCAGTTTTGAACCAGGAAGTCCACCAGGTGGAGCGAGGTCTGGTCAGCCGTCCTGACAGAGTAGTGCAGCGCCGTCTCTCCAGCTTCCTGCAAGGGGAGACAAACATGGCAGTAGTCAGTCCGTTGGTTTGCTCGCATTACACAAGTGGCAGCCTTTCCAGCAGCTCCGTGTTATTTCGCACTTTTTGTGATTTAAGTGTCTGCTTCTATCTTCGGTGTTTTTCGTCCCGTTTGACAACTACACTATGGATTACTTTCTATCCTATCGTTGTGGGTTTTAGCGCACAAAAATGCGTTTATTCGAGGAATCAACTCCTTGCCCTGAAGAATTCTCGTGCCGGCGTGATGAGGGGGCCCTATCGTGGATGGAGAGCCGGAGCTAGCTAAGCAGCTAGCAGCGTTATAAGACTTCGGTACCGTCCGTAATCATGGTAAATGTGAACTCTCTACCAAATAAGATGGATGAACTAGCTGTGCTGGTGAGAAAAATCAAAGCGCACATGGAGTGCAGTTTGCTGTGTTTTACGGAAACGTGGCTCACGTCTAGCATCCCGGAGGCTAACGTGGAGCTACCCGGCAGTGTTAGACAGAAACACGAAAGCCTGCAGAAAGCGGAGAGGAAGTGGACTCGCTAACACGAGGTGGTGTATCCCTGGGCACAAAGATTTCCATCTGCCGCAGGGACGTCAAACTTTTGGCCTAGCGTGTGACGTCATCCACTCCGCTGTTGCTAAACTACAAGACAGAACCCCGAGGGCATCCTGTTAATCTGTTAATAAACAACAAAGGTGATTGCTGGAAGTGTGAATTTCCCTACGGGGATAAATAAAGTATCAATCTATCTATCTATCTATCTGAGCTGTGCATCATCCAATAATCTTAAAACTAAACACAGGAGGTTAATGGCGCGTAGTATACATACCGGGCCAGACTCGGGTAGAGGTTCCATTAGCTCCACGCCTTCGGCATACACCTGCACCAGGGCCAGCAGATCGCGGGCACGTACGGCTTCGCACAACTCTACCATCTTGGCCGCCGCAGATGAGCACGTCTTGCGGGCGTACTTGTGGTCCACGTACTTGGCGTTGATAAACTCCTTCCTCACCGTCCTGCAGGGACAAAAACAATGGCGTCAAGGAGCATGGAATTGGGTTTTTGCAGGCGAGCGTACTCACATATCGCTGGTGGGGCCTGGCTTGGGAGAAGGGGACGGCAGGTTGCCCTCCATGATCTCATTGAAGCTACTGTTGCCCACGTTCTTGGCCAGCTGGAAAAGAAATCTAAGTTTAAGCACTGACGTTATGGAGTTTGGACCTTCTGCAATTGTTTTTATTATAAAGAGTATTGGTATTAATGTGTGTGTGTGTGTGTGTGTGTGTATAAGTGAGCTTGTCGTGTTACGATTTGGTGTCACGGTTGCCATGGCGCCCATTTGGCCCCGCCTTTGTCAGTCCTTCAACGACCCTCCGCCCCGCAATACGTGGGTTTTGACTCGTTCCTGTTGGTATTTCCTGTCCGGTATTGTTCCCGTTTATTTTGTCCTGTTTAATATCGGTTTCCAGTTTTGTTCCCGTCTAGTTGGTCCTGTTTATTTTCGATATCCTGTTTTGATATCAATCCCGTCTGTCCCGTCCTGTACGGTATCGACCCCATCTGTCCGATATCTGCTCAGGCCATTGATTTCGATCTCATCGGCCGCTGGTTTCCTATCATTCCACGCCATACTGCTGCCTAACGTGCATGACTCCCCATTTCCCGTAAAATAAAAGGCTTGGCGAATTGACATCTGAGCCATTTAGTGTTACTTGTGGAGTTCCGCAGGGTTCAGTGCTTGGCCCCCTTCTCTTCAGCATTTTATATGCTTCCACTAGGTGATATTATTCGCAAGTATAATATCAGTTTCCATTGCTACGCAGATGACACTCAACTCTATCTCCCGATGGAGGAATCTGCCACACTAAACTGTGGAAATTTGGAGGCCTGCCTCACTGAGATAAAAGAGTCGATGTCACTCAATTTCCTGCGTCTTAACTCTGAAAAGACTGAAATGTTAGTTATTCCGAGAGCGCCGGTCTCCTGGTGATCCCAAGAGCCAAGAAGTGTTCCGCTGGTTCGAGAGCGTTCTCCATCCGGGCACCGGTGTTGTGGAATGCTCTTCCCCCTGAGATCCGATCTGCAACCTCAGTGGAAATGTTTAAATCTAAGCTTAAAACTCACTTCTACTCTTTAGCATACGAATAACCTAAACTTCTTATATGTAATAACTTGTGAAGCCCTTAGAGACTATTTGTGATTAAGGGCTATACAAATAAAAATGACTTGACTTGACTTGACTTGTGTGAGAAACATCACGCATTTCGGTCCTGATCCTGTTCCGGTTCCTGACATATGGCCGTGTTTCCTAACCTTGTCTGAGCCACGACACACTCACCAAAAAGCAAAATAGAAAATTTCCAACATTTTAAGAAAATAGTTCCTTTTACAAAAAAGTGACATACCTTTCAACTTATCTGTCAACAATTTTTATACAGGAAAAAAAAGGAAAAATGACCGATCTTGTCCTGCTTCATTTCGACTCTGATCCGGATAGTAATAACATTGTTGCTGAATTCTACATTGTCTGTCTTGCTGTGAGTAAATATTTGCCGCGTTATGTTTCTAAGGTTTGTAATTGCTTAATAAAGAGGATTTGCAATGAGAGGAGGTTGACAGAGAGAAACTGTTGATGGTACATAAGCACTTACTGTACACTTAAAATTAAAGTTACTGTAACTTTAAACGAACAAACACCCAAAACATCTTCACAGCATCATTTATATATTTTTTGCCTGTATTAGTTTTCAATCTGAACGAGCTGACGATGAGCAGTCACGAGCAGTGAACAGTCTCAAGCTGTCTCTAGTGGTAGCCACTGGGACTGCTCATAAATTGTATTTTTTGCAAATAAAACTCTTAAACCGAAATTCTTATCTTTAGAGGTGCTCGTCTAAAGAGGTACCCCAGTATTTCTACTAAGAAGGCCTCCTTTTCGTTGCTTTTACCCCGCCTCCAACTATCACGTGTCACGATTGATTATAACAATAACAACTCATTGTATTTATGGGTGCCCTCCTTGTATGCGATTTGTTAGGCTATCTACTAAAGTGTTGTCGTTATATTGTTCCACGTTATCAATTAATAATTCAAAAAGTCATATTGTTTAACAAAACCCTTCAGTCACCTGACTCCTTTGCAGGGTTGGGTAGGATTACTTTAACTGGATTACTTTCAATTACTTTTGGATGACTCCAATACCAAATATGCTAAAAAAAGACAAAAGAAACTAAATATGAATAGAATGACTACATTTTGTGCAGGCTTGGGAAGTAACGGAATACATGGAACGGCAAAAATGATGTTGGCAAGCTGTTTGGATTTATTTTCATTTTGTTTCTGTCGCATTTTATGTTAGTTTTGCCGGAGATCAAAGAGATCAAAGCCAGGAGAGAAAGCTTACCACGTGTTGTGAGTCATCATTTTATTCATATTTAGTTTATTTTGTCTTTTATTAGCATATTTGGTATTGGAGTAATCCAAAAGTAATTGAAAGTAATCCAGTTAAAGTAACCCTACCCAACCCTGCTCCTTTGACACTTGAAAAAGCCATTTAACGATCCGTAGGGTATGCACATACTGTATCTCATCAGTGCCATGAAGGCGGGTACAAGCATGCGCGTCAACTACAATTAAAAACTATTAGAATTGAACCCTTAGTTGCTCTACTGAAACTAGGGAAGATCACGCTTTGGTTGACTTGGTTGTTGCTGAAATTATATATAATTAATACTATATTTGTAGGTATTTACACATTTATTTCTATATATAAAGTAATCCCTCGGTTATCGTGGTTAATTTTGTTTTTTAATTATTTAATTTTATTTTTTTATTTTTTTTAGACCCGGTTAATGGGGACCAAAACCACGCGCGAAAAGTGAAAATCTGCGAAGAAGCGACGCCCCTTCAAAAATGCTTAAAAAAATAAATACAAATATATATATATATATATATATATTTTATTAGTATTTTTTAGACCCGGTTAATGGGGACCAAAACCATCCGTGAAAAGTGAAAATCTGCGAAGAAGCGACGCCCCTTCAAAAATGCTTAAAAAAATAAATACAAAAAAAAATATATATATATATATATATTTTATTAGTATTTTTTAGACCCGGTTAATGGGGACCAAAACCATCCGTGAAAAGTGAAAATCTGCGAAGTAGCGACGCCCCTTCAAAAATGCTTAAAAAAATGTTATATATATATATATATATATATATATATATATATATATACATCTCATCTCATTAGCCGTACCGCTTATCCTCATTAGGGTCGCGGGGGGGCTGGAGCCCATCCCAGCCATCTCCGGGCAGTGGGCAGGGGACACCCTGAACTGGTTGCCAGCCAATCGCAGGGCACACAGGGACAGACAACTCATTCGCTCATTCACACCTAGGGACAATTTAGACCGGCCAATTCACCTGAAATGCATGTTTTTGGAACGTGGGAGGAAACCGGAGTGCCCGGAGGAAACCCACGCAAGCACGGGGAGAAACTACAAACTTCGCACAGGAAGTCTGGAGCTGGATTTGAACCCACGACAGGTTCCCATGACATGAACTGTGCCGCACAAGCGCTAACCACTGCGCCGCCGTGCTGCCCATATATACATATATATATATATATATATATATATATATATAATTTTATCAGTATTTTTTAGACCCGGTTAATGGGGACCAAAACCATCCGTGAAAAGTGAAAATCTGCGAAGTAGCGACGCCCCTTCAAAAATGCTTAAAAAAAAAAAAATATATATATATATATATATAATTTTATTTTATTTTATTTTTTTTTTCAGACCCACGATGCTCTGAACCCACGAACATGGAACCGCAAAGTAGCGAGGTCCCACTGTACTACACAGGGGGACCCTCATCGCTGTTGCCTTAAACCTGGGATATGATTACTTAAAGTCTATATCTTGGAGTGAAAAGGTTAACATTTTCCTCCAAGATCTCCACCAGTTAAACTCACAGATTACAAACAAATTTGATGTGGCCTGCAAACCCAAATAAAGTGTATGCATGTAACATTTGTAGCTAAAACATTACCACTGAAATTTTTCTTGACTTAAAGACAAAAAAGAAACATTAGAAACCACATCCAGCAGCTTGACATACCAAAAGTTCTGAAGTCCCCAGTTTGTCCAGCTCCATGGATTGGATGCGGGAGATGTGCACGCCCATCTCTCTGTGGATGCCCGAACACTCGATGCAGGTCAGGATGCCAAGGTTGGTGGACAGCCATTTGGGATCTGCGAGCCAGACACGTCACTTGAAACATGATGTCAATCCATGGATAAAACACGGAGCTCATGGGAAGACTGACAGATCCAAGAAGAAATCGAAATTGGAGTTTTGTAAAAATGAACTGTAAGTGAGTAGATGGATGAAACTTGCTTATTACAGGAGCTGGGTAATCTAACTCATTATTTTGTACAACCGTTACAATGCCGGTATAGTTGCTGATGGTCAAAAGTGGTTCGTTACTTTGAATAAATCGGTTTTCCGCTCTCTTCCCAGTTTGTTGCGTCACAACTTTTGGGATCATGTCACCATTTAAAACAGCTACGGTGGGACCTCGGTTATCGCGGTTAATGGGGACCAAAACCACCCGCGAAAAGTGAAAATCCGCGAAGTAGCGGCGCACCTTAAAAAAAAAAAAAATTAACTCACCTCTTACAATAAGTTCTTTTAAGCGTAGTTGATAAAAAGACCTGTGCAGTACGATGAAGTAATAACGATGAATGACTGCACAGGGGCAGGAAGAGCTTTACCGCTCCTCGGCTGACGCCGCAGACGATGCAGGAGAAGCTGCAGGAGGCGGCGTAATGGATATTGTCGGGCTACACTAATGTAGCTATTTCCTGCTTTCAATTTGTCCAATAAACTCACTTTTTCGGTAATTGTTAGCATCTTTCGCTTTTTCTTCGGTTCACAAGCTGCACCAAGGGATGAAGAGCGTTTAGGAGCCATCACGAGGACTTCACAAAACTTTAAAAGACAAAGGCTACAGTAATGGCGAGAAGCGTACTGTATTGTGCTGTACAGTATACGGATGAGATATGCGCGGCATACTGTAGTGAATGGGCCAATGGGGAGTCGAGTATTCAGCGAGTGCTGGCCAATGAGCTTGCGTTTATGGCCGTGACGCTTAGCGTATACGTGCATTTCTTTGTGTTTTAAAATTTGGTAAAATGATGCAATTACTAATTCTAATTGAACATTTTGATTTCAAATTTTGTGAAATAATGTAATTTCTAATTTGAATGTAACATTTTTCATTATTATTATTATTTAACTATTACAGGCCGCGAAGCTCTGAACCCGCGAACGTCGAAGCGCGAAGTAGCGAGGTCCCACTGTACTATCATATAGTAGGATAGCGATTACGAATATAGTATTTACTAATTTGCCGAAAGCAGAGGTGGGTAGAGTAGCCAAAACATTTACTCAAGTAAAAATACAGTTACTTTACATTAATATTACTCAAGTAGAAGTAAAAGCAGTCATCCAAATACAGTGGCTTGCGAAACTATATGCCCCCCCTGAAATTTGTGACCTTTTGCCACATTTCAGACTTCAAACATCAAGATATAAAACTAATTTCTTGTGAAGCATCAACAATAAGAGGGACATAATGATGAAATGGAACACACTTTATTGGATATTTTAAACTTTTTTACCAAAAAACGAAAAATTATTCAGCCCTTATACTTTCAGTGCAACAAACTCTGTCCAGAAGTTCAGTGAGGATCTCTGAATGATTCAATGTTGATCTAAATGACTAACGATGATAAATGGAATCCACCTGTGTGTAATCAAGTTGAATAAATGCACCTGCACTGTGATAATATAAGAGGTCTGTTTAAAGCGCAGAGAGCATCATGAAGAACAAGGAACACACTAGGCAAGTCACAGATACTGTTGTAGAGAAGTTTAAAGCTGGATTTGGATACAAAAAGATTTCCCAAGCTTTAAACATCCCAATGAGCACTGTGCAAGCAATAATATTGAAACGGGAGGAGTATCAGACCACTGCAAATCTACCAAGATCGGGCCGTCCCCCTAAACTTTCAGCTCATACAAGGAGAAAACTGATCAGAGATGCAGCCAAGAGGCCCATGATCACTCTGGATGAACTGCAGAGGTCTACAGCTGAGGTGGGAGAATCTGTCCATAGGACAACAATCGGTCGTATACTGCACAAATCTTTTATGAAAGAGTGGCAAGAGGGAAGCCATTTCTTAAAGATATCCATAAAACTTGTCATTTAAATTTTGCCACAAGGCAGCTGGGAGACACACCAAACATGTGGAAGAAGCTGCTCTGGTCAGATGAGACCAAAATCAAACTTTTTGGCAACAATGCAAGTCGTTATGTACGGCATAAAAGCAGCACAGCTCATCGCCCTCAACACACCATCCCCACAGTCAAACATGGTGGTGGCAGCATCATGCTTTGGGCCTGCTTTTCTTCAGCGGGGACAGGGAATGGTTAAAATTGATGGGAAGATGGATGGAGCCAAATACAGGACCATTCTGGAAGAAAACCTGATGGAGTCCGCAAAAGACCTGAGACCTGAGACCTGGACGGAGATTTGGCTTCCAACAAGACAATGATCCAAAACATAAAGCAAAAGCTACAATTGAATGGTTCACCAAAAATCATATCAAGGTGTTAGAATGGCTGAGTCAAAGTCTAGACCTCAATCCATTTGAGAATCTGTGGAAAGAACTGAAAACTGCTGTTCACAAACGCCTTCCATCCTACCTCACTGAGCTCGAGCTGTTTTGCAAGGAGGAATGGGCAAAAATATCAGTTTGTCGATGTTCAAAACTGATAGAGACATACCCCAAGCGATTTGCAGCTGTCATCGCAGCAAAAGGTGGCGCTACAAAGTATTAACTCAATGAGGATAAATAATTTTGCACACCCACTTTTTCGTTTTTTATTACCGTATTTTCCGCACTATAAGGCGCACCGGGTTATAGGGCGCACCCCGAAAAAATAGTTTTTGGTCCTATATTTGACATACATAAGACCCACCGGATTAAAAGGCGCTACAATGGGAACGTCGACAAAACAGTCAGATAGTTGAGTCAAACTTATTACCCCCTTAACATTCCCGAAAGCTTGCAAAGAAGCAAATACGTGTCGTAGACACGTGCGGATGCGGTGTCCGTACGATGTCACTCAAATGCATTGTTCCAAATATCATTCGGAAGGTTAAAGTCTTTGGATTCAAGAAATGCCAACCATTCTTTAGTTTCTATTTTCTTTTTCGCTCGCAACTTTACTGTGCATATGACAATAAACACTTGGAATTAAGTTAGATTTAAAAATAGACACTCCATTCCATCCATTATCTGCACCGCTTATCACAGAAACATCGAGTTCAGTCTGAAACAAGATACAGGGAAAATATATAGCCGGAGGAGCTCACCGAAGTCGTTGAGTTCAATAATAATGTGCAACCATGGTCCTCTTATATCCGTATGTATAGTAAATCCAGGAGAGTAAAATATTTATAAATACAATACAGAATAGTAAAATACTGTCTCTATGCCGTCAACCCAACATGCTATTCACATTCATCTTTTTCGGCCAATTGCAGGCTTTGTTTTGCCCCTTTACCCTATGCCAGCCTGTAAATGATAAAAAGGATCCGCCCCCTTTACCTCTGAATAACTTTAGCCAATAGTGATCGATTCAACTGATGATTGACACATCTTTTTCGGCCAATTGTAAGCTTTGTTTTGCCCCTTTAGCCTATGCGAGCCTGTAAATGATAAAAAGGATCCGCCCCCTTTACCTCTGAATAACTTTAGCCAATAGTGATCGATTCAAATGATGATTGACACATTGGTTAGCCAATGAAACGCTGGTATATAAATCCCAGCATACACCGCGGACTACTTTGCCTTCGAGGGAAAATCGAGTCGGCGGCTACTTGCCTTAGTTGCAAGACTTTGCGACTTAATATTGATCCATAAATAAGGCGCACTGTATTATAAGGCGCATGGTCAGCTTTTGAAAGAAATAAAGGCTTTTAGGTGCGCCTTATAGTGCGGAAAATACGGTAGTTAAAAAGGTTTAAAATATCCATGATCCTGTCCCACCTATTGTTGATGCTTCACAAGAAATTACAGTTTTATACCTTTATGTTTGAAGTCTGAAATGTGACAAAAGGTCACAAATTTCAAGGGGCCCGAATAGTTTCGCAAGCCACTGTATGGGAATCCAGACATATTAGATGCGATGACCGCTTCAATAGCTGGGAAGATTACAATCCTGGTGAAAACAAGGCGAATTATCATGCGGACAGGGTTGTGTGAGGGACTTATGTAACAATGTGATGCAACAGTAGGAGGTGGGTTAAGCCTACAAATGCTGTTTGGAGTGGGCGTGTGGGGAGAATGGGCACACCTGAGGCGCCGCAGTCGCAGCAAATTTCATTCCCCGGCATGCGCAGCACGTCCTCGATGATAGCTTTTGTCAAGTCCTCCAGGCCGTCTTCGCCGCCGCCTCCGCTCTGCTCGCCACGGAAGGCCATGTTCAGGGCCTCCTCCTTGCTGTTGGTCAGCACTGAGATCCATCTACAAACGGAATGAAAAGAAGAAGAAAAATCCAAATGAGTGTCGATTCCGGACTCCATGCAAATCCAAGGAGTAAACTCAATTCGAACGTTAGCGTTGCCATGCCCAGGGTTGGGTAGGGTTACTTTAACTTGATTACTTTCAATTACTTTTGGATTACTCCAATGCCAAATATGCCAATAAAAAACAAAAGAAATTACCGTAGATTACGGACTATAGAGCGCACCTGATTATAAGCCGCACCCACCACTTTTTAAGTGATTTTCCACTTTTGTACTTACACAAGCCGCACCTGTGTATAAGCCGCGTGCGCCCGCATTAAAACTTGTGACACGATCACAAGTTTAACCCAGACCAGGCTGTAAGTTCCACGATTGTGATTTTGTAGAGATTTATTAGTCTATAATCTTTATCAATTATTCCATCTCATCTCATCAGCTGTACCGCTTATCCTCATTAGGGTCGCGGGGGGGCTGGAGCCCATCCCAGCCATCTCCGGGCAGTGGGCAGGGGACACCCTGAACTCGTTGCCAGCCAATTGCAGGGCACACGGGGACAGACAACTCACTTGCTCATTCACACCTAGGGACAATTTGGACCGGCCAATTCACCTGAAATGCATGTTTTGCAATTATCCATTTTCTGTCAAATCATAATACACTACAAAGCCAATAGGCCGAGACACTTGATCCCAGTCAAGAGGCTGAGTCAAGGTTCTAGCCTCCTAGCCTCCTACCGACACAATCCAAAAGTCAATAGTACACAATCCTAGAACCACAGTCGGCATCCTGAATGGAAAATGATACCCGTAATTAACGTATGGTGCAGACTTGTAAAGTCCGGGTCCCGTTGAAAGTAATCCAAGGAAACAAAATGTTTATTTCCAAAGTTAAGGGTAAGAAAAATATATATCCACTATTGTCTGCTGCGACAACAGACAGATCTACCGGTAACTCAGCTTTACCCCACTTCCCATCAGCCCGCGTTTGCTCCGCCCCTTCTTTTTGATTCGCCCGTAGAACACATAACCGAATAAATCTCTAAAATAAATACATTACAAAAATATACAGTTGCAAATACATATTATACATGGTTATACATATTTACGAAGAAAGACGGTGCACCGAGAGAGTTTTCAAAGCTTTAATAATAATAATATAACTTTCATCCCAAACCGTGCCTTTGAAAGGTACCAACATGCTAGTAGGATCACGCTCGCAATGCATCAAACGTGCCTGTCAAAAAAAAAGCATCCCTTAATTGTGAAATTCACGGTAGATTGTCCTCAACTTCCTCCTCATAACTATCGCCATCAAGGGCGTCTTCCTCATTATCGGAACGTACCTTTACTTAACAGGCAATGTATGCATAAACTTAGAGGTTGCAGTCTTTCATGGCGCACATATTCTACTGGTCCTAATCTTACCTTTTATACTCCAGCGCCGCTGGTGGCCGTTAGAAAAATTACATAAATTGGCCGCTTCACTGAATAAGCCGCAGGGCTGAACATTTGGGAAAAAAGTAGCGGCTTATAGTCCGGAATTTACGGTAATAAATTTTGTGCAGTCTTGGGGAGTAACGGAATACATGGAACGGCAAAAATGATGTTGGCAAGCTGTTTGGATTTATTATCATTTTGTTCCTGTGGCATTTTATGTTTGTTTTGCCGGCGATCAAAGAGATCAAAGCCAGGAGAGAAAGCTTACCACATGTTGTGAGTCATCATTTTATTCATATTTAGTTTCTTTTGTCTTTTATTAGCATATTTGGTATTGGAGTAATCCAAAATAATTGAAAGTAATCAAGTTAAAGTAACCCTACCCAACCCTGGCCATGCCCCAGCAACCCTAAAGCTGTTTTCAGCTCTACTGCGAGTTGTTTACGTCACTTGTTTTCAGATCATGTGACCGTTCAAGATGGAGACTACCGAAATGTTTAGGAAAACAAGCACATATTCTTACCCGTGCGCCGAAAGAAAACGCTAACAAGGGCTGCGTGGTGTCAAATGTGAGCCCTATATTTATAGCAACAGAACTGTGGAGTATAGTGCCAGATTGCAACACAGATGTCTCTTTCTGTGTTGTTGGTGATTGCCGCGGTAAAAGACCATTTTGTTTTCGCTTGTAATCGTTTTCTTTGAAATTTCAGGGACGTCGATGATATGGAAAGAGGAGTGTAGCGTTTTTGATAGCCGACCTCCATTGCTGTTCTATTTGGATGTATGAATTGGGGAATTGATTTGTGGGTGTAAAAGTTGAAATCTAAATATCGTGTTTACATTGTAAATAATAATAATAAGTACATTCATAGTGGAAAAGAGTAATTTGCTGTTTTCTTCGGTGCCGTCATGAAACATTAAAAAAACAAATACACCGCACCCTATTTATAGTATATATATACAGACGCTGCCTTACTTATGAACTTACGGACTATCGTTCGTAAGTTAAATTTGTTTGTAAGTTGCTTCAATGCTATAGTTTGTATGTATAGTAAGTTTAAGGTTTATATGAGTAACCTGTATTATTTTGTACTAAAAAATAAACATTTTCATAATAATATGCTCTATAAAGATAAATAAAGTCAAGTTTAAATTACTTTTGGAAGATGAGCTTCAAGAGTTAGACGACTTCCTCCTTCGTGGTAAAAAGAGACTGGAAAAAAAGCGATCCAACCGTTTTCTCAACCGCATCAAGCTTCCTTATTCCACTTTCATTTCGAAAGAAACGGCTCGCCTCTTCTTTATATTTTTACTTTTTTGCACGAGATATTAAATAATGAAAATGTCAAAGTTCTTAACGCGCTGGAGATACAGTATAGAATGTTTACACACAAACTAGGAAGAGCAAGCGGATTTCTTCTTTAAAGTGGATGCGGGGTGACCTCTCACAGCGCCACACTGTGGCGGAAAGAAGCACTACAGTAATGTCCTATACTCTGAAAAAGGTGCACGCAATAAAAAATCTAACTTACAGCAATATCCGGATATTTTTCGACATCCCGAAAAAGAAACATTCCTATCTACCGAATGGTCGTAGGTAGGGGAGCGTCTGTAGTTTAAAATGCGGGAAAAAGTAGTGGCTTGTAGTTCGGAATTAGCAGTATTTTATTTAAAGTCCATCAGAACTGCCAACAATCAAATTGCAGAATGGATAAAAGACGATTTTCAGATTAGTATTCCCCCCCTAATAGAATTTGAGGGATTTAAGAGATTTTAAGATTGAAAATGATTCTTAGACAATATTAACACTTAAAAACATAACAAAACAAAAAAAGTAGTGCTCAATAAAAACTCTTTGACTCATTTGGTATTAATGTTTGATATTTGTAACAACGTATTTGTAACAAACAACATTGTCAATACAAAAATCAACACTACTTGATTTTCATTATTGAATTTTCATTAAAAATGCGTATTTTATTATAAACTAGCACAAATATCTATAGAAGATTCTTAATATTCGATAGCTCGAATGCGTTTTTTTTTATGGCACATCTTTTTAATTTATTTCAGAGGCGGTAAAGCAGAGGTGTCAAACAGGCGACCTGCGGGCCAGATCAGGCCCGCTAATGGATTGAATCCGGCCTGCGAGACAATACTCAGAGAAGCGCAAGAGAAAAACAAGCTGCAGGTTGAAATATGTCCACTTGATGTTGCCATGGCCAGGTGCTTCTCCCAAAGACACTGTATTTATTTATTTCTCTCTCTCTCTCTCTCTCTCTCTCCCCCCCACCCCTTTTCTCCCACTCTGTCTCTGTCACTCTCTGTGTCTCTTTTTTTCTCTTTCTTTGTTGCTCTTTGTCTCTTTCTCTCTGTGTCTTTTAACTTCTTTTGCTTTAACTTCCTTCTTTCCTTTTCTCTCTTTTTCTGTTTTCTCTTTCTCTCTTCATACCCTTGGCACTTTCTTTTCTCTAGTCTCTCCTTCTGTCTTTCTATTTCTCTTTGGATTTCTTTCTTCCTCTCCCTTTCTTTTCCCCCTCTCTCACGACTTTTTATCTTTTGTTTCTCACGCTCTCTCCCTTTCTCTCTTTTTCTTTCTTTGCCCCGCCCTCTCTCCTTTTCCCTCCCTCTTTCTTTTATTTTTTTTATCTCTCTTTTTCTTTTTCTTTAATCTACTCGTCCGGCCCCCGACAAAATGTTTGTTCTATCGTGTGGCCCCCGGGTTAAAATGAGTTTGACACCCCTGCGGTAAAGTATAGTAAATGGTAAAAATGGTATAGTAAAGTATAGTACTCACATGACAAACTCTTGCTCGTCCTCAGCTTGGAAATGATAGGTGCGATTATCTGGAGCGAAAACCGCAAACAGCAAATCAGAGAAGCTTTTACGTTCATTGCATTCAAAACTTGCTGACACGTGCGCCTACGTACGGGAAATAAGATCGAAACACTTCCTGTCCTCGGCGCTGGGCTTGACTTGGCAGGTGAGGAGGTTGAGCTTCACCGGTTGTCTATTGGACTGTAAGATAAAATACTTTGTTTGTTACTTTGTTCTTTGCATTCCCGTTTCCGGTTTGGTTTTTGTTTCTTGTTTGGGTAGTGTGAGGTTTGATTTTGTTTGGCGATGCAATTTGTTTTTCAACTCCTTGTTTGTTTGTTACTTTGTTCCTGGTTTTGACATTAAATCCTTATTTCGAGCATGCTTGCCTCACTTGGGTCCAACCCGAGAAATTGTGTATAAATGAATGAATAAATGAAAACTTTATTCAGACATTAAAATGAAAACAGAACAAAAACAATAACTCAACAAAATAATATTCCATAATATGTTTGAAAAAAGGTAGTCAGAAGCAGATGCTAATATTCCTTACCTCTTCATCTTCCCTATTAAACACACCAAATATATAACAACAATTGTAATAATATTAATAATAACAGTTATGATATAACAACAGCAACAATAACACAAAGTTAATCATAGTTCTAGACCACAGGTGTTAAACAGGCGGCCCGCGGCCCAGATCAGGCCCGCTAAGGGATTGAATCCGGCCTGCGAGACAACACTCAGAGAAGCGCAAGAGAAAAACAAGCTGCAGGTTGAAATAGGTCAACTTGATGTTGTCAAGGCCAGGTTCTTCTCACAAAGACACTGTACTAGTATTTCTTTCTCTCTCTCTCTCTCTCTCTCTCTCTCTCCCTCCCACCCCTTTTCTCCCACTCTCTCCCTCCCACCCCTCTTTCACTCTGTGTCTTTCTTTTTCTCTTCCTTTGTTGCCCTTTGTTTCTTTCTCTCTCTATCTTTTTAACTTCTTTTGCTCTAACTTCCTTTTTTCCTTCTCTCTCTTTTCTCTTTCTCTCTTCCTACCCTCCGCGCTTTCTTTTCTCTTTTCTCTCCCTCTCTTTCTATTTCTTTTTGGATTTCTTTCTTCCTCTCCCTTTCTTTTCCCCCTCTCTCACGACTTTTTATCTCTTTTGTTTCTCACGCTCTCTCCCCCTCTCTTCCCTCCGTCTTTCTCTTATTTCTTTATCTCTCTTTTTCTTTCCCTTCAATCTACTAGTCTGGCCCCCGACAAAATGTTTGTTCTATCATGTGGCCCCCGAGTTAAAATGAGTTTGACACCCCTGTTCTAGACGCACTATTCCCAATCTCTCGTACCACTCATACTCTTCATCTCTGTATTCCGCCAGGAATGTTTTTTTTGTATTTAAATTTGAACACATGAATAGTTGGACATTGTTTGATCTTGTCTTGTAAATTGTTCCAAAGTTTGACTCCACACACAGACACACACATACTTTTCCTGGTGGTTCTCACCTTTGGCCCCTTACCTCACCTTAAGTTATAATTTGCTTCTTTCTGAATGAATAATTTATGGATAAATACTGCAGTTCCAATCTTATCCACCGTATTTTGTGATATACGAGACGCAATCTCAAAATTCTGGCTAAATTAGGGTTTTTAGGCGCCTTATAGTCCGGAAAATAGGGCATTTCATCGCCTTGAATGCAACCTCGACCATTTGCTCCACCTGGCTGCTCATGGCCGTCCACATTTTCAAGTTCCTTCTTCAAGACAAGCGAGCCATCCCCTAACTCACCCTCTGCGGCACAAACGCACATACACGGATGAGTCATCCTGCAACAGCACGCAGGAGGAGGGGGGTTGCAGTTGCCACGGTGACCAATCTGTGTCAAATCGAGCAGATTGCACACTCGCATATGCGGAGGGGAAGGGAAGGGGGAGTTTGGGTGAGATCATGTGTGTGCATGGGCACGCATAGGAGAGGCCGTTTGAGTAGTAAATCGGACTTGCTCTCACAAGTCAACATTGTACTCTCACACATGCGCAACTATACTCTCATATAGCATACCTGTCAAGCTCCAGGACGTGTCGTATTTTCCCTTACAAAATAATCTTACCCTATATATTTTTTTTCCAACGTGTTTATTTATGTAGTTTAACATGTTATATTGTACATGCGTTTCGTTATATCCTATATATTGTTAATTAACATTTTGTTGTGAGATACTGAGTTGCTCGACATGAATGAGGTTTATTATCCAAAAAGTTCAAAAATGAAGTCGCTTGGACGTTCACTGTAGAAGGAAAAAATACATGCAAATATAATTAAGTCGAATAATACATTTTCTTATTCAAATTATGAATTCATTTTCTGCATTCAATTATTGTTGGTAATATACTGATTAAAGGGATGAACACAAACCTGTCTTTTTTCATTTTCTCCTTTTATACTTCCTTTTTTTCTTAACTTCTTTATACAACATCATAATTCGTAAAATAATGCATCAAAGCAAGTGAGCCGTTTGAGAGCCGGCTCTCTTTAATGAGTTGAGCTGAAAAAGCCGCTTCTCTAAAAAGAGACGGACTTCCTTTCACTACATCAAACCGCTCGCTTCGTTCGCAACGAAAAAAAAACGATACAGAGATACAGGCTTCCGCGGCGAACTCGTTTGACTTGATTGATTTGCCGTTTCGTGATAGTCGATGTATACCGGATGGTACCAATCATTGACAAATTTGCGTTTTTCCGTACAGATTTTCTTGTACGTCGTACACGTCTTAAAATGCATAATAAATGTACTTTGTACGGCAAAAACGTACAGGTTGACAGGTATGATATAGACACAGTCATACTCATACACAATCACTGCCATACTCTCTCATATGTACTACTATACATTCTCACACAGTCTATAATACTCTCATACAGACAATACATTTACTCTCTCACACATACAACTAAACTCTCTCACACACACACACTACTGTGCTTTCACACACATAGTACTAAACTCCCACACACGAAATACTATAAACTCTCTCACAACACAGTACTATCCTCACACACACAAACACACACGCTACTAAAGCCTCTCACACGCACTATTATACCTTCTCACACATACTACTATTCTTTCTCACGAAACCATTAAAATTGCTATTACTACAGGGTTTTCTCCCACCTCGTATTGTTTTACTTTGGTTACTTGTGGTAGCCATGGCGATGCACACTGATCTGTGTGTGCATATGTCATACAGTCTGGAGTTGCTCAAAGTGTATTCATTTGCGTGAAAGAGTAGAGCAGTAAATGTGATTGGTGTTATGAATGAGAGTTTAGTAATATGGGTGAGAGAGTATAGTAGTGTGAGTATGAGAGTATAGTATTATGTGCAAGAGAGTATTGCAGTGTGCATGTGAGTATAGTGCTATTTGTGAGGAAGTATTGAAGTGTGTGTATGAAGGTAGAGTAGGTTGTGCGAGCGAGTAGTTCCTGAGAGTATAGAATCATGTATGAAAGAGTATAGCAGTGTTAGTAGTATAGTAGTGTGTGCATGAGAGTATACAAATATTTGCGAGAGAGTATAGTAGTGTTCATGTGAGCATAATGCTATTGGAAAGAAAGTATTGTAGTGTGTGTATGTGGGTATAGTAGTCTAAGCGAGAGAGTAGAGTGCCTGAGGGTATAGAATCATGTATGAGAGACTGTAGTAGTGTTTGTAGTATAGTAGTGTGTACGAGAGTATATTAATATGTGCGAGAGAGTATAGTAGTGTGCATGTGAGCATAATGCTATTGGAAACAAAGGATTATAGTGTGTGTATGAGGGTATAGTAGTGTGTGCGAGAGAGTAATTCCTAAGAGTATAGAATCATGTATGAGAGTGTATAGTAGTATAGTAGTGTTAATAGTATAGTAGTGTGTGCATGAGAGTATACTAATATGTGCAAGAGAGAATAGTAGTGTGCATGTGATCATAATGCTATTGGAAAGAAAGGATTGTAGTTCCTGAGAGTATAAAATCATGTATGAGAAAGTATAGTACTGTTTGTAGTATAGTGTTGTGTACGAGAGTATATTAATGTGTGCGAGAGAGTATAGTAGTGTGCATGTGAGCATAGTGCTATTTGTGAGGAAGTATTGTAGAGTGTGTATGAGGGTATAGTAGTCTGTGCGAGAGAGTAGAGAGCCTGAGAGTATAGAATCATGTATGACAGAGTATAATAGTGTTTGTGTATCGGTCTGACTGTGACTGTATGAGTATATAGATGTGAATGTGGGAGAGAATGTGTTATATGTGAGAGCAGCTATGATATACTTCTCAAACGACATCTCATTCACTGATCTGTTCGTATATGTAGTACAGTTCAACGTCAAATCGGAGTTGCCCCCAATGAAGTAGTATGTGTGAGAAAGTTTAGTAGAATGTGTGTGACAGGATAGTAGTCTGAGAGAGTATAGTAATATGAGTGTGAGATTAAAGGGGTGTGTATGAGAATTTAGTCACGTGTGTGAGGGGGTATAGTAGTTTGTATGAGAGTATAGTGGTATGTGTGAGAGTATAGTAGTGTTTGTGCATGGGTATGACTGTGTCTGTATGAGAGCATAGTTGTGCATGTGTGAGAGTATGATGTGTCTGCACACTCACTGTAGCATGGGAGATAGTAAGGATGCCGCCCTTCACGGAGCACTGTCTGCGTTGCCACACCTTTCTCAGCCTGTAGGGGGAGCAAAAGATAAAGAAGGAGCTTAGAGGTTGCTCGGTTGTTAGGGGCGGGGCCGCATTTTCACAAAATGGGGACAGAAATCCCCACAGAACAGCACCACAAATAGAAAAAAGTCGACGCGGTGGAACCTTCAGATTACTGCTGACCATGATCACAAACCAGAAAACGCAGATAGTCTTCTCATCCCAGTGAAATAAATAGAAAGGCTCATTATTTTGCCCCACCCTTTGGTGTCAAACAGGCGGCCCGCGGGCCAGATCAGGCACACCAAGGGATTGAATCGGGCTCGTGAGACAACGCTAAGAGAAGTGGAAGAGAAAAATCCCGTTTTTTTTCCTTCACTTGTTCTCTCTCCCTCCCTTTTTCTAACTCTCTTTCTTTCTGTCTTTATCATTTAGTCTCACTCTCTTTCTTTCTCCCTCTCTTTTTGTCTCTCTCCCTCTCTCTCTTTCTTTCCATCCCTCCCATTCTCACTCTCTCTCTTCCTCTATTTTGTCTCTTTCACTTTCTCTTTCTTGCCTGTTTTTCTGCATGTCTTTTCCCTCTTTGTCGCTTCTTTTTCTCTCTTCCTCTCTCACTTTTGCTTGTTCTCTTTCTGTCTCTTTTTTCAATCTTTGTCCTCCCTGTCTCTCTTTCTAACTCGCTTTCTGTCTCTATCTTTTTCCTCCTATTATAGGAAGAGAGAGAAAGTGAGAGAGTAAGAGAGGGAGAGAGAGAAAATGAGAGAGTAAAAGAGGGAGAGAGTAAAAGAGGAAGAGAAAGAAAATGAGATAGTAAAAGAGGGAGGGAGAGTAAAAGAGGAAGAGAGTAAAATAGGAAGAGAGAGAAAGTGAGAGAGTAAAAGAGGAAGAGAGGGAGAGAGTAAAAGAGGAAGAGAGAGAAAATTAGAGAGTAAAAGAGGGAGAGAGAGAGGGAGTGAAAGAGGAAGAGAGAGATATAGAGGGTGGAAAAAGACTGAAGGGAGAAAGAAAGAGATATAATTGGCAGGTACCCTGTTGGTCTGTATGTGTTGCTCAATTGTTTGCGTTACAGACGCTCTCCTACTTACGAACATTCGACTTACGAAAAACGGTAGATACGAACATTTTTTTCAGGATGTCCCAAAAGATCCGAACATTACTGTAAGTTAGATTTTGTATTGTGTGCACCTTTTTCAGAGTATAGGACAATACTGTAGCGCTTCTTTACGCCACTGTGTGGCGCTGTGAGAGGACACCCCGCATCCACCCTGAAGAAGAAATCTGCTTCCTTTTCCTATTTCATGTGTAAAAATTCTATACTGTATCTCCAGTGCGCTAAGAACTCTGACATTTTTATTGTTTGATATCTCGCGCATCCATTCAATATGGTTGGTGTAAAGTGTAAAGAAGAGGCGAGCAGTTTCTTTTGAAATAAAAGTGGAATTAGAAAGCTTGATGCGGTTGAGAAAATGTTTGTTTTTTTTTCGGCGACTTTTTGCCACGGAGGAGGACCTCTTGAAGCACATCTTCCAAAAGTAAGTTAAACTTAACTTTATTTATCTTTATAGTCAAGTCATGTTTATCTGTGACGGTCTTAATCACAATAATCTCAAAGGGCTTTACAGACCACAGAATGTCACTGCCTAATGTGTAGCTTTGTTTTTCAGTACTATGCTTTATCATACAGCCTGCTTTATAACGTTATAGAGCTCTAGAGCCGCATGCGGCTCTTGGCCAATAAGAATGTGGCTCTTTGCCTCATCATGTTTTCTATATACTGCGGCTCTTGCCTTGTTTCGTGTTTAGTTGTTTTTTTTGTGTATTGAGGGTGGACACTTTCCTTGAAATCAACACAAAAACAATACTTATTGTATTGTAAGGAGAGGAGTGTGTTATGGGCAGGGTTGGGTAGGGTTACTTTAACTGGATTACTTTCAATTACTTTTGGATTACTCCAATACCAAATATGCTAATAAAACACAAAAGAAACTAAATATGAATAAAATTATGACTCACAACATGTGGTAAGCTTTCTCTCCTGGTTTTGATCTCCGGCAAAACTAACATAAAATGCCACAGAAACTATATATATATATATATACTGCAGCCATATCCCCCGAGTGGGAGGTGGCTAGAGTCATTTCTGACTCTTTTTGGGAGATTGATTTAGAGGAGGGGATTCCCAGCCCCCTCGCTCAACCCAACTGAGGTGTTGGGAGTCATTAGGTGACCAAACCCCCCAATTCCAACCCCTAATGCTGAACGCCAAGCAGGGAGGCAACGGGTACCAATGTTTATGTCTTAGGTATGACCCGGCCGAGGCTTGAACCACAAACTCCCAGTCTCGGGGCGGGCGCCATACCCCCAAGGCCACCGAGCTGGTTTTAAGCAAAATAAATAAGCTAAATCGCTCGGTCAATAAATCCAAACAGCTTGCCAACATCATTTTTGCCGTTCAATGTATTCCGTTACTCCCCAAGCCTGCACAAAATTTAGTAATTTTATTCATATTCAGTTTCTTTTGTCTATTATCAGCATATTTGGTATTGGAGTAATCCAAAAGTAATCCAGTTAAAGTAACCCTACCCAACCCTGGTTATGGGAAATAATATGTTTTTAATTGTGTGTGTTAGTATGTGTCTGTTTGTCATGGCAGGTCAGTGCGTGGTGTGGCTCTTTGACTCTCACAGTTAAAAATTTTGGCTCTTTGTGTCAAACTTGTTCGCCACCCCTGTTATAAAGCATATTATTTTACGAAACGTTTATTTTTCAGTTTCAAAACAATACAGGGTACTTATACAAGACTTAAACATACTTTTATAAACCTTAAACATACAAAATATAGACCTCGTTCGTTAGTAGGGCAGCATCTGTATATGTTGCTGTTAATGGGTTTAGAACTGCAAGAACTAATATTCATTATTAGCTTTCCATTGTATTATTTTAAGCTTGATATTTTGTGTTCAGCTGAACTTTAAACAGCTGTAAGTCACTTTTTGGCATAAATACTGTTTGGTTCCTGCCCAACCACACTTTCGCAGAAAATAAAAGTCTTGTGAATGTCCAGAAACATTGAGGCGGCTCCCTACCCGTCACTTTTCTTCAGCAGGTATCCTTTCTTCTCACAGCCAAACTCCTTGTTACCTTGCAGCTGATGCATGCTGTAGCCGCCTTGCTTACTCTGCGAGTCCTGGAGGCGCAGAAACGGCAAAATTAGGCTGCACCGCCCTACAGCCCTCAACGCCTCGCGCTAGCATGCATCAAAACATCCCCCTCGGGAATATCAGGGGAAAAGCTTAGTACTACATTCACAGCAACATCTACAAACGGAACACGTGAAAGCGTGGGGTAGAAATCTAGTAAACCAAGACAAGAAATGTATCCGGTGGATTGTCGTTCTCAACGAGCATGCAGTTTTCAGAGGAGGGAGATTCCCAAATGAAGAGCACACCTTTCTTCAAAAATTTCAAAAATTGTACTTTTGGCGGAGGTATTGAGTAACCCGGTGAAAAAGAGCTGTGTTTCAGTTTAGAGGCACATCTTTCTAAATCAGTGTTCATTTTACCTGTGAAAAGTGATGGGTCCCGGGGACTCGCATGCTCAAAAATCTATGGGTCCCAACAGAGATCTATGGGTCCCCAAAATTTAGTGTTATCGAGGTTGAAATCGTAAATCGGCGACAAATATGTAATATAAATCTATACATTCATTCATTTTTAATCATCAAATTATGAATTCATTTTCTGCATCAAATTATTGTTGGTAATTTACCACAAACCTGTCTTTTTTGATTTTCTACTTTTCTACTTCCTTTTTTTCTTAACTTCTTTATACAACTTAATTCGTAATATCAATCATCAAAGCAAGTGAGACGTTTGAGAGCCGGCTCTTTTTAATGAGTTGAGCCAAAAAAGCCGGTTCTCTAAAAAAAAGACGGACTTCCTTTCACTATATAACTACCACATGAAATCCGAGGCTGCAGACACATACCGAGATAACTCGTTTGACTCGATTGATTTGCCGTTTCGTGATAGTCTGTGTATAAATGAATGAATGAATGAAAACTTCCTTTCACTACACAACGAGATCTCGTTGGCCGAGATCGGCGTGCAGACGAAAACTCGAACCGGGAAACCAAAACAACAATGGCGGATCTGCCTGAGGAAAAGCTTGGAGTGCAGTAAATCTTTGTTAAAAAAAAGTAATCGGGTATTAATGACAATTTGGTGTCAAAAAAGTTGCGTCCCGGGGATGCACGTTGATTTGAGACTATGCGTCCCCAGCAAAATGATGCGTCTAGGACGCAGGGACGCGGGCAAACGAGAACACTGCTAAATTGAGACTGTGAGATGAGATGTTGGAAATTTCTACAGCGCACTTGAACGCAGTATTGAACATATACGAGGCCAGGGGTCAGCAACCTGCAGCTCTAGGGATATATATATATATATATATATATATATATATATATATATATACACAGTGAAGAAAGTAAGTATCTGAACACCCTGCTATTTTTGCTATTCCTCCCACTTCAAAATCATGGAGGGGTCTGAAATTTTCATCGTAGTGCATGTCCACTGTGAGAGAGATAAACTAAAAAGAAAAATACAGAAAACACAATGGATGATTTTTTTAACTATTTATTTGTGTGATATAGCTGCAAAGCAGTATTTGAACACCTGATAAAATGAATGTTAATATTTAGTACAGTGGCCTTTGATTGCTATTACAGAGGTCAAACGTTTCCTGTAGTGTTTCACCGGGTTTGCACACACTACAGAAGGGATCTTGGCCCACTTCTCCACACAGATCTTCTCGAGATCAGTCAGTTTTCTGGGCTGTCGCTGAGAAACATTGAGTTTGAGCTCCCTCAAAAGATTTTTGATTGGGTTAAGGTCTGGAAACTGGCTGGGCCATGCTAGAACCTTGATGTGCTTCTTACGGAACAACTACGGTAGCCATTACTGTAGTTTTAAATGCATGCACCTTATAGTCCAGTGAGCCTTATATATGGAAAATAAGACTATTTTCTTAGTGGTACGCCTTATAATCTGGTGTACCTTTATAGTGCGGAAAATATGGTACTTTTATTTTCCTGAATAAATCAGAATTTAATAATTACTTTGAAATTCTCATCTCATTAGCTGTACCGCTTATCCTCAGTAGGGTCGCGGGGGTGCTGGAGCCCATCCCAGCTGTCTTCGGGCAGTGGGCAGGGGACACCCTGTACTGGTTGCCAGCCAATCACAGGGCACACGGGGACAGACAACTCACTTGCTCATTCACCCCTAGGGACAATTTGGACTGGCTTACATGCATGTTTTTGGAATGTGGGAGGAAACCAGAGTGCCCGAAGGGGAGAACATGCAAACTCCACACGGGGAGGCTGCGGTAGCCGGACTTGAACCCTGAACCTCCGCACCGTGGGGCCGCGCTAACTACCCATCCGCCATGTTCCTATTTCAATTTAATATGTGTGCCTTTTCTTATCCCATTTGAGAATCACAACCTAAAAACTCGAAATAAGACGCTGACCCGGTTTTAACAAGCAGTTGATTTCAAGCATTCATTTTTCATCTCCAATAGACAAAATGGCAGCATGCTCTACATGCAGCAGCAGCACTTACTCTTCTAGACTTGATTCCAGACAAGCAAGAGAAGGCAGTGAGGAGGGGAGGAGACAAACGGGAGAGGTGTGAAAGATCCTGCTCGGGTGCTGCACAGGGGGAAGTGCAGTGTGTTCCGGGTATACGTAACGTGGGGGGATCGCAAAAGTGTGAGTGAACACATTTCCTATCCGGCTTGTGTGACAACCAGTGTTCCCTCTAAGCTGCGCGCGTGCGCAATTGCGCACTGCTCGCACATTCTCAGCGCTCAAGAAAATCTAGCCAGCGCACAAAAATGAGGGCTCAAAATGACTCATTAAGAAGCGACTTAAGTCAAAGTTACAGTGCATGAAGGTAAAAATACACGGGTTCCCCCGACATTGTGTCCTAAATGCGGTATTTTGAAGTCGAGTCAGAGTAGAACGAAGTTGAGTAAAGTTAGTAGAGTGTCGAGAACCGGCTTCTTCGGCTCGGCTCACTAAAAGGAACCGTCTCTTTCGGGTCCTAAACGGCTGTTCGGGTTGTTTTTGCTTCTTTAATCCCAACATGACCAAATATTATGTAAAACTATGCACAAAATGACTTAAAAGAAGGGGGGAATAGAACAAAAAAGAAAAAAATACCAAAATGAAAAAGTAGTGAAAAGCTGAGAAAAAAAGAAACAAAAGGAAGAGAAAAAAAGAAGGACAAATTTAGAAAAAAGCCAGAAAATAAGAAAAGAAAGAAATGTAGGAAAAAAGTAAACAGAGAACAAAAAGAAAAAAGTAACAGCTCGGAAAAAATAAAAACAATGAGATTTTTTTAAAGGAATCAAAAAAAAAAAAAGTAGAAAAAAACACGGAAAAAATAAGAGAATCTTGTTGCCAACATTGTACTTCTGCTAAAAAAATGTGACTAAGTACAGTTCTGTATCTTACAACCGACTAAATAAGCCCTTAAAAATGTTAATATTATGCGACAAAATATATCAGGAAATAAAAAGAAATGGATATTTTGTGAAAGAATTGTAAGAACAAACGACGTTTGTAGGCCGTACAACCTTTGCAAACGTACATGAATCAATTCATTCAAAAGAGAAAAATCATTTTGCATTGCCGGAAACTCAGCAAAATGTAACTTGATGTCAAGTTTTGGACATGTTTGATAATTAATTATCTTGCCACACTTGGGATTATGGTTGCTCACTGTTGTTTCAGGCGTTGCTCACCGACTTTGTGTGAACGCTCAGACCCGTAAGGAAAATTACAGGGAACATTGGTGACAACCGCCACATACAGTCAAGCTTGCCTGCTTTTGCCCCACTATCGGGTAAATGCAAGGTTTGTCTTCCACAAAAGGCAACACATTTGCTAACTTTCAGAATATTCAATAGTATTTCTCTGAAATCGTATAACATCGCTCAAAATAGTCAATTCATGTTTATTTGTGACGCCCTTCATCTCAAGGAGTCTCAAAGAGCTGCACAGACCACAGATGATTGCAAAATACAGACTATTATTACACTATCCCTTGATCTAAAACCTACATGAGGGCAAGGAAAAACTTAAAAACCTCAACATGATGTAAAATCCTCCTTTCTTTCTTTCTCCCTCCATCTCTTTCTTTCTTTACTATTTTATTTCTCTCTCCTTCACTTTTCCCTTTCTTTGTTACTTTCCTTCTCTCAAATTCTCTCTTTTCACTTTTTTCTTCCTTAACGACTTTCTTTCTTTGTTTCACTTTTTTCTTTCTTAACTACTTTTTCTTTCACTTTTCTCTCTCTTTCTCTCTCTCTTTTCTCTCTCTTTCCTTTTCTTTCTTTCTCCCTTCGGTCTTTTTCTACCTCTATATCTCTCTCTCCCTTGTTTACTCTCTCTCACTCCCTCTTTTACCCTCTCTCACTCCCTCTTTTACCCTCTCTCACTCCCTCTTTTACCCTCTCTCTCTCCCTCTTTTACCCTCTCTCTCTCTCTCTCTCTCTCTCTCTCCCTCTTTTACCTCTCTCTCTCTCTCTCTCTCTCTCTCTCTCTCTCTCTCTCTCAGAAAGTTACTGCAAAGCAGGAGTGGGCGAAATTTGGTTGCAAAATTTGGTTGCAAAATTTGGCGAGGGGCCGGGCCTGCATCTGATTTTTCTCTTTTGCTTTTAGGAAAAAATACAAATGCTGACATTCATTTTATGTTTGTTTTTAAATGGATTTGTTTCGTCACACTGGTTTTGAACGCCTGTAATTTAAGCAGAATCATTTATGAGGTCCCAGTTTTAAGCACATAATTGGATGTTTAGCTTTTTATTTTGTAGCATTTTTGTAGTATGACTGTAGTTGTATTTTTGTAGTGTTTTACAGTGGTTGTTCTTGGTAGTTTTGTAATACTATTGTAGCGGTATTTCTGATGTAGTATTTATGTAGCAGTAAATTGTACTATAATTTTGCTGTACTAGTATTTATTTAGCATTTGGAAAATGGTTTCACGTCTTAACATGGGTGATGCCTGAATGGCGCACAGCCATTTTAGTTTGTCATCTGTTTATTGGAATTGTCTGAAACTTTGTCTTTGTATAGTACAGAATATTCCTACAATAATTAATCATTTCAAATGTACAGTGGAACCTCGGTTTTCAAACGCCTCTCAGTTCGAACAAATCGGTTCTCGACCCAAAATTTTGAGAAATTCTTGCTTCGCTTTTCGTTCCAAAAATCGGAGTTCGAACGCCGGTACGCTAGGGGCGATGCTAAGCGGCGTACGGGTGTAGATTGCCCCCACCCCTCATGACGAACTGTTGTCACGTGAGCGCGCACTCCTTTTTGCTTTCATTAATAATATCAGTGAACGGAGTGTTTTAACCCCTAATTATGCCTCGGAATAAGGTCGGTGCAAGCAGCAAAGTTTCTACAGGTAAAAAAGAAGAGTAGTGCGTACAACTATTGCATTTAAGAAAGAAATAATAGCAAAATATGAAGAAGATGTGCGAGTTTCGCTTCTTTCGAGGGAGTACAGCATGGCTTCTGCAGACCACCACAAAGGTAAGAAATCCTATTCATAATTCTTTTCTTTATCCTTTAACCGCTCACCACTTGTTGTGGAGACCCGGGTGCTAAATGACGTGTAAATGACCTAAATTTTTTTTTTACACGTTCATGTTAGCGTAATCTTCCGTACGAAAGATTACGCTAACGCGAATGTACGATTAGCCTGGGTTAGCTTCATGTTTACGTTCTTGGTAAACATTTAGGGTGTTGGAACGGATTAAAACGATTTACATTACTTTTAATGGGAAAAATGATTTTCCGTGATCGACCAAATCGGTTTTCGAACAGGGTTCTGGAACGGATTATGGTCGAGAACCGAGGTTCCACTGTTTGTCTTTTTAGATCCCTACTTAAGTATTTCTGAAAATATCTGCAATTCCATATGCTCAAATATCAAATAACCACATAAAGAACATCTGCATTTGTAGTTAACTGGCATACCAAAATCTTCTTCCTCACAAGAAACCTTAAACCTTAAGAGCCTGCTTACGTCAACGGCCTACAAGCAGGCCGGCTGCCGATCCCCAACAGAATTTGCAACCTGATCAGTTTTGATACCGACACTGAGCGTGCTCAAATATACTCTCGACGGACCCGAACACGGCTTTCTTACCTCCTTCTGGTCCAGCTGAAGGGAGGACTTGATGAGGTCTCGCAAGGCGGTCAGCTGCTTCTTCTCCTCATCCTGGGTTTGTTTGATCTGAACGCATGATTTTGGAAATGTCACGCATCGAAACGTCACAGGGCAAGCTAACGAAAGGCGGAAGAAACCATTAAGAGTACATTGTAGAGGTCGGCCGCCAGCTTCTCGATGTATTGCTTCAGCTTGTCGGCTGTCTTCAAGCCATCTTGGAAGAAACTGCAAGATACAATTATCGTTTAGCTTTCGTGCACATTGTTCTAGCGAGCCACCGCCCTGCAACAAATAAAAGCATGCCCGGAGCATTCACCACAGGGAAAAGCAAGTTGAATGAGAAAAAAAAGGGAACATTTGCAACCACGATTATATATTCATGGAAGAACAATCCTGCCATGTGTAGAGATACATATCTAAATAAATAAATAAATACCTAAAAATACATGCTATAGAAATAATTGAACACATATACATCAAGTCATACCTGAATATCTGATATAAATGTAGTCAATCCATCAGGGATCGAAACACCTTTTTCATGGCCAAATTTAAGCACTTATTAGGTGCACTTTTTTATTATTATTTATTATTTTATATTTTCTCCAATACCGTTACAGGAAATAAATTTGGTGTAAACTAAGGCTGCAGGATTAACCGAAATTGAATCGATATCGCAATGTGGCATAGTGCGATAGCGTAGCCGCAAACCACAGCGTTTTTTTTCAAGGATTCATAGTTCCACTTTAGTATTTACTTAACCGAGAGTTTGGCTAACAAGAATTGTCACATATTGGGGTTTAACATCGCCGGCCAATCAGAAACAGGTTTTAATGGCACCAACCAATGAAGGCGAGGCAAAGTTTGCACGGCTTTGATAGGCTGGTGTTATTTGCCAGTCACGTCATGTAGCGTGTGCACAAATGGCCACCAAAACAAAAGCCACAGCTCGTAGCTTTAGTAGCTCGTTACATTGAAAATAAATTCACGAATTCAATCGGACTCCGAGGAAAGTCAGAAAAGTGCAAGGAAAAGCTGACCACCAGCAGGAGCTCCCTATTATCACGTCCGGGAATTCACTGATTCGGCGTCGGGAAGGGAAAGCTAAAAGCTAGGCTAACAACTCTTAAGCTGAACGTGGCTAGTCACCAACACCAGATCCATTACCAACAAAATGGATGACTTGAAGGTACCAATCGTGGAAAACAGCTACATTTGTGGCTCTTGTATTTTAATAATTAAATGGATATCCATCCATCCATTATCTGCACCGCTGATCCTCAGTAGGGTTGCGGGGGTGCTGGAGCTCATCTCAGCCATCTCTGGGCAGTGGGCAGGGGATACCCTGAACTGGTTGCCAGCCAGTTGCAGGGCACACAGGGACAGACAAGTCACTGGCTCATTCATTCCTAGGGACAATTTGAACCAGCCAATTAACCTGACATGCATGTTTTTGGAATGTGGGAGGAAACCAGAGTGCCCGGGGGAAACCTACGCAAGCACAGGAGAACATGCAAACTCCGAACAGGAGGTTCAATCTCATGACCTCAGAACTGTGCTGCACATGTGCTAACTACTGCGCCGCCATGCTGCCTAAATTGATATTGTATCTGTCAAAAGTTATTTTAAAAATATTTCCTGAACAAATATCAAAACAAATGTGGCGAGACAATTAAAATCGAGTTAAGTAACTAATGTCTGTTCCTGGTCAAAATCCACTGACAAAAATTGGCACATATGCTGGAGGGGGAAATTGCCAACAGCTGAAACAGCTGCCGCTCTCCCATTCTCATAGAAGAATCGAAATACTCAGCTCCTCGCTCTTTGCGAATACATTCTGCATCCAAATCCTCAAAGCGCGACCGTCAATACCACCCCGCCCCCTGCGAAATGTCTCGTGACCGTCATTTACAGCGTTTACGAACAGATGTCCGAATACAGAGGAAAAATTCCTCACGACATATTTGAGAGCAGCTAAACATCCGTGCCAAAGAAAGTCAGGCATGGTGCTTATAAACTCGCTTACTTGCACTGCGCGTGGTAATACTTGATGAGGTTCTGGAGGAGGTCTACACCTTTCTTGGTCTTGATCTCATTGACTTTGATCAGGTACTGCAAAAGTAAAAAAACAAATACGCTTACATTAATATTTGACACCCCTGAGCCGAATATTCACACACATGTCCTGAGTTATCCCAAAACTGTATAATGACTGCTTGGACAGCACACTATGTCAGACCATTGCCATTATCATCTTGGTTAGCATATCCATGTCATTTCTGATATCTTCCACTAGCATGTCAGGTTTGGTTTTGTTTGGACAATTTGTTGTTTTGTGACCACTTGTTACTGTGTAGCTCTTTTTGTCATTGAATATCATCCCATTTTTTAGCACACCTACCTCTGTTATGGCTTCCCTGCGCTTGGGTACGCATTAGACACGAATTTTTTGTATTGTATTGTATCTTTATTCAATATATACAAGAAATCATTTGACACGCGAAGTCTCAATAATGATAATATAATAGATTTAAAAGACTAAAAGATATTATAGTGTATAATACAAAGTAATTATATAGAATAGTTTAAAAAGAAAGAATATGTAAATAACAAGACTAGAGTAGAATAGGTCGGAGGAACGCCGTTGGCATAATAATACTATACATAGTAACCTAAATCAATTCCCGTTGAACATACGGATAGCGGAAGGGTAAAAACTCTCTTTAAGACGTGTAGTCTTGCTCACAATGGAGCGAAGACGGCGACCTGACGGCAGGTAATCAAAGTACCTGCGAGCAGGGTGACTCAGATCGTCTATAATTTTTAGTCTCCGTATTGTAGTTCGATCGATGTAGATACGGACGGGAGGTAGGACGGGAGGCCAGTGCCTATTATTTCCTCTGCCGTTCTCACTACTGATTCCATCTTTGACAATTATTTCTGATTGATGCGACCAAACCAAACTGTGATTGACCTAGTTAAAACTGATTCAATGATAGCACGATAAAAATTGACTAGAATGGATTGACGGACTCGGAAGGATTTGAGTTGACGAAGGAAGTACAGCCTTTGTCTGGCTGACTTTAGAATATCAATAGCATTGACAGTCCATGTGAGGTCAGCTGACTAGTAAGTACCCACAAAACTTAAATGAATGGATTAGTTCGACCTCACTACCATTAATTGACAGTGGTACATGCGGGGGAGGCTTAGTACGGAAATCTATTATCATCTCCTTAGTTTTACCTACATTCAATAACAGATTACTCTCATGACACCAGGTGGAAAGTGAATCAATTTCTGTTTACACCATGCACTTTCCGGACAAATTTTCAACATGTTACCTAGTGTTTACTATGTTTGTGTACTGTAATGCTAAATGTAATTTACCCTGGTCATCCTGAAAGGGGGATTACCACTTGTGAGGTCCCTTCTCAAGGTTTCTCTTTTTCCTCACGCTGAGGTTTTGAGTTGTTCCTTGCCCGCATGTTGGTTTAAGATCAGGTAACCGTGTAATTGTAATCCTGTGCAGTCCTTTGAGACATTTTTGTGATTAAGGGCTATATAAATAAACGTGACTTGACTTGCTCGGTATTCAGTTTCGTCTCTATTTGAAATAAAGAATGTGCGTGATACACAAATAAATCCGGTATGTTGTATGGGCTAATTTTATCTAAAGCCTTTTGTGTATGTACAATAGGATTTAATATACATTCAACCTATTTACATCAATCTTTGGGAGAGCCATAATGACGATTCATTAAAAGTGAAGATGACATCATGAATCAATAACTAATTATGGCTCAGCTTCAGGGACTAGATGAACCGTGATTGGCTGTTGACTGAAGCTAGAGCGTTTGTGATGGTGTACAGCTAAGGTTTCAAACTCATTCTACCAGGGGGCGCTGGAGTTAATGTCTGGGTGGGGTTGGTCTACCGACAAAGGAAGAGGTCGATTTTTACTTTTCCTCATATAAAATTCAAATCAAATATATTTTATTAGTAAAGCCCCTTTTAGGCAATACATTGTCATTCAAAGTTCTGTATAAAAACATTCAGTGTCCAATAAGACAATAAAATCCCCTCCTTTATCACCGCCTAACAACCCGAAAGACGTAATACAGACACACACAATATTCAGAATACAGTAAAATCCAAACAAACAGTGATAGAAATAATATGTGATTATGGCAAGGCACAGAACAACCATGTGAGAAAAGGGACCTTAAGGGAGGGTTTTCCACACTGTTAGGGATTTAAGCCATAGAACCACACCCAACCAGTGTGGGAAATATAAAAATATAAATTAAAAACAACTGCAGAACTAAACATAAAAATGTGACGTAAAAGTGAAGTAAAAGATACAGTAAAAGATTAAAAGTTAAACAAATCAACTCTAAACAGAAAATGATCAGTTAAAAGCCATGTTAAATAACTGAGTCCTGAGCTTTCTCTTAAAAATATCAAGGGTCCCCGCAGACCTGATGTCCTCCGGCAGACTATTCATTATGTGCAAATCCCAGAATGCCTTTATTGTCAGCAAAGCTGAAGGCTTCTTGTATTCCATCTCTCTTGCAACACTGCAGATTTCTCCAAAGCAGCAAAGACCACGTTGAGGACCCTTTCCACGCTCGCGTATTCTTCACGAATTTTGTCCAATTTCTCGCCACATTTTCGTCTTTCGGCCAGCGAAAAAGACTAACAACGTGAGTGGTACCAATACTGAATCCATTCTCCATAAAAACTACCAAAACTTCACTTGAAAGACTCATAACCCTTTTCTACAATGAATACGTAAACCGATATGGTGACTGGCTTGCTAGGGTGCTGGTGTTCCTCCAATGACATCACAGCTCAGACAAGACATGCTGTCTTCAAAATGCGTTATCTTGGAACATAATTGCAATATACCGCTGAAATATCAAGTAGATTTTATGCACAAACCACGTACTAATTTGACTATTAGGTAGGTAGGTAGGTAGGTAGGTAGGTAGGTAGGTAGGTAGGTGGGTGGGTAAGTAGGTAGGTAGGTAGGTAGGTAGGTAGGTAGGTAGTTTAAATGAAATATTTTGAGATTACATTGTGAAAAATGTAGGAGTTTCTTACTCAAATCAGTTAACTTTTAAAAACATATTGTCTGTGATGCTTATGCACTGCCATGGCCCAAGGTAGGTAGGTAGGTAGGTAGGTAGCTAGTTTAAATAAAATATTTTGAGTTTCTTACTCAAATCAGTTAACTTTTAAAAACATGTAGGTAGGTAGTTTAAATGATATATTTTGAGATTACATTGTAAAAAATGTAGGAGTTTCTTACTCAAATCAGTTAACTTTTAAAAACATGTAGGTAGGTAGGTAGGTAGGTAGTTTAAATGATATATTTTGAGATTACATTGTAAAAAATGTAAGAGTTTCTTACTCAAATCAGTTAACTTTTAAAAACATATAGTCTGTGATGCTTATGCAAGTCAAGTCAAGTCAAGTCATTTTTATTTGTATAGCCCTAAATCACGAAGAGTCTCAAAGGGCTTCACAGATTGTTACACTATATTACACAAACTATTTTCAACCGACAAGAGGAGTAGGTTATTCGTATGCAATGGAGTAGAAGTGAGTTTTAAGTTTAGATTTAAACATTTCCACTGAGGTTGCAGATCGAATCTCAGGGGGAAGAGCATTCCACAGCACCGGTGCCCGGATGGAGAACGCTCTCGAACCAGCAGAAGACTTCTTTGCTCTCGGGATCATCAGAAGACCAGCACTCTCAGATCGTAGGCTTCGGCCCGGGACATAGTGGCAGATCAGATCAGATCTTATGCACTGCCATGGCCCAAGGTAGGTAGGTAGGTAGGTAGGTAGGTAGGTAGGTAGGTAGGTAGGTAGGTAGGTAGGTAGGTAGGTAGGTAGGTAGGTGGGTAGGTGGGTAGGTGGGTAGGTGGGTAGGTAGGTAGTTTAAATTAAATATTTTGAGATTACATTGTAAAAAATGTAGGAGTTTCTTACTCCAATCAGTTATTTTTTAAAAACATATTGTCTGTGATGTATATGCACTGCCATGCCCCAAAGTAGGTAGGTAGGTAGGTAGGTAGGTAGGTAGCTAGTTTAAATAAAATATTTTGAGATTACATTGTAAAAAATGTAGGAGTTTCTTACTCAAATCAGTTAATTTTTAAAAACATATTGTCTGTGATGTTTATGCACTGCCATGCCCCAAAGTAGGTAGGTAGGTAGGTAGGTAGGTAGGTAGGTAGGTAGGTAGGTAGGTAGGTAGTTTAAATTAAATATTTTGAGATTACATTGCAGACATGGGGACTTGAGACTTAGTGACTTGGACTCGAGTCGACTCGAGTCGCTGTTTTTATGACTTGTGACTTGACTTGGACTTGGCAATCTAAGACTCGGGACTTGACTTGTGACTTGACTTGCCCAAGAAAAAAATACTTGGGACTTACTTGGGACTTGAAGGTGAAGACTTGAGACTTACTTGAGACTTGCACATGTGTGACTTGGTCCCATGTCTGTTACATTGTAAAAAATGTAGGAGTTTCTTACTCCAATCAGTTATTTTTTAAAAACATATTGTCTGTGATGTATATGCACTGCCATGCCCCAAAGTAGGTAGGTAGGTAGGTTGGTAGGTGGGTAGGTAGGTCTGTAGTTAAATAGAATATTTTGAGATTACATTGTAAAAATGTATGAGTTTTTTACTCAAATCACTTAATTCTTAAAAATCTATTGTCTGTGTTGTTTATGCACTGCCATGCCCCAAACCAGTTTGCCAATCAAAGTGCTGGGAAGACGTACATCGACCAAAAAATTTATTCGAAAGCAGGCAAGGAACAAGTGGGCCAGGAGCATTGAATATTTGACAGGTCCAATGCCTGTGCCGATGCAGCTACTTGTGTGTTATGTAATTGCAGGCGAATAATTTCAAGTAAGGCGTGGGACCTGCCGCCCACCAGTTAGAGACAAAAGCTTCTTTTTGTACATCTTTTTTGGGATCGCACAGTTTGATCAGTGAGCTCCATTTGTGTTACACTGTCAATTTCTCACATATTTGTTAGGTGGGCCACAAAAGAACCAACAAGGTTCAAGTGTGATTGGAAAACTAGAAAACTCATCAGACATCATCTGGTGCAGGAAATTATCAGTATCCATCAATCATAACTGACGTTGGTCCAAATAAACCAAGTAAATGGCTCATATGATAATATAATAATAATATTAAATTAATTTGATTAATATTTAGAAATTTGTAAATTTGAACATTTTCTAAATCGCCTAGAGTAGAAATTTAAGTGTTGAATATGAATAAGGGTGGTAATTAACAATTAGTAACTAGTGAATTGCTGCATTTAAGTAAGTTAGCCAAAAGATATGGGTAACAGTTTTATTCCACGTGTTATGACTGTTAAGTTCTGTTAAAATGGACTAAATTAACTCATAAACAATTTAAATTTACTGTTGAGACACTTTATGATGAAAACCCACAGAAAGACTGTAAACATCCAGAAACGCCAGCCAAGCACACAGAGCAATGTGACTGGGTGCACACAGCGGCACTCTGCCCAAGGACGTCTGCACTCAAGGTAAATACGTCAGTATCCTCAATTGCAGATTTTTGGGGAAAGAAAACTGCTAGGATCTTGTTTTAAAACAATTATTTATTATCAAACAACAAAATTAAAGTAAAAATGAGCCTCAAGGATCTTAATTAATTGTGGGAGGAAGACAAATGTTTTTTTTTTGTCTGGAAAACAGGTTTGGTGGTTTTTCTCAAATTGGTCTTAAAATATAAGATATGGCTCTCTTCAAAAAAATTCAAAATATTTCATTATCATGACTCTTTGGGTTAAAACAGGTTCTCGACCCCTGTGTTAGACTAACATAAATATGAATGGGCTAGCACTTGCTATTTTAGTTAGCTAGCTGATAAGTTAACAAAAGGCGAATAATCAAGTGTGCCACAAATGGACAAATTGTTAGTTTCACTTGAAGACAGCATCTAAATATTCTGCTTTAAATCATGTTGCACAGCGAGATAGACCCAGCACAACTTTCACTTGTGGGACTTCGGAAGAGTGGAACTGTTTAAATCTAGGCTTGAATCACACTTCTATTATATAGCTTATGAATGACCTATATTTCATGTTGACAATATATGTGTATTATTCATTTATTGCATCATCCATTGCAGCCTGGTCAACCTGGAAGGGGGAATTCCCTTGTGGGGTCCCTTCTCAAGATTTTTTCATTTTCCTCAGGTTTTTGAGTTTTTCCTTGCCCTCATGTAGGTTTTAGATCAGGGGATGGTGTAATAATGGTCTGTAGTTTGCAATATTCTGTGGTCTGTGCAGCCCTTTGCGACTCCTTGTGATTAAGGCAGTCACAAATAACTATGACTTTACTTGTTTGATTATCATACTTTGCAAAAGGGTGCACATGACCAGATCTGTCATTAAATACAATATCTACACCCATGTGTTAGAATGAATGACCGAGCGATTTAACTTATTTATTTTGCTTGAAAAATGCACCAGATTGATGCGTTCCAACTTAAAATGTACACAATTTTCTCTCAGGGGAGCATACATCCGGCCCCCTCTAGACTGTCCACCCACCGGGGTCTGACTTCTTTGGAAAACACTGATCTCCATCTGCAGAATAAATGGTAAAGCCAAACGGTTCCTACATTTTTGCTTTCTGGGACTGGATTTCCCAAATCTAAACCTCAAAAATAAATTGCCAAACTGTTTGTTTTTTCTTTTTTACAACTATGAAAATGGTGTCATGATTGCCCATTGCCCTCACCTGTGCCCGCTCATTAAGCTCCAGCCGCTGCTCGTTTCCCGATTGGTTCCTCTCCTATTTGAACTCAATACTTCCAGTCACTCCTTGTCGGTCCGTCAACGAACCTCCGCACTTGCAAGGGAAGCATTTTGACTCTGGCTCCCGTTCTGTTCTCGACCCGTCCTGTATCCTGTATCCTGTACCTGGTATCGATCCCGTCTGTCCCGTATCCTGTATTCTGTATCGATCCCTGATCCAAGCCCTGTTATCCTGTATCCTGTATCAATCCCGTCTGTCCTGTCTAGTATCCTGCTCGTCTGCTCCTGGCTTCCTGTTTTCCTGCGCCTGAATTCTCTGCCCTGCTTCTTCTGCCCAGCGATAGCCGAATCACTGGCGTTGTGCTCCGCTTCCGTAAATAAAGCTTGGTGTGAAAACGTTACGCGTTTGGGTCTTTTGTCTGTTCGGGTTCTGACAAATGGTATTTGTTTTTAAAACAAATTGCACGTTGAGCCATGGACATTATCATAACTTTTACTGCACTGTTAATTAAACTTCCCTGTTAAACCTCTCTAACATAAAACAATGAAATATGCTACAGGGAAAAAGCCTCGACCTTTTTATGGTTTTTCTAACACAACCCACCTCACACATCTGGAGCTGGAAGAGGCGACGCTCCTTCTCCATTTCTTCGGCAATCTCGGCACCGGTGATCTCAGTGCGGATCATCCCGTGCTGCTTGGCGTGCTCACGCTTCTCCTTCTCGATTTTAGTACTGCACAGCAAAAAAAGATATCTATTACTCAAAAACATTTTGGGTAGAAATGGAGCAGTTTATGAAAAGGTGTATGAAAGCTGGAATCTCCATAAGTGTTGCACAGGATTCCCAGTTTAATTTGTGATCCATTGTTTTGGGGCTGTTATCAGTTTTATGTTTATTCTGCATTTTTTTAAATAACCTTTTAAATGAGACAGTCAGTAAATCAGTTGAATCAAGTTTTGGGACATTTTGGACATTTTTTGGGGCAATTCCTTCCTTTTGCTCCAATCATGCATCTCTAAAAGTTCTAAGGCATTCTTAATAAAAATAAATGACTTGACTGTCCAATCAGCGTTCTTGACCATCTAAAGAAAATAGCTGCAACTGTCTGAATACTGCAAACTGAATATTTTTGTTTTACAATACTTTGTTTTTATAAATCAGAAAAAGAAAAATCTATTATCACAAAGGAACGTCACTCTTTCAGAAATCTCACATTAGAAAAATATCAATGAAACAACCATTGTGACTGCCCATAAGCCGGCACATGAAGATGCAAATTGCTGTTGACTATCATGCAAAGGCTGAATGTCTTGGGAATCTTCTCCTCATTACCGTAAATTCCGGACTATAAGCTGCTACTTTTATCCCAAACGTTCAACCCTGCGGCTTATTCAGTGATGCGGCCAATTTATGTAATTTTTCTAACGGCCGCCAGTGGCGCTGAAGTACAAAAGGTAAGATTTAGACCGGTGGAATATATGCGCCGAAGAAGACTGCAACTTCTTGGCTTGTGCACAAATTAAATTAGCGTTAACATACCCTCATCATGCAAAATGCAAAATGAAAGGCACATAAAAAAATCCACCATCACCAACGGGTTCAGAAAAGCCGGTCTGCTGCGTGACGAAGAGAAGGGCACACCAGCGACAGTGACGGCGCAAGTGAGGCTGCGGGAGCGTGGGACGACGTCTATATGACACTGTTTCTTTCCGACTCTGAGGAAGACGATTTTGATGTCTTCAGTTCTAAGGAGGGAGATGAGGACGGTTTACCGTGATTTTTACAAGTACGGTATGTTATTTTAACAGACCCGTTTACTGAGTTGCGAGCGTGTTGCTAGCGTGTTGCTACCATTAACTCCCCTGTCACAGGCACCGTTTGGGATAAAAGTTATGTGGTGGGTGCGGCTTTTAATCAGGTGCGCTCTAAAATCCGGAATTTACGATATTTATATATGAAAAGGTAATGATAATAATAAAGAACCGCAGAGTATGCTCAAGTTAACTGTAATGAATCTACAGGTAAGACAGGGTGTCACACACCACAACACTGCCGCTGGGGCATACCATTGCACAAGGAGAGTTTCACACTTCTCTAATACTCAGAAGCCTTGCCTCAATGTTTGTCATTTACACCTGCTCAGTTTGAGCCAAAATGACATCAAACAAAATTTTAGACGATATTTAATCGAAAATCATTATACACGTGTGCGAGCTATACTCCCATAAATACGGTAGTTACTTTTCCATTACCTCGAAACTGACGAAAAGGGGATAAAGCTAAGAAACAGAGAGGCAGTGATAGCAGCTAAGGAAACACTGTACTTGCACTTAGGCATGTGCCTTCAGTAGCATCACGCAAGCTATAAAACACTGGTGTCAAACAGGTAGCCCGCAAAGGGATTGAATCCGGCCCGCGAGACAACACTCAGAGAAGCGCAAGAGAAAAACAAGCTGCAGGTTGAAATATGTCAACTTGATGTTGCCAAAGAAAGGTGCCTCGAACAAAGACACTGTACTTGTATTTATCTCTCTCTCTCTCTCTCTCTCTCTCTCTCTCTGTCTCTCTCCCTCTTTTCCACCCCGTTTCTTCCACTCTCTGTCTCTGTCTCTTTCACTCTGTGTCTCTCTTTTTCTCTTCCTTTGTTCCTCTTTGTCTCTTTCTCTCTCTGTGTCTTTTTAACTTCTTTTGCTCTAACTTCCTTTTTTCCTTTTCTCTTTTCTCCTTCTTCCTACCCTTCTTGCTTTCTTTTCTCTTTTCTCTCCTTCTGTCTTTCTATTTCTCTTTGGATTTCTTTCTTCCGCTCCCTTTCTTTCCCCCTCTCTCACGACTTCTCTTTTTATTGTTTCTCACGCTCTCTCCCTCTCTCTCTTTCTTTGTCCCGCCCTCTCTCCTTTTCCCTACCTCTTTCTCTTACTTCTTTATCTCTCTTTTTCTTTCTCTTTAATCTACTAGTCCGGCCCCCGGCAGAATGTTTGTTCTATCGTGTGGCCCCCGAGTTAAAATGAGCTCAAAAAGTAAAAGACTTACAATTTGGCCTCGTAGTCTTTCCAAGCCTTGTCGAAGGGCTTCTTTATGTCCTGCAAGACAAAAGCAGAGGACAGAACAATTATCACCACAGTACAAACAAGCACACTGCAACCAGATGACTTTGAGAACAGGGTACCGTATTTTCCGCACTATAAGGCGCACATAAAATCTGATTTTTTTTAAAAAAAGCTGAATGTGCGCCTTATAATCCGGTGCGCCTTATATATGGATCAATATTGAATTGCAAGGTCTCGCAACTAAGAGAAGCAGCCACCGACTCCATTTGAAGTGCGCTGTGCATAGTGGGAAATATCAAACAACGATTCTCTTTTATTTTATTTTTATTTTAAGGCGATCAGTCACGCAGTAGAACACGGAAATAGAGCAGCAGCAAGAGAGTTTAACATTAATGAATCGATGTTGCGGAAGTGGAGGAAGCATGAGGATGAGCTGTTTACGTTTTACATTTTACAGTTATTATATTATTGCTTTATTGTTATTGTTTTGCACTTGTTATTGTTTTTGCACATTACGAATGTCACTATATTGCAATTGCACTAACGTTTAATTTACCATAACAGTATCAGACGTTTTTTTGCGTGTTGACTAAATGGAGGAAAAGTAAAATGTAATGCCTTGCTGTTGTTCAAAGATGTTAAAGTTGGGTCACGAAAATGCTTTACCTCAGAGAAAATAATAAAACAGCTGTTTATTCATTTCGGGAGTGAATGGAGTTGTGGAAAGCTTGTTTGTTATCTATTAATAAAGTTTGACTGACCTATCTGACTGTTTTGTTGACATTCCCTTTAGCGCGGCACCATCTAATGTTTGCATAACGTAACTACATCCTCTACTGTAGCCAAGTCAAGTCAAATTTATTTATACAGCCCTTAATCACAAAAATGTCTCGAAGGACTGCACAGGATTACAATTTCAAAATTGCACAATTACCTGATCTTAAACCAGCATGCACTTATAGCGCCTTATAATGCGGTGCGCCTTATGTATGGAAAAAGTTTTAAAATATATCATTCAATGAAGCTGCGCCTTATAACACGGTGCGCCTTATAGTGCGGAAAATACGGTATGTGTTTTTGCAGACTTTCGGCCCTCCAACAAGGGTCCGAGCTAGCTGGTGTGAACATGCATAGAGGTTGAAAGAAAGGGTGAGCGTCGGGACATGCTGACACAGCAAAACTTTTCTTCTGCTGAGCAGCTGCAGAGTCACACCCAAGAGAAAAGTGATGCCAGCGATAGACACCTTACCCCTTTGACGCCTTTCAAATCTCCCTTCAGCAGGGAGTCCAGGGTGAAGATCACATTGTGGCTCAGGCCCTGGAGCTGAGGACGAAACACATGAGATGCTCACAATGGCGCTTGGGCGGCAAAATCAATTCAGCGCCAGGTTTGTTTGTGTATTTTTAGTCCGGCACAGCACAAAAACCACGTCAACAGATAATTAACAAAACAAAATACCTGACCCCATTATCTCTACAGTACAATAATACAATACATAATCCCAAATGGAGTAGGCAAAGGCAAAAGCTTTTAAACAATTACCTCTATACGGTAAAATCCGGACTATTAAGCGCAACTGAATATAAGCCGCACGCACCACATTTTGCGGACATTATTGTTTTTGTCCTCACACAAGCCGCACCTGTATATAAGCCGCACGTGCCAACATTTAAACATGTAACACAGTCACAAGTTTATCCCAAACCTGACTTTAGGTGCCGCGATTGTAGCTGCAAATATAGTACACAATCCATCCACTAAATCGGCAACATGAACGGAAAATGATACCGGTAGTTAGAATTTAATGCAAACCTTTAAAGTCCAGGTCCCGTTGAAAGTAATCCAACGAAAAAAATGTATATTTCCAAAGTTAAGGGTGGTAAAAATATATATCCACTATTGTCCGCTGCAACAACAAAGAGATTTTAACTCAGCTTTACCCCACTTCCCGTCAGCCCGCGTTTGCTCCGCCCCTTCTTTTTGATTTGCTCATAGAAAACATATCACAAAAAGTCTCTGAAATAAATACATTAAAAAAATATACAGTTGCAAATACATATTATACATGGTTACACATATTTACAAAGAAAGACGGTACACCGAGAGAGTTTTCAAAGCTTTAATAATAATAATATAACTTTCATCCCAAACCGTGCCTGTGAAAGGTACCACCACGCTACTTCTAACACACTCGCAACGCACAAAGCGTAGCTGTTAAAAAAAGCCGTACTGCAATTGCGAAATTCGCGGTAAACCGTCCTCGTCTTTCTCCTCATAACTGTCGCCATCAAGGGCGTCTTCCTCATAATCGAAACGAACCTCTGTCCTCTGTCATACGGACAATTCGAACATAAACTAAGTAGCGGCTTATAGTCTGGAATTTACGGTAACTATTTTTCTCGCAGGCAAGATCAAAATCAAAGCAAGACCATCAAAGGATATGACCATCGTCTTTCAAATACAGTCAGATAAGTTACCTTAGATGTGAAAAAAGCCCACAAAGCTGACTCAGGACTGTTTAAGTGATTCTTATTATTTTTTTCAGAATCAGACTTCATAGTAGTTGTCAACAACATTGTATAGTAAACAAGCATCATAGGCGCCGCCGCAAGGGGCAGCCTTTCCAGCAGCTCCGTGTTATTTCGCTCTTTTTGTGATTTATTGTTTTAATTGTCTGCTTCTATCTGCGGTATTTCTCATCCCATTTGTCAACTACACTTTGTATTACTTTCTATCCTATCTTTATGGGTTTTAACGCACAAAAATGCGTTTATTCCAGGAATCAACTCCTTGCCCTGAAGAATTCTCGTGCCGGCGTGATGAGGGGGGCCTATCGTGGATGCAGAGCCGGAGCTAAGGTGAAGGCTAAGCGGCTAGCGGCGTTATAAGTCTTCGGTACCGTCCGTAATTATGGTAAATGTGAACTCTCTACCAAATAAGACCGACGAACTGGCTGTGCTGGTGAAAAACATCAAAGCGTACAGGGAATGCAGTTTGATGTGTTTTACGGAAACGTGGCTCACGTCTAGCATCCCGGAGGCTAACGTGGAGCTACCCAGAGCTACCCGGCTTCAGCGCTGTTAGGGCAGACAGAGACACAAAACCCTGCGGGAAGCGGAGAGGAGGTGGACTCCCTATCTACGTGAACACGAGGTGGTGTAACCCTGGGCACAAAGATTTCCATCTGCTGCAGGGACGTCGAACTTTTGGACTAGCGTGTGACATCATCCACTCCGCTGTTGCTAAACTACAACACAGCACCCCGAGGCCATCCTGTTAATCTGTTAATAAATAACAAAAGGATACTGCTGGAAGTGTGAATTTCCCTAGGGGGATGAATAAAGTATCTATCTATCTATCTTAATCCCCTCCCAAAAAATGTAATTTTAGATAAAAGTCACACTTCTAAATGATGAGTCAGGTGAAAAAGAAGCTTGCAGATGCAGATGATGAGTCGGCAAAAGCAAAGATGAGAGGTTCTCAGCAGCTCTCTAAAAAGCACGCTCTTTTACGGCACTTACACTCACAAACATATACACGCAGAGTGATCATCGAGTACGTAAACAACATCTAATGGGTTCTTAAGAGCCCTGCTTTTAAAAAGAAAAAGAAAAAACTCAATGTTGGTCGATACTCTCTCAAGACTGCCGTCAAACCTTTTTGGTTTAGAAAAGAATTCAGGTTGTAATAATCTTAGTACCCTGACAAATAGCACCCCGAGTTGCATAGATTGCTAGGGTCCTTTATATCTGTGAGCAGCTAGCGTTATATTTATTTAATTTGCGCAATATGAATGCACATTATAAAACGCACAGAATTTTACAAACGCCTCGGGATGGCAAAAGTATCCTTATTCTAAAGTAGACATGCTAAAAAAATGACTCCATAACACCCCCGTAGTATCTACCCAAATTGGTTAACATCCATCCATCCATTCATTGTCTGCACCGCTTATCCTCAGTAGGGTTGCGGGGGTGCTGGAGCTCATTTCAGCCATCTTTGGGCAGTGGGCAGGGGACACCCTCAACAGGTTCCCAGCCAGTCCCAGGGAACACAGAGACAGACAACTCACTCATTCACACCCAGGGTCATTTTGGACTGGCCAATTAACCTGACTTGCATGTTTTTGGAATGTGGGAGGAAATTGAGTGCCCGGAGGAGCAAGCACAGGGAGAACATGCAAACTCCACACAGGAAGGTTTGATCCCATGACCTCAGAACTGTTAAGATTAAAAAAATGTATAGGAAGTGAGGACTGAATTTTTTAAAATGGCCAATGTTGGCCCTTTTTTTGGACAATTGCTTGGATTATTCTATTACCTCCCCCTCTCTCATAAACAATTAATTTCATTGATTTCAAACTTTGGCTGGACAGTCTCAAAAAGACTCTAGGACAAAAATCGTTACTTTAACTTTATTTTTGCTCAGGCACAAGACAAAATGTGTAATAACCTAAAGGTATGATTTCCCCCCCAAAATACTAAACTAAACAGGTATGTTAACTGCCATGACCAAAAAACAGGGGTGTAAAACGTATGGCCTACTAAAGGATTTTATACATTTGACTATAAAATATTTTATACGATTGAATACAAGTTACATTTATTGAGTGCAATGAAGATTTTCACTGAGTGGGCTTCAGGTCACGCTGTTCAAAATGCGGAATGTTTTGGCTGGGCAACTTTGATACCAGGACCCTGACGAAGGACGGCAGGCATTGTTTTGATAAACGCTCTGCGTTTTGAGTTTTTCCAGATATCGAGGCGAGGGGGTGGACCACACGTGAGGGCTTCCCTGGCACGCCCATGGGAGGAGATTACATTAGCAGACCTGTCCTAAAGGGTGTGGATATCAAAGAACAGCAACATGATTGGCTGATAGTAACAATGATGCAATCAGTGCACTTCCTAAGACCCGAACACTTGCAAGGAATGCATTCATATTTTCTCTTTGATATTTAGTATAATTGTGACATAATGAGTGTAAAAACAAAGAATTATATTTTAACATGAGATAGTCTCTGAGAAAAATGGCGTCGACATATGAGGAAACCAGGTCGTAGGATAATCAAAATAATGAACAACAGTGAGGTATAATAGTCAAAATAACAAAGTGGCATCCTATGCAATCTCCGTTGCATGTGTCCAATAGTAAAAACGGAATAAACTTATAAGCAACCCTAAGAGCAGCACGACAAAAAAATTAAGCATTATGCCAAACAATGAACTGCAGTTCTAAACATGTCCACTGGATGTCACCATGCCAGGCCCCACTCTTCAAATTAACCACCCACGACAGCCGAGCAAGTCAGGTGTTTGAATTAAAGCCAATGCAAATCGTTTATTCGGGTTCTTAAGTCCCCGGCGAGTGTGACGTGAGCAAGAACCCAAAACCCCATCGATTCTGTATACCGTAAAATCCGGACTATAGAGCGCACCTGATTATAAGCCGCACGCACCACATTTTACAGGCATTATTGGTTTTGTCCTTACACAAGCCGCACCTGTATATAAGCCGCATGCGCCCACATTAAAACATGTAGCAAAGTCAAAAGCTTATCCCAAATTTGACTAGGTGCTGCGATTGTAACTATAACTATAGTATACAATCCAAACACCACAATCGGCAACATGCACGGAAAATGATACTTGTAATTAGAATTTAATGCAGACCTTTAAAGTCCAGGTCCCGTTGAAAGTAATCCAATGAAAAAAATGTATATTTCCAAAGTTAAGGGTGGGAAAAATATATACCGGTATCCACTATTGTCTGCTGCAACAACAAAGAGATTTAACTCAGCTTCACCCCACTTCCCGTCAACCCGCGTTTGCTCCGCCCCTTCTTTTTGATTCACTCGTAGAAAACATATCACAATAAGTCTCTAAAATAAATACATTACAAAAATATACAGTTGCAAATACATATTATACATGGTTACACATATTTACAAAGAAAGACGGTACACCGAGAGAGTTTTCAAAGCTTTAATAATAATAATATTATTTTCATCCCAAACCGTGCCTGTGAAAGGTACCAACGCGCTACTAATAACACGCTCGCAACGCATCATGTGTATCTGTTAAAAAAAACCATACCGCAATTGCGAAATTCACGGTTATCCGTCCTCATCTTTCTCCTTATAACTGCCGCCATCAAGGGCAACTTCCTCATTATCGGAAAGAACCTTTGTCAGACTGACAATTTGTACCCAAAACAAGAGGATGACGTCTACCTCGGCGCACTTATTCCACCGGTCTAAATCTTACCTTTTGTACTCGAGTCCCGCTGGTGGCAGTTAGAAAAATTACATAAATTGGCCGCTTCACTGAATAAGCCGCAGGGTTGAACATTTGGGGAAAAAGTAGCGGCTTATAGTCCGGAATTTACGGTACATAAAATGTCAGCCGACAGAAAATGGCTTAAAAAAACTATGCTACACTGTACAACCCCCCCACCCCAAGAGTTAGGCGAATTCCTCCTCAGTGGTAGAAAGTGGCCGAAAAAAAGCGGTCCAACCATTTTCTCAACCGCATCAATCTTTCTTATTCCACATTCATTTTAAAAAACATAGATCGCCTCTTCTTTACACTTAACCCCAACCATATTGAATGGATGCATAATTAATATTAAACAGTAAAAATGTCTAAGTTCTTAGCGAGCTGGAGATACTGTATAAAATGTTTACACACGAACTAGGAAGAGGAAGCGGATTTCTTCGGGGTGGATACTGGTTGAGCTATCACAGCGCCACACGCCGTTTGCGGCGGAAAGAAGCACTGCAGTACTGTCCTATACTCGGAAAAAGGTGCACAATACAAAATCTAACTTACAGCAATGTCCGGATATTTTTCGACATCCCGAAAAAAATGTTCGTATCTACCGTTTTTCATAACTCGAATTTTCGTAAGTAGGGGAGGGTCTGTATGCTTATTTATCACCAATGATTAGAAACTAATAGTTAGCACCCGGATTAACTAATGCCTTTGCAGGAGTTTGAAGATAGATAGAAGGATAGATAGATAGATAGATAGACAGATAGACAGATAGATAGATAGATAGATAGATAGATAGATAGATAGATAGATAGATAGATAGATAGATAGATAGATAGATAGATAGATAGATAGATAGATAGATACTTTATTCATCCGCGAAGGGAAATTCACATTTCCAGCAGCATCCCTGAGCTGAGAACAGTACAATAATAAAGCCAAAAGAATACAATATACAAATACCCAGTGTGACGTGCAAATGCCCACTGTAGCGTGTTATATAGAGTAACTAAATAGTGCTACACAGAATACATATTGCAGTAAGATTCGGTAATATCCAATGTAGGTGGTGTGGTTTAATGTGGGCCTTTACTCTGCCGGGTGGAGTTAAAGAGCCTCATGGCATGAGGAAGAAAACACACTTCCTCTCCATTCAATAATACATTGAAACCCCCAAATTCGGGTAAACATTTCCATAAAAAAAACTAAAATGAAGAAAATAAGATTTTAAGCTTCAAATACTGACTTTGTCATTTGCACTAAATTTCTGTTTGTGTGCTACTTTGTGACTTTATATAAATCGTAGTGGAAGTTATTGAATTTTTGTTTAGTTTTGAAACAAATGTACTGTCATTTAACACTAAAAGAGACCTTAGGGAGCAAAATACAAGATCGAGAGAAAAAAAGGCATCCATTTTTGTACATTTTGATCAACTGCGCCAAGCCCATTGAAAGGATTGATTTGAACATTCGCAGGGTTGGGTAGGGTTACTTTAACTTGATTACTTTCAATTATTTTTATCATATATGCTAATAAAAGACAGAAGAAACTAAATATGAATAAATTTACTAAATTTTGTGCGGCTTGGGGAGTAACGGAATATATGGAACGGCAAAAATGATGTTGGCAAGCTGTTTGGATTTATTTTCATTTTGTTTCTGTCGCATTTTAGGTTAGTTTTGTCGGAGATCAAAGAGATCAAAGCCAGGAGAGAAAGCTTACCATGTGTTGTGAGTCATCGTTTTATTCATATTTATATGAACACCCAAAAATAAATAAGTAAAATAAATAGACCTGACTGTTTGGAATAAAGTCATAGTCATAATTTGAGTCATAATTTTATTCACATTTAGTTTCTTTTGTCTTTTATTAGAATATTTGGTATTGGAGTAATCCAAAAGTAATTGAAAGTAATCCATTTAAAGTAACCCTAACCAACCCTGTTCAAAGAGATTAACGCCAGGTGAGAAAGATTACCACGTGTTGTGACTAATAATTATTATAAAAAAGAAAAAAGAAACCATACCTGTAGTATAGTGTTGGTGTCAACGTGGGGCTGCTGCTAGGACACGTTTACTTCTTGGTTCTTTAATTTTTGTATACAGGTTTTTTTTTATTCCAAACAGTCAGGTTTATTTATCTTACTTATTTATTTTTGGGTGTGAGTATTTTGGATATCGTACATTTTATGTTGATTTAATGAAGTGCTTTAATTTTATTTACTTGAGTTGTATTAAAGTATATAAAAAAAAAAGATCTACTTCCTGGTTGTGTTGCCTTCAGGACGAATCAAGTAGCATTGACAGTATTACATTCGTCACAAAGAAAGCTTCAACGAGATGACGATACCTCAAACCGAACATCGAGCACATCGTTTTGGGAAAAAGACGTGTACTGTACAGCTCAGCCATAAAGTCAGGTCCCATTCATTAGTTATAGATGTAGTGTCATTAATTTGACACTGAGCTGACATGGGAAACCCGGACGTAGTATTGTTTTGCTATACTTTTCAACTTATAGCTCACATAATAAAAATAATAATAATAATAATGAATGAATGAAAACTTTATTCGAACATCAAAATAAAAACAGAACAAAAACAATAACTCAACAACAAAATAAGGTTACATAATATGTTCGAAAAGAGGTAGTAAGAAGCAAAATGCTTATATTCCCTACCCCTTCATCTTCCCCACCAAATATACCAATAATATAACAATTGTAATGATGTTAATAATAACAGTTATGATATAAGAATAGCAACAATAACACAAAGTTAACTAGACGCACTATTCCCAATCTCCCGCACCACTCAGACCCCACCCTCCGTATCTCTCAATTCCACCAGGAATGTTCTTTTGTATCTAAACCTGAACAAGTGAATAGTTGGACACCGTTTCATCTCGTCTTGCAAACCGTTCCAAAGCTTGACTCCACACACAGACACACACATACTTTTCCTGGTGGTTCTCACCTTTGGAATTATGAATTTACTACAGCCTCTTAAGTTATAGATTCCCTCTTTCCGAATGAATAATTCATGGATGTTTTCTGGCACTATGTTTTTGTTGACCTTAAGTAGCAGTCGTGCAGTGAATTTTTTTACTAAATCATCTAATTTTAATAATTTGGCCTGCAGGAATAAAATATTTGTATGGTCTCGATATCCTACAGTGTTCATTTTACCTGTGAAAAGTGATGGGTCCCGGGGACTCGCATGCTCAAAAATCTATGGGTCCCAACAGAGATTTATGGGTCCCCAAAATTTTGTGTTATCAAGGTTGAAATTGTAAATCGGCGACAAATATATCATATAAATCTATATATTCATTCAGTTTTAATCATCACAGTTTATTGGTAATACAAATCAGTTATCACATCAAGATTGTTTCAGTTCACAACAATATTGTACATTATACAAAATAATATTGCTGAAATAATTATATTAATCTATATTCTCATTCAGTTTTAATCATCACAGTTAATTGGTAATACAAAGCAGTTATCACTTCAGATTTTTCAGTTCACAAAAATATTGTACATAATACAAAATAATATTGCTGAAATATGAGTCTATGTATTAATGCAGTTTTAATCATCACAGTGAATTGGTAATACAAAGTAGTTATGACTTCACATTTTCCAGTTCATATATTCTTAGTGGTTTGCTGCCTTCAAGGTCCAATCCATTATCATCATCCTCATAGCGTAACCAGGAATATAATTGAGTCCATTTTGGCAGAAAAGTCCTTTTATTGCTAGGGGTATTCTTTTGTTTATTTTCTTTCGTCGAATCGTTCGCTTCAACACACGTGTTTTCCTTGCCGTTTTTTTATGCCGGAATTATTGCCGTTGATATCACTTTTTGCATTACGTTTCGACTTATTATTGACACCGAAATAATTACCAATTTTGTGTTGATTTTCACCAAATACTAACTGTTTTTTCGGAGGTATACTTAACCTTCACATTCCCTCGACAACAACCACCACAACAATGACGTCATCTCGAAGCAACGAGATCTCGTTTGCCGAGATCAGCGTGCAGACGAAAAACTCGAACCGCGAGACCAAAACAACAATGGCGGATCTGGCTGACGAAAAGTTTGGAGTGCGGTAAATCTTTGTTAAAAAGAAAAGTAATTGGGTAATAATGACAATTTTGTGTCAAAAAAGGTTGATTTGACACGATGCGTCCCCAGCAAAAATCATGCGTCTGGGACGCAGGGGCGCGGGCAAACGAGAACACTGATCCTACTATCCTGTATGGTTCTAATTGCAGGTTTCTGGAGGTTAAAAAGGGGCTGTAGTGAACTTTTGTAATTAATGCCCCAGACTTCTGCACACTATGTTAAGTATGGCAGAACTAGAAAACAATATAATAAATACAATGCATTATAGTTTAAAATGAATTTGACTTTATTAATTATTGAAATGCTTTTAGATACTTAAGTTTGTATGTGTCTGATGTGTTTTCCAGCTTAATTTATTGTCTATTATGACCCCTAAAAACTTCATTTCTGATACAGCGTCTATTGCGGCACCATCCATTTTTACTTCGAAATCTTGATTTGCCAAACAATAATAATAATAATAATACATTGTAATTCGACGCGCCTTTCAGGAGTAAAACAAGAGTAAAACAAGCAAGTGACCAATAGCAAATGAAACACGTTAAAACTGTCACTTTTTAAAAAACATTGCTAACATTTGGAGCTTCCATCACCACAAGGCAAACCTATAACCTCACCTAATCCTAATCTACACCCATAAACCAATTACCCTCGTGAAACCTACGTAATCTCTCCCGTTACTATCACTTCGGGTGGGCAAAAAAACAAACACTGAGCCACACTGGAGTTTTAGGACTTACCAGGTTCTTCAGGAGGGCGGACAGTTCCTTGGTAAGCGATGAAAACTTGACAAAGGCCGTGCCCAGGTCCGGGTTGTCCCTGCTGATGAAGTTGCTGCCGAATTTATCCAGAGCTTGGGCATAATTTTCCTCATTTTGGACATGATCTGTTGAGCAAAAACGAAAAGCAATGCTTCATTTTCGATCTGGGGCTATGGATCAGATCTCGAGACAAACGGATATTTAGTTCGGTCCTGTTTTGGTTAATCTGAAAAGTTGATTTATGTTCATATTCACAGGGTGGGTATACTGTTTTTATGGCAGAACCCAAGAACTTGTTAAGGACTTTCAAAGCCAATTTTTCAATTTCTACAGTACCATTAAAAGAAGAAATCCGGTGTGAATTATGTATTTTGCAGAGCCACAAATATACAGTGGGACCTCGGTTATCGCGGTGAATGGGGACCAAAACCACCCGCGAAAAGTGAAAATCTGTGAAGTAGCGACGCCCCTTCAAAAATTCTTTTTTTTTTTTTTTTTAATTATTTTATTTTATTATTATTTTATTTTTTTAGACCTGCGAAGCTCTGAACCCGCGAACGTGGAACCACGAAGTAGCGACGCCCCTTCAAAAATGCTTAAAAAAAATAAATAAATAAATAAAAAATAAAAAAAAATTAAATAAAACCCTTTTTTTAAAAAATTATTTTATTTTATTATGATTATTTTTTAGACCTGCGAATCTCTGAACCCGCGACCATGGAACCAGGAAGTACCGACGCCCCTTCAAAAATGCTTAAAAAAAAAAAAAAAAATTATATATATATAATAATATATATTTATAATATAATAGCGAGGTCCCACTTTATCTGCAATTCACATAACTAATTTGTAATCTTGCGTGTGCATTTATCGAGACGATTTTTAGATCTAGATCGTGAACATATTTGTTTTGGAGACAAATCTCTCCCATATAGGTATTAGGTCAAAATGACAATAATATGTAACATATGTTTTCAGTTGCAGGAAGTTTTTCACATTACGATTTACCACTGGGAAACAGTACCTTCATTTTTTTGAATGGCCCATAACAAATGTCCATGAATGAGGCATAATCCTTACAGCCCTACAAATTTCTGTCATGATTACTGATGTGACTCAGCTGTGCCCGCTCCGTTGGCACCAACTGCCGCGGGTTCTGATTGGCTCCCGATCAGTATTTGAACCCAATACCGTCTGTCCCCTTTTGTCAGTCCGTCTGCGAACCTCAGTGTTTACTAGGCAAGCCTTTTTCTACCCTGACTCCCACCTGTCCCGTTTTTGGTCCCGTCTGTCTCCGGCTACGACCCGATTTGATCATGACCACGTCTACTCTCCTGTCCCGACTTACGACCTGTTTTTGATCCCGACCACGTCTGCTCTCCCGTCCAGGCTTACAACCCGTTTCTGACCCCGACCACCTTTTTGCTCTCCTGTCCCAGCTATTGACCTGTTTTTCCGTCCTTGATGCCGCAATCGCTCCCTACGGAAGATCCACTTCCGTGATCGGATCACAATCCGAGTACGAGAGCGACTTTCTTCCCGCGCCCAGCGAACACCGGATCGTGGGCACAGCCCTTCCTCTTTTCTCCAATAAAACTTGTGAGAAACGTAACGCAATTGGGTCCTGTTTCCGTTCTGGTCCTGACAATTTCCTAGTGCCCCTCTTAGGTGTAGCATGCACCTGTCCTTTTGGGCACGACCCATAGGGGGCGATGATGCTTCATGGAACAAAGCCATACAAACTAATACCAGCGGCGATTAATCACGGGGGAAGAAGAAATTCAATTACAAAGCGAAGCCACCAGGGAGCAGTGTCGTATATATTTTTAAGAAGGGTTCTTAAGAAAAAAATGGCAACAATTTAAAGCATTTACAAACACATAAATCCTCGAAAACTCAACATCAAAATTCAAGCATTTTCAATGATTTCAAATACCCATAGGAACTTAATAGTCAAGGAATCATTGTTACAGATCTTGAAACAATGGGTTTTAAGTGATCCTGACAGTGAAATATTTTCAAAAGAAGTGTTAGCAACAAGACAAAATGTAACTATTTGAAGCAAACTGTCAAGAAACGAGTTAAAATGCTGTTATTTGTAGCTCTAGTCGGCCAATCATTAATTCGGTGTTTTTGTACATTTTGTGGCTTACATACATTAGTGTAGCTTTTTTTTTTTTTTACCAATTTCTATTGTAAAGGAGATACATTTGGATGTAAGTTCTAACCTAAATTTGACCATGGAGAAAAGATATTCACTTCTTTAATACCACAGTTTGAGACCATTGTTAAATACCGTATTTTCCGCACTATAGGGTGCACCGGGTTATAGGGCACACCCCCAAAAAATTGTTTTTGGTCCTATATCGTCCATAGATAAGGCGCACCGGATTATAAGGCGCTACAATGGGAACGTGGACAAAACGGTCAGATAGTTCAGTCCAACTTATTACCCCCTTAACATTCCCAAAGCTTGCAAAGAAGCAAATACGTGTCGTAGACACGTGCGGATGCGGTGTCCGTACGATGTCACTCAAATGCATCGTTCCAAATATCAATCGGAAGGTTAAAATCTTGGGATTCAAGAAATGCCAACCATTCCTTAGTTTCTATTTTCTTTTTCGCTCGCAACTTTACTGTGCATATGACAATAAACACTTGGAATTGAGTTTAATTAAAAAAAGACCTATCACAGAAACATCGATATCACTCTGAAACAAGATACTGGGAAAATATATAGCCAGAGTAGCTCACCGAAGTCGTTGTGTTCAATAATAATGTGCAACCATGGTCCTCTTATATCCGTGAGTGTAGTAAATCCAGGAGAATAAAATATTTACAAATACAGAATAGTAAAACATGCTTTCTCTATGCTGTAGACAACCAACCAAACTTGCTATTCACATTCATCTTTTTCGGCCAATTGCAGGCTTTGTTTTGTCCCTTTAGCCTATACAAGCCCGTAAATGATAAAAAGGATCCGCCCCTTTACCGCCGAATAACTTTAGCCAATAGTGATCGATTCAACTGCGACACACCATTGAGCCATATATAAGGCGCACTGTGTTATAAGGCGCATGGTCAGCTTTTGAAAAAAAAATAAGACTTTTAGGTGTGCCTTATAGTGCGGAAAAAACGGTACATGTAATGAAAGGACGAGGATCTTAGATATATTTGATTGTGTTGATACGTATTTATATCAAACACGGGTGATTGATTTGATATTTTGAGGTTAACATTTTAGTTCGGTGTCAACAGAGGTCATTGAAACCGATCATAGACCATTTTTGCTCTGTAATTAAGAAACTGATGGAAAAATGATAGTTAACAAGATTTAAAGGAAAATAAACAAAAGAATGAAATATGAAAGGTATAAGAAATACAAGGCTTAGTTAATTTGAGAATAGGAATTTAGGATTGGAGAATAATTTTTGTCCAGCCAAAATTAAGATTGCGTTAAAATTGATTTTTGCAAATAGTCGTATGTTAAAAGCTAGGGGTACCAATAATTATGGGGCGTTAGTGGAAGAGTGAAACTGTGAGTGAATATGTGTGTGAGTGCTTATGTGTGTTTGAGTTTAAGGTACCAAACTTTCAGTTTGAGCAAAGGATATGTGATCACAATACGGCCGAATCACATGTAATTAGGGAAATAAGTGGTAACGTTGTAATGGAGCATTATTGGTAAGAGTTTAGCCAAAATAAAGGTCTAAAAATCGAATGCTTTTTGCTATGTAATCCAGATCCCTAGTAGACTAGTGATTACTAAGTGGATTTCGGATTACTATTATTATTATTGTTATTATATTTTTGTTTTTGTTATCTATCTAATCTAAACTACTTTATAAATCACAATTTGTGTGTGTGTGCGTGTGTTTGTGTGTGACTTATAGACTCTGATCTGGCTGAACCAATTTTGGTAAAAATTTACACAATTGTACGTTAGTCCTCCACGTTTGTCTTTAGCTAGGTTTTGTATCAAGGCACCCACAATAAATACACACCAAAATCGATAAACATCCGCATTTGTGTAGTCTGCTTTTTTGTGTGGTCTGCTTCCATGTGGTCTCTACCATCCTCTCATGGCCAAATTGAGTACTGCAGCTCCTGACCACCGCCCATTCCAAACAGCCGTTTTGCTTGTTATTCTTACTAATGTTACTATTATGTCACTATTAATCTAAAAATCCACAATATGATCCCAGTCAGACTATTTCCTGCATGTAAATTTACCCAATGTCACATAGGATTTACATACTACGACTTTGTTTCTTACCTTGTCCTGAATTGTAGATCGCCTTGACAGATTTCTTCACCTTCTGCAGGGACGTCCGATCCTGGTCAAGAGCCTGTAAATAAAAAACGATTATTCGTTATTGTAGTGCAACAATTACAGTAATTTTCATAATGGAGAAATAATCTGCCATTAATGCTTTTATTCAAAAGGAGCAGCACATATACTTCACTCATAACTAAAGGTAAGATAATAAAACGTTTTTCTTCTATGCTACAGTTCATATATTGCTTTGTTGCTCTGCCAATCAGATGATGAATAAGATGTAGGTTCACATCTTTGTAAATCTGACTGAGTCTTTCCAGACACGAACCTCACAGCATGTCACTGAAAGTCATTGATAATTATGAGAGATGAGATGACTAAAAACGTTTATTTTTCCATGTCATATAAAACTGGGTCAGCACTTAATATTCCACTGGAAGGCTTTGGCGTTTGTTCAATCGGGAGAAAAAAACTCAGATAGCGCCACATCATCTGATCCGAGAGAGATTTGTCTTTGAGAGCAAGTAGATGTGACATCACACTGGATAAGTCACAAGTTTGATCCTCAGGGTATCCCACAATTTTATGAACACAACCGGAACATCAAAGTGGGAAGGTCAGATAAGATTACCTGCAAAACTGCAGGCAGCAGAAGACTCCTGATTCAGAGAACTATGTTTATATAAATTATTTTGTGGTATGCAAGTTGCATCACACAAAGAGCTGCTTCAATATCTTAAATGGGCACCATCTCTGCAGTATTTTGTCAGTACTGTTCAAAGAACTCCATCAAAGAGCTACTGAATAAAATTGTCTTCGAGTCTCTTCTTTGGCTGAATGGGAGCATTTGTGCTCAGATTAAAATGCAGAGGGGCAGCGGAAAAAATCAATGAAGCAGTTATGGCTTGGTTGTACAAAGTCTTGGTAACCCTGAGCAACAGGTGGGGACGAGTCCGAAACCCTAGTTTGTAGCTCTGGGTCTATCAAATAAATGGCAAGAGTTAGGCAGTAGAGAGGGTGGCAATTGTTGGAAAAACATCAAGAACAAACCACAAAGGAGGAAAGACTATAAAAAAAACGGCGTGGTTTAGTTTTCTGTTATGGACGTTCATATCAGAATGCCAATTTGGCAGAGTCAAAAGTGGAAATTCTTCGCATTTGATTGAAAACGAATATTATACTTGTAAATACTATAACCAAGCGGAAGCAGAGAAATTATAAAAGGAGAGGTTTGAGTACTTGCCCGATCGGAACGCCACAGATAACACCAAAAGGCTCTGTAGGCATAATGCTGTAGCTAACACAGTATGTACTATCTGAGAGGTAGGACCCAAACCATGATAAGACGGTTCCTGAAATACCAATCCATTTTTCCATCTAGTAAATTCTCGTAGTCAAAAGTGTGCAAGTAAGTGCTGAGATTCAGCAGTAGCAACACTAACAAAGAACCAAAATCGTTGTCAGGAGAAGATCCATGGTCACTTTGATCAGTGCTGTCTCAGTACAGTGATTAACCCTAGATCCTGACTGCATTTATTTCATAAAGATTATTGCGTGACAACTCTTCAAAGTAATTTTGCAAGAAATTGTAGATTTCACACAGGCGTTTCATGACATAACCTTTCCGGTTCAAGGTTTAATCATTTAAGTACGAGTTTACTGACAGCAGACCTAAAAGCTATCTATCTATCTATCTATCTACCTTGGTCATATCCCTCAAGAGGGGTGACCGGCAGCAAGAAAAACACATACAATAACAAGGAAAATAAAATAAAAATAAAATTAAAAAGGGGGAAAAATGGCAAAAAACACACACAAAAATTTTTGAACCACGGCCAACTCAAATGCCCAAACACCCAAACAAGTTAGGCACCTCGGCACCCAAGTTGGTCATGCTTTCGTCCCTCCAGATGAAACGAGACACAAGAAAGCGGCAATGTCACTCGGGTGAGGGTGACACAACACACTCTTCTGTTCAACAGCAAGGCCCGACAGCTTTTACTGGTTTACCCCTGCCGCATCATACAGGTGCCCTGCCCATCCCTTAGAACGCGTCCAAACATCCAACGATCAGCTATAGCACTCATAACTCCATCCATCCACGTCAATCGCAGCCTTCCTCTTGGTTTCCTTCAATTTACTTCTGCTCTGTAGATCCTCTTCAACATTCGCTCCTCATCCATCCTCTCCATGTGTCCAAACCAACTCTTATCTGCTTGCTCGGTTCCACTACTACTCCAGTTCTGTCTCTCACAATTTCATTTCTCAATCTATCCAATCGTATCACTCCTAACATACTCCTCAAAAACTTGATCTCGATTTCTTTATCAAATCTGCGTTCAGGCTCCAAGTCTCTGCACCATACAACACAGTCGGCACAATCACACTATCATACAGTCCCCTCTTAACATCCATACTCATACTTATGTTGCTCATCACTCTCCTCAGAGCACCCAAAACCTTGCTTCCTTGATTCACTCTGTGCAATACAGCAAGACCTAAAAGCTGCCTAAACAATGCCCGAGGAGAGTGATATTTTGATAAACTGTCATCTCAGCATCAAATGGGGACAGCATTAGTCGAACGTTCGCAATGTTGAGAAGTTTGAAATAAACTTCTCTAGTAATCATTTTCATTCATCCATCCATCCATTATCTGCACTGCTGATACTCAGTAGGGTCGCGGGGGTGCTGGAGCCCATCCCAGCCATCTCCGGGCAGTGGGCAGGGGACACCCTGAACTGGTTGCCAGCCAATTGCAGGGCACACAGGGGCAGACAATTCGCTCGCTCATTCACACCTAGGGACAATTTCGACCGGCCGATTAACCTGACATGCATGTTTTTGGAACGTGGGAGGAAACCGGAGTGCCCGGAGGAAACCCACGCAAGCACGGGGAGAACATGCATACTCCGCACAGGAAGGTTGGTAGCTGGATTTGAACGCATGAACTCAGAACTGTGCCGCACACGCGCTAACCACTGCGCCGCCCTGCTGCCCAATCATTTTCTTGTATAACCCAAATGACAGATTAGAGTCAAACAAGAATGCTTTTTTACTGTTATTTATGTTAAATGCTGTCCACTGTTCATTACATTGTTGTTCTAATGCTCTGGTGTTTTCTCCATTAATCTTACGACTCATGAACCTAGAACTAGTCCATTAGCTTTTCTTTTCTCTCCCAATAGCATAGGTGTTATATTTGTTACTTTTAATGAATTGGGCTTGCCTTGCCCAATCAGTTTTGCAGACCAGACTTACACAGACAGAATAAGGGCTACATTTTCTTCGTAGCGCAATTCAACAACAAAACAGATTTATTTATTTTTTTAAATGAAAAAAACGGGGTGAGTCAATGTAAACTTGCTGCCGAATTATCTTCACATGGATTTGAAGACTAAAATTAACAGCATTACTGAAAACGTGCACTCCTGCGGCCAATGCCAAGGAAGTCAACCCGACAGGAAACCCTGACTGAGCAAAAACGGCAACGAGGCCATCTCCGCTTCATGCATCCTGTGTCTGAGCTTATCCTGGGTAGCAGGCCAAGTGTTTCCCATCTTTTGAAAGGAAGCAGGAAGCGGACGGGTTTGTCGGTGCGCTGTGCTGGAAGGTTCATGCTCCGATCTGATGGTTTCAGTAAGAAATCTATCTTCTGGCCATTGCCAAGGAGACAAGGTTACGTTGAATTGAATTAAATTGTCTTTATTGTCTTTGACATAAACGTGGTGAAACATCGTAGGCAGGTTTGGGTAGGGTTACTTTAACTGGATTACTTTTAATTACTTTTGGATTACTCCAATATCAAATATGCTAATAAAAGACAAAAAAAAAAAAATGAATAAAATGATGACTCACAACACGTGGTAAGCTTTCTCTCCTGGCTTTGATCTCCGGCAAAACTAACATAAAATGCGACAGAAACAAAATGAAAATAAATCCAAACAGCTTGCCAACATCATTTTTGCCGTTCCATGTATTCCGTTACTCCCCAAGCCTACACAAAATTTAGTGATTTTATTCACATTTAGTTTCTTTTGTCTTTTATTAGCATATTTGGTATTGGAGTAATCCAAAAGTAATTGAAAGTAATCCAGTTAAAGTAATCCAACCCAACCCTGATGGTAGGCAATGTGATTAGACATGGGACTCCGGGATAAATAAGTAATGGAGACTTGAATGAAAATGCAAATAAAAGACTATCAGGAGAGAAGACAGAAACAAATATTAAGTTATAATATGCTAATTGTGAATGAAAAAGAATAGTTTCAATAGTTTTAATCATGAGCAAAGTTCTTGGAAGTAGTTTGCGTAGGCTACTGTAACCAGCATAAAAGCTGGTTTATATATACCGTATTTTCCGCACTATAAGGCGCACCTTCAATGAATGATATATTTTAAAACTTTTTCCATACATAAGGCGCACCGCATTATAAGGCGCTATAAGTGCATGCTGGTTTAAGATCAAGTAATTTTGCAACTTTAAAATTGTAATCTTGAGCAGTCCTTCGAGACATTTTTGTGATTAAGGGCCATATAAATAAATGTGACTTGACTTGGCTACAGTAGAGGATGTAGTTACGTTATGCAACCATTAGATGGTGCCGCGCTAAAGGGAATGTCAACAAAACAGTCAGATAGGTCAGTCAAACTTTATTAATAGATAACAAACAGATTTCCACAACTCCATTCACTCCCAAAATGAATAAACAGCTGTTTTATTATTTTCTCTGAGGTGAAGCATTTTCGTGACACATCTTTAACATCTTTGAACAACAGCAAGGCATAACATTTTACTTTTCCTCCATTTAGTCAACACGCAAAAAAAACGTCTGATACTGTTATGGTAAATTAAACGTTAGTGCAACCGCAATATAGTGACACTCGTAATGTGCAAAAACAATAACAAGTGCAAAACAATAACAATACAGCAATAACATAATAACTGTAAAATGTAAAACGTAAACAGCTCATCCTCATGCTTCTTCCACTTCCGCAACATCGATTCATTTATGTTAAACTCTCTTGCTGCTGCTCTATTTCCGTGTTCTACTGCGTGACTGATCGCCTTGAGTTTAAACTCTGCGTTGTAAGCGTGTCTCTTGATAGGAGCCATTTCAGGGTCTTTGTACAAAAGCACAAATAAAAGAGAATTGTTGTTTAATATTTCCCAGTATGCACAGCGCACTTCTTCTTCTACGCGAAAAATTGAGTCGGTGGCTGCTTCTCTTAGTTGCGAGACCTTGCAATTCAATATTGATCCATATATAAGGCGAACCGGATTATAAGGCGCATAGTCAGCTTTTTAAAAAAAAAAACAGATTTTATGTGCGCCTTATAGTGCGGAAAATACGGTACATTTTTTCTGTCATTGAGGCGTCAGCTTTTTCAGTTTTTCAGCATCTCAGCTGATTATAGCAACACAGAAGCGGAAAACAGGAAAAGGACACGAGAAAGGACGTCCCGTGAAAGTCAGGACGAAAACAGATTGCCAAAGACAAAGGTTTCCGCTAAACATGACAATTTAAGGTTGTTTCAGAGCTAAAAAGAAATAGGAGGAAAATATTTGAGGACTTTACCACAGGAACAAGGAATATGTTTTACCTGAGCTTTAGCCTTTTTGTTACCTCTTTACGATTTCATTTCTTTTATGCGTGGAACTTTGTAACAAGTACTTTTCGGAACCCTGTCTCAAAGATGGAAAATTTACCTAGAAGGAAAGAGAGATTCAAGAGATTTCAAGATTCTCTTTATTGTATTGAACTTAAATGTTGTAAATGAAAAATATTTCTCCATGATTATCCATTAAGAGATTAAGAGGCCTGAGATTTGAACTGAAACTGCCCCTGTTAGCTTGTATATATTTTAGGTCTAACACAAAAATCAAATAAGAAATACAATAGAAAAAATAAAATATATAATAAAATAAATTAAAAATAAATATATATATATAAATAAATGTACAAAAAAAGAAGTTAAAAAGAAATCAATACATAAAAATAAATCAATTTTAAGAAACTAAACAGTTAAAAATATACAATTTTATTACAAAATCATCACAGTAAAAAGTGAATAAAAATGATAATAACAAAACAAATAAAAATAGAATAAACCAAAAAATTAAATTGGCAACCTAGCTAGAATGGATCAAAAACATCTAGATTTGTCTATGGCAGCAAATGAGCTAAAAAGAACAATGATATATTGCATTAATGGGCGTCTATGTAGAATGCATTTAGTTCAGCTTTTTTACGATATTCTGTTCCCACTATATGGCTCCTTATAATTTATAGACTTAAGAGTTATCTTTTTCCACAAAACACAAACGTTGCAGTAACCCAAATTCCCCAACATTCGCAAAGCCGTTTAACGATCCATAGTCTATGCGAGAATAAGGAATACTTTATCTTGTTTGCATCTTGCCTGGCAGTTAAAAACTATTAAGATTTGACCCTCAGTCGCTCTACCGAAACTAGGGAAGTGTCACGGTTGCCCTGGCGCCCAATTGGCCCCACCCGTGTGGCGCCAGCTGCATCTTATTGACAGATTGGCTCCCTGTCAGTATTTAAACTCTGTCCTGTTAGTCCCCTTTTGTCGGTCCGTCTGCGAATCTCTGTTTTTACACGGCACGCCCTTTTTCGCCTGTCCCGTTTTTTGCTCCCGTTTGTCTCCCGCTACGATCTGTTTTGATCTCGACCACGTTTGCTCTCCCGTCCCGAATTACGACCTGTTTTGATCTCGGCCACGTCTGTTCTCCTGTCCCGAATAACGATCTGTTTTTGATCTCGACCACGTCTACTCTCCTCTCCTGGCTATCGACTCGTTGCTGATCTCAGCCACGTTTTTTGCTCTCCTGTCCCGACTACTGACCTGTTTTTTTCCGTTCCCGACACCGCCATCGCTCGCCACGGAAGTGCCACTTCCGCGTTCAGAGCGACCTGCTCCCCGTGATCAGCGGATCGTGTGTGCAATCCTTTCCCTTCTTCCCAATAAAACGTTTGAGAAACTTTACACGAGTGGGTCCTGTTTCCGTTGTGGTCCTGACAGGAAGAGGTGATAATGTTTTGTTTTCCTCTCTTTTGACCGAATGAGTGCGTACGCTGTGTTCAAGTACACTACCTGTTTGCCATACAAAGCCACACTGTCGTAATTCTGAGATCAAATCAAATGAAAATATTGATGGAGCCCAAATCGAAGAAAATAAATGAATAAATCACGAATAGAAATTCAGCAAAACATGATAGGCCTCTACAAATCAATAATAAAAAGACAATCTGGCAGTTTTTTAAGATCACAATGTCATGAATGTATTGTGTGGAATAAGCATAAGTTCCTTTCCATTTTCTATTGAGTAGCGTCTCTCCTGCGTTAGTTTTGATTCCTTCAAGCATTTGGAACCATGTATCAACGCATTAAAAATCATTTGGTCCATTCGTTTGTAAGCCGTGGAGACTGTGACTGCATTACTCAAGCAGGAAGGGTGGGGAACAGTTCTCATTGGCAGAAATGTACATCCTTTTTCTCTGTGACGCAAAAGGCTTGGAATGGGGAAGAGTAAAGGATGCCTAGTCAAGCTTTCAAAAAGCAACTGAGGTCAGCAAAAAAACTGATAGATTGAGAACATTTAATGATTCTGACTGCACATGTTGGTTTACAAACTCTTTTCAAACAGCTAATAAAATCCTACCTTGAATTAGGAGTAAATACAGAACTCACTCTATCAAACTTTTTCTAGTAAAAGGACAATAAACGATCAAGTATGAAGCTTCATTGAATCCCCAAGACTTCTAGGCCAGGGTTTTGCAACCAAAAATGTTGAAAGAGCCACACGAGACCCCAAACAATAAAAACAATACGCTTTGAAAAAAAATAAAGCTTTTTATAAACCTTATAAAGATGGAAACACATATTGTATATACAGTGAAGAAAATAAGTATTTGAACACTCTGCTATTTTGCTATTTCTCTCACTTAATCATGGAGGGGTCTGATGCATGTGCAGGTGCATGTCCACTATGAGAGAGATAAACTAAAAAGCAAAATTCCAGAAATCACAATGCATGATTTTTTTAACAATTTATTTTTGTGATACAGCTGCAAATAAGTATTTGAACACCTGTGTATCATCTGGAATTCTGACCCTAAAAGACCTGTTAGTCCGCCCATTAGAAGTCCACCTGCACTCCATGTATAATCCTGAATTAGATGCACCTAGTAGAGGTCGCTAAATGCATAAAGACACCTGTCCACCCCATACAATCAGTAAGACATGAACTTGAAACATGGCAAAGACCAAAGAGATGTCCAAAGATACCAGAGACAAAGTTGTACACCTCCAAAAGGCTGGAAAGGGATACGGAGCAATTGCCAAGCAGCTCGGTGAAAAAAGGTCCACTGTTGGTGCAATCGTTCGAAAATGGAAGAAGCTAAACATGAAAGTCAATCTCAATCGGAGTGGAGCCCCATGCAAGATATCACCTCGTGGGGTCTCAATGATTCTAAGAAAGGTGAGGAATCAGCCCGGAACTACACGACAGGAGTAGGTCAATGACCTAAAAAGAGCTGGGACCACCATTTCCAAGATTACTGGAGGTAATACACTAATGCGTCATGGTTTGAAATCATGGATGGCACAAAAGGATCCCCTGCTTAAACCAGTATATGTCAAGGCCCATCTTAAGTTTGTATAAGACTGTATGAAAGATGCAAGGTGGTCAGGGAGAAAGCTTTGTGGTCAGATGAGACCAAAATAGAAGTTTTTGTTCATTATTCTACCAAGCGTGTTTGGAGGAAGATGAATCAAGAGTACAATCTGAAGAACACCATCCCTACTGTGAAGCATGGGGGTGGTAGCATCATGCTTTGGGGGTATTTTTCTGCACATGGGACAGGACGAGTGCACTGCATTAAAGAGAGGATGACTGAGGCTGAGGCTGAGATTTTGCGGAACAACCTCGGTCCTTCAGGCAGAGCATTGAAGATGGGTCATGGCTGGGTCTTCCAACACGAAAACGACCCGAAGCACACAACCAGGAAAACCAAGGAGCGGCTCTGTAAGAAGCATATGAAGGTTTTAGCATAGCTCAGCCAGTCTCCAGACCTGAAACCAATCGAAAATCTTTGGATGGACCTCAATCTCTGTGTTTCTCAGCAACAGGCCATAAACTAAATGATCTAGAGAAGATCTGTGTGGAGGAGTGGGCCAAGATCCCTTCTGTAGTGTGTGCAAACCTGGTGAAAAACTACAGGAAACGGTTGACCTCTGTAATAGTAAAAAAAGGCTACTGTACCAAATATTAACGTTAATTTTCTCAGGTGTTCAAATATTTAATTGCCGCTATATCACACAAATGAATTGTTTAAAAAAATTATGCATTATTATTTCTGGATTTCTCTTTTTAGTTTATCCCTCTCCCAGTGGACATGCACCTACGATGAAAATTTCAGACCGATCCATGATTTTTTCATGGGAGAAATAGCAAAATTTACAGGGTGTTCAAATACTAATTTACTTACTGTATATGTACTGTATATACCTATATTAATTGGAAAACGTTATTAATGCTTGTGTCATGTTTGTCCTCCGACAGAAACCATATCATTTTCCAAAATCAAACCACCATGTTCGGGCTGCGAGAGCGACACAGAATCCATCATGCGGATCATCCACAAAAAAAGAGAAACAGAACAATGACGAAGATGAAGATTAACACTTGTTTATTTTTGGAACTCACAGAACAACCATCATGGCATCACATACAACTGGATTTCAATAACATTTTGTCACTACTGTGAAAAACCAATGGTGTTCATTCTTAAAGCGATAGCTACATCTAACGGTAGTTAACAAGAGTTACATTCAATCACACCAAAGGATTGATAATTAAAAACTAAGTCAGCCAGAGAGAAACCTGGCCCAGCCCGGAAGCGAACTTAATGGTTGAACGTTTCAGTAATTGACACCCAAAATTCGGATTGGATTTGTCGGAATTCGGCTCTGGGCCTAAGATCTTATTTGAAACCTATTAATACATGCAATCCTATTTTGTCGTCAATCTAATGCAAACATGCTAGATTTCATTGTTTGGCTAAAGTGGACACATGGTTCCTACAGCTTAAAGCAAGTTATATGCGTCTGCTCAGAAAGGCCCTACTGAAACCACAGCACCGTTTTGACACTTCAGTTGTTGTGGTCATGTGATGATGCCATTAGAGTAAATTGGGGAATTATTAAAAAAAGACAACTGATAAATGTTACTTTTTAGTTCAAACAAATGTAACTGCGGTGAACCCGTCCGTCCGAGCAAGGATCCACATTCAGGCTGGACTGGATGATGAGGCTTTTATTTCACTTACTTTAGCAGCGCGCTAGAGACTGCAATGAGCGACACAACATACACACACCATGTGGTTAGCACCTCCACTGGTTCTCAACATCGTTAGCAGCGCGCTGGAGACTGCTAACAATATCCGCCTTCCGTCCATAAAACTAAAACAGAGGCTAAACTAAACCTTACCCCATAACAGCAGGTGGCACTGTTGGACACAAGCTATACAAACATTTCAGCAGGAATTTCAACAAAACAAAAGTTATTATTACACCTGTTCACATTTTTAAAGCTTTGAAAATTGAATTTAAGACATTTTATTGACTATTAGGCCTTATTTCTAGAACAAGGGTAGGGAACCTATGGCTCGGGAGCCATATATGGCTCTTTTCATGAGTACGTAAGGCTCCGAAATAAAATGTAACTATTGCACATCTCTCTGTGGCGTTCCAGAGTCAAGTGATTTCATCCCGATTTTGGTCCATATAAAGCCGAAGCAACTTAATGCAGAAGTTTAATAAGAAACCATTTAAACTGATTAAAAAAAAACTCTGGCAAACAACTTTGATTGGGTGAGCAGTACAGGTGGGCGGATCCAGGCACTTCCTTCTCTCTCTCGCTCAGTGCAGTCTACACCCAAAGTGAATATGACGATATGCTTATCGTTTGCAGTCATTTGTGACATTTTTACAAAAGAACTTTGCATTGTTTTGAAACTGTTATTAAGGACAAATTTCATGTAAAAAAATGGCCTCAACACTCTTAACTGAAGGTGGAAGACAAATGGTAAATGGTATATTTACATTGATTTGGGACACAGGATTTGGCATCATTATCATTTCATACATTTGATGAAATCATCAAATGACACACAGTTAAATAAAATGTGCTGAAGAATTAGCTTTTGTCTAGAGAGCGTGTTTGGCAGTTTTTTCAATTTTGTCTGAAAACATGACGTGGCTCTCTCAATTTCTTTTTAAAACATTTTTTGCTCTAATGGCTCTTTGGGTCAATAAGGTTCCTGACCCCTGTCCTAGAACAATGTTGACTATCTTTTTTTGCACTATGATGTCTATTTTTGCTCCAAATGCATATTGCACAAACCGTACGATATCCTCAGTAGGGTCGCGGGGGTGCTGGAGCCCATCCCAGCAATCATCGGGCAGTGGGCAGGGGACACCCTGAACTGGTTGACAGCCAATCGCAGAAGAGAGTATAGGGTATATTCTATTCTATTTTATTGTAGAAGAATGAATTCAATACCTTTTAAGACTTTTCAAGGATCTACGGGAACCTTATATAAGTCACAAACTATGAAAAAATCAGCGAATTCTAGACCGGAAAGTCCGGTACATTTAGAGTTGCATCTTTTTCTGATGCAGCTTCAATTTAAAGGTATGAAAAGTTGAAAAAAAGGGTCATTCCCAGTCACGCACGGAAGGGAAGACTGCACAAAGTCAAAGTTTTTCACAGAGTAGGTCGCATCCCGTTGAATCAAAAGGCTTCCCTTGTCGCAGTAATAGTACTGCTGTTACATCAAAGCACATTTGTGTTCATGAATGAAGAAAATACATTGGCCGGCACTTTGCATTTGCTCTTTCCTCTCAGCGCGGCATCAGCTGCAAGGCCTTTCTTTGTGGACGGGGATAAAACGCAAAAGTGGGTCAAAACTTGCCTGTGGAGCATTCTGTTCCGACACTACACTCCGACAAAAGCAAACATAAATGCTTTTGCCCTTGTATCGTCTTGTCCTTCGAATATACTACTGCAGTTAGCTTACCTTTTTTAATATCCGTTTCATCGATAGCCATTTGACATTTTGGTCTTGTTTTTCAATCCTGAAGCTAGCACCTTGAAGGTCTTAAAATTAATTAGCAATATACAGTGGAACCTCGGTTTTCGAACGCCTCTCAGTTCGAACAGATCGGAGTTCGACCAAAAATTTCGAGAAATTCGTGCTTCGCTGTTCGGTCAAAAATTTGAAGTTGGAAGCCGGTAATGCGTACAGGTGTAGATCGCCCCCACCCCTCGTGACCATCTGTTATCACGTGCGCACCTGCCTCTTTTTGCTTTCGCTTTTAATATCGGTGAACGGAGTGTTTTAGCCCCTAACTATGCCTCCGAAGAAGGTCGGTGCAAGCAGCAAAGTTGCTACAGGTGAAAAAAGAAAAGTAGTGCGTACAACTATTGCCTTTAAGAAAGACATAATAGCTAAATATGAAAGAGGTGTGTGAGTTTCCGATCTTGATAGGGAATACAGCATGCGCCATCTGCTGACCACCACAAAGGTAAGAAATCCTATTCATAATTCTTTTCTTTATCTTTTTTTTTTTTACACGTTCGTGTTAGTGTAATCTTTCGTATGGAAGATTACAATAACACGAACGTACGATTAGCCTGGGTAAGCTTTATGATTTCGTAAAACATTAAGGTAAACATTCAGGGTGTTGGAACTGAGCCCAAAATTAAGGGTGTTGGAACAGAGCCCCATTTCCAATGAAGCGCTAGCCACTTGTGGTGCTAAATTACTTTTTTATTTTTACACGTTCATGTTAGCGTAATCGTTCATACGGAAAATTACGATAACGCGAACGTACGATTAGCCTGGGTTAGCTTCATGTTTACGTTAAACATTCATGGTAAACATTCAGGGTGTTGGAACGGATTAAAACGATTTACATTATTTTTAATGGGAAAAAAATTTGGGGTGATTGAACAAATCGGTTCTCGAACAGGGTTCTGGAACGGATTATGGTCGAGAACCGAGGTTCCACTGTATAACCCAATTTACAATGAGATAGGGTGAAGAAAAAATCTGGTCGAATACGCATGCAAACACTGACGGAACATAGTGGTACAAAAAAAATCTTCGGTAAAAAAAAGAAAAACATTAGGCACCATTTGTACAATTCTCTCTCGAAAGCTAGGTGAGGGTGGTGATAATAGATTTGTTTTTTCGTTTGGGAGATAAGTATGCACACAGTATACCAAACAAGGGAGTTTAGATACGACCACCATCTTTCACAAATGGTGAGGTAGCTTACCCTAGATGTGAAAAATGCCAACAAAATAGGCTGACTCATCACTTTTGGTTTAAATGTTTGAGCATTTTCTTTCTTTTCAGTTTTTTTTTTTAGGTGGGCCAAAATCCCGCTTCAGCGGCTGAAACCCAAAAAATAAATGCGCTCTGCAATAGTTGACTAGGGATAATGGATTGCAAGCACAACTATGCATTTCATTTTCTTGAAGAAAGACATTACACTCTTCCAGACTCAAAACAACAGATCAACACCATCTTTTAAAGGTGGACAGGTAAGTTACCCCGAATGTGAAAACTGCCCAAAAAACTGACTCAGCACTTTTGGTTTTGTTGAATCAGCATTCTTTCCCAGAAAAACATTCCACTCTCCCAGGTCAGAATGACATTGAAAATCAACACCATATTTCACAGGCAGTCAGGTAAGTTATCCTAGAAGTGAAAATTGCATCAGAAACCCGACTCAACACCATCTTTTAAAGGAAGTCGGGTAAGTTAAAACTGCCCAAACAGCTGACTAAGCGCTTTTGGTTTTGCTGTCTCTGCAGTTTTTCCAATAAGACATTCCTTTCTTCAAGAACAGAACAACATTCCATTTCAAGGGTTGACCTATATGTGAACAGAATACCCCCGAAAAGTCAACTCAGCACTTTTGGTTTTGCTGACTCAGCATTTTTTTTAAGACACACACTCCACTCTCCCAGGCCAAAACGACATTGAATATCAACACCATCTTTTACAGGCAGTAGAGTAGGTTACCCCATATTCAAAAACTGCCCAAAAAAAGCTGACTTAGCATTTTTGGTTTTGCTGACTTGGCAGCTTTCCCAGAAAGACATTCTACTCTCTTGGCCATAACAAGTTTGTCGAGGATCGCAATATTTAACAAACAACCGGGCAGGTCACTCTAAAGGTGAATGACCCTGCCAAAAAGGGAAATGCCACCCAAAAATGCTTTTGCGTCTCAACGAGGGTGATGCTCTTATGGTGCAAGGCCATTCTAGTTCATTCATGAAGATTGACACCTTGAATACTCCAAAATTGTGACCAATTAATTTGAAAATATGGCCAAATTTACAGTCAAAGTGGGGTACAAAAGAAATTTGGTCGCAAATTTCACTCTAAAAAGTGTCTTAAGGTGTTATTTGAAAGACACCCTATTCCATGCTTTGTACCAAACGTTACACCTAGACATATGTACTGTTGTGATCATATGGGCTTCTGAACATCAGTGAGTACTGAGAGTTTGGTATTGTCTATAAAGTGTATTTAGTTGCATACATGCTTGTGTGTTTGTGCTGGACATTGATTCCCGGCTCCTCCGTGTTATATGTCGAAGTGTCCTTGGGCAAGACACTGAATCCCTAATGCCCCCAATAAGCCTTGCATGGCTGACTCCCTATTGGTGTGCGAGTGTGTGTGTGAATGGGTAAGTGTGAAGCACATTGTAAAGCGTGTTGGGAGGTCTTCATTGACTTGAAAAGCGCTATATAAACGCAGACCATTTACCATTTAATTAAGAATGGCAGCTCTTTGACGCCAGTCTTAATCACGACACAACACGTTACTCTTCAATACTGGACATTTATATCTATTATATATTTCTATAAATGATGCAACAAAGTTTAATGTACATGTTTTGATGTTTTTAGCGCTACTTTAGCAAGTCTTCACTGCCATAAATTTGTCATTCGAATATCAAAAACAATTGAATAATGAAGAACAATTTAATAATTGATCTCTCCAACACTAATTTTTCGGACATATGTCTACCTGATCTGTATAATGTTCATTGTAATTGTAAACAAGAGTATTTTTAAGTCAATGAAGACCTATGCTTTACAATTCGCTTCACACTTACCCATTCACACACACACACCGATAGCAGCGTCAGCCATGCAAGGCAACTACCTGCTTATCGTGAGCATTAGGGATTCAGTGTCTTTGCCCAAGGACACTTCGACATATAACACAGGGGAGCCAGGAATCAAGCAGCAAAGTTGCTACAGGTGAAAAAAGAAGAGTAGTGCGTACAACTATTGCATTTAAGAAAGAAATAATAGCAAAATATGAAGAAGGTGTACGAGTTTCCCTTCTTTCGAGGGAATAGAGCATGGCTTCTGCAGACCACCACAAAGGTAAGAAATCCTATTCATAAATCTTTACTTTATCCTTTAACCGCTCACCACTTGTTGTGGAGAGCCGGGTGCTAAATGACGTGTAAACGACCTGATTTTTTTAATTTTTACACGTTCATGTTAGCGTAATCTGTTGTACGGAAGATTACGCTAACACGAACGTACGATTAGCCTGGGTTAGCTTCATGTTTACGTTCGTGGTAAACATTCAGGGTGTTGGAACGGATTAAAACGATTTACATTACTTTTAATGGGAAAAAACGATTTCGGTGATTGAACAAATTTTCGAACAGGGTTCTGGAATGGATTATGGTCGAGAACCGAGGTTCCACTGTAGTTCATGACCATATTTGTGCAACCGTTGATCAGTTGAAAAATATCACTGTGCCCAATCACATTGCATTGGATGCGACGGGAATCGAATCTGGGTCACGGCGGTGAGAACACAGATTCCCAACCAGAGGACCACCGTTGATATAGATGAGTGCTGCAACAACGAATCGACAAAATCGACGACTATAAGCATTGGCAACTCATTAGATCATCGATTCATTGTATCACGTGATTTACGAGCCACCAAGAACGTTAAATCAATGCAAATTAGAGTGCACAACCATTTTGTTGTGACGCTGGGAATTGTAGTACCGCTTTGGTCCGGCAGATGGCGCCAAGACAGACTGTTAAATTTTTTAGATACTACATTTTGAACATTGCATCATTTACAAACAAAATTCATGTGAAACTTTGTTTGTTTCATCGTGAAACAAAGTTAACAATTTTCAAGGGAACAGACAGAAATACAGAGAAGACAATCAGAAATTAAGTATAAAGCAAAAATAATAATAATGACATTACTCTACCCAGGGGGCCAATTCTTGAGCATATGTAATTTTAATATTGGCATAGTTTATCATATTCTACAATTCAACCCCCCGAAACAAATTAGTTGACAAAATGTTTGATATTTTTTTATTGTTTTATATTGTAGAATAGTTTGTTTTTGCACTATGGTCTATCTGTCCAAAACGTCAATATATGAACAAATAGGAGAGAAATTAGGAATCCCATTTATCGATTAATCGAAAAAATAAAATGAAACGTTAGTTGCAGCCCTAATATAGATCACACTATTTTTACGTTACCAGAGACGAATCTTTAAGAATGGAGAGAACAGATAGTCGTCCTGAAAGATATAAATAAACGCAAAAAATGCACAACAAGGGGAACAGATCCATGATGTACAGACGCGGCCCTATTTCCAGACGATCGTTCGTAAGTTGAATTTGTTCGTAAGTTGCTTCAGTACTATATTTTGTATGTTCAAGTTTTATAGAAGTATGTTTAAGGCCTGAATAATTAACCTGTTTTGTAGTAAACGATTTCATCAAAAATATGCTCTATAAAGATAAATAAAGTTGAGTTTAACTTACTCGTGGAAGATACGCTTCAAGAGGTCCTCCTCTATGGTAAAAGTGGCCGAAAAAAAGTGTTCCGACCATGTTCTCAACCGCATCCAGCTTTCTTATTCCACTTTAATTTCAAAAGAAACGGCTCGCCTCTTCTTTACACTTGACACCAACCATTTTGAAAGGATGCAGGAGATATTGAACAATTAAAAATTGTCAAAGTTCTTAGAGCGCTGGAGATACAGTCTAGAATGTCTACACACCGGAAGCCGGATTCCTTCTACGGGGTGGATGATGGGTGACTTCTCACAGCGCCACCACACGCCGGCAGTGGCGGAAAGAAGCACTACAGTAATGTCCTGTACTCGGAAATACAAACTCTAACTTACAGCAATGTCCGGATATTTTTCGACATCCCGAAAAAAATGTTCGTATCTACCGTTTTTCATAACTCTTTTGGTTGTAAGTAGGGGAGCGTCTGTATCTGATTAATTGAATTTTGAAGCACATTAAATAAATACATTGAAAATTATATGTTGTCACGGTTGCCATGCCGCCCAATTGGCCCCGCCCGTGGGCGGTAGCTGGAGCCTGTTGACAGATTGTATTTAAACTCTGTCCAGTCAGTCCCCTTTGGTCGGTCCGTCTCCGAATCTCCGTTTTTACACGGCAAGCCCTTTTTCTGCCTGTCCTGCGTTTTTGCTTTTGTTTTTCTCCCGCTACGATCTGTTTGATCTCACTACGGCTCCCTCCTCTCCTTGTTTTCGACTTTTTTACATTCCCGACACCGCCATCGCTCGCCACGGAAGTCCCACTCCCGCGGTTGAGCAACCTAATACCCGCGACCAACGATCCCGCGGATCGAGTGTGTGCTCTTTTCCCTTCTCCCCAATAAAACTGTGAGTAACTTTACGCGAGTAGGTCCTGTTTCCTGTTTTGGTCCTGACCTATGTTGGTATTGTGTTCATAATTTACGTAGTCGATAAATTATTTTAATCATGGCCGCACGTATTCAGCAATTTTTGTCACATATAATGCGCATTAGTATAGCTGAAAATGTGAATTTAAGTTTTATATCGATTTTTAATCAAAAATTAGGGGTGAGCTTTATACACCAATAAATACTGTACAGTGGAACCTCGGTTCTCGACCATAATCCAATCCAGAACCCTGTTCGAAAACCGATTTGGTCGATCACGGAAAATCGTTTTTCCCATTAAAAGTAATGTAAAATCGTTTTAATCCGTTCCAACACCCCGAATGTTTAGCAAGGACGTAAACATGAAGCTAACCAAGGCTAATCGTACGTTCGCGTTAGCGTAATCTTCCGTACGAAAGATTACGCTAACATCAACGTGTAAAAATAAAGAAATCAGGTCGTTTACACGTCATTTAGCACCCGGGTTTCCACAACAAGTGGTGAGCGGTTAAAGGATAAAGGAAAGAATTATGAATAGGGTTTCTTACCTATGTGGTGCTCAGCAGAAGCCATGCTTTATGTATAGCAATATCGGAAACTCGCACACCTTCTTCATATTTTGCTATTATTTCTTTTTTTAAATGCAATAGTTGTACGCACTACTCTTCTTTTTTCACCTGTAGCAACTTTGTTCCGAGGCATAATTAGGGGTTTAAACACTCCGTTCACCGATATTCAAAACGAAAGCAAAAAGAAGTGCGCGGTCACGTGACAACAGTTCTTCACGAGGGGTGGGGGCAATCTACACCCGTACGCCGCTCAGCATCGCCCCTAGCGTACGGGCGTTCGAACTCCGATTTTTTGAACGAAAAGCGAAGCAAGAATTTCTAGAAATTTTTGGTCGAGAACCGATTTGTTCGAACTGAGAGGCGTTCGAAAACCGAGGTTCCACTGTACTTGTATTTAATGTTGATGTTGACTTGTGTATTGTCTTTTGATAACCTTGCAACATTCATTGCAGCCTGGTCATCCTGGAAGTTTCCTTAATTTTCCTGCTAAAGTTTTTTTGAGTTTTTCCTTGTCTTTCTGTAGGTTTCAGATCAGGGAATGCTATAATGGTGGTCTGTGCAGCCCTTTTGGGATTTTTGTGATATAGAGCTACACAAATGATTTGACTTGACGTCGTCACAATTATGAAAACAGGAAAAACCCTGCTGAATTATTTGATTTAGCACTTTTTCTAAACATACCTAATAAATGTTTCCAGGCAGTTGCTGTGGAGATGCAATGTTTTTTACTGTACAGCCCGATTGGCAGTGTTGGGTAGGGTTACTTTAACTTGATTACTTTCAATTACTTTTGGATTACTCCAATACCAAATATGCTAAAAAAAAAAAAATTTGTGCAGGCTTGGGGAGTAACGGAATACATGGAACGGCAAAAATGATGTCGGCAAGCTGTTTGGATTTATTTTCATTTTGTTTCTGTCGTATTTTATGTTAGTTTGGCGGCAGTAGCTCAGGAGGTAGAGCGCTCGTCTTGGGATCAAGGGATCCCAGTTCGAATCCCAGCTCGTCCGTGTTACATGTCGAAGTGTCCTTGGGTAAGACACTGAACCCCTAATACCCCCAATAAGCAGGTTAGCGCCTTACATGGCTGCAAGGCCGCTATTGGGAAATGTGAAGCACACTGTAAAGCGCTTTGGGAAGTCTTGACTTGAAAAACGCTATAGAAATGCAGATCATTTCATTTTATTGCCGGAGATCAAAGAGATCAAAGCCAGGAGAGAAAGCTTATCACGTGTCATGAGTCATAATTTTATCCATATTTAGTTTATTTTGTGTTTTATTAGCATATTTGGTATTGGAGTAATCCAAAAGTAATTGAAAGTAATCAAGTTAAAGTAACCCCACCCAACCCTGCCGATTGGGCAGCGTAGAGCACAGGTCTACACGGTATGTTCAATCGGTGGAGACGAGGCAGCACGCGTACGTCACTAATCAATAATGAATAGAATTGAAAACGACAATGAGTCAGCCCACGGTCAGCTTTCTTTCTCAAGTTTTAGTTTCTAAAATATTCACACTGCTTTGCATTATTTACTTTATGTTTTTGAGAGAGCCACACCATATATTTTAAAGACAAAATTCGTCAAATCATTCAAACCTGCTCTCCAGACAAAAGCTAATTTTTCAGCACATTTTATGTCCCTGTTTGATTGGCTAAACCAACAGCTTTTTCAAAACTGATGTTAGGCTTCGGGGCCTGCAGAGCTCACTCTGAAGGCCTCTGGATGGATTTTATACCCTGGCAACAAGTCATTGATGAAATTTGATTGGTTAAAAGCTTAAATAAGAAAGGACACATTTGGAAGCAGTGAAACCCGGGGAAAAGCAATGAAAGTAAGTCATGTGCGGTCCCTTTTCAGGGTTTCTTAATTTTCCTCATGTTGAGGTTTTTGAGTTTTTGCTTGCCCTCATGTAGGTTTTAGATCAGAGGATGGTGTGATAATAGTCTGTAGTTTTCAATAATCTGTGGTCTGTGCAGCCCTTTGAGACTCTTTGTGATTAATGGCTATACAAATAAACACGGCTTGGCTTGACAGACAATTTGGAATAACTAAGTATTCATGTAGAAAAAATAATTAAAATTACATGATTCAGATATTTGTTTAGGCCTTGACGGCCCCCACTGGAGGAACCATAACGAGAGCATTTTGACCTTTTGAATATTGTGGCAAATTTTCGGATTTGTCATCTGCTGACCTCAAATCTAGCTAGGGGGTAAGCGGCTAAGTTGTTGCTGCTTCTTTTGAAGCCTTTTAGTCTGATTGAAATGATGAAAATATCTATGATTAACCCTTTATAGGGTCTAAATCAGGGTTCGGGGCTTATTTCATGAGTACATATGGCTCAGAGATTATATAGATCTAAAATATTTAGTGATTTCTACATGCGGAACTGTTAATCGCACGTGCGCAAACGAGATTATACAAATGATTGGTAGGTTTGATCCAGTATATATAGGAAACCATTTTAACTGCAGTGTACAGTAAAAGTATCACTCCAACAGACCCAGTATTGGCTGTAAATCGCAAAATAATATTTTATCTCATCTCATCTCATTAGCCGTACCGCTTATCCTCATTAGGGTCGCGGGGGGGCTGGAGCCCATCCCAGCCATCTCCGGGCAGTGGACACCCTGAACTGGTTGCCAGCCAATCGCAGGGCACACGGGGACAGACAACTCACTCGCGCATTCACACCTAGGGACAATTTGGACCGGCCAATTTACCTGACATGCATGTTTTTGGAATGTGGGAGGAAACCGGAGTGCCCGGAGGAAACCCACGCAAGCACGGGGAGAACATACAAACTCCGCACAGGAAGTCTGGAGCTGGATTTGAACCCACGCAGAAGGTTCCGATGACATGAACTGTGCCGCACAAGCGCTAACCACTGCGCCGCCGTGCAGCCCATAATATTTTATATGAAAGCTTATCAAACAATCTATGTTCATTGTTGGGACACATGATGACGAAAACCCACACAACAAATTTAAACCCAAAACAAACCTTTTACCCAGAAGCTCTAGCAAAGCACCTAGAGCAATTTGATAGGGTGAGCGTGAGGAATGGGCGGAGCTATACACAGGACAGGAGGCGCGCACTCCTTCTCACTCTGCGCCGTCTGCACTGAAGATGAATACATTGCTATCCTCGTTTGCTGTATTTTTGGACATTTTTACGAAATAACTTTGCTTTCACCTTGTTTTGAAACCATTATTTGGCACAAAAACGGCAGTCAAAATGAGCTTCAATCCTCTTCACTAAGTGCGGGAGGGAGACAAATTTTATTTTATTTGTTTATTTGTATTGATGTGGATAGATTTCAGTTATTTCAATTTGTTCTTCCTTAAATCAAACTATCGATTTAAGTGTCCAAGTTAAGTATGCGTCAGTGAAAAATAAACAAATCTCCAGACATGAGAGCAAATGGCATCTTTAAACACAAGGATTCATGTATTTGCTAAGTTCTCCATTACAACAAGCAGTGGCTAGTAAGACAGAATCTATATATATATATATATATATATATATATATATGTCATGAACCAGTACAGGATCAGTGTTGGTTTAGCCAATCAGATTTTGAGTTGGTGAGGCCAGCGCCTGCTAGCGGGCCTTGGAAAACATCACCGGTTTTCCAAACTAAGATTGGAGGTGAGTACCACAACGAAAACTTGAAGTAAAAATCCATGTGTCCACTGCTTTTGCGAACTGAAAATTTTAGCCCTCGAGAAAAATATAAGCAGGGTGTGTTATTACCATCAGTCATTGTGTTTTAAGTTTGTTTTAATCATTCATCTGTATTTGGGAAAAAACAGTTAGGCATCACGGTTTTGTGCATCACATTATTTTTTCTGGTGTCCTATACTATGTGAGTGGTATTCTTCTTAAAGAGTGTACGATTAGTTATTTTTATTTTACTTCGATCAGAATAAATTATTGCCAGGACCAGAACGGAAACAGGGCCCAATTGCGTAGCGTTTACCACAAGTTTTATTGAAGGAACGAGGAAGGGCTGCGCCCACAATCTGGTGTTTGCTGGACGCGGGAAGCAAGTCGCTCTCGTACTCAGATTGTGATCTGAACATGGAAGTGGATCTTCCGTAGCGAGCGTGGGCAGTGTCTGGGACGGAAAAACTGGTCAGTAGCCGGGACTGGGAGAGCAAGGCGTGGTCGGGGTCAGAAACGAGTCGTAAGCCAAAACGGGAGAGTAGACGTAGTCGGGGGCAAAAAGAGGTCGTAAGCCAGGATGGGAGAGTAGACGTGTTCAGGATCAAAACAGGTCATAGCCGGAAACAGACGGGGGCAAAAACGGGACAGGTGGGAGTCAGGGTCGAAAAAGGCTTGCCTGGTACACACTGAGGTTCGCAGCCAGACTGACAACAGGGGATTGACAGGACTGGGTTTAACTAAGGACAGGGAGCGGTTGGCGCCAAATGAACGGGTATAGGTGATTCATATAGGTAATCATGACAATTATGAGTTATATGTGGGGATGCACCCAAATGAAACGGAAAACCATTCATGCTAGGCCGAAATACCAAAAAAAGCAACACCGATATAAATTACTAAAAAATGATAATGCATATTGCAATGACTAGCTTAAAATGTGTAATATAATATGATAAATAAAATAGCAACAGATTTTAAATATTTTTATTGAATTCTCAAGACATTTAAGTGCTTTCAAACAAAAATGGTGCAAGTAAAACTGCATAGATCTCAAATGTGTATTAACTGCGCATTAACTGATCAATCAGATCACAATTGCATAACGTCGAATGGAATGGCATTGAAAGTAGAAATGATGCCTGCTTTTGCGAAAGGCTCTCACAAGAGTACTTTCAGATACATTGGCCCAAGCATCTACTTTCTTCCCGTAATAATAGCAAAAGCTCAGAGTTCATTTACTCGACTCTTTTGTTGACATTGACAGTGAAGCCCCGCATGGAATAGGCGCCATTACCAAGATGAAGCCGGCGTTCAGTGCCATTGGCAGATGGCGCTGTCCCACGCACACCAGACACCGTTTACAGAGATGATTCAAGTTGTGTTGATCACTTGTTTGGGATCACATTACCTCTCAAGACATCGGTTATAAAGCTTATTTTTGCGATTTGACGGCAGAAAAGGCAATTGTATGCGATGAATAATGCATGCTAATAGAAGACAGCATGCCCATGTTAATGATACCTTGGTAAAGTACTGTTGTGATCGCAACATTAACAGGATTCGTCCAGTTTTTTCAAAGCCAAATTCAAGCACATGGTAAGGACTTTTAGCGCCGGTTTTCCAGTACCCCTAAAACACAGGTGTCAAACAGGCGGCCCGCGGGCCAGATCAGGCCCGCTAAGGGATGGAATCCGGCCCGTGAGACAACACTCAGAGAAGCGCAAGAAAAGAACAAGCTGCAGGTTGAAATATGTCAACTTGATGTTGCCAAAGAAAGGTGCTTCGAACAAAGACACTGTACTTGTATTTCTTTCTCTCTCTCTCTCTCTCTCTCTCTCTCTCTCTTTTCCACCCCTTTTCTCCCACTCTCTGTCTCTTTCACTCTCTGTGTTTTTCTTTTTCTCTTGCTTTGTTTCTCTTTGACTATTTCCCTCTCTGTGTCTTTTTAACTTCTTTTGCTCTAACTTCCTTTTTTCCTTTTCTCTCTTTTCTCTTTCTCTCTTCCTACCCTTTGCGCTTTCTTTTCTCTTTTTTCTCCTACTTTCTATTTCTCTTTGGATTTATTTACTCTCCCTTTCTTTTCCCCCTCTCTCACGACTTTTTATCCCGTTTCTCACGCTCTCTCCCTCTCTCTCTTTTTATTTCTTTGTCCCGCCCTCTCTCCTTTTCCCTCCCTCTTTCTCTTATTTCTTATCTCTTTTTTTCTTTCTCTTTAATCTACTAGTCCGGCCCCCGACAGATGTTTGTTCTATCGTGTGGCCCCAGAGTTAAAATGAGTTTGACACCCCTGCCCTAAAACAAGAGATCCGTTGTGAATCCATAGCCTTGTTGTCTGAGGTCACTGAGTACTGCCACGAACAATATTAAATGAACTGCTCTTAATTAGCACTTTTAATCACTCCCGGAACACCTAAAAAGTGCTTCACAATGTACTTCACACTTTAGCCATTTACACACTGAGAAGAGGAAGGCAATGCAAGGCACCTACCCGCCTATCGGGAGCCTTAGGGGTTCAGTGTCCATGCTAGAGAAATTGCAATTTAATATTTCCATTAAATCATTCAGGACTTTTGGACATTAAACTCTTTTCTTGATGGAAAAATGAACAAGAGAGCGGCATTTCCACACGGAGGCAGATTTCATTTCTTAAACAATTTAACTAAGTGAACTCCATTGAACATATGGCCGAATTAGCCGAATTAGTATCGCTTGAGTCTCCGTCAAGCCTCCTCTCTCAATCTTCTGCCTTTCTCTTCCTCTGCTCACGTTTATTTCCGCAAGCTGGTGTGCCGGCTCCTCCCATGGGCGTGCCAGGAAAGCCCCCTCGCCTCTAGGTCTGAAATGATCAAAACATCCCCGCGCGTTTCTACGTCACCAGGGCCGTCTGCGTCGAAAAGTGCTGATCATCTTATCAGCCCTTTGTCCCAGTTCCCCGCTGTTCCTATAAACATCATTCTCCACTAGGTTGCATTGACCTCGCCCCACAGCTCATCCAGTGAATATATTTTGCATTTAAATGTAATTTGTATTTGATCGTACAAAATCCTTTATAGTCAAATGTATAAAATCCTTCACTCTGAGGAGCCGGGAATCAAACCTCTTGGTCACAAGATGACTGCTCTACCTCCTGAACTACTGCCGCTCCATAAAATGAACCAGAAAACCTGACAAATCGTAAGCCAAATATGAAACCAGCAGCAACCATTCACTGAATGCGGCATACACAATGAAACTGAGTTTCTGTTCCCCATATCGTAAGTGTTTGCAGCCGTCTCTATTCTGTCTCCCACCGACAGCACCCGACGACGTCAAACCGTAGAGATGCGGATTAATTCAACCCGGACTTCCTCTTTTACATTTCAATGGCAAAGTGAAGCCACCAGAGAGCAGTCAGTGTCATAATTAAGCAAAATTGTTTAGTTTTTCTTTATTTAATGCGTGGTCAAGTCAGACATCTGAGAAATATGGCAACTATTCCAAGCATGTATAAGCACGTCATAAGTTTCAAGCACTTTTCAAACACAGCATCAAAATTCTAGCATTTTCAAAGATTTAAAGCAACCGTACGAATCCTGTGTTGATGTAAAGGTTGCCATGGCGCCCAATTGGGCCCCGCCCGCGTAGCGCCAGCTGCGGCTCATATAAACCCAGTGCGCTCGCTCTTACTTTGTCAGTCCGTCAACAAACCTCTGCCCCGCAAGACGTGGGTTTTGACTCGGTCCTGTTTTCCTGTTGGTATTCCCTGTCCGGTATTGTGCCTGTTTATTTTTGTCCTGTTTAATATCGGTTTCCAGTTCGTTCTCGTCTATTTTGGTCCTGTTTAATATTCTCTCCAGTTTTTGTTCCCATCTAGTTTGCTTTCTATATCCTGTTTGATATCAATCCTGTCTGTCCCAGCCTGTCCGGTATCGACCCCATCTGTCCGATATCTGCTCGGGCAATTGGTATCGCTCTCGTCGGCCTCTGGCTTCCTATCATTTCACGCCAGACTGTTGCCTAACGTACGTGACTCCCCATTTCCCGGAAACTAAAAGGCTTGTGTGAGAAATGTGACGCATTTGTGTCCTGGTCCTGTTCCGGTTCTTGACAGTTAAGGCCACTCAAACAGGGAGGTTGTTAGATTAGGTCTCTCAGGTGTTCGATAGGAGACCTGAGCTGACCTGCTATGTTGCTGTGACTTGTCCTTGCTCTGGCTCTTTCTGATCTTGAAGCACCCTCGCACACATTACCAGTTAAGACCATTGGGTAGCACATGGGCACATTGGTGAGGCTGAGCCCCATAATATACCATAATAATTAGTTACCTACCTGCCATACTAAAATCTTCAATCAGGTGACAGACGTACATTCCAAGCATACACAAAATGTACAATGATTTGTGTCACTCTAATGCATATATGTTGATGCCAATTTAATGTTGCCAATTTAACCTGTCTTTTTTCATTTTCTCCTTTTATACTTCCTTTTTTTTTACCTCCTTATACAACAATATTGATTCGTAATATAATGCATCAAAGCAAGTGAGCCGTTGGAGAGCCGGCTCTCTTTAATCACTTGAGCCGAAAAAGCTGGTTATCGAAAAAGAGACGGACTTCCTTTCACTACATAACCACCACATGAAATCCGAGGAGGCAGACAAATGCGCACAGTAGCATCAAACCGCTCGCTTCGTTTGAAACGGAAAAAAACGATACCGAGATAGAGGCTACCGCGGCGAACTCGTTTGACTTGATTCATTTGCCGTTTGGTGATAGTCGGTGCATACCGGATGGTACCCATCATTGACAAAAAAAAATTTTTCCGTACAGATTTTCTCGTACGTCGTACTCGTCTTAAAATGCATAATAAACGTTCTTTGTGCAGCAAAAACGTACAGGTTGACAGGTATGCATAATCTGCACACAAGAACCTTAACCGGGCACAACTCTTTTCATTTTTAAAGAACAGGAAATGAACGCGATGTCAATATATGGATGTTTAAGCGTGCGGCTTATATTCCAATGCGGCTTGTACAAAAACGAAGTACAGTTTCTTCCATGAATTTTCACAAACTGCTTTAGAATTAAGGGTACGTGAAAGATAGCCTGTGAAGGCAAGAATAGACGATTTGACTCAGGAGTTGACGACATGGGGCACTCGGGCCGGGCCTTCAAGCGATGCATTGTGCAGTGAAGCTGCATGCTTATGTAAGAAACATCCTCACTTCCAGTGACCTAGCACTCCCTTTTCTAAGTACTCGCTCTGAAGTGATAGCAGGAAAGGAAGCAGAAGATAAAACAAGTTCACCTTCATATATATATATATTATATATATATAGCTGCAGCAGCAGGCAAGAGAACCTTACAGAGAGTCATCATCACAGCCCAGAAGATCATTGGATGCTCTCTCCAGTCTACAAGACATTGCTAGCTTGCGCTACCGCAGCAGAGCCTACCAAATCTTTAAGGACTAGAGTTTCTTCCCCAGAGCCATCACCACCCTATGACTCAAAAAATTATGTTCATATTTTATTCTTTATTCTTTTCTTTGCACAATATTGCTGCTAATGTATTTAGACTATTTGCATTACGCAATTTAAAGACGCAATTACAAATTTCGCCGGTCTACAAGACACTAGAGCTCCACGATTTTAGGAAAAAAACCTAATTGCGATTTTTCAGACCAATGTTGCAAATTCGATGCAATTCTCAATTTTAAAAGTGCATTTTTTTTTTTGCTAGGATTGTTTTTTTGGTGAGTACTTAACCCTTGGATGCATGTTATACCATTACATACACTCTTCCATAAAATGGGTCGATAGTTAGAGGGAAAAAAATAGAAAAACACTTATGGCATCATGTCATACACATGTTCTATGACGAATAACTGCAATATGACAAGATTCTGAAGAATAACATTTTGGTCATACATACCCCGATGCTTTCCAAATATCAAAGGACTTTCAAAATAACATCTTATTGCAAGAACGCTAATCTTATGCATAAAAAGGACGCATCAGCATCTGACGTTCCGGTAAAGCAATCACATGATTTCAGTCAAAATGGCGATCTTTGACCAGACAATAGGTGCCTTACATCAGTGTGTGAGTGTGTGTGAAACACATTGTAAAGTGCTTTGGGAAGTATTCAGTGACTTGAACAGCGCTATATAAATGCAGACCATTTACCGTTTATCCCACTCATGCATCTAAGGCAGGGGTGTCAAACTCATTTTAACTCGGGGGCCACACGATAGAACAAACATTCTGCCGGGGGCTGGACTAGTACATTAAAGAGAAAGAAAAAGAGGGATAAAGAAATAAGAGAAAGAGTGAGGGAAAAGGAGAGAGGGCGGGACAAAGAAAGAAAAAGAGAGAGAGGGAGAGAGCGTGAGAAACAAAAGATAAAAAATCGTGAGAGAGGGGGGAAAGAAAGGGAGAGGAAGAAAGAAATCCAAAGGGAAAAAGAAAGACAGAAGGGTAGAAGAGAGAAAAGAAAGCGCAAAGGGTAGAAGAGAGAAAGAGACAAAGAGCAACAAAGGAAGAAAGAAAGAGTGAGAGAGAGAAAAAGAGACAGAGTTGGAGGACAGAGAGTGAGAGAGAAAGAAAGAGACAGAGTTGGAGGACAGAGAGAGAGAGAGAGAGAACTAAATACAAGTACAGTGTCTTAGTGAGAGTCACCTGCCTTTGGCAACATCAAGTTGACCTATTTCAACCTGCAGTTTGTTTTTCTCTTGCGCTTCTCTGAGTGTTGTCTCGCGGGCCGGATTCAATCCCTTAGCGTGCCTGATCTGGCCCGCGGGCCGCCTGTTTGTTACCTGTGATCTAAGGGTTAATACTACTGACAAGGCTATCAGAGTGTTGAGAAGCAAATACGTGTCTCTATGATGTCACCAGTCCCTGGTCCTTTTGGAGTCTCCACAATGCCACTTTTGGAAACGCCTAGACATACCTTTGGAAAAATGTGCAAAATTCGAACAATAAAAGTTTCGGACTGTGATCAAATTTGCCTAATTTGTTTTCCAGCTAGGATGCCCATGATACACTCATCTGCAGACATGTAAATGCAAAGAAGGAATTAAGGCGAGAATAATAGCCTAGCATTTCTGTGTGTTCCAACTTAGATTATTCAATGTTAGTAGCACTTGCAGTGATTATTTCAGTTGGAGCCAAAAACCTTAAAGTGCTACCTTTCAAAAAAGAGACCAAAACCGTCCAGATTCTCCAAACGGTTCAACGACAGCAATCAATTTACTTTGGATCGAGATTTTAGGTGAATTTTACCGGATTATTGAAATATTAAATGGAAGTAAACAATCTCCTCTTCTGGAGAGCTTTGTTAGGGTTGCTGTCTATAAATCCTTGGGGGAAAAAACGCAGTGTTATGCGATTACACAAATGCACTACATCACATAGCAAGTCGATTAGATTTCGGTTAATCATGCAGCCATACAAGCGACTATCCTAATTTTCTTTTTTTTTAGTGCATGTTTTCCTTTTATTACATATTAACCGCAGAGTGCTGCAGTTTGTCTCTTTTTCTATACTGTAATTGATAAGTTGATTCTGTTTTTAATATTGGACACCTGCAAAGGAGATTGCATATGATGCCACTTTGTTATTTTGACTATTATGGCGTACAGTTGTTTTGACTATTATGAACTTTTTATATCATTATCAATATTGTTACAGTTCTTTAGTTGCTACACTCTTAAAGGGGGTCTGATTTTGTAACACTGGAAATTTTATAAAAGAGGTAGAGGCCTTAAGAACAGGTTGGAAATTCTCATCTGAAGGCTCGCTCCCCTGTTCTCCTTGCAAGTTTAGAATCCATATAATGCCCTCTCCTAATTTTGATTATCTACCAAACTTTAAAATTACAAATAATCAAGACTATAAAGTCGTTTATAAATCCATTCTCAGCGCGCTTATCCTCACTACGGTCGTGGGGAGCCCATCCCAGCTATCTTCAGGCAGTGGACAGGGGACACAGAGACAACTCACATGCTTATTCACACCTAGGGAGAATTTGAACCGGCCAATTAACCTGACATGCATGTTTTTGGAATGTGGGAGAAAACCAAAGTGCCCGGAGGAAACCCACACAAGTCTTGGGGAGAACATGCTAACTCTGCACAAGTAGACTGCAGTAGCTGGAATTGAACCCTGAAGCTCTGCAATGTGGGGCTACGCACTTATCTATAGGACTAAATCTACATAACTGTATACACGTTTCCGTAGTGAAGTGATTAGCACATTTACTAACACATGAAAGGTCCCTGGTTCGAGACCAGGTGGAAACATATGTTGGCCTGAAGAGGGATGGGCGCCACTAGGCTGTACTTGCCCAGAACACAGGAAATAGTGCCCCTACCACCCTAGTGGTTAAGGGATCCGACCAACCATATATATATGAATAGTAACATACATGAATAGATAGTAGTATATGTTGATGAAAAGAGGTATACGCTGATAGATAACATTAGAATAGAATAAACCCATCCATCCATCCATTATCTGCACCGCTTATCCTCAGTAGGGTCGCGGGAGTGCTGGAGCCCATCCCAGTCATCTTCGGGCAGTGGGCAGGGGACACCCTGAACCGGTTGCCAGCCAGTCGCAGGGCCCACAGGGACAGACAACTCACTCGCTCATCCACACCTAGGGACAATTTGGACCGGCCAATGAACCTGACATGCATGTTTTTAGAATGTGGGAAGAAACCCCCGCAAGCACGGGGAGAACATGCAAACTCCACACAGGAAAGTTCGATCTACTGCCCTCAGAACTGTGCTGCACGAGCGCTAACCACTGCGCCGCCTTGCCGCCAGACACAAAAATATCCATGTATATACACTGCATATGCAAAAATATATATGCAGTGATGAAACAATATGCATGGATAAATACAAATATATATGGATAGATACACACATGAATACATAGTAATATTCATGTTTAAATAGTAATATACATGTCTAAAAAGCAATGTTAATGGATAGATTGTAATAAACATTAGAATAGGATAGCGAGATAGAGAGACAGAGAGACAGAGAGATAGAGAAACGGATAGAGATAGATAAATAGAAGTACAGATAGATGTATAGATGTATAGATGTATAGATGTATAGATAGATAGATAGATAGATGTACAGATATATAGATAGATGAATAGATAGATAGATGTATGGATGTATAGAGTATAGATAGATGTATAGATAGATTTATAGATGTATAGATAGATTTATAGATGTATAGATGTATAGATAGAAGTATAGATAGATTTATAGATCGATAGATGTATAGATGTATAGATAGACAGATAGATAGAAGTATAGATAGATGTATAGATAGATTTATAGATCGATACATGTATAGATAGATTTAAAAATGTATAGATAGATGTATAGATAGATGTATATATAGATTTATAGATCGATAGATGTATAGATTTATAGATGTATAGATAGATGTATGGAGATTCATAGATGTATAGATAGATTTATAGATCGATAGATGTATAGATTTCTAGATGTATAGATAGATAAATGTAAATGTTCTGCATTTATATAGCGCTTTTCAAGTCAATGAAGACCTCCCAAAGATAGATAGATAGATAGAGATAGATAGATAGATAGATAGATAAAACATGAGAACAGAATAAATATGGATACACCACTTTGTGTTGCAGTTCCTACACAAATGAATTTTGATTGATTGATTGATAGTAATACACATAGAAATAAGATTAGAATAGATTTGTTTTTAAAATGCATGGTTAGATAGTAATATACATGGATGTAACATCAACATAGAATCGAATGGAGTTTGTTTTTCCTTGTCCTCACCTCCTCCAGTACGTTGACCGTGTTCCTGCAGCTCTGCAGCCGGGTGGTAAAGCTAGATGTCGTGGGCGAATTGTAATCCTCGGTGGTCTCCGAGAGGAACTCGGACACTGAGATCTGATCCGGCATCCTCGCCAGCGAATAATGGCGAGAAAAGATGAGGGGAAGGGCTCGGGGAGCAAAGGGAGGTGTCGAGGAGAGAAACACTTCAGGGGGAAAACTGCATGGAAACCAACGGGAGGGGGAGGCAGGGCGAGTCCGAAGCAGAGAGAGGGAGAAAAGCGGATTTTCCTCTACGGAGACGATTAAATCCGTTTTTTTCCCCTCTCGGATGAATTCAGTTCTCCCAGGGGGGACCGAGGAGAGAAAAAACGAGATTTTCCGAGCGGATTTCAAACGTTGGAGTGTCGAAATTAGGCTAAGGGAGAAAAGCTAGCGGATGGCCACATTTTGCTCGACAGATGTTCCCAAACGAGCCCAGCTTGCTGAAAACGCCCAGCGATCGCGCTAAACCTCCTTGCTATCGTAGTCCATGGTGCTCCGATGTCATTTCTAAATGATTATGATCATTGATCTTCCTTTCGGCTTTTCTGCTTGTCAAACTAGGAGAAAGGGTTGCGTGCTGCAGAATCATCCAACACCGCCACTCTCGCTCGTTCGTTGGGGCTTTAGGGGTGTGTCGTTCGCGGACGAAAGGGTTCCAGGAGCCGACTCTTGGAAATGGTCGACGGGAGTCGGCTCCCGATCAGTCAAGAGTCGGTCGAGAGGCTTTTTTTGGGGGGGCTAGTGATTGGTTAACAGGGTTGGGTGGGGTTACTTTAACTGTATTACTTTCAATTACTTTTGGATTACCCCAATACCAAAGATGCTGATAAAAGACAAAAGAAACTAAATATGAATAAAATTACTACATTTTGTGCAGGCTTGGGGAGTAACGGAATACATGGAACGGCAAAAATGATGTTGGCAAGCTGTTTGGATTTCTTTTCATTTTTTTCTGTCGCATTTTATGTTAGTTTTGCCGGAGATCAAAGCCAGGAGAGAAAGCTTACCACGTGTTGTGAGTCATCATTTTATTCATATTTAGTTTCTTTTGTCTTTTATTAGCATATTTGGTAGTGGAGTAATCCAAAAGTCATTGAAAGTAATCCAGTTAAAGCAACCCTACCCAACCCTGTTGGTCAATATGCATCGTTTTCCAAGTTATTGTATTTAAATTTGTTCTTTAAAATGACCAGGAAATGACCAAAATACGATTAGAAACAGCCAAAAAACGACAAAACCCAAATAAAAATCCAAAAGACAAAAAATGACCAAAAAAATGAAACAAGAATTGATCAGGAAACAAGCAAAAACTGTTCAAAACAAACAGAAATTTACAAAAAAATGAAATAAAATAAAACCAGCAAATCACCAAAATATGACAAGAAATGACAGGAAATGGACAAAAATCGACAACCAATAAAGTAATTTTTAAAAAATGACCAGAAACAAACACAAATTGACTAAAAAAAGGAAAAAGAAACAAAAGGCAGAAAAAAATGAACAAAAATTGACCAGGAAACAAGCAAAAACTGTTCAAAAACTGTTCGAAACAAACAAATAGAAATTTACAAAAAATAAAAAATAAAATTAAAACAGCAAATCACTAAAATATGACAAGAAATGACAGGAAATGGACAAAAATCGACAACCAACAAAATGATTAAAAACAAATGACCAGAAACAAACACAAATTGACCAAAAAAAGGAAAAAGAAAAAAAGGCAGAAAAAAACGAACAAAAATTGACCAAAAAAATTAACAAAAATTGACCAAGAAACAAGCAAAAACTGTTCGAAACAAACAAACAGAAACTTACAAAAAATTAAAATAAAATAAAAACAGCAAATCACAAAAATATGAAAAAAAATCGACAACCAATAAAATCATTTTAAAAAATGACCAGAAACAAACACAAACTGACCAAAAAAATGAAAAAAAAAAAAAAAACAGAAAAAAACGGACAACAATTGACCCAAAAATGAACAAAAATTGACATGCAGGAAACAGCCAAAATGCGATAAGAATGACCCCCATAAAAAAAAACAACCCCAAAAAACCCAACCCCCAAAAAAACAACAAAAAAGAAAATAAAAACAGAAATTGTCCCAAAAAAACAAAAACTGACAGAATTATGACAATAAACGACTAAAATACAGATAGACAAAAAAAACAGGAAAAAAACGAGAGAAAGCAAAAAGTGAGAGAGAGAGAGAGAGAGGGACAAAGCAAGAGAGAGAAAGCGAAAAGCAAGAGAGAGAGAGAGCAAAAGCAAAAGGTAAGAGAGAGAAAAGCAAGAAAGAGAGAGAGAGAGAGAAAGCAAGATGGAGAGACAGAGAGAGAGAGAAAGAAAGGAAAAAAAAGCGAGCGAGAGAAAGTGAAAAGTGAGGGAGAGAGAGAGAGAGAGAGAGAAAAGCAAGAGAGAAAGAGTGAAAAGCAAAAGCGAGAGAGAGCGAGAGAGAGCGAGAGAGAGCGAGAGAGAGCGAGAGAGAGCGAGAGAGAGCAAAAAGTGAGAGCAAGAGAGAGAGAAAATTGAGAGCGAGAGACAGAAAGAGAGGGGGAGAGAGAGAGAGAGAGAGAGAGAGAGAGAGAGAGAGAGAGAGAGAGAGAGAGAGAGGTCGAAATGAGCCTCATCATTTATGTAACTGCGGGATGGAGACAAATTTCAAGTTCCCCACCCCTGCTTTAGGTCATTTCCATCAAAAGTCGTGATTTTTTTTTCTAAATCAAAACTTTCTCCAGCCGCTAGAGGGCAATGTTGTGTTTCTATAGTATGATGAGTTGGTTCAGGGTTTAAACCGTATTCACTTAACCGTTAAAATAAACCATTTAACACATTCAATTACAAACAAGAATGTATCTTCTTGCCCCCCACAGTTTGTGAGTACATGTTTTGTGTTAAGAAAAGATCCCTTTGCGTGTTTGATTTCGGGGATTTTCTCTTTACTTTCCCAGAATAAAGTACAATTGCTCCACCACTACACTAGGGGGCAGTGGCGTTCTTATTTTCAGAGGGGTTTGTTTATATTTAGCCTCCATGCAGGGCATTAAGCACAGAGTAAAATAATTGATAGATAGATAGATAGATAGATACCGTAAATTCCGGACTATAGAGCGTACCTGATTATAAGCCGCACCCACCACATTTTAAGAGGAAAACCGATGTTGTACATACACAAGCCGCACCTGTATATAAGCCGCATGCGCCCACATTTAAACATGTAGCACAAACACAAAAATAACCCAAACCCGACTTCAAGTCCCGCGATTGAAACTAAATGTCCTTCATTAAAGTCCACAGTCCAAAAATCACTGCCGGCAAAATGAACGGAAAATGATACCGGTACTTAAGGTTTGATGCAGACCTGCAGAGTCCGGGTCCCGTTGAAAGTAATCCAGGGAAAAAAGTGTATATTTCCAAAGGTAAGGTGGGAAAAATATATCAGATGAACACATTTACTGGCGCAACTCCTTTTTCTTTAACCAACTTTTTACCCCCTCTTCTTTCCTTGTCTGTCCCTCACCTTTAGCGGTCCCCACTTAAACTCGGCACCCCGCGTTTGTTCCGCCCCCATTTTTTGTTTACCCATGCAAAACATATCAGAATAAGTGTCTAAATTAAATACAAATAAATACATTACAAATATATACAGTTGCAAATACATATTATACATGGGTTACACATATTTACAAAGAAAGACGGTATACCGATAGAGTTTTCAAAGCTTTAATTATAATAATATAGCTTTCATCCCAAACGGTGGCTGTGACAGGGCAGTTAATGGTAGCAACACTCGGGCGCCGCTAGCGGCCATTAGAAAAATTATATAAATTGGCCGCATCACTGAATAAGCCGCAGGGTTGAAAGTTAGGGAAAAAAGTAGCGGCTTATAGTCCGGAATTTACGATAGATAGATAGATAGATAGATAGATAGATAGATAGATAGATAGATAGATAGATAGATAGATAGATAGATAGATAGATAGATAGATAGATAGATAGATAGATAGATAGATAGATACGTTATTCATCCCCGTAGAGAAATTCACAAGTATGAAGTTTAGACATGAAGTGTAGCAGGCTCTCAAGGGGCCAAATGAAAAAAATATTTAGCACGGACAGGTAAAGAGAAATGTCGTATGAGACAATCAAAATTATCCTCCTAAAAGCTAAGATGAAGAAGATCGATGAAGCGTACGAAGCGCTTCACAGCAACCTTGGTTGGAGACGAGCAAAGACCGACGTGCTTTCTATGTTAATAATGTTGGCAGCGGACAGCGTGAAGCCAAACAAATTAAGCTTTTACTTGAAGACATTACAACCCAATCACGCTGATGAGACGCTCAGTTTTTCTCGAGTAAAAATGTGCCAAAAGGACTAAAATGATGTGTTACCATCAATATCGAGCAATCATTGTTCTGTCCTCACCAATATTATATGATCACTTAACAAAAAAAAGATTGATCTTGGGCAGTGTTCCCTCTAAGCTGCGCGCGTGCGCAATTGCGCACTGCTCGTACATTCTCAGCGCACAAGAAAATCTAGCCAGCGCACAAAAATGAGGGCTCAAAATTACTAATTAAGAAGCGATTTAAGTCAAAGTTACAGTGCATGAAGGTCAAAATACACGGGTTCCCCTGACGTTGTGTCCTAAATGCGGTATTTTGAAGTCGAGTCGAAGTAGAACGAAGTTGAGTAAAGTTAGTAGAGTTTGTCGAGAACCGGCTTCTTCGGCTCGGCTCACTAAAAGGAATCGGCTCTTTCGGGTCCTAAACGGCTCTTCGAAAAAATAAACACAATGAGATTTTTTTTAAAGGAATTTTTAAAAAAGTATAAAAAAACACGGAAAAAAGAAGAAAAAGTTTGTGTTGCATTCAAATAATTTCCGATTGTATCAAGTGAATCGTGTTGCCAACATTGTACTTCCACTAAAAAATGTGATTAAGTACAGTTCTGTATCTTACAACCGACTAAATAAGCCCCCAAAAATGTTAATATTATGCGACAAAATATATCAGGAAAAAAAAAGAAATGGATATCTTGTGAAAGAATTGTAAGAAGAAACGAGGTTTGTAGGCCGTACAACCTTTGCAATAGTACATGAGTCAATTCATTCAAAAGAGAAAAATCATTTTGCATTGCCGGAAACTCTGCAAAATGTAACTTGATGTCAAGTTTTGGACATCTTTGATAATTATTTATCTTGCCACACTTGGGATTATGGTTGCTCACTGTTGTTTCAAGCGCTGCTCACCGACTTTGTGTAAACGCTCAGACCCGTGGAAAATTACAGGGAACATTGATCTTGGGGAACGTGAGAGGATTTCTTCTTCCGAAGTTGACATCTGATAATTGAGAAGCGCTGATTTAAACACTTCCTCTGACGTTGCAAATCGTATTTCAGAGGGTAGAGCACAGGTGTCAAACAGGCGGCCCGTGGGCCAGATCAGGCCCGCGAAGGAATTGAATCCGGCCCGCGAGATAACACTCAGAGAAGCACAAGAGAAAAACAAGCTGCTGGTTGAAATATGTCAACTTGATGTTGCCAAAGAAAGGTGCCTCGAACAAAGACACTGTACTTGCATTTCTTTTTTTTCCTCTCTCCTCTTCTTTTCCACCCTTTTTCTCCCACTTTCTATCTCTTTTACTCTCTGTGTCTCTCTTTTTCTCTTCCTTTGTTGCTCTTTGTCTCTTTCTCTCTCTGTTTCTTTTTAACTTCTTTTGCTCAAACTTCCTTTTCTCTCCTTTCTCTTTCTCTCTTCTTACCCTTCGCGTCTCTTTTCTCCCCTTCTGTCTTTCTATTTCTCTTTGGATTTCTTTCTTCCTCTCCCTTTCTTTCACCCTCTCTCACGACTTCTCTTTTTATCTCTTTTTGTTTCTCACGTCTCTCCCTCTCTCTCTTTCTTTGTCCCGCCCTCTCTCCTTTTCCCTCCCTCTTTCTCTTATTTCTTGATCTCTCTTTTTTTTTCTCTTTAATCTAATAGTCTGGCCCTCGGCAGAATGTTTGTTCTATCGTGTGGCCCCCGAGTTAAAATGAGTTTGACACCCCTGGGGTAGAGCATTCCACAGCACCAGGAGCCTGAAAGGAGAATGCTCTCAAACCTGCTGATTTCTTCTTGGCTCTTGGAACATAGGACGCAAATAAATCAGGTAATATAAGTGGCAAGTTCATGCAAAAATTTGGTATGTTAGCAACAGAACCTTAAAAAATTACTTTTTAAACCAGGGATGTCAAAGACATTTTAACTCAGGGGGCCACACGATAGAACAAACATTCTGTCGAGGGCCGGACTAGTAGATTAAAGAGAAAGAAAAAGAGAGATAAAGAAATAAGAGAAAGAGGGAGGAAAAAGGAGAGAGGGTGGGACAAAGAAAGAGAGAGAGGGAGAGAGCGTGAGAAACAAAAGAGATAAAAAGAGAAGTCGTGAGAGAGGGGGAAAGAAAGGGAGCGGAAGAAAGAAATCCAAAGAGAAATAGAAAGCCAGAAGGAGAGAAAAGAGAAAAGAAAGCGCGAAGGGTAGCAAGAGAGAAAGAGAAAAGAGAGAAAAGGAAAAAAGGAAGTTTGAGCAAAATAAGTTAAAAAGACAGAGAGAGAGAAAGAGACAAAGAGCAACAAAGGAAGAGAAAAAGAGAGACACAGAGAGTAAAAGAGACAGAAAGTGGGAGAAAAGGGGTGGAAAAGAGGGAGAGAGAGAGAGAGAGAGAGAAAAAAAGATATACAGGTACAGTGTCTTTGTTCGAGGAACTTTTCTTTGGCAACATCAAGTTGACTTATTTCAACCAGCAGCTTGTTTTTCTCTTGTGCTTCTCTGAGTGTTGTCTCGCGGGCCGGATTCAATTCCTTCGCGGGCCTGATCTGGCCCACGGGCTGCCTGTTTGTCACCTGTGTCTTAAACTGACAGGGAGCCAAAGCAGGTCAGCTATATTCGGGATAATGTGATCAAACTTTCTCTCAGTAAAAAAACTCGTAGCATTTTGTACCAGCTGCATGCTGTCCGGACCAGAACGGAGACAGGACCCACTTGCGTTACGTTTCTCTCAGTTCTATTGGGAAGAAAGGAAAGGATTGCACCCAGGATCCGGTGACCGCTGGACGCGGGAAGCAGGTCGCTCTGAACGCGGAAGTGGCACTTCCGTGGCGAGCAATGGCGGTGTTGGGAACGGAAAAAACAGGTCAGTAGCCGGGACAGGAGAGCAAAAAACGTGGTCGGGATCAGCAACGAGTCGAAAGCCAGGAGAGTAGACTTGGTCAAGACCAAAAAAACGGGTCGAAGCCAGGGAACAGATGGGGGCAAAAACAGGAGTGAGTCAGGGTCGAAAAAGCTTGCCTAGCGTAAACTGAGTTTCGCAGACGGACTGACAACCGGTGACAAATAGACGTGGGTTTAAATAGGGACAGGGAGCCAATCAGAGTCCGAGGCAGTTGGTGCCAAAGGAGCGGGCACAGATGCATCACATCGGTAATCATGACACAGGCTCTTGATATTGGACTTAGGGGGACCGGAGAGTAGTAGATTAATAGTAATATTATTAACATGTAACGGGAAGGACAGATTAGAGTTAAATGAGAAATTGAACGAAGGGAGCTGGCTCCCCACAAACCTATTTTTTCAATTATGATTGGTCAAAATGCATTTTTAACCCATTGATCCCATGTTGTGGTCTCTAAATTTGTCGAGTACTGTACATAAAAAGTTAAAATTGTCTGTTGTATTTTATCTTTATTCGTGTTAATCTGTAAATATTTGAATCGATGTTCCCTGTGTTTCCAAGGGTTCAAGCATTTCACAATTAGCTATTTTCAAAATAAAACATTTATTCTTGTCTTTCATAGTTTAGATGTTGTTACACTGAAAGTCAATACCTTGAATTCATATTTTGTTGTGCGCTTTTAAGAGATTCTGAGTTGCTTGACATTAAAGTTGTTCGGTATAAAAATGCTGGGGTGAAAAATCAATGCTATTATAATTTAGTAGAATAATGTGTTTTTAATTATTGATTCATTGTGTGCATAATGTTACATAGTTATTGGTCATACACCAATTTAAGGGACCCCCAAAACCTCAGTCATTTATTCTCCTTTTTCCTAGCTTTTTGTTTCCTTTTTCTCTCTCTCTCTCCTTTATTGTTTTCTTCTTATTTTGTTTCTTTTCCTACCAAGTTTACTTCTTTTTTTATTGCTTTTCTTCCTTTTTCGTTATTTTCTTTTTCCTGTCATTTGTCTTCTTCTTGTTGCTTTTGTCCTTCCTTTCTTTTTTCTCTCTTTTTTCTTTGCTTTATTTGCCCTCTTTCTCAGTCATTTTGTGCATAATGATACACAATCATCGGAAAAATTTGGAATAAATTAACAATAATATGAAAAGCGGGCTTTTTAGTGAGTCGAGCCGAAAAAGCCAGTTCTCTGTAAATAGCCGGATTTCCCATCCCCAAGAGAAAGGAGGGGACGAGAGTGGATGCTAAGCTAGCGGACAATGGAGACGCTCACTTCCTTTTTAGAATTTTCAAAATAAATATAGCTTACGGATAGGACGACGAGAACAAGTACTGTCACTAATATCCTTTTAGTCAAATCGCTCGGTCATGGTTGGGCCAATTCAACGGCAAATACACATGAAGGCTGTCCATCAGATTCTTTCTTTTGGGTTTGTTTTATTTTGTTAAAGAAATCGCCATACATTTTCTTGATACCTCCCTTAAGTTGGCACTGCGCATGCGCATGTTCACTGCAGCAAATCCTTTCTAACAGCACTAAAATTAATGGTTCACGGTGCGATGATTTTCAAGATCACTAATAAAAACATTTGCATTTTATAATCTTAACTGATGTTGTGAAATATGATTTTAATGGAAGGGAAAACAACGTCACGTGACCTTCCCAGAATTAGACGCTAAATACACGTTTTACGAATTTGCCCTCTTCCATCGCGTCTAACATCCCACCACTCGCCAGTAAATTAAGCGTTTCAAATGTTAATATATTTGTTTGTTTTTTTGATACAAAAATCTAATTTGACTTTCAAAAATTATAAGACACCACGCGTCATCTTGTGGCACATTCAGGGTTCGTGACCAAATTCAAGATTTTTTTTAAAGGGACAGTGTGTAATATTTAGTGCCGCCCAGTGGTCAGTATAAAAACAAATCATTGGTTTGAGTAATGAGCAAAAATACATAAACTATTATAATATTGGTATTTTTTTACTTTAAAAAAAAATCACATGTCGAGAAATTTGTAATTCTTCAACATCCATACACATGTTTGTCTGGCGTCTTTTCTACTAAAGCTGTACTCTTCGTCCTGTTTTTCATCCACATTAGACAGCAGTGCCATCTAGTGGTCAAATATTACACACTGGGGCCTTAAGACCTTTCAAAATTAATTTTCCAACTTGATTTCCAATTCCTTCAGTACCATGAAATGAAGAAAAAAATCTGTTGTGAATCATGTATTTGGCTTACTTTAGTAAGGTACTGTATCTTTATGAGGAGTAACTCGGCATTCTCAAAAACAGAGCATGTTGATGGTGTGTCAGGGGTTGAATGTGATGTGAATGATGGCGAATGAAGGAGTCAGAAGACACCTGGGATTTATAATTTGTATAAAACAAGTAGAGAAAACAACAATGTAATGCAACTTAGAGTTTCGATGTTAGCTGCAAAATGTTATTAACCCCTTGAGTACTCGTTACCGAAAAGTGTATATTTGCATCCACCTGATACACCACTCAACCAGCTCCAAGGGTAAATCTTGATCTGCATTTCAATAGCACCTTTCAAGTCACCGTAGACCTCCCAAAGAAGTTTTACGATGTGCTTCACACACACACCGATGGCGGCGTCAGCCTTGCATGGCTCCTACCTGCTTATCGGGGGCATTAAGGATTCAGTGTCTTGCCCAACGACACTTAACTTGAAGGAGCCGGGAATCGAACCTGCAACCTCTCGGTCCCAAGCGCTCCTGAGCTACTGCCGCCCCCATTACACTTGATTTTAAGGTTCTGCTTGGAGCATACATTTTGGAAGGACTTGCCCCTTCATAGCTTTCTGACCAAATACCGCCCCCCCAAGTTCCTGCTCAGAGCCTTCCTCGAGAAATGCTGGTCAATTCGTGATTCCTAGAGCCAAGAAGAAATCTGTTTTAAAAGAATCTCCTAGGTTACATAAAAGTAGACCAACCCTAAATCCAGTGGAAAGTCATGGGTGGACACGAACCACAAAGGCATAAAAGGTGAAAATGATGCATATAAAATAGAGCAATCCTGGCATTACGTGCAATCTTCATTGCAAACTTCCTGAGATAAAAAAAAGAACAACCTCTGCTTTACAAGCCCTGATTGCAAGCGTTCGATTATCAAAATTGAACAAGCGTAATGCAAATTTTGACAAATGTATACTAAACGTAAAATAATCATCAGTAACCCCTTCAAGGACAATGTGACCCCATTTTTTTAAGGTTGGTTAAAACCAGTGGTTCCCAAAGTAGGCGGATCTAGGGGGCGGTGAGGAAGAAGGGGGCTGTAAGGGGGGCGGCAGCCCGAAGTTGAAGCCAGAAGTTTGAACGTTTTTTTGACGATTTGTACACGACACGTTAGGGCTGCACGATTAACCGAAATCGAATCGACATCGCGATGTGACATAGTGCGGTCATGAAACCGCAAAATACTGCAGTTTTTTCAAGGTTTTGTCGTGAGTGATGGAGTTTTGACAACTGTTACTGTTCGACTTTTAAAAGCGCCGAACAATCAGAGGCAAGTTTTATGATGGCACAAGCCAATAAGCGCGATTCAAAGTTTGCAAGCACCACACTATGCCACACCCACCATGTGAGCTTATTGAGCGTCATGGCGAACTCTGTAAACATAGTCCCAGAGTCAACAAACGAGAATGAAACGAAGCTTGCACCGAAGAAGGGCTGCACATCACTTGTTTGGACCTATTTTGGTTTTGACGAAGCGGACGTGGAACAGAAGACAACGCCTGATGCAGAATTTTCTTTCGTGTAGTCGCTAGGTCCAGAGGAAAGACAAGTCATTTATGCCAGCACCTTAAAAATTCACATATTAAACACGGAATGTCAAAAAGGGGCCTTGGAAATCACCGGGGAGCGCCAGCATGCCAAAGTTTGGGAATCATTTGTCTGCCTAGATGGTAGTGTGCCCGCTTTGAGACTGGGAGGTCGCTGGTTCGCGCCTCGGCCGAGTCATAGAATGACAATACAAAGGAAATTATTGTTATTATTATTATTATTATTAAACCAGTTGTTCTCAAACAGTAGGGCGGGCCCCCTGGTGCACCTCCACTACACCAGGGGGCAGCAGTGTTCTCAGTGGAAGAGTATTGTGTTTACATTTAGCCTCCACACAGTGCATTAAGCACAGATTATAAGCGTTGATAATCAAATGTTATATACCACATACAAGTAATACAGTACTAACTTTATACTATTTTGTTATTTTTTTGATATACTTGGAGTTGATGTTTGGGAAAGCATCAACCCTAATGCCCCCGGTAAACAGGCGCCTTGCGTGGCTGCCGCTATCAGTGTGTGTGTGTGAATGGGTAAGTGTGAAGCACATCGTAAAGCACTTTGGGTGGTCTTCAGTGACTTGAAAAGTGCTATAGAAATGCAGACCATTTACCATATTTGCCTTCCAGGCACGCTTTCGTACAATACATCCATCCATTATCTGCACCGCTTATCCTCAGTAGGGTCGCGGGGGTGCTGGAGCCCATTCCAGCTATCTTCGGGAAGTGGGCAGGGGACACCCAGCCAATCGCAGGGCAACTCACTGGCCAATTCACCTGACAAGCATGTCTTCGGAATGTGGGAGGAAACCGAGGTGCCAGCAGGTAACCCACAGAAGCACGGGAGAACATGCAAACTCTGCTGCGGTAGCTAGACTTGAACTCCGGTGTACTGTGGGGCTGCGTGTTAACTACCCAGCTGCCGTGCTGACAGCGTACAATACATATTACCAGTGTACAATGTTCCCTGTAATTTTCCACAGGTCTGAGCGTTCACACAAAGTCGGTGAGCAGCACTTGAAACAACAGTGAGCAACCATAATCCCAAGTGTGGCAAGATAATTCATTATCAAACGTGTCCAAAACTTGACATCAAGTTACATTTTGCTGAGTTTCCGGCAATGCAAAACTATTTTGCTCTCGTGAATGAATTGACTCATGTACTATTGCAAATGTTGTACGGCCTACAAACGTCGTTTCTTCTTACAATTCTTTCACAAGATATCAATTTCTTTTTATTTCCTGATATATTTTGTCGCATAATATTAACATTTTTGGGGGCTTATTGAGTCGGTTGCAAGATACAGAACTGTACTTAATCACATTTTTTAGTGGAAGTAAAATGTTGCCAACAAGATTCACTTGATATACAGTAATTGGAAATTATTTGAATGCAACACAAACATTTTCTTCTTTTTTCCGTGTTTTTTTTTAAATTCCTTTAAAAAAAATCTCATTGGGTTTATTTTTTTCCAAGCTGTTACTTTTTTCTTTTTGTTCTCTATTTACTTTTTTTTCTACATTTCTTTTTCTCTGGCTTTTTTCAACATTTTTCCTTCTTTTTTCTCTTCCTTTTGTTTTTTTCTCAGCTTTTCACTACTTATTCATTTCGGTATTTTTTTCTTTTTTGTTCTATTCCCCCTTCTTTTAAGTCATTTTGTGCATAGTTTTACATAATATTTGGTCATGTTGGGATTAAAGAAGCAAAAACAACCCGAAAGAGCCGGTTCCTTTTAGTGAGCCGAGCCGAAGAAGCCGTTTCCCCAACAAACTTTACTCAACTTTGTTCTCCTTCGACTCGACTTCAAAATACCGCATTTAGGACACAACGTCAGGGGAACCCGTGTATTTTTACCTTCAAGCACTGTAACTTTGACTTAAGTCGCTTCTTAATTAGTAATTTTGAGCCCTCATTTTTGTGCGCCGGCTAGATTTTCTTGTGCGCTGAGAATGTGCGAGCAGTGCGCAATTGCGCACGCGCGCAGCTTAGAGGGAACACTGCCAGTATATCATATTATTGACCAACTAAAATTGAATACTGTTTCGCAAAGGAGAATGCTTAAGACAATGCATAATGCAAAGCCATGAAACAATGAACTGTGAACGTTATAACGAGGGACTCCTCTGCAGTATATTTATCCCAAAGACCAAGAAGAAGAAATATCAAATGACACTTTCTTCCTTTAACATTCATTTATTTCATACCATGTGTAATAAAAAAAAGCCTTACAAATTGAATCCAGGGGAGAACAGATCGTCAAATGTTTAACTGTAACCTTTCCTGTGGCACAACTTTTTAGTTCATTTTCACAACATTTTCTTTTTTTCCTTCTTCTTCATTTGCCTTTTTTGAATTTCCCAGCCGCGGCTCCAGTCTTCAACTTCTTTTTTGCCGATCCTTTGACGTCAGGCTCCTTTGTGGGGGATCAGATTTGGTCAGAAAAACATGGCAAAACACGGCAATACGGGAAAAAGTTCCAAAAAAGGTAAGAAAATAGTGTAGATGAGTGCTACATCTTCGGTTCTGCTCAAAATAATACCAGTGCAATTTGACCAACCAGAATATCTCTGCTTTTAGTATATTTTTTATTGTTACATGCCAGACAAGTTACCAGTAGGTGCAGTAGATTCTCAGAAAACAAACAAGACCCAGCATTCACTATAGGCATACTCTGAAGGCTGTGAAAATGGGCAAATACTTCAAAAGGGTGTGTTTAAAAAATAGCAGTGTCTGCTGTTGACTGTACAAACTCAAAACTATTTTGTATTTCCCCAAAAAGGTGGGATTTTTTTTTAGAACTGCTTCACATTTTTGGCATAGAGTCAACCAACTTTTAGTTTGATTTCACTCCATGATTGCTTAACATTTCACAATTCATTTACATTTCTTGGTGTTGCTTCACTAACAGCATTTTTGATATCACCCCACAAATTCTCGATTGGATTGAGATCTGGGGATTTAGCTGGCCACTCCATAACTTTCATTTTATTGGTTTGGAACCAAGATTTTGCTTGTGTACTGGTGTGTTTGGGGTAGTTGTCTTGTTGAAACAGCCATTTCAAGGACATGTCCTTTTCAGCATAAGGCAACATAACCTATTAAAGCAGGGATGGCTAACCCGGTCCTGGAGAGCTGCAAGTCCTGTATGTTTTGGAGGTTTCTCTGCTCCAATACAAACTGATCCACAATGCTCGTTTGTGATAATTGGGTCCAACACCAGAGTAAGAAAAACATGCCCAGACCATGATACTTGCACCACCATGCTTCACAGTCTTCAATCTGTACTGAAGTTTGAATTCAGAATTCGGGGGTCAAAATTGGACCAAAAAGGACAATTTTACTTTCATCAGTCCACAAAATGTTCCTCCATTTTTCTTTAGGTCTATTGATGAGTTCTTTGGCGAATTGTGACCTCTTCTGCACATGCCTTTTTTTTTTAAACAGAGGGACTTTGCGTGGGACTCTTGAGAATAAATTTGCTTTACACGGACGTCTCCTCACTGTCACAGCACTTACAGCCTTTGCCATTCTGGTTATTCTCCGATCCAATTTAAAAGTTGTCTCCTGTTTTCTTCCACGTGTCTCTGGTTTTAATACACATTTTAAGGCATTGGAGATCATTTTAGCTGAACAGCTAACCATTTTTGTGCACCTCTTTATAGGTTCTTTCTTCTCCTATCATCTTTTGAACGCCGTTCTTTGGAGTAATGTCTTGAACTATACCCGTTTTCCTGAAATGCATGTTAAACCTGTGCTGGCTTCATCCTCCTAAAAGCCGCCACCCGATTCATACATGTTTTTTAATGTTTTTTTTTGAGAATCTACTGCACCTACCGGTAACTTGTCTGGCATGTAACAATAACATACTAAAATCCAGGGATAATCTTGTCAGTCATATCGCACTGCTATTTTGAACAGCACTGTACATGTATTGACTTTAAATTACAGTAATCCCTCGTTTTTCGCAGGGATTTCTTTCCCCCCAAAATCCTGTGATAGTCAAAACGCGCAAAGTAGAAACCTTTATCCATTAAATACTCCAAAATGCATTGAAACTAAAGAACAAACCCAATTCACTAGCTTAAGTATTTGTCTGACCGATGAAAGGTACTGCACTTTATAAACATGTTTCTTTACAAATAACCTCTATACTGTCAAATTCTAAATTAAAAAAAAACAAATCTTGCCGCAATACTGCACAACTATGTTGATTAAGGACACGATCCGCTTTACTTCATTGTATTTTGTCGCCATCAGGTGGACATTATGGAACACTGCATTTACTTTCCGGTCAGAAACCCAATCCATATTGCGTGTTTTTCTGAGGACATCGGTCTAAATTGATTAAAATAGATTTAAAATAGTTATTTTTTTGTGTTTCATTTGTTATCTATAGCATTGGCGAGGTACTATTTGTAATTTTTATTTTATTGTTTTGCTTTTTTTAGGGATTTTGTGTTGATTCATGTATAAATATATATGTATATATATCGTGACTTTATTTTTGGTGATTTTACAAATCGTAACCGGTTTTTGTGACGTCATATCCGGTACATAGGTATTTCCATAGTAGTATTTTGTATTAATTTCTGTCGTATTTTCAAAATAGTATTTCTTTAGTATTTTTGGAATATTAATGTAGCAATATTCAGAAGTTTTGTTGTAATATTTCTGTCGTAGTTTTTGTATTCTAGTAATATGGTAATGGTATTTTTGGTTGTATTTCTGTAGAGGTATTTTTAGAAGTATTTCCATAGGAGTATTATTTTTGTATTTCAGTAGTCTTTTTGTAGTATTTCCATATCGGTGTTTTGGTTGTATTTCTGTAAAAGTATTTTGGTTGTATTTATTTTGTATTTTTTTATTTTTATTTTTTACTTTCAGTTATAGTATTTCTGTGGTAGGATTTTCGTATTATAGTATTATTGTAGTAGTATTTTTGGATTACTTTGATAGTATTTTTTAATTTTCGGATTAAAACCAAAACAATATATTATGTTCCTGTTTTTTAGCAAAGAAATTGAAATTGCAATCAATTATATCGAATTGCGATACTTGTAGGATCCCAAGTATCGAGAATCAGCACCTTAGTATTGTGATACATTTGAATCGTGACCAAAGCATATCCTCCCACCCCTACTGATTACTTAATAATTTTTAGCATAATGTTTAATTATTATTTGTAATATCTCATTTTTAAAATAAAACAAGAAAAATATCTGCTGAGCCGTCTGGGAGCCAAAATAAATGGCACTTTTCAGTGAGCCGAGCCAAAAGAGCCGGTTTTCTAAATCGAGCTGTCCTCTTGCGTGCGACCACATGACAGCGCCACAATGACTGAGAGCAGGCATGTCAGCGTCATTTTCACACACTTTTCATTTCCTGCAAAATAGATATAGTCAGACTGCCCAGAAACATGGCGATGGCAACCATTTCAAGCATTTTCAAGAACTTCACCCGAAATTCAAGCATTTACCTGACCTTGAAAACACAACATTAAAATTCAAATATCTCCAAGCACCTGGACCAAGGCATTTTGGGCCGATTAGAATGCAAATCACGACGAAAATCCGCCAAGTAGCGCAACTGTGATAAGTAAACCGCGATACAGCGAGGGATTACCGTAAATTCTGGACTATAAGCGGCTACTTTTTTCCCAAACGTTCAACCCTGCGGCTTATTCAGTGATGTGGCCAATTTATGTCATTTTTCTAATGGCCGCCAGCGGCGCTCGAGTACAAAAGGTAAGATTTAGAGCGGTAGAATATATGCGCCGAGGAAGACTGCAACTTCTTAGCTTGTGCACAAATTAAATTAGCGTAAACTTACCCTCATCATGCAAATTGCAAAAAGAAATGCATATGACGCAGCTTTCAGGCTAAAGGCAATCGAGCAATCCGATAAAGAAGGAAACAGCTATTGCACGTAAACTGGACTTTGCGAGCGTGTTGCTAGCGTGTTTTGGAATAAGGGAGCGTGGGACGACGTCTACATGACAAAGTTTCTTTCCGATACCGAGGAAGACGACTTTGATGGCGTCAGTTAAAGGAGGAAGATGAGGACGGTTTACCGTGATTTTTAAAAGTACGGTATATTTTTTTAACAGACCCGTTAACTGTTTTGCGAGCGTGTTGCTAGTAGCGTGTTGCTACCTGTCACAGTCACGGTTTGGGATGAAAGTTATATTATTATTATTAAAGCTTTGAAAACTCTCGGTGTACCGTCTTTCTTTGTAAATATGTGTAACCATGTATAATATGTATTTGCAACTGTATATTTTTGTAATTAATTTATTTTAGAGACTTATTCTGATATGTTTTCCACGGGCGAATCAAAAAGAAGGGGCGAATACAACGGGCGCTGACGGGAAATGGAGTAAAAGTGAAACGTGTTTTTGGACGCAGCGGCCAATAGTGGATATATATTTTTCCCACCCGTACCTTTGGAAATATAGACTTTTTTCCCTTGGATTATTTTCAACGGGACCCGGACTCTGCAGGTCTGCATCAAACCTCAAGTACCGGTATCATTTTCCGTTCATTTTGCCGGCTGTGGTTTTTGGACTGTGGACTTTATATTCAGGGACTTAAAGTCGGGTTTGGGTTACTTTTGTGATTGTGTTACATGTTTTAATGTGGGCGCATGCGGCTTGTATACAGGTGCGGCTTGTGTAAGTACAAAAGCGGTTATCCTCTCAAAATGTGGTGGGTGCGGCTTATAATTAGGTGCGCTCTATAGTCCGCAATTTACGGTACTGTATTAACACTTCATTCGGCACACCATAAAACAGTCTTATCTCACCTTCCGTTTGGACGACAGCGACCCGGTAACCGAGAAGAAGGAGTCCAGTCGGCCCTGCGTACTTCCTTGACGACTTTTTAGAATCTTCTTGCAGCCGTTGCGAATCCTGTCCTCGCTGCACAAATGAACGCATCGTTCATGAAAGGTCAGACAAAAAGGTGGAAAAGCAAATAAGAGTGACTTAGAAAAGCAGGGTTCCTATAGCTTAGGGCAAGTTAAATTCAAGACTTTTGTAATAAAATTTAAGACCTAGTCGGCGAAAAACCACAAACAATAGTTAAAATGGGGGGGGATTTTGTAAGGTTTATTGTTCTATATTCTTTATCAATTATCCATTATCGGTCAAATCATATTACGCTACAAAGCGAAGGGGCCGAGACACTTGCTTACAGCCAAGAGGCAGAGTCAAGGCCCTAGCCACAGATGTTTACAGTACTTGCTGGATCCTCGGTCCAAACTGGCAGATATCTACTACAGACGCTCCCCTACTTACGACCATTCAACTTACGGTAGATAAGAACATTTTTTTGGGATGTCGAAAAATACTTGGACATTGCTGTAAGTTTTTGTATTGTATTTTTCCGAGTACAGGTCAGTACTGTAGTGCTTCTTTTCACCACTGTGTGGTGCTGTGAGAAGTCACCCAGCATCCACCCTGAAGAAGAAATCCGGCTTCCTCTTCCTAGTACGTGTGTAAACATACTGTATCTCCAGCGCGCTAAGAACTTGGACATTTTTATTGTTTAATATCTCATGCATCTATTCAATGAGGTTGGTGTAAAGTGTAAAGAAGAGGCAAGCCGTTTCTTTTGTAACGAAAGTGGAATAAGAAAGCTTGATGCGGTTGAGAAAATGGTCGGAACGCTTTTTTCAGCCACTTTTTACCAAGGAGGAGGACCTCTTGAAGCGTATCTTCCAAAAGTAAGTTAAACTCAACTATATCTTTATAGAGCATATTATTTTATGAAATGTTTAGGTACAAAACAATATAGGTTACTTATACAAGCCTTAAACATACTTCTATAAACATTAAACAGACAAAATATAGCACTGAAGCAACTTACGAACAAATTCAACTTACAAACGATCGTCAATTTTTTTGTTTTTGTTTAATATCTCGTGCATCCAATTCAATAAGGTTGGTGTAAAGAAGAGCTGAGTCGTTATTTTTGAAAGTGGAATAAGAAAGCTTGATGCGGTTGAGAAAATGGTTGGAATGCTTTTTTTTCAGCCACTTTCTACCACAGAGGAGGAAGTCGCCCAACTCTTGAAGCCAATCTTCCAAAAGTAAGTTAAACTTGACTTTATCTTTAAAGAGCATATTACTTAATGAAATACAGGTTACTTACACATGGCTTAAACATACTTATATGAACCGCAAACATACAAAATATAGCACTGAAGCAACGTACGAACAAATTCAACTTACAAACAATCGTCCGGAACCTATATCGTAAGTAGGGCAGCGTCTGTAATTCCAAAAATCTCTTCCGCTCGATCATGAAGCACTTTTAACCTGATACATGAAAAATAACTTCCTGCTCCAGTATATTTTGAGTGTAAGGTCATAAAAACCCCACACTTTGTACTCCTTTTATGTGGACAATTAACAAATGTTACTAAATCTTTATGATTTAAGACATTTTAATGCAAATTAAGGCCTTATTTTTACAATAATTCATCCAATGCATTTTAAGACTTTTCAAGGAACACTGGAAAAATGTTTCTGCTATGTTTATTCTGCTTGTTTCTGTTTTTAACAATGGAAACCTGCATAGGACTGTTAGTCATTTTGACTGTTATGCGCGGTTTACAGGATTGTGGCTATGGGCAAATAATGTTGCTGTTCTTTGATTTCTACACATACAGAAAGAGAAACAAAATAGAGAGAAATAAAGAGACAAAGAAAGAAAGAAAGAGGGAAAAAGAGAGAGAAAGAAAGAGATAATGAGAAAGATAAAAAGAGAAAGAGAAAGGAGAGAGAAAGACACAGAAAGAAAAAGAGAAGAGAAAAATAAAAATATAGAGACAGAAGGTAAAAGAAAAAGAAAGAAAAAGAAAAATGAGACAGAGAAAGAAAGAAAAAGAGAGTGAAAGAGAAGGATGGAAACAGAACTAGAGAAAAAAAGAGTGAGAAAGGCAAAGTAATAGAGAAAGAGTGAGCAAAGAGGGGGAAAAAGGAAAAAGACAAGAAAAGACAATAAGAAATAAAGCACGAGAAAGAAATAGAGAGCAAGAGAGAGTGACAGAGAAAAAGAAAAAAAGAGAAATAAACACAGACAAAAAGATAGGAGACAGGGTAAAATGGAGCACGAGAGGGCAAGAAATCCAGCCCTCGGTGCTTTCTGAGTGATGCCTGGCTTCAAATCGCAGCCTGTTTTTCTCTTGTGCTTCTTGCCGGGTCTGATCTGGGCTGCATGTCCGACACCCCCTTATCTGAGGCCATTTCTTCCATACCACGAATAAGTCTTTCCTTTTTTTTCTGGGGTAAACGTCATTAACGCTGATCTAGCCCGCACGACATTCGTCTCGGTTCCCGCCACCGCGACTTTTTAGCGAGACTCGTATGCGGCGCTGCCCCGGCAAATCACGCTAGCCCCGCTTTACCTGAACTGTTTTTCTTCGCACATGAAGCGCAAGAGGCCGTCCTCGTCGGGCTCGCTCCACTTCAGCTCCACTTCGGAGCAATCCACAACTTCGGGCTTCAGGAACAGCTCCCTGGCCTCTTTGAACAACCAGTCCTCTGGAGCCGGGTGCTTCTACATGGATGACATTTTCAGCCGGCGTGCCAAAGAAACCCCATTATGCAATACAAAACATATACCGCATTTTCCGGATTATAAGGTACATAGACTTATACATAGTTTGGAAAATACGGTACAGTGGAACCTCGGTTTTCGAACGCCTCTCAGTTCGAACAAATCGGTGCTCGACCAAAAATTGAGAAATTCTTGGTTCGCTGTTTGGTCAAAAAAATCGGAGTTCGAACGCCGGTATGTTAGGGTGCGATGCTGGGTACGGGTGTAGATCGCCCCCACCCCTCGTGACCAACTCTTATCACGTGCGCACTTGCTTCTTTTCGCTTTTGCTTTTAATATCGGTGAACGGAGTGTTTTAGCCCCTAATTATGCCTCAGAAGAAGGTCGGTGCAAGCAGGACAGGTGAAAAAAGAAAAGTTGTTCGTACAACTATTGCCTTTAAGAAAGACATAATAGCTAAATGTGAAAGAGGTGTGCGAGTTTCCGATCTTTCGAGGGAATACAGCATGGCTTCTGCTGACCACCACAAAAGGTAAGAAATCCTATTCATAATTGATATTGGTTGTGGAGACCCAGGTGCTAAATGACGTGTAAACGACCTGATTTTTTTTATTTTTACACGTTCATGTTAGCGTAATCTTTCGTACGGAAGATTACGCTAACGCGAACGTACGATTAGCCTGGGTAAGCTTCACGTTTATGTTCATGGTAAACATTCAGGGTGTTGGAACGGATTAAAACGATTTACATTACTTTTAATGGGAAAAACGATTTCGGTGATTGAACAAATCGGTTTTCGAACAGGGTTCTGGAACGGATAATGGTCGAGAACCGAGGTTCAACTGTATATATTTTTAGCCTTACATTTGGGTCAATGTTTTCCAGTATGGCCTCGATGCTTCCGTGCTGCTTGATAAGGTCGATGGCCCGCTTGGGACCGATCCCCTTGATGGTACCGCAGTAATCGCATCCCAGCAGAATGCACAAATCTATGAACTGGTCCATAAATCCAATTCAAATCAACTTTTTTTTCATAGCAGGCCATTTCTTATTGGTCAAATGTATCCGTATTATTTATTAAATATATATCGAATTGTTACCTGTTCATTGGTCAAGTTTATGTCCTGAAGAATACGACTGAATTGGAACTCTTGGACTGGAAGTTTCCTGTGGACAAAAATGATAGGATTATCACTGAAAAGAGACCACAAAGGATGAGTGGTGGAAAATACAGCCCCCGAAGATGAAATCCGGCTTCTACTTCCTAGTTCGTGTGTAAACATACTATACTGTATCTCTAGCGCACTAAGAACTTTGACATTTGTATTGATTAGCATCTCGTACATCCATTCAATATGGTTGGTGTAAAGTGTAAAGACGAGTCAAGCTGTTTCACTTGAAACGAAAGTGGAGTAAGAAAGCTTGATGCGGTTGAGAAAATTGGGACGATTTTTTTCTGCCACTTTCTACCACGGAGGAGGAAGTCGCCTAACTCTTGAGGCCCGTCTTCCAAAAGTAAGTTAAACTTCATTTTAATCATCTTTATAGAGCATATTATTATTTTTTTTGTATAAAACAATACAGGTTACTTATACAAGCCTCAAACATACAAAATATAGTACGAAAGTAATTTACAAAGAAATTCAACTTACTTATCTCGTTCGATGTAGGACAGTGTCTTCACTCACAAGTGCGACAAAACATTCTCAAAACAAAAGTCAATGTACTGTGCTGACTAAAATTCGTAAGTATAATTTGTTTTTGTTTTTATGTCGCATGACCAGTCGCGAGTGGTGTGATGATGAGATGAGCTCTAGTGCCTATTTGAATGTCATCTGTACCACTTCCTTGATCTAGCGGTGGATTGTTGGCACCCTCTTTCAGATCAGGGCGTGTTGTAAGGTGATCTGTGCAGCCTTATAAGACTCTTTGTGATTAAGGACTATACAAATAAGCATGACTTGCCTAGACAATATCAATGTTATTTTTTTCAATAATAAATCATAGGTCGAGAAATTTGTGTTTCTTTTACATCAGTGGAATCCCTACTTAAGACGCCGCCATGTTTGTCTGCCGTGTTGCAGCTTGCTGTGGCACTGGATTTCATTCGCATTAGACAACAGTGCTATCTAGTGGTCAAATATTACACTCCACGGCTTTAAGGACTTTCAAAGCCAATTTTCCCATTTCTCCAGGACCATTGTCAGAAATCCAGTGTAAATCATTTATTTTGCATTACCACAAATACAATTGCTGTCCTACGGACTATCGTTTGTAATTTTAATTTGTTCATATGTTGCTTCAGTGCTATATTTTGTATGTTTGAGGTTTATATAAGTATGTTTACTGCCTGTATAAGTAACCTGTTTTTTTTACAAAAATAAACGTTTCATAAAACAATATGCTCTATAAAGATAAAGTTAAGTTTAACTTACTATTAGAAGATGGGCTTCAAAAGGCTACTTCCTCCTCCGTGGTAAAAAAATGGCAGGATAAAAGCGATCTAACCATTTTCTCAACCGCATCAAGCTTTCTTATTCCACTATCATTACAAATGAAACAGCTCGCCTCTGCTTTACACTAACGATATTGAATGGAGATATTGAACAGTAAAAATGTCAAAGTTCTCAGCGCGCTGGAGATACACAGTATGTTTACACACAAACTAGGAAGAGGAAGCATATTTCTTCTTCGAGGTGGATGCCGGGTGAGTTCTCACAGGGCCACACACCGGTAGCGGCGTAAAGAAGCACTACAGTGCTGTCCTGTACTCCCAAAACGTCTCACAATGCAAAGTCTAACCTATTTCAATGTCCGGATATTTTTCGACGTCCCGAAAAAAAATGGTAGCATCTACCATCTGTAAATCTCCGAATCGCGCGTGCGATTTCTAATCTTGCGTGTGAATTTTTAGAGACGTGTGATTTCTAGCTCTTGAGTAAAATCGCAAACATATTTGTAGATCTACACAATATGTGTGTAAATATTTTGGGGTGAATTTGATGCTAATATGTAGCTTACATTTTCAGTTGCAGGAAGTTCTTCTCAATATAATTTACCAATAAGGAACACTACTTTAATTCTTTGCATGGCCCATAGTAAATGGCCATCGTTTATTCGCAATCATTGCAAAATATTCAACTTTATTTGACGCGTGGTCGATGGAGTCAAACTGTCGAGAAACATAGCAACAATTTCAAGCATTGACAAGCACCTTGCCCAAGCGCTTTTCAAAACCTTGACAAACACAAAAATTTAAGGATTTCACGCACACGTACGAACCCTGAACTTAAACCCAAGCAACCCAGAACTGTGATAACTTCACGTTACTTGGCTTCGCTGGCCGTGAGGTGCCGTAGCAGCACGTTTGTTCCGAAAGTCAGTCCATCCATATCTTCTGTTGCGGTGGCAAACACTTTCCCCGCTTTGACCAGAGCAGCACAGCTGGCCTCAGCTTCACACGGTGCCTGAAATAAAACCCAGTACGATCACTTTTACCACAGTTATGTGGGCATTCTATATCCAATATTTATAGCTTGCAACTTCAGGAATACATAATGATGTCAACGTTGTGTCAGAATTCAGTTTTGCAATATCATACCTGTCAACCTCCAGGGCTCCACGCCCTTACAAAATGTCATATTTTCCCTTACAAAATACAAAATAATCTTACACCATATTTTTTTTTTATCAAACGTGTTTATGTAGTTTAACATGTTATATAGTACATGTGTTTCGTAATATCATATATATTGTTAATTAACATTTTGTTGTGAGCTCCTGAGTTGCTCGACATGAATGAGGTTTATTATAAAAAAAAAGGTTAAAAAATTGAGTAGCTTTGACGTTCACTGTAGAAGGAAAAATACATGCAAATATAATTAAGTAGAATAACACGTTTTCTTATTCAAATTGTGAATTCATTTTCTGCATTAAATTATTGTTGGTAATATACTGATTAAAGGGATAACCACAAACCTATCTTTTTTCATTTTCTCCTTTTGTACTTCCTTTTTTTCTTAACTTCTTTATACAACATAATAATTCGTAATATAATGAATCAAAGCAAGTGAGCCGTTTGAGAACCGGCTCTCTTTGATGATTGGAGCCGAAAAAGCCGGTTCTCTAAAAAGAGACGGACTTCCTTTCACTACACAACTACCACATGAAATCCGAGGCTGCAGACGCATGCGCACTGTAGCATCAAACCGCTCGCTTCGTTTGCAATGGAAAAACAAACAATACCGAGATAGAGGCTACCGCGGCGAACTCCTTTGACTTGATTGATTTGCCGTTTGGTGATAGTCGGTGTATACCGGATGGTACCCATAATTGACAAATTTGCGTTTTTTCTTGTACGTCGAACACGTCTTAAAATGCATAATAAACGTACTTTGTACGGCAAAAACGTACAGGTTGACAGGTATGCAATGTCGAAGAAAATTATGAGAAGAAAGAGTGGTTGTTTGGAGTATGTGCAAAAAGAAAACCCAGCAGTTAAACTTTATGTTTTTCGTTTTCAAATGAGAAAGGTCTCCTCTGCAAAACAAAAAGCCAAAATACTAAGTGAGTTTTCAGAGGGAAAAATTTGGACGGAATGGAAGTTGGACCGACTCAAGCTGCAAATTCAGATAAAAGGTTATTTTAAAGCTGTTCGAAATGTACGTAGACTCGAGATGAGACAGCCGATAGGTACATTATCTTAGTAGAGTGCCATAGAGCTTTGTTTTGAACCTTTTTTGAGCACTTTTTTAAAAATCTTATTTACAAATAATCCCTCGGTACACCACCAGTCGGTGCCGTTGCATCTCTGGTAAAAGTACAGACGCTCCCCCAACTTACGACCATTCGACTTACGGAAAAACTGTAAATATAAACATTTTTTCAGGATGTCGAAAAATATACGGACATTGCTTTAAGTTAGATTTTGTATTGTGTGCACCTTTTTACGAGTACAGGACAGTACTGAAGTGCTTCTTTTGCTGTGAGGGGTCACCCAGCATCCATCCGGAAGTAAAAAAAAAATCTGCTTCCTCTTCCTAGTTCGTGTGTAAACATTCTATACTGTTTATGCCTATACTATCTCCAGATAGCTAAGAACTTGGACATTTTTATTGTTAAATATCTCGTGCATCCATTCAATATGGTTGGTGGAAAGTGCAAAGGAAAAGCGAGACGCAACTTTTGAAATGAAAGTGGAATAAGAAAGCTTGATGCGGTTGAGAAAATGGTTGGATCGCTTTTTTTAGGCTACTTTTTACCACGGAGAAGGACCTCTTGAAGCGCATCTTCCAAAAGTAAGCTAAACTCAACTTTATTCATCTTTATCGAGCACATTATTTTCTCAAATGTTTATCATTTAGGACAAAACAATACAGGTTACTTATACAAGCCTTAAAAATACTTATATAAACCTTAAACATACAAAATATAGCACTGAAGCATCTTACAAACAAATTCAACTTACGAACAAATTCAACTTACGAACAACTGTCCGGAACCAATAAAAATTTCAAAGTTCTTGCCGCGCTGGAGATACAGTATAGTATGTTTACACACAAAATAGGAAGAGGAAGCGGTGGAAAGAAGCATTTCAGGACTGCCCTGTACTCGGAAAAAGGTGCACCATACAAGATCTATCTTACAGCAATGTCCGGATATTTTTCAACATCCCGAAAAAAATGTTCGTACCTACCGTTTTTCGTAAGTCGAATGGTCGTAAGTAGGGGAGTTTCTGTACTACGAACATTTACAAAATTTATCACTTATGAGCGACAAAATTGCACGTGCAATGAATAGCCAAGCAGTGTCTTGTGATCATCTGCGACCAGAGGTGGCCAAGCGAGGCGCGTCATCACATATAGACGCTCCTAAGAACAAACCAAGTTTAAGAACTACTGTTAGGGTTATCCAATTAGCGTTAATCAAATGTAGGACATTTGAAAACAGAATTAGATATAGTCCTTTGGCATCAAAAATGGAAGATATTCATACACCAGAGCTTTTCCTCTGGCTATCTGAAGGTTCCCATTTAAAGTCTGGTCTTTGAACACATCGCAAGTATCGTGAAGAACACGTATGGTTGCTCTGCCTGGGATAGGCAGAAATTTTAGCTATATTCTTACATATACAGTATGTGAGAATAGTCTCCACTAAAAATATTTTATAAAAAAAGGGTCTCCTTGCGTCAAATTCAGATTCAGATTCAGATTTACTTTATTGTCATTCGTGTACACGTGTATACAGAACGAAATGTCGATACATCTGACCCGCAGTTTCCCTGAACGTCAGCCGGGATAGATAAGATTAACCATGTCTTCGTCAGAATTTTAGCGCAGCAGTTCGTCATCTCGCGGTTCGATGCCTCTTCCAGTTGTTAAATGGTCCAGTTTATTGTCCAGAGAGCGAATGTTAGAGGGGTTAGCCTTTAGCCTAGCTGTTGGCCCGGCCCGCTTCGTCGAGGGGTTAGCCTTTAGCCTAGCTGTTAGCCCGGCCCGCTTCTTCGTCGCGCCGCTGTCTTGCCACTCTGCTTCGCTGCTTTGTAGGCCGCTGGTCTTGTAGGTCTTGTTGACATAGCAGTCCGTGGCTAATAAACACTCCCGAGTGGTCGTAGCACCGAGCGCTTGATGTCGAGTGGTCGTAGCACCGAGCGCTTGATGTCCTCGTTCGGCGGTAACGCCGCCGTCTTGCCACTCTGCTTCGCTGCCTTGTAGGCTGCTGGGTCTTGTCGACATAGCAGTCCGTGGCTAATACACATCAAGCGCTTGATGTCTGGATGATCGCATATCCAGCAAAAAAAACTGCGATCGTAACTTAATCTGCAGTTCGAGCCGACTTTGTGCGCCATCAAAACTGAGTCGAAGACTGGATCTTATGGCCGACGCGTAAAAAAACCGTTGCAAGTCGATTTTTTTTTTCAAATGCAACATATACCGTATTTTCCGCACTATACGGTGCACCGGGTCATAGGGCGCACCCCGAAAAAATAGTTTTTGGTCCTATTTTTGACATACATAAGACGCACTGGATTATAAGGCGCTACAATGGGAACGTGGACAAAACAGTCAGATAGTTCAGTCAAACTTTTTACCCCCTTAACATTCCCAAAGCTTGCAAAGACGCAAATACGTGTCGAGAACACGTGCGGATGCGGTGTCCGTACGATGTCACTCAAATGCATCGTTCCATCATTCGGAAGGTTAAAGTCTTGGGATTCAAGAAATGCCAACCATTCCTTAGTTTCTATTTTCTTTTTCGTTCGCAACTTTACTGTGCATATGACAATAAACACTTGGAATTGAGTTGAATTTAAAAATAGACACTCCATTCCATCCATTATCTGCACCGCTTATCACAGAAACATCGAGTTCAGTCTGAAACAAGATACAGGGAAAATATATATAGCCAGAGTAGCTCACCGAAGTCGTTGTGTTCATAATAATGTGCAGCCGTGGTCCTCTTATATCCGTGAGTTTAGTAAATCCAGGAGAATAAAATATTTACAAATACAAAATGGTAAAAAAATGATTTCTGTATGCCGTCAGCCACGTGCTATACGCATTCATCTTTTTCGGCCAATTGCAGGCTTTGTTTTGCCGTTCAAGCCAATGCCAGCCTGTAAATGATAAAAAGGATCCGCCCCTTGACCTCCGAATAACTTTGGCCAATAGTGATCGATTCAACTGATGATTGACACGTCTTTTTTGGCCAATTGCAGGCTTTGTTTTGCCGTTCAAGCCAATGCCAGCCTGTAAATGATAAAAAGGATCCGCCCCCTTGACCTCCGAATAACTTTAGCCAATAGTGATCCATTCAAATGATGATTGACACATTGGTTAGCCAATGAAACGCCGGTAAATAAATCCCAGCATACACCGCGGACTACTTGGCGTTCGGGGGAAAATCTAGTCGGCGGCTGCAAGTTAGTTGCAAGACTTTGCGAATTAATATTGATCCATAAATAAGGCGCACTGTATTATAAGGCGCATGGTCAGCTTTTGAAAAAAATAAAGGCTTTTAGGTGCGCCTTATAGTGCGGAAAATACGGTACTCAAAATAATACTGTCTCTATGGTTGCATACAATGTTCTACAACGTTGATATCAATGACAATAAAGACAATTCTAATTCTAAAATGAAAAGATACTTGGCTTTTAAAGCAATTCTCACCTCAATGTAAGGCACTCCCATCAATGTCAAGAGCTTCTTGCATTCGTCATTGTGCTGCCTGGTGACCTTGACCAGACGTTTTGACAGTTTATCAATGTTTTCTTGTTCCCCTAGCAACAAAACAACAACATCAACAAAACAATATATATAATCAAAGCCAATTCAACACATTTTTTTCTAAAATGTAGAAAGAAATTCTGTACCAAGTTCCTGGGCTTTTGCAAGCTGTTTCTCCGCTTCTGCTCTTCTCTCCACTCGCTTTTCCAACTGTGGTCAAATAGAACTTACTTCAAAGTATGGTAACATTTATCAAACCACGTAACCGCACACTGCTAAAAACAGTATGTGTATGCAATACACTACAGGGTACCAAGGGAAGAAGTATCCTCTCTGTTATACATGGATCCACCGAGTAAACCAGTAGCAAAGTTTTCCCAGTTTGGGAACGTTTGGCATATTTACCCGTACCCTCAATAAGAAGTTGGTACTCACCAGGGCTGTGCAGGTAACCGAAATCTAATCGATATTGCGACGTGTAGTAGTGCAATTGTGTTATCGCAAGACACTGCGTTTTTTGTAAGAATTTATAGACAGCAACCCTGACAAAGCTCCCCAGAAGAGGGAGCTGTTTACTTGAGTAACCCCTTAACAACCCAGTAAAATTAATCGAAATCCCAATCCAAGATGTAACCAAAGTTAATTGAATGCGGTTGTTGAACCCTTTGGAAAATCAAGCGAGTGAGTTGTCTCTGTGTCCCCTGTCCACTGCCTGAAGATAGCTGGGATGGGCTCCCCTCGACCGTAGTTAGGATAAGCGCACTGAGAATGGATTTATATACGTCTTTATAATCTTGATTACCGTAAATTCCGGACTATAAGCAGCTACTTATTTCCCAAACGTTCAACCCTGCGGCTTATTCAGTGATGCGGCCAATTTATGTAATTTTTCTAACAGCCGCCAGCGGCGCTCGAGTACAAAAGGTAAGATTTAGACCGGTGGAATATATGCGCCGAGGAAGACTGCAACTTCTTAGCTTGTGCACAAATTAAATTAGCGTAGAAATATCCTCATCATGCAAATTGCAAAAAGAAAGGCACATGACGCAGCTTTCAAGCTAAATGCAATCGAGCAGTCCGATAAAGAAGGAAACAGAGCTACTGAACGTAAACTTTACTTTGCAAGCGTGTTGCTAGCGTGTTTTTGAATAAGGGAGCGTGGGACGACGTCTATATGACATAGTCTCTTTCCCATCCTGGGGAAGACGACTTTGATGACGTCAGTAATAGGGAGGAAGATGAGGACGGTTTACCTTAATTACTACAAGTACGGTATGTTTTTTTAACAGAGCTGTTTACAGTGTTGCGAGCTTGTTGCTAGTAGCGTATTGCTACCCTTTACAGGCACGGTTTGGGATGAAAGTTATAATATTATTATTAAAGCTTTGAAAACTCTCTCGGTGTACCGTCTTTCTTTGTAACCATGTATGATATGTATTTGCAACCGTATATTTTTGTAACGTATTTATTTTAGAGACTTATTCTGATATGTTTTCCACGGGCGAATCAAAAAGAAGGGGGCGAAAACAACAGGGGCTGACGGAAAGTGGAGTAAAGGTGAGACGTGTTTGTGGACGCAGCGGACAATAGTGGATATATATTTTTCCCACCCTTACCTTTGGAAATATACATTTTTTTCCCTTGGATTATTTTCAACGGGACCCGGACTCTGCAGGTCTGCATCAAATCTTAAGTACCGGTATCATTTTCCGTTCATTTTGCCGGCTGTAATTTTTGGACTGTGTACTTTTATGAAGGATATTCAGTTTCAATCGCGGGACTTAGTCGGGTTTGGGTTAATTTTGTGTTTGTGATACATGTTTTAAGGTGGGCGCATGCGGCTTATATACAGGTGCGCCTTGTGTAAGTACAAAAGCGGTCATCCTCTCAAAATGTGGTGGGTGCGGCTTATTATCAGGTGCGCTCTATGATCCGGAATTTAGGGTATTTGTAATTTTAAAGTTTGGTAGATAATCAAAATTAGGAGAGGACATTATATGGATTGTAAACTTGAAAGGAGAACAGGGGAGCGAGCCTTCAGATAAGAAATTCCAACCTGTTCTTAAGGCCTCTACCCTGGACCCTTTCTTTTCATTAAATTTCCAGTGTTACAAAAACAGACCCCCTTTAAGGGTGTGGGAACTAAAGAACTGAAACAATATTGATAATGATGTAAAAAGATCATAATAGTAAAAACAATTGTACGCCATAATCAGGGATCAGAATGGAGATTTTCATTTTCAGCTGAAATAGCCAGGGTCCAGGAATAAAGCAGGGCAACCCTAACAAAACTCTCCAGAAGATGGCAATATTTACTTAAATTTAATATTTTAATATTGTTGTAAAATTCACCTAAAATCTCGATCCAACATGTCCCCAAAGTCAATTGATTGTTGTGGTTGAACTGTTTGGAGAATCTGGACGGTTTTGGTCTCTTTGGAAAGGTAACACTCTAAAGTTTTGTCTCCAACTGAAATAATCACTGCTACTAACATTAAGTAATCTAAGTTGGAACACACAGAATTGGAAGGATTTTATTATCGCCTGAATTTTTTGTGCAATCACATGTCTGCAGACGAGTGTAGCATGGACATCTTAGCTGGAAAATAGGTCAAATTTGATCACAATCTGAAAATGTAATCATTAGTATTTTACATTTTTTCTAAGGGTATGTCAAGGCGAGGGCAGCACGGCGGCGCAGTGGTTAGCGCGTGTGCGGCACAGTTCTGAGGTCGTGAGATCAAACTTCCAGTGTGGAGTTTGCATGTTCTCCCTGTGCTTGCGTGGGTTTACTCCGGGCATTCCGGTTTCTCCCACATTCCAAAAACATGCATGTCAGGTGAATTGGCCGGTCCAAATTGTCCCTGGGTGTGAATGAGCGAGTGAATTGTCTGTCCCTGTGTGCCCTGCGATTGGCTGGCAACCAGTTCAGGGTGTCCCCTTGCCCATTGCCCGAAGATAGCTGGGATGGGCTCCAGCGCCCTCGCGACCCTACTGAGGATAAGCTGTGCAGATAATGAATGGATGTCTAGGCAATTCCAACAGTGGCGATTTGGAGAATCCAGAAGGACCAGTGACTGGGGACATCATACAGACACGTACCGTATTTTCCGCACTATAAGGCGCACCGTGTTATAAGGCGCACCTTCAATGAATGATATATTTTTAAACTTTTTCCATACATAAGGCGCACCCCATTATAAGTGCATGCTGGTTTAAGATCAGGTAATTGTGCAATTTTGTAATTGTAATCCTGTGCAGTCCTTCGAGATATTTTTGTGATTAAGGGCGTCATAAATAAATGTGACTTAACTTGACTTGGCTACAGTAGAGGATGTAGTTACGTTATGCAACCATTAGATGGTGCCGCGCTAAAGGGAATGTCAACAAAACAGTCAGATAGGTCAGTCAAACTTTATTAATAGATAACAAACAAGCTTTCCACAACTCCATTCACTCCCAAAATGAATAAACAGCCGTTTTATTATTTTCTCTGAGCTAAAGCATTTTCGTGACACATCTTTAACATCTTTGAACAACAGCAAGGCATAACATTTTACTTTTCCTCCATTTAGTCAACACGCAAAAAAACGTCTGATACTGTTACGGTAAATTAAACGTTAGTGCAATCGCAATATAGTGACACTCGTAATGTGCAAAAACAACAAGTGCAAAACAATAACAATAAAGCAATAACATAATAACTGTAAAATGTAAAACGTAAACACAAACCAAGTAGGACCACCTCTGAATTCTTTAATGTTAAGTTCCCGTACCAGCGCTGTTGCCTTCATTCGAATAGTTATTGTACTTCTACTTGCTGCTCTTTGTTCAACAACCCACTGTTCAAGTGTGTCCTCTAACTGTGGACATCTCGCTTTATTGCCACGGAAACTTTGTTTAGTCTTCCTTACTTGGCCATCGATTCATTAATGTTGAACTCTCTCGCTGCTGCTCTATTCCCGTGTTCTACTGCGTGACTGATCGCCTTGAGTTTAAACTCTGCGTTGTAGGCGTGTCTCTTAATAGGAGCCATTTCAGGGTCTTTATACAAACGCACAAATAAAAGAGAATCGTTGTTTAATATTTCCCAGTATGCACAGCGCACTTCTTCTACGCGAAAAATTGAGTCAGTGGCTGCTTACCGTAAGTTGCGAGACCTTGTAATTCAATATTGATCGGCGCACCGGATTATAAGGCGCATAGTCAGCTTTTTAAAAAAATAATCAGATTTTATGTACGCCTTATAGTGCGGAAAATACGGTACTTGCTTCTTAACAGTCTGATAGCCCTGTCACTAGTAGTAACCCTTGGATACATTAGTCAAATCAAAAATGACCTCATGGGTTGTTATTCTTCACAATCTTTAACATTATTAAATTGTAATAGTGGCATATTCCAGGTATTCCTCATAAAACATGTTTATGACGTGATGCAGTTAGTATTTTTACTTTTTTTCCACAAAATTTCGACCCCACTTATGGAAGAGCGTATGTACTGGCAGGTCATGCATCCAAAGGTGAGTTCTCACAAAAAAACAACAACTTAAATTGTGAATCACATCGAAATTGCAATACTTGTCTGAAAAATCGCAATTAGGTATTTTTTCCCAAAATCGTGCATCCCTAGTATTTACTGTGTTAAGCTGTATTTAGGTTTAACCTGCTACGATCAGTAAATAGTCGTCATCATCGATACAAATTTGAGTATCCCAATCAAATTTACAGTATAAAATTGCTGTTTTAACACAGTTTTGATTCATTATTACATGTTCTATTTCATATTTAATTGTACTGTAGGGAACCAAGGGTGTGGTGGAAGATGGCTTCATTTGTTCTATTAACAACAACAGAATAAAGTGCACACTAACCTCGCCGGACTTCAGCTGTGGGGGCTTGCCATCAAAAACGTAAACTGGTTTAATGCCATGTTCCAACATGCGGATGGTTCTGTAGAACATTCCCATCAGGTGGCTGGGAAAACAAGGCACAATTATAGGCAGTTAAAGAAAGAACTGCTATTGTGGCACAGCTTTTTTCCATCTTTGCACCATGCTAAAATTCGTCCTCAGCTGTCCCAGTCGGATCCAGAGACTATAATTCATGCGTTTGTAACCTCCCGTCTTGATTACTGTAATGTACTACTCTCCGGTCTCCCAGAGTCCAAAAGCTGGTACAAAATTCTGCAGCGAGGCTTTTAAAAAAGACAAGAAAGTTCGATCCCATTACCCTGATTTTAGCGAACCTGCATTGGCTCCCTGTTAACTTAAGATGTGATTTTAAAGTTCTGTCGGTAGCATACAAAATCATGAATGGATTTGCTCCCTCGTATCTTTCAGATTTACGGAGCCTTTGCTCTGAAATTGCTGGTCTACTAGTGATCCCAAGAGCCAAGAAGAGATCTGCAGGTTCGAGAGCGTTCTCCATCTGGGCACCGGTGCTGTGGAATGCTCTTCCCCCTGAGATCTGATCTGCAATCTCAGTGGAAATGTTTAAATCTAAGCTTAAAACACATTTCTACTCTATAGCATATGAATAACCCATGTTTTTTGTTGACAATATCTGTGTATTATTTGTTATTGCAACATCGGTCGCACCTTGGTCATCCTGGAAGAGGGATGACCTCATGTAGGGTCCCTTCTCAAGGTTTCTTCATTTACCTCATGTTGAGGTTTTGAGTTTTCTCTTGCCCTCATGTAGGTTTTAGATCAGGGATGGTGAAATAATAGTCTGTAGTTTGAAATAGTCTGTGCAGCCCTTTGAGACGCCTTGTGATAAAGGGCTATACAAATAAGCAGGACTTGACTTTATACTTATATACCAATAACCTTTAGTTAAATTCATAAGTTGCATCAAGCCTTTTGAAGACAGCAATTACACTAAGGTGGCCCTTAGTGTAAGAGTTTAACACCCTTTAGGTAATCTGAATGTGAACTAAAAATGGCATCTCTTGTCTACGATGTGAAAGAGAAAGTTTATCTGCTTAATGGGGCGGCAGTAGCTCAGGAGGTAGAGCGCTCGTCTTGGGATCAAGGGATCCCAGTTCGAATCCCGGCTCGTCGGTGTTACATGTCGAAGTGTCCTTGGGTAAGACACTGAACCCCTAATACCCCCAATAAGCAGGTTAGCGTTTTACATGGCTGCAATACAAGGCCGCTATTGGGAAATGTGGAGCGCATTGTAAAGCGTTTTGGGAAGTCATTGACTTGAAAAGCGCTATATAAATGCAGATCATTTCATTTCAATAAATTATAATACCTGGTTAAAATTTAAAGACATTTTGGAGGGAGTACATGCTTTTTCAAGGTTACATTGTTCATTCATTCATCTTAAATAACATTTAGTAATTCTATTTATACTATGCTTATTTTGTCTTTTATTTGGTATTAGTAATACAAAAGCAATGAAAAAATAATCAAGTTGTATTAGTGCAAAGTTATGATTTTTCTGATAGCATTTTTCAACAGGTAACTATCGGATTCAATTTTTTAACATAACCCTCCTAACCCTGGTGACAAGCTGTACCTTGTAGTCTCTCCGTCTTCATTCTGCAGCATGTTTCCATCTTGTCGTACAGCAATCAGGAACTGATAGATGCACATGGAGGCATCTATAGCGATTTTTCGCCCTGGGGAGAATGTGCATTAAAAATATGGGTGTTGATTTATGTATTAATTTGGAAGCTTGTTGCCGAAGTGAGACATTGTTAATCAATCTTTAAGAATGGCACCCATATTGTTTGGTGAACTTTAAAGGAACAGTGTGTGTTACTTAGAGACTGCTTAGTGGGAAAGAAAACGGCATTTATTTAAAAGAAAATAAATATTAATTTGGATAATAAGCAAAAGTACACCAACTGACGTATAAAAGTGTATTTTTATACTACAGTACTGGTCGGTAGAGAAATTTGTATTTATTTGACATATTTGTTGGCCATCCTGCTGCCAAGTCTACGCCTAAGACCCCCCCGCCCGCCTTATTTTCTTCTTTATTACTTCCATTTGTTCATTTCCTTCACCCTTTTTAAAAAAATAATTTTTCGTTTTCTTTACTTCCCCTATTTTCCTTTTGCTATCTTTTCCCCACCTTTTCAATTATTTTTTTATTCTTCGTCCCCTCTCTTTTTTTCTTTCTTCCCCTCCAATTTTTTTTTTACATTTTTCTTGTTTTCCCATTTTATTGATTTTCCCATTTCTTCCTTTGTTAACCCTTTTGTCCTTCTACCTGAAAAACCTGGTAAAGAGCAAAACAAAATATTGCTTTTTGGTTACTTAGACCTGAAGCATGTGAACGTCTGCATGGACCAGCTGGCAGAGATGGGAAGCTGCGTCGTGGCCGTCATAGACTTTCTGGACTAGTTTACAGGCTGGTGTCATGCACTTTCCGGACAAATTTTCAACATGTTACCTAGTGTTTACTATGTTTGTGTACTGTAATGCTAAATGTAATTCACCCTGGTCATCCTGAAAGGGGGATACCACTTGTGAGGTTCCTTCTCAAGGTTTCTCCTTTTCCTCATGCTGAGGTTTTGAGTTGTTCCTTGCCCGCATGTTGGTTTAAGATCGTGCAATTGTGTAATTGTAATCCTGTGCAGTCCTTTGAGACATTTTTGTGATTTAGGGCTATTTAAATAAATTTGACTTGACTTGACTTTGAGTCCCCGTACTTTGTATTTTCTTTATGCTTTGCTAATGCTTTTCCTTTTTGGTTGCACGACATAATACAACGACATCTAGAGGTAAAACTCACACACTGTCCCTTTAAGTTTATACTATAGTAATACATTAAACTTAAGACATACCGAAGTAGTTTTTGATGTCCTGTTCTTTTATGGCACTCGGAGCCTGGTCGGCTATAAGTTTAGCGAGCCCATGGATACCCATCGTAGTCTGGAGGCGATCAAATCAAGTGCACTAAATTCGAAGGAGGGAGAACAGTTCTTCAATTGTTAAAAACAGTTTTAAAATCCAACAAAAATATTTAAAGGTTTTACCAAGAACAAATATTACCCACACAAATGTGTCCACCGCGGGATTACGCGTCGTTTCGCGGGAAAAGGATACAACAGGCATTACTAGTCGCACCAAGGAGCTAACACACTGATGATTTACCAATCGCTGCGATTACGTGCGATTACAATGGCTTCTTGTACAAAGCGTGCATTTGATTGGCCGGTTGCTCAACCCGGAAATCCGGAGAACAATTTGCGGTTGTTGCTATCATATTTCAATTTCACATTCCGTTCAAACGCATTTTTTTGATTTACGAGCACAATTTATTGGTAAAATAGTTGGAATTTAAAAAAATATTTTGGTCAAATGCGGGTGCAGTACATTAGCGTGTTTTATTTCCCCGCCCACTCCGGAAAACTGAAGTGAGCTTTCATTCTTTTTTATTTTCTAGGTGACGTGGATTCAAACGTCTTTTATATGGTTTCTTTTCTCGTAGCGGAGATCGCGCTGACCTAGTTCGGTGTAAATGGCCCGACTGTGCGGTTAAAAACGTGTTTAAATCGCCTTCCAATTTCTTCCGAATGTTTTGCTTTTAAATCTTCACACCGAGCTCCTGCGTCGACGTGGGGGCCTGGAGTTGACGAGTCCGCCGGAGAAACAGGTTCGTTGTCTTCTCATCGTTCATAAGTCATTTAACTCTCGACAGTTTTGGGAATGAGTTCCAGATCAATTTCAAGGATGGAAATCTGAATTCAATTCGAATTGGACACAACTTTGTCCGTGCCAAATCACAACAGCGACTGTGTCGGTATTTTCCATCCTTAAAAAGCCATAGAACCACAGGAAGGGCAGAGGTTACAAGAAATTCCGTCATTGTTCCAGTACTGCAGTGTTTCCCAACCTTTGGGGAGCCAATGCACACTTTTTTTCATTAAAAAGATGTTTAAATTGTTTTATTTAAATGCATGATTTAAAAAAAATTACCCTGTTGCTAAAGGTTTTTTTAAATACACAATTTGTGGTTACCGTGGGAGTAGAAGTTACTCATGTTGGTTTATTTTTGCTATAATTTTGAATTAACTATATTTTAACGAGTTCTGAGGTCATGGGATATTTGAATGTCTTTTTTTCTGGACTTCCCAAATACCATAAACTTTGTTTTTGATACATCTAATGGTAAATGGTCTGCATTTATATAACGCTTTTCAAGTGAATGAAGACCTCCCAAAGTGCTTTACAATATGCTTCACACTTACCCATTCACACACACACACTCGCACACCAATAGGGAGTGAGCCATGCTTATTGGCGCCTACCTGGGGCATTAGAGATTCAGTTACAGATTCAGTGTCTTGCCCAAGGACACTTGGACATATAACACGAAGGGTCGGGAATCGGACCTGCGACCTCTTGATCCCAAGACGAGCTAATGCCGTTTTTTTTATAAACAATTGTTTTACTTTGTTAATTCTTCTGTCATTTCTTCCTGCAATTCCTGTTGATTTCATATCCAAGCTTAATATTGTAGTGTCATCATCACAACCACGATGGTTATGGAATCCGTGAACTTTAAACAGTTAAAAAAAAAATATATTAATAAAAACAATATTGATTTGAATAAGCGGCACGGCTCCTGGGTTGTTAGCGCGCATCCCCATGTTGCAGTGTTTCATGGTTCCAGTCCAGCTACCACAGCCTCCCCGTGTGGAGTTTGCATGTTCTCCCCGTGCCTACGTGGGTGATCTCCGGGCACTCCGGTTTTCTCCAAAATTCCCCAAAACATGCTTGTCAGGTTAATTGGCCGGTCCAAATTGTCCCTAGGCGTGAATGAGCAAGTGGTTGTCTGTCTCTGTGTGCCCTGCGACTGGCTGGCAACCAGTTCAGGGTGTCCCCTGCTCACTGCCCGAAGATGCCTCGATGTGCTCCAGCACCCCGCGACCCTATTGTGCAATAGCGGTGCAGATAATGGATGGATTATTTGAATGAGCAAAAAAAAATGGACTTAATAAATGTAAACGGTCTGCATTTATATAGCGCTTTTCAAGTCAATGAAGACCTCCCAAAGCGCTTTACAATGTGCTTCACACTTTTCCCTTTTACACATTAACTAACCGATAGCAGCGTCAGCCACGCAAGGCAACTATCGGGGGCATTAGGGGTTCAGTGTCTTGCCCAAGGACACTTTGACATATAGCACGGAGGAGCCGGGAATCAAACCTGCGACCTCTTGATACCAAGAATATTGCTCTACCTCCTGAGCTAATGCCGCCCCCACTATCGTGCGGATTTTGTATTTACTTTACATGTATTTATTTCACACTTGGGCACAATTTACTGTAAAACTCTCACTGTGAGTGTGCACATATTTATTATTATAATAATGTTAGATTTAGAAGTGTATTCAAGGACACCCACGGTCGCTGTACTCAGATTATAGAACAGTGATGTCAATTATTAAAAATATATAAAAAAGGGGGGGAACACGTGAAGCCGTTTATGATGGATAGGTACGTTTGAAAAGGTGGGTTTTGAATTTGAATTGAGTTTTGATTGGAAGATAGACAGTATAGAAGCGTTATGGAGGTCAGTATATCATTAGTACGCAGGTTTTTTTTCTCTTTACACTTATCTTTTTTTATTTGGTCTTTACTTTGCACAGAAATGGAAAACCCTCCTGATTTTGTACTATTGTATAATGATAATAAAGGCCATTCATTCTTAATGAGCCTCACCTATAGGGAGGTGACATGTAACCACACAAGTCGAAATCCTGTGTAAGTGATAAAAAAAAATTGCACAGCAATTTCCGATCTTTCCAGGGACAAATACTGAATTGATAACAAATGTGGTTGTCTTTCTTAAATCGCTTGAGGGAATACTGAAAGTTGTATGTGATGGCAAGCTTGTGGGCTGGACAAATATAGTGCGGTTTGGTCACTTTTAGTCTATGTAGTTTGTATTCTTCCTTGTGCTTTGGAGCACTCTTCTTCTTTTCCACTACACAACACAGCAACCAAGTAGTGGACAAATAGTACACATTGTCCCTCTATGGTACAACGTGATTCGAAAAATGGGGACCCTTTCACAACCCCCCAAAAAACGAGTGGAAAAACTCAATTTTATTCATAGTGATTGAAACCTAAAGAGATGTCATTTTATAAGACATTGACATTTTCATTGTCATGACCCGCAGATGTTGTCTTTTTTGAAATCTGATGTAGAGATTACTTATTGACTGCTGCAACATCAGTTTCATCCTGAACTCCGTTACAACTTTTTTTTGGGGTGAAGTTGTGTACAGTCAAAATCTCGAGAGCACTAACTGATAAATCCGGCAGTGTAGGTAGCCAGGGGACTTCCCCTAATCTTGAAATCTCCCGGTTTACGAATAATTCTCATGTAGCAGGCAGGTTTGTTGAACCCATGAGAGATTGTATACCGTAAATTCCGGACTATAGAGCGCACCTGATTGTAAGCCGCACCACATTTTAAGAGGAAAACCGATTTTGTACTTATACAAGCCGCACCTGTATATAAGCCGCATGCGCCCACATTAAAACATGTAATACAATCATAAAATTAGCCCAACCCCAGCTTGGAGTCCCGCTATTGTAACTGAATATAAAGTACACAGTCCAAAAACCACAGCCGGCAAAATTAACAGAAAATGATACCGGTACTTAAGGTTTGATGCACATCTGCAGAGTCTGAGTACCCGTTGAAACTAATCCATGGAAGAAAAGTCTATATTTCCAAAGGTAAGGGTGGGAAAAATATATATCCACTATTGTCCGCCGCGACAACAGGTCTAACTCACCTTTACCCCACTTCCTGTCAGCCCGCGTTTGCTCCGCCCCTCTTTTTTAATTCGCAAAACATATCAGAATAAGTGTCTCAAATAAATACATGACAAAAATATACAGGTGCAAATACATATTATACATCGGTTACACATATTTACAAAGAAAGACGGTACACCAAGAGAGTTTTCAAAGCTTTAATTATAATATTCTAACTTTCATCCCAAACCGTGCCTGTGAAGGGTAGCAAAACGCTAATAACAACACGCTCGCAGCACAGTAAACGGGTCTGTTAAAAAAACGATACCGTACTTGTTAAAACCACGGTAAGTCGTCCTCATCTTCCTCCTTTTAACTGACGTCATCAAAGTCGTCTTCCCCAGTATGGGAAAGAGACTTTGTCATATAGATGTCGTCCCACGCTCCCTTAATCAAAAACACGCTAGCAACACGCTCGCAAAGTGAAGTTTACGTGCAGTAGCTCTGTTTCCTTCTTTAGCTCTGTTTCCTTCTTTATCGGACTGCTCGTTTGCTTTTAGCTTAAAAGCTACGTCATGTGCCTTTCTTTTTGCAATATATATATTCCACCGGTCTAAATCTTACCTTTTGTACTCGAGAGCCGCTGGCGGCTGTTAGAAAAATTACATAAATTGGCCGCATCACTGAATAAGGCGCAGGGTTGAAGGTTTGGAAAAAAAGTAGCGGCTTATAGTCCGGAATTTACGGTAATTGAGTGATGAAAATTGTAACATCTCCATGGAATGATTCACAGTGACAATGACATTTACACACATTTTATCATATTTTGATGAAACGGCACCGTGATGTCTTAAATCGGGCATTGCTGAACGAACATAATGCGGCTTTGTTTTCTTCCAATTTGGGCACAAGTGGATTTTTTTTCTTCGGAAACAAACACCTTACTGCCAACAAGATGGTCGGAGTTGATGAGTATCATAACAGACTGTCTTGTTGATTACAACAGACATGACCAAGGTATTGCCTAGTCCATTCCAATCATCCATCCATCCATGATCTGCAACGCTTATCCTCAGTAGGGTCACGGGGGTGCCGGAGCCCATCCGAGCTGTCTTCTGGCAGTGGGCAGGAGACACCCTGAACTGGTTGCCGGCCAGTCGCTGGGCACCATTCCGATCATTAAACCTTTATATAGGCGAGGCGATATATGCAAGCGACGGGCACTCCAAGTCTGCTAAAAGGTTAACTTGTTCGACTTTATGACTCATCACCTTGACATTGTATGAAAAAGTAGAATTCATCATCGGGATCAATTTGTCATGTGATCCTTTTCAGAACAAGAATAGACTAATTCTTTTTGAACGCACTCATGGAGTCACTACTTCTTGGTGTTGGATTTAAACCCTCATCTGCTTTGCTGTAGCAATTTGTTTTTATTGCTTTATCTCCATTTACCATATTTGCAAAAGAAAACTGTTAAAAAATATATATATCTTGTGGATTATATTGTTTTTTTTGCTTCTGGTAAATGTTATTATACTTATTTTCATTGCACTATTGTTACAATGCTCTATTCTTTTTTTTTTCATTATTATTATTATACGTTAGGCCAGTTTCATACCTCCACGGCTCAATGCCTTTACAAACTGTCGTATTTTCCCTTACAAAATACAAAATAATCTTACACCATATATTTTTTTTTCAAACGTGTTTATGTAGTTTAATATGTTATATTGTACATGTGTTTCGTTATATCATATATATTGTTAATTAACATTTTATTGTGAGATACTGAGTTCCTCGACATGAATGAAGTTTATTATAAAAAAGTAGCTTGGACGTTCACTGAAGAAGGACAAAATACATGCAAATATAATTAAGTAGAATTTTCTTATTCAAATTATTAACTAATTTTCTGCATTAAATTATTGTTGGTAATATACTGACTTAAAGGGATAACCACAAACCTGTCTTTTTTTTCATTTTCTCCTTTTATACTTCTTTTTTTCTTAACTTCTTTATACAACATAATAATTCGTAATATAATGCATCGAAGCAAGTGAGGCGAATGAGAGCCGGCTCTCTTTAATGAGTTGAGCTGAATAAGCCGGTTCTCTAAAAAGTGACGGACTTCCTTTCACTACACAACTACCACATGAAATCGGAGGCTGCAGACGCATGCGTGCAGTAGCATTGAACCACTCGCTTCGTTTGCAACGAAAAAAACCAATACCGAGATAGAGGCTACCGCGGCGATCTCGTTTGACTTGATTGATTTGCCGTTTCGTGATAGTCGGTGTATACCGGATGGTACCCATAATTGACAAATTTGCGTTTGTCCGTACAGATTTTCTTGTACGTCGTACACGTCTTAAAATGCATAATAAACATACTTTGTACGGCAAAAACGTACAGGTTGACAGGTATGGAGTTTTCTAAGAACTACATTGTAATTATTATTTTTGCTTATATGGCCACCACCAGGCTGTACTTGCCTAGGACACACCACAGGAAATGGTGCCCCCAAGACCCGTGTGGTTAAGGGATCCAACCAACCTATCCTGATCCTATGTTATCCTTTTCTCTTCAAAGACCTAATTCCATGTTTTACCAGGAGTGCCATGTCTGATCTCGTTCCATACAATGTTTCACAACCTTGATGTCAATGACAATAAAGACAATTCTATTCTAAAAAGCCTCAAATGTACCCAATATGCCCCGGTAGGGAAACTACAGGTGGCTGTCCTGGATGTTTTAGAGATTTCTCTTCCTCATGCCATGAGGTTCTTTAACTCCACCCGAGGGAGTAAAAGCCCACATTAAACCCACCCCCACATTTGCATACTACCTTATTTTTTATTACAGTGTGTATTTTCCGTAGCACTATTTAAATCCATCTATCTATATAGAGTTCCTCGACATGAATGAGGTTTATTATCTATATTCTCATCTATCTATATTGGGGCGGCAGTAGCTCAGGGGGTAGAGCGCTCGTCTTGGGATCAAGGGATCCCAGTTCGAATCCCGGCTCGTCCGTGTTACATGTCAAAGTGTCCTTGGGTAAGACACTGAACCCCTAATACCCCCAATAAGCAGGTTAGCACCTTACATGGCTGCAAGGCTGCTATCGGGAAATGTGGAGCACATTGTAAAGCGCTTTGGGAAGTCATTGACTTGAAAAGCACTATTTAAATGCAGATCATTTCATATAAAATAAAATCTCTATTTAAAGATCTTTAGGAGCTGCAGTGTATGTATGATAAGATGGTAACATGGTATTTGTGACACAATATTGTCCCATTTTACACACAATCAACTTCAGACAGACAACACTGGCATTGATATCGATGTAATCCAAATAAGTCGAATTAACAGATGACTTTTTGTGTTTGCAGCAGAACATATGCTCCGTGGAAGAGGTCACCTGCCAACTTGCTGGCAGACAAAAATGAGCCTGCTTTGCATCATGGTCCTGTGCATCCTGGCAACGGGGGTACTCGGCTTCAAGCAGGGGGACAACGTGACTTTGTATGTCAACAAAGTTGGTCCTTATCATAACCCTCAGGAGACGTATCACTTTTACACCTTGCCTGTTTGCAGGCCAGACAAGGTCAGTCTGTTGTCAGTCTCTGTTTTTTGTATAGGTTGTAGCATGACCAAGCAGTGTTTTCCATATCATTTTTGAGACCCTTGTGGGTGGACATTCAATGGGTATGGTCCCCAGAAATTTTACTACACTTTATATTCAAACACATCGATCTGGTGCAATTTAGTGCAAAACCAAGAAGCTAGATGTATAATAAATGTGTGCCCTTGTAAGCTAGTGAATCATAAATACGCTAGTTATAAAAGGCATTGACACAGCAAACAAGTCACACCTGCAAAGCATGGTAAACGAAACAGGAGTTTAATACACCCAAAAAATCTGCTTATCATCTAAACTAGTGTTTTTCCAATGCCAATGCCGTACTATATGAAGGTATCCTATCAGCAAGTTAAAAAAAAACAAATCACCAACATGAGTTTTACATTTAATTAAATGGTAATACAATGGAACCTCGGTTCTCGACCATAACCCGTTCCAGAACCCTGTTCGAAAACCGATTTGTTCGATCACCGAAATTATTTTTCCCATTAAAAATAATGTAAATCGTTTTAATCTGTTCCAACACCCTGAATGTTTATCTTGAATGTTTAACCTAACATAAAGCTAACCCAGGCTAATCGTACATTCGCGTTATCCTAATCTTCCGTACGAAAGATTACGCTAACACTAACGTGTAAAAATAAAAAAATCAGGTTGTTTACAAGTCATTTAGCACCTGGGTCTCCACAACAAGTGGTGAGCGGTTCATTGGAAAGGGGGCTCTGTTTCAACACCCTGAATGTTGGGCTCCGTTCCAACACCCTGAATGTTTACCTCTAATGTTTAACGTCAACATAAAGCTAACCCAGGCTAATCGTACGTTCGCGTTATCGTAATCTTCCGTACGAAAGATTACGCTAATATGAACGTGTAAAAATAAAAAATAAAAAGGATAAAGAAAATATGAGTAGGATTTCTTACCTTTGTGGTGGTCAGCAGAAGGCGCAGGTGGACGGTGGGGTATTCCCTAGCAAGATCAGACACTCGCAAACCTCCTTCATATTTTGCTATTATTTATTTCTTAAATGCACTAGTTGTACGCACTACTTTTCTTTTTTCACCTGTAGCAACTTTGCTGCTTGCACTGACTTTCTTCGGAGGCATAATAAGGGGCTAAAACACCCGTACGCCGCTCAGCATCGCACCCTAGCGTACGCACTCACGCATTACCGGCGTTCGAACTCCGTTTTTTTGACCGAACAGCGAAGCAAGAATTTCTCCGATTTGTTCGAACTGAGGCGTTCGAAAACCGAGGTTCCACTGTACTCACATTGGTAAATCATAGTATTTAATATCAGCACCGCTGCATTTTGATTGCCAGTACTTCTTTGAAGGTTTACAGGAGGTTATTGTCACGTGAGACTTCTGTTTGGGCCCTCGTCCGCCAATCCACATTCCTGCTCTGAAAGAATTTTCCATTTGCTTGCAACGGCAGCGTCATGTTTTTACGGTCTGTCAAAAATGCCGACAGTGCGATAAGTTAGGAAGGTTTTCCGCAATGAACACTTGGCGCTAAAATGTTCAACCTGGGAAAAATGCAACGCTCGTGAATGTCACATTTTACCAAGCTGTCTAATCACAGTGCAGGCGGGGCGGGGCTAACTCAGCAATCACAAAAGGTCATCTTTGTCAAGTGCGGAGAAACAACAAAGCAACAATGGAGAATACATTTAGTCTACTTGTATCGGATCTTTATCAGATGATATGACATAATAGAAATAATTCGGGCAGTAATAGAGCGTGTGTCAGGGGGAGTGCTCACTTTAGCACTGGGGAGGGCCTGACCTCACCAAGATTCTATCTGACTGACTGAGATAGGAAGCACATATACACATCATGCCATTTGCCATTATCTAATGAGAAATCAACAAGTTATTTTAATTAACTCCTTATTTATATTTTATATGTGTGTATATATATATATATATATATATATATATATATATATATCCATTTTATTTAAAAAAATCATGCATTGTTTTCTGGATTTTTCTTTTTAGTTTATCTCCCTCACAGTGGACATGCACCTACAATGAAAATTCCAGACCACTCCATGATTTCGAAGTGGGAGAAATAGCAAAATAGCTGTGTGTTCAAATACTTATTTTCGTCACTGTGCACACCATGGCGTTTCATTTATATGATGAGAAATCAACAAGTTAATTTGATTAACTCCTCATTTATTTATGAAAATAATATATATGATCTTATGATAGTATTCTATTTTTTTAATAATACAAGGTTTTGAGTTTTTGACAAAAACGCTAGCGGGCTGCCAAAATCATTTGACTAAAAAAGGGACGGTGTCAAACTCATTTTAACATGGGGGCCACACGATCGAACAAACGTTCTCTCGGGGACTGGACTAGTAGATGAATGAGAAAGAAAAAACAGAGAAAGACGTAAGAGAAAGAGAAAAGTAGAGAGGGTATGACAAAAGAAAGGGATAAAGAGAGAGCAAAAGAAGGTAAAAAGACACAGAGCGAAAAAAGACAGTAACAAAGAAAGAGGAAAAGAGACAGATGGAGTGAAAGAGGGAGAGAAAAGAGAGAGCGTGAAAAACCAAAGAGCAAGGGCAAGAAAGAGAGAGATAAAGAAATCTAAAGAGAAACAGAAAGAGAGAAGGGGAGAAAAGGGAAGGAAAGAAAGAGAAGGGGATAAAGAGAGAAGGGCAAAGGAAAAGGGAGCAAAAGAAGGTAAAAATACACAGAGAGAAGAAGACAGTAACAAAAAGAGAGAGAGAGACATAAAGAAACAGAGAGACATCGAAGGACACAGAAATATTGCAGTGGATATTACCAAATCTTACTGCAATATGTATTCTGTGTAGCACTATTTAGTTACTCTATATAACACGCTACAGTGGGCATTTGCACGTCACACTGGGTATTTGTATATTGTATTCTTTTGGCTTTATTATTGTACTGTTCTCAGCTCAGGGATGCTGCTGGAAATGTGAATTTCCCTTAGGGGATGAATCAAGTATCTATCTATCTATCTAGAGAGAGAGAGAGAGTGAGAGAGAGAGAGAGAAATACAAGTACAACGTTTGTCAGAGGCACCTGGCTTTGGCAACATCAAGTGGACGTATTTCAACCTGCAGCTCATTTTTCTCTTGCGCTTCTCTGAGCGTGGTCTCACAGGCAGGATTCAATCCCTTAGCGGGCCTGATCCGGCCCACGGGCCGCCTGTTTGACACCCCTGCCTTACACTGTCCAGATGTTGGCCCTCAATAGCGGTTGACATACAAAATAACTAGTGGTCTTGGTCTAAAACATCCATTATAATTTGTGAAATTAACGGCAGTAGTTAAAAATATTTGTCTATTTATAATTGAAAACCCAAATGCCTTTAACTGTATTACTAACCAGGGTGAGTCCAAATCAAATTGTTGCCATTTTCTGCCATCTCTCATGATTATGTTTTTGATTGTTCTGCAGGTGCATCACAAATCTTTGAGTCTTGGAGAGGTGTTAGATGGAGACAGAATGGCCGAATCATTGTATCACATTCGCTTCCGGGAGAATGTTGAGAAGAAAACTCTTTGCCATCTCACGCTTTCAGAGAAACAAGTAAGAAAGGCTCAAGCAGCGCTATATTTACTTGTTTTAGCTTTTTAAATACAAATCTTCTGTCTTGGTTATTAAGTACAGTGGAACCTCGGTTCTCGATCATAATCCGTTCCAGAACCCTGTTGGAAAACCGATTTGTTCGATCACCGAAATCATTTTCCCATTAAAAATAATGTAAATCGTTTTAATCCGTTCCAACACCCTGAATGTTTACCTTGAATGTTTAACGTAAACTAAAGCTAACCCAGGCTAGTCGTACGTTTGCGTTATCGTAATTTTCCGTACGAAACATTACGCTAACATGAACGTGCAAAGATAAAAAAATCAGGTCGTTTACAAGTCATTTAGCACCCGGGTCTCCACAACATGTGGTGAGCGGTTCATTGGAAAGGGGGCTCCGTTCCAACACCCTCAATGTTTACCTTGAATGTTTAACATAAACATAAAGCTAACCCAGGCTAATCGTACGTTCGCGTTATCGTAATCTTCCGTACGAAAGATTACGCTAACATGAATGTGTAAAAAAAAAGGATAAAGAAAAAAATTATGACTAGGACTTCTTACGTTTGTGGTGGTCAGCAGAAGGCGCAGGTGGACGACCTCCTTCATATTTTGCTATTATTTCTTTCTTAAATGCAATAGTTGTACGCACTACTTTTCTTTTTTCACCTGTAGCAACTTTGCTTTCTTCGGAGGCATAATTAGGGGCTAAAAAACTTCGCACACCTATATTAAAAGCGAAAGCAAAACGAAGCACGTCAGAACGCGATAACAGTTGGTCACGAAAAGAGCGATCTACACCCGTACGCCACTCAGCATCGCAACCTAGCGTACCGGCGTTCGAACTCCAATTTTTTGACCGAGCAGTGAAGCAAGAATTTCTCGAAATTTTTGGTCGGACTCAAATTTGTTCGAACTGAGAGGCGTTCAAAAACCGAGGTTCCACTGTACTGTGAATTCCGGATCACAGAGCGCACCTGATTAAATGAAGGTTGCTCAAGATAGATAGATAGATAGATAGATACTTTATTCATCCCCGAAGGGAAATTCACATGTAAGAACTAGACACAATTTTGCCTTTGGGTAAGCCGCACGGGATTTAAAGCCGCAGACTTAAACATACATACAAATTCACCTTCGTTTTATAAATTTTTAGACCTGGCGCCAACCCCGTGAGGAATTTGGTGTAGAGGCCGATGTCTGCAGAACGCCATCGGCACCGTGCCCCCGTACACCTGATGCCGTTTTCAGCTGCGTCGTTTTCCAGTTCTGCTATGAGTTGTTTATGTGACGTTTTTGGATCATGTGACCATTCGAGACAGCGATTACTGCATCGATAGAAAAAAGAGGAAGGGAAAAAGGGCCATGGAGGAGCCATAGGGCAAAACCATCGCTTCCCCCCTTTGTCACAACATAGACTACCAAGCTTAGCCGCCTTGGAAGCCTCTTTAAAAAAGAACCAGGCAAGGACCCCACGGGGGGACCGCATTAAAAAAAATGCAGGTCACTAACTAGAGGACCTTCTTGATGTGGGATCCCAGGGGGGAGACCCAACCCCATCTAGGAGCTGACGAGTCGCTTCAGATTCCAGCACCAAAAGAAAACGGGAATGACGGACGTGTCGTGTAAAATTTGAGCCCGATGTTTCCAGACTATTTATTTATTTATTCAGCCAGTATAGACCATAAACATGATATATACCAGAATTCATTTGACACGCGAACCTCTCGACGTGACGCGTCGCCTTCGATCGGCGCCGGGTTTTTAGACCCAACTGTTGTGTTGGGAGTCATTAGGTGACCAAACCCCCCAATTCCAACCCTTAATGCCGAGCGCCAAGCAGGGAGGCAATGAGTACCAATGTTGTAAGTCTTAGGTATGACTCGGCGGAGGCTTGAACAGGCGACCTCCCAGTCTTGGAGCGGGCGCCCTACTATCTAGGCTACTGAGCTGGTTAAAAAAGCCATAATGAGAATAGTGCCAGATTGCAACACAGAAGTGAGAGTCATCTTTTTGTGTTTTCATTGGTGGTTTCCACAGTTTTGGAGCAAATTGCATTCGCTTATTATCGTGGTGAATGATTAGTTGTGAAACCACCCACTAAATATGACTTTTCACTGCTGCTAACTGGGCTATAGTTGTCGTCGTCGTCGTTGAGTCACTCAAGGCGCCTAAGGTAATCCTTAGCAGCGCTAGACTCGCTCGTGGGAGGCTCCGTAGTTCTCCGAAGGAGAGGGGGCTGCGACTGTCCTGTCCCGCCAGGCCTGACGGGGTGTGACCCAAGCAAACCAAGCATACGAAGCCTCTGAAGTCGGACAGGCCGGTGCATGATTTATGGAAGCCCTGTGGGCAGGCAGTACAGGTGATTGGGTCAGCGAATGGTTCGAAAGCACCACTGGCACTTGGACTGGGGGCCAGGGTTGCTCTCAAAGTCGCCCGCCCTAAGAAGAACAGAGAAAGGAGAATAGAAGAGAGAGAAAGAGAGGGACAGATAGAAAGAGAAAGACAGACAGAGTAAAACGCAAAAAGGGGGAAAAGAGAGTGAGAGAGGTGGGGAGAGAGTAGGAAAGAGAGGGACAGAGAAAATGAGAGACAAGAGTGTAAAGGGGGAAGAGAGAAAAGGAGAGACAAAGAAGGAGAGAGGACCAAGAAATAAAGAGAGAGCGAGTCTGAGTGGATTGAGTTGAATTCGCAAGGCTCCCCCGGGAGAGAGCCCTTCGCAGGACACCACGGGAAGGTTCCTAGTCTTTGTCCTGCGGCTACAGTTGTTGTTAACCATTGCCGTGCACTTTATCCAGTTTGCTGTAGAAGCTAAACCTAGTTTGCCAACTAGTATGCTGATTGTTTTTATGTCAAATTGCATGATGATTACTCACCAGTTTCAACACACTAGATAACAACAGAATGTGACACAACAACCCGATAAGAATTTTGAGACGGTGGAAAAAAGATGACCGCGGCCCAAAAAGTGGGTGGTGGGCAACTATGTGTTGCGGTCAAATTTGAAAAGACATTCAAAATAAGGAGAGGAGACATCAATGGACAGGGAGGGAAGCCTTCAGATAAGGAATTTCACTCCTCGTACTTGGGCCCTCCCCTGAGCACCCTCTTTTGATTCAATCTCCAAGGTTACAAGAAGCAGATCACCCCTAAAGGGTGTGGGTATCAAAGAACAGCCACATGATTGGCCGATAGCAATAATAATGTAATAGTAAAAACAATGAACAATAATGTGCTATAATGTAGCCCGGCATTCGCTCAGGATCAAGAGGTCGCAGGTTCGATTCCTGGCTCCTCTGTGTTATATGTCAAAGTGCCTTGGGCAAAACATTGAATCCCTACCTAATGCCCTCGATAAGCAGTTAGTTGCCTTGCATGGCTGACACTGCTAACGGTGTGTGTGTGTGTGTGTGTGTGTGTGTGTGTGTGTGTGTGTGTGTGTGAATGGGTAAGTGTGAAGTACATTGTAAAGCGCTTTGGGAGGTATTCATTGACTTGAAAAGCGCTATATAGATGCAGAACGTTTACCATTTATAATGTCAAAATAAGGAACTGGCATCCTATGGAATCTCCTTTGCCGTTGTCCAGTATTTAAAATAGAATAAACCTATCTCTGTGTTAAGTGTAATCATGTAAAAGGTATTAAATAACTACAGACGCTGCTCTACTTACGAACGAAATGGGTTCCGGACGATCGTTCATAAGTTGAATTTGTCCGTAAGTTGCTTCAGTGCTATATTTTGTATGGAATGTATGTTTAAGGCTTGGATAAGTAACCTGTATTGTTATTTACTTAAAAAAATGAATAAAATAAAACTAAAATTAAAAAAAATGCTCTATAAAGATGAATAAAGTTTAACTTACTTTTGGAAGATGAGCTTCAACAGTTTGGCGACTTCCTCCTCCGTGGTAGAAAGTGGACGAAAAAAAGCGATCCAACCATTTTCTCAACCGCATCAAGCTTTCTTATTCCACTTTCATTTCAAAAGAAACAGCTCGCCTCTTCTTTACACTTTACACCAACCATATTGAATGGATGCACGAGATATTAAACAATAAAAATGTCAAAGTTCTTAGCGCGCTGGAGATAGAGTAGAGAATGTTTACACACGAACTAGGAAGAGGAAGCTCGATTTCTTCTTCGGGATGGATGCTAGGTGACCTCACAGAACCACACGCCAGTAGTGGCGGAAATAAGCACTACAGTTCTGTCCTGTACTCTGAAAAAGGTGTACACAATACAGAATCTAACTTACAGAAATGTCCGTATATTTTCCGATACCAGGAAAAAAATGTCAGAATCTACCGTTTTTCGTAAGTCGAGTGTTCTGAAGGAGGAGAGGGTCCGTGAGTTTTTTCATGGAGTAAATTTTACTGCTGACATTTATGCATACTAACCTTTGATGTACGAGTCATTTTAATTAAACAATAACCATCTAGTTTTGCATTTACCTAAAGGCCTTGACATGTGTCTTTTTCAACTGTTTATTTTAGGTGGACCAGCTTCGCGAGGCCATCGAGGAGTTGTACTACTTTGAATTCGTCCTGGATGAAATCCCAATCTGGGGTTTTGTAGGATACATAGAGGAGAGTGGCTTCCTGCCTCACAGCCACAAAGTAAACTTCTACACCCGTTCGAACCAATATAGCTTTTAATTGTAACTTGGTCAAAGGAAAAAAAAGGTTTGAGTTTTACTCTGCTGCACCATTTTCCTCACTGCTTCCAGGTGGGCTTGTGGACTCATCTGGACTTCAACATCGAGTACAACGGCGACTCCGTGATCTTCGCGAACGTCTCCGTGAAGGACGTGAAACCGGTTCCTTTGGAGGACGGCGCCGGAGCGGCCGTGGGCGGGGTCGGGGTCGGCGGAGGGAGCCTGACGGTCACGCACACCTACAGCGTGCGCTGGTTCGAGTCCAGCCTGCCTCGCGCCCGGCGAGCAGAGCGCCTCCGGGACTACTCGTTTTTCCCCAAAACTTTGGAGATCCACTGGCTTTCCATCATCAACTCACTGGTGCTGGTGGTGCTGCTGCTGGGCTTCGTCATCATCATTCTCATGCGGGTCCTTAAGAACGACTTTGCAAGGTTCGTATATGCATTTTGCTTTTCCATATACACTACCATTCTGAGGTTTGGTTTATCCATCCATCCATTATCTGCACCGCTTATCCCCATCCTAGCTATCTTCGGGCAGTGGGCAGGGGACACCCTGAACTGGTTTCCAGCCAATCGCAGGGCACACAGGGACAAACAATTCGCTTGCTCTTTCAAACCTAGGGACAATTTGGTTAGGCCAATTAACCTGACATGCGTTGTTTTTGGAATGTGGGAGGAAACCAGAGGGCCTGGAGGAAACCCAAGCACGCACGGGGAGAACATGCAAACTCCACACTCTTATTTGTTGTGCATATAAAATACTGCTATAGTGAAGTATCCCGGCTGCCTGAAAATATTTCGACATTTGGAGAAAGGTGTTTGAGAGTGAGACAGTACACTGCAAAAAACACAATTTTATCAAATTTGTTGAAATTGTGCTCGTTTTCAGTTAATTTTTTCTATTTTTAAGGGGGAAACTTGAAACAATAAAAAAATCCTCAGGTTTCCCCTGCCTGATTTTGTTAAGTCTAATCCTCAATTGGCCAATCTAAATAAGTGAAAGCCAGAGTTGTTGTACTAAATCCTGCAGAGAACAACTGCAACATGTAGCAACTCCTATTTACACGACTTGTGACAGGCAGTTAATGAGGTCATGAATCAATTGTGCCCCCTGCCCTATTCACATAAGAATTCGCTTTGTAGCATTTTTAGCATACACAATTGATGACATCAACCCTATTTTCAAACCAAATCCCCTCAGGCTGAAAACTTTTTCCCAATATGAGAGAATCACTGTCAAATCATGTTTATTTGTGACGCCCTTAATCACAAGTAGTCTCAAAGGGCTGCACAGACAGATGATTGCAAAATACAGACTATTATTACACTATCCCCTAATCTAAAACCTACATGAGGGCAAGGAACAACTCAAAACCTCAACCTGAGGTGAATGAAAAAACCTTGAGAAGGGGCCACGCATGAGGTAATCCCCCTTCCAGGGTGACCAGGCTGCAACTGATACACAGACATTGTCAACTTGAAATATAGATCATTTATAAGCTAAAGAATAGAAGTGTTTAAAGCCTAGATATAAACAGTTCCACTGAGGTTGCAGATCGAATCTCAGGGGGCAGAGCATTCCACAGCACCAGGGCCCGAATGGAGAACGCGCTCGAACTTGCTGATCTCTTCTTGGCTCTTGGGATCACTAATAGACCGGAATTTCCAGAGCTGTCCTGGTATTGCAGCAGGACATGCAGCCCTCGAGGACCGGAGTGCCCTGGTCTGCTCTAGATGCAGTCAAATCGAAGGACTATTTTCTATCTACAGTGGAACCTCGGTTCTCGACCATAATCCGTTCCAGAACCCTGTTCGAAAACCGATTTGTTCCATCACCGAAATCATTTTTCCCATTAAAAATAATGTAAATCGTTTTATTCGTTCCAACACCCTGAATGTTTACCTTGAATGTTTAACGTAAACATAAAGCTAACCCATGCTAATCGTACGTCTGCGTTTTCGTAATCTTCCGTACGAAAGATTACGCTAACATGAACGTGTAAAAATAAAAAAATCAGGTCGTTTACAAGTCATTTAGCACCCGGGTCTCCACAACAAGTGGTGAGCGGTCCATTGGAAAGGGGGCTCCGTTCCAACACCCTCAATGTTGCGCTCCGTTCCAACACCCTGAATGTTTAACGTAAACGTAAAGCTAACCCAGGCTAATCGTACGTTCGTGTTATCGTAATCTTATGAATAGGATTTCTTACTTTTGTGGTGGTCAGCAGAAGGTGCTTGCACACCTCCTTCATTTTTGGCTATTATTTATTTCTTAAATGCAATAGTTGTACGCACTACTTTTCTTTTTCACCTGTAGCAACTTTGCTGCTTGCACCGACTTTCTTCGGAGGCATAATAAGAGGCTAAAACACCCGTACGGCGCTCAGCATGGCACCCTAGCATACGCACTCACGCATTACCGGCGTTCGAACTCCAATTTTTTTGACCGAACGGCGAAGCAAGAATTTCTCAAAATTTTTGGTCGAAAACCGATTTGTTCGAACTGAGAGGCGTTCGAAAACAGAGGTTCCACTGTATATGATTTCGAACCAAACAATTATAAAGGATTCCCTGTTATTCATGTTTCTGTTGGCTGATTTCGTCTTGACCTTATATGCAGGTATAACGTTGAGGAGGAGGTTGTTTGTGATGATCTGGACCAAGGAGACAACGGCTGGAAGATCATACACACCGATGTTTTCCGGTTTCCCCCTTACAAAAGCCTGCTTTGTGCCGTGCTTGGAGTCGGGGCGCAGTTTCTGACTCTTGCCACGGGTGTGCATTGTTTTTCTTCATTTTTAACACATTTGTATCAGTTTTTTCGATTTGATCATCATTCTTCTGTGTTACAGGAATCATTGTCATGGCTCTCTTGGGAATGTTCAACGTGCACCATCACGGTGCCATCAACTCTGCAGCCATTGTTCTGTACGCTTTGACCAGCTGCGTGTCGGGGTACACCTCATGCAGCTTTTACACGCAAATTAACGGCAAGCGTTGGGTTTGGAATATCATCCTGACCTCCACACTCTTTTCTGGTAAGTTTTCTTACGAGGATTTCAAAGCTTGAAACCGAAAATATTTTTTGAGAAGCACAATCGTGAAGTGAGGCAGCACGGCGGCGCAGTGGTTAGCGCGTGTGCGGCAAAGTTCTAAGGTCTTGGGAACCCCCTGTGTGGGTTCAAATCCAGCTACCGGACTTCCTGTGCGGAGTTTGTATGTTCTCCCCGTGCTTGCGTGGGTTTCCTCCGGGCACTCCGGTTTCCTCCCACATTCCAAAGACATGCATTTCAGGTGGATTGGCCGGTCCGAAATTTTCCCTCCGTATGAATGAGCGAGTTGTCTGTCCCTGTGTGCCCTGCAATTGGCTGGCAACCAGTTCAGGGTGTCCCCTGCCCACTGCCCGATGATTGCTGGGATGGGCTCCAGCACCCCTGCGACCCTACTGAGGATAAGAGGTGTTGCTAATGAGATGAGAATCGTGAAGTGGAACCAAATTACCACAAGTTTGTATTAAATTAACGACGAAAAAACCTGGAAAGTGTTGCCAGAAAAATTGTCCCTCTGTTCTCTCAGCTCAGCCAACTGACTCCAGATGTTCCCTGGTGACTTCAGAGTTTTCCAATGTCCACCTAAATGACTAACAATGACAAACAGTGCACCTGTGTGTGAACTAGTCTAAGTTTGAATGCACCTGTTCTGGGCTCAGAAGTCTACAGACAACATTATAAAGACCAAAGAGTGATATCACACGCTTGGTTGTGGTTTTCTTTGATTGAAGGATGAAAATGGTGAAAGTCAGAAAATGACCCTTTTAAATAGAGTCCAAATTTTTATCCAAACCCAGAAAAGGATGAAAAAGGAAGAGTTTATTTGAGCACTTCTAAGAATTTCACATACTTGCACGTGCATCAAAAGAAGCTGCAATGATGATTTCTGCCAGGAGATGGCATCAGCAAGTAGATTGTTTTTTTTTTTTTTTTACATACATCACCTTTGAACCGGTCCGTGGTACAGAAAAATGCATGCTCGTTTCTATATGGAAAAATGAACAAGAGACCGGCATTTCCACACGAGGACAGATTTAATTTCTTAAATAATAAACTAAGTGAATTCCATCGAATTAGCCGAATTAGTGTCGAACCTCCTCTCTCGATTGTCCCTCGATCTTCTCCTCCGATCTTCCGCGTCTTTTCACAAGCTGGCGTGCTCACTCCTCCCATGGGCGTGCCAGGTGCCAGCTTCACCACCTCCTCACCGAAAGGCGTCGCAATGTCTAAAAAACTCATATCAGCAGAGCTTATCCGAACAACTTCGTCACAGAGGCTCCTCTTGCGCCAGCCCTTGTCCCAGTTCCTGCTGTTTTCTGTAAACCTCATCCTCCACTAGGTCGCAATGACCTGCCCCACAGCTCAGCCAATGAATATCTTTTGCATTTAAATGTAATTTGTATTTGATCGTAAAATATCCTATAGTCAAAAATATATAAAATCTTCAGTACTCTATAGTTACTTGCTCTCAACATATTTAGATAAAACAGAAAAACACATATTCTGAAAAAAACGTGTATTTTCTTTCCAGCTAAACACAATATGCTCCTGTTTAAAAAAAACGCTATATATGTCTCTAAATCCCCAGCTCCTTTGTTCATGACGTGGAGCGTCGTCAACTCCATCCACTGGTGGAGCGGTTCTACCCAGGCCTTGCCGGCCACCACGGTGCTGCTCTTGCTGGGCGCTTGGGTCTTGGTGGGCTTCCCCCTCACCGTCATCGGCGGCATCGTGGGCAAGAACCGGGGAGGAACCTTCCAGGCGCCCTGCCGCACTCGCAACATCGCCCGGCAAATTCCGACACAACCCTGGTACAAGCATGCTGCCGTGCACATGGCCATTGGTGGCTTCTTGCCATTCAGGTGAGATTGAGATGCTATTGCTACTAAAAGATGACTTTTAGGTGCTTAAAATAAGAGCGTTGGAAATGTAACGAACCGACTTTATGAAGTTGCGAAATGTCGTGAACTTGGACGAGTCGAAGTGACCAGTCACCATGCAATTATGAATGTTATTTCAAAATTAGAGGTAGACTGATTATCGGGAGGGCCGATTATCAGCGGGGATATTTAGGAATTTGACGGATATCGGTATCAGCGTTTTTAATCATTTGATTGGCCGAAATCTTGAAAGGTATTCGATTATGCGACATCTATCTGGCCACCTGATTACCATCATATATAGATTTTGCATAACCGTTATCGACATTTCGTTCTGTGTACATTGTTACAAAGAATGACAATACAAAGGAAATTATTATTAATTATTATTATTATTATCAAATGGGTTAAACGCTCTGTTTTCTGCAAATACAGAGACCCCTTGCTATCGCGGGCTTTTTTTTTATCACTGGTTCACTCTTTCCTTGGGAAACACTATATAAAATAAAATAAAAAACTGGATTAAAAAAAAAAAAAAACATGTTTTATACTGTACTGTGAGCGGACACCTGTTCTGCGTTCTCCCTACATCTTGTTAAGAGTTTTTGTCCGGCTCCTTTCGTCATGCCTTTGAAACGTTGCTCGCTCGCTCTTAGTTGGCATGGCTTATAAAGTGTGTCCATCAAAAATATTGACTCTAAATCTGTAGTGGTTTCAGTTTATTCTCCTTCTGTCAATAAGTCGGCAAGTCCCTTTAATGAAGGCCCCCTGGAAAAATACATACTGGGTTTCAATTTTTTCTCTTTCTCTCTCTGTCGATAAGTTCTGAAGTTCGTTTAATGAAGGCAAAGGTGGTATGAAAAGTGCCCGAAAAGTCGAAATTTAGACGCAGACCCAATTGTATAAGTTCCTCCCGACTATAGGTATCATTGGCCACGCATGAGTCCAGAAAAGCAAAAAAAGACAAGAGAACGGGTAATAAATAGAAAATTAGCTGAAGAGCTGTGAGCCGCTGCGTCCGTGCACGCCGCCATGATCTTCAAAGAATCTAACTACCGTATTTTCCGCACTATAAGGCGCACTGGGTTATAGGGCGCACCCTCAAAAAATAGTTTTTGGTCCTATATTTGACCTACATAAGACGCACCGGATTATAAGGCGCTACAATGGGAACGTGGACAAAACAGTCAGATAGTTCAGTCAAACTTATTACCCCCTTAACAATCCTAAAGCTTGCAAAGAAGCAAATACGTGTCGAGAACATGTGCGGATGCGTTGTTCGTACGATGTCACTCAAATGCATCGTTCCAAATATCATTCGGAAGGTTAAAGTCTTGGGATTCAAGAAATGCCAACCATTCCTTAGTTTCTTTTTTTTTTTTTTTTTCGCTCGCAACTTTACTGTGCATATGACAATAAACACTTGGAATTGAGTTTAATTTAAAAATAGACACTCCATTCCATCCATTATCTGCACCGCTTATCACAGAAACATCGAGTTCAGTCTGAAACAAGATACAGGGAAAATATATAGCCGGAGTAGCTCACCGAAGTCGTTGTGCTCAATAATAATGTGCAACCATGGTCCTCTTATATCCGTGAGTGTTGTAAATCCAGGAGAATAAAATATTTACAAATACAGAATAGTAAAAAAAAATGCTTTCTCTATGCCGTCAACCCAACGTGTGATTTACATTCATCTTTTTCGGCCAATTGCAGGCTTTGTTTTGCCGCTTTAGCCTATGCCAGCCTGTAAATGATAAAAAGGATCTGCCCCCTTTACCTCCGAATAACTTTAGCCAATAGTGATCGATTCAAATGATGATTGACACATTGGTTAGCCAATGAAACGCCTGTAAATAAATCCCAGCAGACACCGCGGACTACTTGGCGTTCGGGGGAAAATCTAGTCGGCGGCTGCAAGTTAGTTGCAAGACTTTGCAACTTAATATTGATCCATATATAAGGCGCACTGTATTATAAGGCGCATGGTCAGCTTTTGAAAAAAATAAAGGCTTTTAGGTGCGCCTTATAGTGCGGAAAATACAGTAGTTCAACTCCAAACAGTATTGAAGTCTTGAATTTGACTCGCCTTAATCCGTTTCCACGTTCCTTTCCCCTCACAGCGCCATTTCAGTGGAGCTTTACTACATCTTCGCAACAGTCTGGGGCAGAGAACACTACACACTGTACGGTATCCTGCTGTGCGTTTTCGCCATCCTGCTCTCAGTCGGCGCCTGCATCTCCGTGGCCCTCACTTACTTCCTCCTGTCGGGCGAAGACTACCGTTGGTGGTGGCGGAGCGTGCTGAGCACCGGCTCCACCGGCGTCTTCATCTTCGTTTACTCGGTGTTCTACTACAGGAACAGGTCCTCCATGAGCGGCCTGGTGCAGAGCACGGAGTTCTTCGGCTACTCTCTGCTCACGGCGCTGGTCTTCTCCCTGATGTTGGGCAGCGTGTCTTTTTGGTCGTCGCTGGCGTTTATTCGGTATATATACCGCAGTCTTAAGATGGACTAGTACTCAGAGCTTTTCTCACCACGTCGGACTTTGTTCTTCGATCACCTGCGCACGGCCAGCGTAAGAGAACCTACAGACGTTGAAAGTGCAGCTTGCGGTTCGAATGGAAAAATACTTCCTATTTGGCATGGTCAGTCCAAGGATGCATGCTGACTTAGTGTAACACAACATTTATTATCATAAAGGGAAAGGGTGAAAAGCCAGGTTTTCTGCACCGTCTGGATTTTCAAATGCAAATTTTAATTATTTTGTCAGCTTGTATTGTATAATCTGACGGACATGTTTTCCATTGACCCTGCAGAGTTTTTTTTTATGCCTCGTAGACTCGGTGGACTCTAAGAATAGATTTGTTTTAAAACATTTGCAATAAAAAATAGGAATAGACCACAACTGAGTGGTTTTTCCGAGATGAGATGTTTTAACAGGCATGGAAATGGGTCTGGGCTTAAAGGAAATATTTTAAAGTCTATAACGTGAACTACTAATTTTTGATTATTTCATTTTCTTTTACTTTTTCTCCGCTCACACCGAGCACTGAAAGTTAAACGTCGAGTACATGTTTCAAATCGTTGACAACTACGAACACAATACTAACTTGAAATTTACAAGGTATTCATTTGATGTCCTTCAAAGCCGAAATGCAAAAACCATCACCAGGTTATATGTCAGTACGTATGTTTTTTCCCATTCACTTAACATTTGTCTCGGGTACCATTAATAAAAATAGTGTGATGTATTGCCTGCGCGAACTACAATAGATATGAGTTTCAGACACTGCTGTTAGATCTCATGACAAAAAGTTAGCGGACACCAGGACTCTGAAAGTTGGCGGCCCAACCATAAAGTTGCCTGCCCCATTTTTCAAAACTTGAAACACAATAAGACGACTCATCGCAAAAAAATATTGTGAAAGCTTTGATGCTAAGTCCTTAGTTTGGCCTTTTGCTAGGTCCTTAGCTTGGCCTTATTTGGCCGTACCTCTTGCCATGATCTTTGATTTTTTGCATTTCGGAGATGGAATAAGAGCTTGCTCTGTCCACTCCACGCATCGGCCCGGTATTGCAGTACCTCCAGGAACGGTGCATTCGCAATGATCGCAGCAAGGCTTTAGGGCTAGGACCTTAGCTTGGCCATTTGGCTGAGAGTAATTGTCCCGGTTCCTAGGCTTTGTAGCGTATTATGAACAGACCAATAACGGATAATGGATAATGAATAACGAAGATAGAATAACCCTTAAAATTCCAGAAAGAATCTGTAACTATTACCTAACTATTTTATTTCGTTTCCACAACAAATCTGCATGCATGCGTTACAAATTAGATCACACCATCAAAGTTTAAATAGTTGTACAAAAATAAAACAATGGTAAAATAGCAAACACTCTTTGCCAACCTGTATAAACTTTTTACAACTTAGCAAGGAAAAAAAGAAACCTTGCAATGGTAAATCTGCACAGCAAACGTTTCCTATTGGCCCAAGGGATACGCAATATCTAGATCTGATGTGTTAAAGCTGGAAACAGACTGTGCAACTTTGCTATCATAGTTAATGTTTGACTCACTGTTGCCTGTGGAGTGGAATATACCCGGGTTATATTCATACTGATTGATGGCCGGGGACGCGAACCACCCAGTGGGATGCGACTGAGTGGGCAGCGTCGTTTGAGGTGTAGCAGAAGACCAAGTGGAATAGGAAGCAAATTCTGAAGAACGTCGCATCCTGGCGAGATAGAAAGCCAGGCTCTGCTGCCCGAGCTTCTTGAAGGCTGCGCCCATCATGGTGTTTTTGTAGCACTCCTTGAGCGGTGGTCTTTGGGTCCCCGGTTCATCCTAAGAAGATCAAAAGCGTTGATTCTCAAAAAGACAGTTTCATTTTCGGTTTTCTGTTGTTGCGTCCTGCCTTTAAAGTCTGAACCAAACTAGGGTTCCACCTCCATGTTGGATGCATGATTCTATGCCCAAACCAGAAGTATTTCTGTTATGAACAAACAGGAAAACCATGGCTAGGCAGGGTTGGAAATTGTGCAAGTACAGTGCAAATGAAAAAAAAAAAGAAAAAAAAACGCAAATTGCTTCCGTTCATAGAGAAAGAGACCAATAATGAAGCAGAGATTTAAGGCGCTCTCATTACAGCAGGGGTGGGCAAATGATAGCGAGCTGCATTGGGTTGAAAATAAAGATTTGTTTTTTGTTTCTATTTTTATTTTCAACACTTCTGTTAGGTTGAAGGTCTTTATCACGATACTCTAATTGATAATCTGACTCCAAATTATTGAACATAAACTTACCATTCAAACTGATATTAACCATAGCTTCACCTGTCCTAACAATTATTCATGCTCGTTCTGTAAGACCAAGTAACCAAATCACCCGAGACTTTATTCCTAACAGCAAAAAACTGATACAGTATCGGGGGGGTTGGGTCACTCAATGCAATCCGCGCTTCCCTGTGGCCATCAGGGAATGTCACTTTTCCCGAGAAGCCCCGAAAAGTCATCTACACAATATTCAAATCAAGACAGCAAAACACTGCCCACTACCATTTTATTGGTTCCATGATATCTGCAATCTGTTTGACGCCCTTTCTTGTGTACGTGACTGTCTGGGTGGAAACACCTCACCATTTGGGTTCCCAGGAGCGGGGATTCTTTCCACGACCTTGGGTCCCCCTTCCCTTTGGTTCCAGTTATCTCTCTTGCGATTAAGCCTCAAACAACTTTAAAACAGTACTATTCTACTTATTTGCAATACAGCCTTGAATTAAAAAACAGTAAGAATAGCACTACATGTCTGCGCAAAATAATAAAATCCTGATACTAACATAGTTACAGCATAGTAATGACATTTCAAGTGACTGTAAAAATCTATCCATCTACGCTGGTCATATCCTTCAAGAGGGGTGACCGACAGCAAGACAAACACATACAATAACAAAGACAATAAAAAAGGGAAAAGGTAGCAAAAACACAAAAACATTTGGACCATGGCCAGCCCAAACACCTAAACAAGTTAAGCACCTATGCACCCAAGTCGGTCATGCTTTCGTCCCTCCAGATAGAACGGGACACAAGAAAGCGGCCGTGTCACTCGGGTCAGGGTGACACAACACACTATTCTGTTCAACAGCAGGGCCCGACAGCTTTCACTGGTTTACCCCTGTCGCATCATGCAGGTGTCTAAAAATCCCACTATCCTTTTACATCACCTCTCCACTCATTCCTATCACCAACAAGAGCTGTAGCTTCCATTATATTTAGACCTCTTTCCTGCAGTGCACTCATAACACTATCCATCCACGTCAATCCCGGCCTTCCTCTTGGTCTCCTTCCATTGACTTCTGCTCTGTAGATCCTCTTCAACATTCGCTCCTCATCCATCCTCTCCATGTGTCCAAACCCACCGAATACTCTCTTAAATTGTAGAAATGCATATCCAAAATGAGCTCTGAGCTTGAAAAAAAGGTTGGAGAACCCTCTTCAAACGCTTCTTTTATTACTCAAGGGAATTATTCCCTGGCAAGTGTGACAAGCGTCCTTTCTCCTTTTTTATCTTCCAATACAGTCTCAAACCCAATACCTCAGCAATTCATACGGGTAAAAAATGATGTAGGCCTATCCAATTTTCTCATCATCTATCATATGCAGAGATGGGGGTAATGTATGGACTTTTTCTAACCCCCACGGGTGTTGAGGCAGAAAAAACAAGGTTGAGACAGGTGGTGTCGAAGAGGACCAGACAATTAACATCCCTGAAGGAGCTTTCCATATGGTAACGCACTTTGTACATGAACCAAATTAGCATAGGCCAGGGCAATTGAACTTTGCGACCCCCACATCAGAACACATTCAGGTGGTCTACCAGGGTCAACTGTATTCCCTAAAACCACACGTTCAGTGTCACTGACAGCGTCAAACCTCCATTTTACATAAAGTAGATACAAATAATTTAAATATACTTAAAAAAACTAAACCAAACGCAATGTCCTTTCCCGGACGAAAAGCCTTTAAAGAGGATGCTTGACATCAACAACCGCGACCACAGGACAAGAGTGCTGTTGCCGAGTCGTAGCTGCAGGCTTCTCCTGCTTCTAGTCGACATGGAAAGCAGTACTAACAGAAAAAAAAACAGGCCTGGAGAGAGTTAGGCGCCGCAAGACTGCACTTGCCCAAGACACCCCTACAGGAAGCGGTGCCCCGACGACCAACGGATCCGTGAACCGTGAATATTTTATGTCCCTGTTGTAATCGTTAAATTTTAAAACATGGATTGAATAACTCAAACAAGGGCTAGCCTATATTTTTTGCATGAAATGTCATCTAAAAATATAGCAAGTACTGGAAAATGTAGCCAACTATTTGACGGTTAGCCTTGAGCGCAGGACACATTTATACTTCGTGAAAAACATTTTTATGAGGGCTTAGGGTTAGTCACACTTATTTAAACTGGGGAATAGAGTGGCACCAAATGAACCTTTCCTAAAATAACCATTATACTGCATTACTAGCCGTTATGGTTGGCGCACCAGTATAAAAATGCCTAGCAAGCTGCATGAGGCCTTCTATCATCAAAGGGGCAAGATATCAAACGATTTGCTTACCGACGGAAAGGTGTACATGACGTTTTCGCCATCCGGGACAGACAGGCTGCGGCTCTTGGCTGCGGTGGAACGCACCGATGCCCACTTGCTATCTTTTTGATGTCTCCTCAGCTTCATCCTTCGATTTTGAAACCATGTCTTCACCTACAACAAGAAAAAACGCTGAATTGTTTAAAATGATCCCTTCCCCACGGAGGACGAGAAGCGACAATATTTGATAGGGACAAGTCAAGTCATGTTTATTTGTGACGTCCTTAATCAAAAGGAGTCTCAAAGGGCTGCACAGACCACAGATTATTGCAAACCACAGACTATCGTGACACCATCCCCTGATCTAAAACCTACATGAGGGCAAAAAATACACAGATATTGTCAACATAAAATATAGGTTATTCATATGCTATAGAATAGAAGTGTGTTTTAAGCTTAGATTTAAACATTTCCACTGAGATTGCAGATCGAATCTCAGCACCGGGGCACGAATGGAGAACACTCTCGAACCTGCGGATCTCTTCTTGGCTCTTGGGATCACTAGTAGACCAGCATTTTCAGAGCGAAGGCTCCGGACCGGAACATAGGGGGAAATTAAATCTGAAAGATCCATTAAACGATTGAATAAATTGATTTTCTAAATGATTAATTAAATATCAAATGGAAGGAGCACATAAACTGGTAAATATATGAAATATTAATGTGTCATTAAATGATTATATGAGTATATGATGATATGTTCAGTAGCCACTCTGCTGCATCAAGCCATTACTATGAAATTGATTTGACGTAATATGTTTTGCAACCGGCGGCGCAGTGGTTAGCGCTTGTGCGGCACAGTTCATGTCATGGGAACCTGTCGTGGGTTCAAATCCAGCTCCAGACTTCCTGTGCGGAGTTTGTATGTTCTCCCCGTGCTTGCGTGGGTTTCCTCCGGGCACTCCGGTTTCCTCCCACGTTCCAAAAACATGCATTTCAGGTGAATTGGCCGGTCCAAATTGTCCCTAGGTGCAGATGAGCGAATGAGTTGTCTGTCCCTGTGTGCCCTGCGATTGGCTGGCAACCACTTCAGGGTGTCCCCTGCCCACTGCCCGGAGATGGCTGGGATGGGCTCCAGCCCCCCCGCGACCCTAATGAGGATAAGCGGTACGGCTAATGAGATGAGAGATGATTTGTTTTGCAACCCATCAAGTTTTAGCTCCAGCCCATTCAACGAGTTTGTCGGATGACCCGAATTCATAAAACTCTGAAACGTTGGAACGTGGAATAATTATCTAACTAGATTAAATTACCAAATACAGTGATAACCTTACTTAAGAGATCAATTCGTTCCCGGATGATGCTTGTATCTAGAATATCTCGTATCTTGAGTGAATTTACGAATACAAAACCACTGAAAAACAATCTGTTCCCGGCCTCCCAAAAGCATCCGAGTTAACACCCAATAACTATGAAACACATCTTCCTGATCACTTGAAACACGTAAAAATAGTACTTAATACACTTATACTATAACTGAGATGATAATAAAATGATTTTAAAACCCCGCCTTGCACCAAAAGAGCAGGAGGTGGTAGCATACCCTTCTGCTGGGTTCCAAGGGCAGCGCTGCATGCCGAATTATTCGTTTTGAATAAATAAAATAATCATAGGTGAATACATACTTCACTTATTGGATATCTTAGTTCCACAAACACAGATTTAAGCATTCAACTAATTCACAACATATCCAGTGAAACTTGACAATAAATAAATCAGACATTTATACATTCCCGTTTTTTTAAATTTAATGGTGTGTTTATTTGCAAGGTTGCAAATTTGTCATAGACAGAGATGAAATGTCCTCACCGTCATCGTTTTGTCCTCACTGACTATGATATCAATTAAAAAAAAAAAAATACAAATCAACATCTTGTTGACCTAACTAGAAAGGGTTAAATCACGTTCTCAGCTCAAGTGCTGTCGCATAGGACCGATGTGATTTGCAGCGTCTTACCCGCATTTTACGAGCGACTTATGTTTGGTTATGATTGGGTCCCCACACTGCAAAGACAAAACCTACGTCCTCATTCAATTTTCATAGTTTTGGTCCATTCTGCCCTGCCCCTCGAGGCAAAATTCACCTGTATGTAGGGACGCAACAATTAGAGTTTTTGACAAAACTTTATACTATAAAATAGTCAACAACAAATTGTATCGGCAACCATAGTCGCTAGAGAAGATTTTCCGACAGAGTGAGCCATCGCTACATGATTATAATCTCTGCTGAGAGTCACCCACGCACAATAGCGTCTCAGTCTCAAGCAGGAACATCCAAAAATGACAGCATCGACCTCAAGTACACGTACCAAAACTACTTTGGGAGCAACTTAGCTAGGCTACAGCCAATTTAAATAAAAATACTACTTGTAAAGGAGACAGTGCGTATTATGGCAGTATATTGGTGATGCACTAACATTTAAAGACAAAGCAAGTCAGATAGTTTAACGAAAAGGAGACTACTTTTTTTTAACAAAGATTTACCGCACTTCAAACTTTTCGTCAGGCAGATCCGCCATTGTTGTTTTGGTCTCGCGGTTCGAGTTTTCGTCTGCACACCGATCTCGGCAAACGAGATCTCGTTGCTTCGAGATTACGTCATTGTTGTGGTGCTCGTCGTCGAAGGAAGGTGAAGGTCAAGTACGCCTCCGAAAAAACAGTATTACGTGAAAATCAACACAAAATTGGTAATTTCTTCAGTGTCAGTAATAAGTCGAAACAAAATGCATAAAGTGATAACAACGGCAACTATCCCGGCACGAAAAAACGGCGGAGAAATTCTTCGGAAGATCGCGGAGGCAAGGAAAACACGTGTGTTGAAGCGAACGATTCGACAAAACAAAATAAACAAAAGAATACTCCTGGCAAGAAAAGGACTTTTCTGCCAAAATGGACTCAATTATATTCCTGGTTAGGCTATGAGGAGGATGATAATAGATTGGACCTTGAGAAGGCATTACAATTGTGGCGGGACAGCAAACCACGAAGAGTATATGAACTGAAAAATCTGAAGTGATAACTGCTTTGTATTACCAATTAACTGTGATGACTAAAACTGAATGAAAATATAGATTAATATTATAGATTTGTCGCCGATTTACAATTTTAACCTCGATAACACTAAATTTTGGGGACCCATAGATTATTGAGCATGCTACTCCCCGGGACCCATCACTTTTCACAGGTAAAATGAACACTGAATATAATGATTATTCGACTAATTGTTTCAATAATCGGTGACTAGCTGACTCTTCAAATAGTAGTTAGTTGCAGCCCTACCTGTTTGTAGCTAAGCCCCGTGAATTCGGCTAGTTCCTTCATCTCAGCGGGTGTGAGGTACGTCTGTGCGCTGAAACGCTGGACGAGAGCGTTCATTTGGCTTTCGGAGAAGGTGACGCGCGTCCTTCCCTTAGGGGTTGCCGTCTTAGGGGCAGAGAAGGGCTCAGGGTTCTGGTTGTCCAAATCGGTGAAGGAGTGCAGCTGCTCGTTCAAAGAGCTGGGAAGGTGGTCCCCTGCATCGGGGCTCCTGCTCTTTGCATCATCGCTGAGGTCCTTCTCCATCAATGTGTCGGGGGCTGCGTGTAAAAGGCCACTTCCTCGGCCGCTGCCAAAACTCCATGAATCTGAAAGGGAATTTGACGAAAGTATGTCTCATAGTGTTTATACCTACAAATAGACCCCAGTCTAGCTGGGGTATTGCACAAAAGTGGAATAAGGAAATCCAGACTAACTGAATAATAAATGCAGCTTGATCTCGTCTGGCCAGCATTTTTTGGCTTCATCAGTTGCACATTTTCAATGTCAAGCCAGCTGTAGTAATTTGGGACGAATGAATGTTCGATTTGTTTTTATAGTCATGACAACCAGGTGAAAAATTGTATGCAACGAGATTAGACATGGGCAGCACGGCGGCGCAGTGGTTAGCACGTGTGCGGCACAGTTCTGAGGTCATGTGTTCAAATCCAGCTACCAACATTCCTGTGTGGAGTTTGCCGGTTCTCCCCGTGCTTGCGTGGGTTTCCTCTGGGCACTCTGGTTTCCTCTCACATTCCAAAAACATGCATGTCAGGTTAATTGACCGGTCCAAATTGTCCCTAGGTATGAATGAGCGAGCGAATTGCCTTTCCCTGTGTACCCTGCGACTGGCTGGCAACCAGTTCAGGGGTTCCCCTGCCCACTGCCCGGAGATGGCTGGGATGGGCTCCAGCACCCCCGTGACCCTACTGAGCATAAGCGGTACAGATAATGGATGGAGATTAAACATGGCACTCAGGGGTGAAACATGTAGATACTTTGAAGAGGAAACGTGATAAGACTAAAAGGGTGAGGCCCCAAAAAAAACAATATTAACCACATAATGTTTAGAAAAACTCTAATGTATATATACCAGTATATATATATATATATATATATATATATATATATATATATATATATATTTGTTTTATTCGGCAACAACAAAGAGAAATGAACCCAAAATTGTCACCAGATACAAGTATTCAGTTTTGATTTGTTCATTTGGGTTCGTGATGGCCAAGGGGAAGAAGCTGTCTCTTTGCCCGTTTGTCCTGGTTTTGAGGGAACTGTAGCGCCTACCGGTGGGCAGCAAGTCAAGTCGTGTTTATTTGTGACGCCCTTAATCACAAAGAGTCTCAAAGGGCTGCACGGACCAGAGATAATTGCAAACCACAGACTATTATGACACTATCCCCTGATCTAAAACCTACATGAGGGCAAGGAAAAACAAAAACCTCAACATGAGGTGAATGAAGAAACCTTGAGAAGGGACCTCCAGTGAATTAATCCCCCTTCCGGGATGACCAGGCTGCAATGGATGTTGCAATAACAAATAGATATTGTCTACATGAAATATAGGTCATTTATATGCGATAAAAGTAACTACTGTATTATATCTAAGCCTATCCTGTTCCTTATCAAAAATGAAAAGGAAAATAGTTTTAAAAATGCTAGATGTTGAATTTGGGGGGGCTGGTTACGCCAATGCTTGAGTCATTGTATATATCATACCTGTCAACCTGTACGTTTTTGCCATACAAAGTACGTTTATTATGCATCTTAAGACCTGTAAAAATAAAAACGCTAATTTGTCAATGATGGGTACCATCCGGTATACACCGACCATCACGAAATGGCAAAACAATCAAGTCAAACGAGTTCGCCGCGGTAGCCTCTATCTCTGTTTTTTTCCGTTGCAAACAAAGCGAGCGTATGTGCCGACAATCGCGATCATATTCTATATAATAAACTTATTACAACAATAAAGCTATTGTCGGAAGCGCAGCAGAATGCGCGTCCACGCGAGGGGGGGGGGTTGCAGGGGAGTCGAAATTAGGCACTACACATCAATGGTTGATATTGTGGTTTAGTTTACAAAATAGAAATACCTACTATTTTTTTCCTCCAAAAATATCTTTATTTACAAATTTAAATGTAAAGTGTTATTAACGGATATTTTAGTTATAACATTGTTGCTGATTTTTTTTCTTATTTTTTATTTATTATTACGAATATGTGCAGAATGATATAACGAAACACATGTACAATATAACATGTTAAACTACATAAATAAACACGTTTGAAAAAAAAAATATATGGTGTAAGATTTTTTGGTATTTTGTAAGGGAAAATACGACAGTTTGTAAGGGCATGGAGCCCTGAGGGTTGACAGGTATGTATATGCGATAGAAATTACTATTATATCTTAGCCGATCCTGTTCCTTATGAAAAATGGAAAGGAAAATAGTCTTTAAAATGCTAGATGTTGAATTTGGGGGCTAAAAACGGGCTGGTTACGCCAATGCTTGCGTCATATATATATATATATATATATATCCACATATATTAGTGGGACCTCGCTACTTCGCGGTTCCACGTTCGCGGGTCTAAAGAATAATTAAAAAAAATAAAAATTAAATCAAGCATTTTTAAGGGGTGTCGCTAATTCGCGGATTTTCACTTTTCGCGGGTGGTTTTGGTCCCCATTAACCGCGATAACCGAGGGATTACTGTATATATACAGTACATGTATATATATATATATATATATATATATATATATATATATATGTAACGGGTGTAATAATAACTTTTATTTTATTGAAATTCCTGCTAAAATATGTGTATAGTTTTTGGTAAATGTCCTGCAATGCTGAGTCCAACAGTGCCATCTGCTGGTATGGGGTGGGGTTTGGTTTTGGCTTCTAACATGTGACCAGGAGGCGGGGTTTTGTCAGTTTAACCAGAGTACTACAAAGGTAAGACATATCTTTTGGTGCTCCACAAAATAAGTTAATTTTAAACATTATAACCCCAGCTGACAAATCTCTCACCATGCATAGTAATGTGATTGATATTGTCAAGCTGTTTTGATTTATTTTCGTTTTGTTTCTGTTTTACTAAATATTAATTCCCCTTGTAGAGATCAAAGAGATCAAACCCAGCAGAAAAAGCTAATGTTGTGACTCATCCATTTGCAGGTAAATTGTACCCATTTTTATACTCATTATTGTTTTTATTCCTATTTTTTCATATACATTAAAAAAGGATGATGTTGGTTAAAATTCAGAGTAAAGAAAAACATGTTGAATTCATTGTAAACGTTAAAAATCCACTATACGATCTCTTGTTAAAAGTATCTTGTTAAAATGCAAAGATTTATAAATGTATTGTGATATTCTAAAATGTATTTTCTGTAAAGTGAAAAGACAGCTCTTTGATATGCTTTGTTGTCAGTTTAACCAGAGTACTACAAAGAGATCAAAGAGATCAAACCCAGCAGAAAAAGCTAATGTTGTGACTCATCCATTTGCAGAAACTGTAATAATAAAAACCTCATCATCCAGTCCAGCGTGAATGTAGATCTTTGGTGGGACACGTACAACGCGGTTACATTGGTGCCGTGACCCGTGACTTCTATCAAGCTCTCCGAACCGAGGACTGTCCTACCTGCCACATCATTTCATAAAGCCATCAGCTCACAGTATTTAAAACTGCTATACAGTGACGTGTTACGCAGGCGATTTTGACTTATTTACATCTTTGAAACATGTTTACTCAGAGCACAAGTGACGTTTCTGAGGGTGTAGCTGATCAGATGACAAATATTATTCAGGAGATAGGACATAAATTATAATAATAAGAGAAGGTAGTTCACAGGAATTTGCTGCTCTCTGTTAGCTTCTTGCCCTGTGAGGATGATCTGGCCAGCGAATCTGAACACTCAGAGTCTGACGCTGCTATGCATGGAAGTGATGTATGCCCTGATTTACCTGACGCGGTTGAAGACAGTGATGTCCGTACAGTAAACTGGGTGATACAGGCAGGTGAAGAGCAAGTTCATCCAGAGGTAGAGGATAACTCACTAGACAGCAGATCTGATGCCCAGTCCGACTCTCGCAGTGTTGATACATCCAGCCGAGGAAGTCAGCACATCCCCGAACAAGATGTTGACCATACTTCAAGTGACAATACGGAAAGCCCATCACAGTGCTCTGAAAACATGATCCCTTTGGGTATGGGTCTCCCAGACGAGACCCCATTGAACACTGACCATCTGGACGCAGACTCCTCTGATACTGACTGTTTAGACTTGACTGCCCCAGACCTTCAAGCTCAGGTTATTTGTGCTCAACCTAACCGTTATGGTCTTAGGGTCCGCCAGTCCATCAGGCCTCCTAGTCGTCTTATTTGTCAGATGAATGACCATGTGGTAGGTGACAATCATCTGTCCGCAATATCTGCAAGTTCCTAGTTTAAGTTCAGTAGAGATGCACTTTCAGTTTGAGTAACAAAGCTTGAGTAAGAAACAAGAATTGTGCCTATGTGAGCACTTACAACTACAGGAACAATGTTTGATATTTCAGAGATGTAACAGGCATCTTTGAGTCTGTGCTTAGTTAGGAGTTTGCTCGCCTCCTTTCTTTTCACACTCCTTTTTGGGAGAGTTTTAGAACTGACATGCACTTCAGTTTGTTCCTTGTAATACTGTACCAGTTTTCGTGTCCTCTTTTTCATCAGTATTTGCCTTTTTGGCATGTGATTTTTTTTCTTTTTAGTGTAGCACTCCCATATTTAGCAGAATTTCAGGGGGGTGTATGTAACGGGTGTAATAATAACTTTTATTTTATTGAAATTCCTGCTAAAATATGTGTATAGTTTTTGGTAAATGTCCTGCAATGCTGAGTCCAACAGTGCCATCTGCTGGTATGGGGTGGGGTTTGGTTTTGGCTTCTAACATGTGACCAGGAGGCGGGGTTTTGTCAGTTTAACCAGAGTACTACAAAGGTAAGACATATCTTTTGGTGCTCCACAAAATAAGTTAATTTTAAACATTATAACCCCAGCTGACAAATCTCTCACCATGCATAGTAATGTGATTGATATTGTCAAGCTGTTTTGATTTATTTTCGTTTTGTTTCTGTTTTACTAAATATTAATTCCCCTTGTAGAGATCAAAGAGATCAAACCCAGCAGAAAAAGCTAATGTTGTGACTCATCCATTTGCAGGTAAATTGTACCCATTTTTATACTCATTATTGTTTTTATTCCTATTTTTTCATATACATTAAAAAAGGATGATGTTGGTTAAAATTCAGAGTAAAGAAAAACATGTTGAATTCATTGTAAACGTTAAAAATCCACTATACGATCTCTTGTTAAAAGTATCTTGTTAAAATGCAAAGATTTATAAATGTATTGTGATATTCTAAAATGTATTTTCTGTAAAGTGAAAAGACAGCTCTTTGATATGCTTTGTTGTCAGTTTAACCAGAGTACTACAAAGAGATCAAAGAGATCAAACCCAGCAGAAAAAGCTAATGTTGTGACTCATCCATTTGCAGAAACTGTAATAATAAAAACCTCATCATCCAGTCCAGCGTGAATGTGGATCTTTGGTGGGACACGTACAACGCGGTTACATATATATATATATATATATATACAAGGAACTTTGGCTTGTAGTTTTTCAATTTGGCCCTTTCATTTATTTTTTCGACACACTTTCTCGAAACGCACCTGGAGAGACGTGAGCTTCCGAGTCACTTGCGGAGTCGCTAGCGGCCATCTCGCTCTCCAATGCGGGTGTCTCATAGGCGGCCTGTGACGTCCCGGCAAGAAGAAGACGCCCGGCTTGACTTTCTTGAAAATAAACGAGACTGGATCCCTGGTAACGGCAATGGCCGTTGGCGACAAACTGCTCCAGAGGCTGAGGCTCTGGTTGGGTCCTGGCGGCGGCGTAGTAGACCTGCGCCATCCCGGGTGAGTAGTTATTCAAATCGGGGTTTCTGGCGTTCCCCCAGCCATTAACGTGGCAGTGGTTCTGTTCCTGCCCGGATTGATATACCAGCCCATAAGCGTAGGCATGATAAGAAGAGTTGTAGTTGATTTGAGTCCTCCAGTCCGTCATTTTAAATTTGAAGATATGTTTTTAAAATCATTTAAAAGATAACACTACCTAAGTTTGACTTCCGGGCAAGAATGCTTGAAAACCGCGCTTCAGCGCTGAGGCCCGATTTTAATGAGGGGCGTTTTCTGCACGTGTGGAAAGGGGCGTGGTTTTATGATTTCAGCCAATTGAGTTCACCTATTCTTAAGCGACTTTTTACGACAGCCTTTGAGATACGAGGGGCGTGAGTAATATTTTGCGTGTGGGTGCGCGCGTATCGGCTAGTGCAGTCGTTCATTTTTAATTTCTATATGAGTTTAAAAAAACAACTTTAAAGCAACACGACAGTACCCATACCTGTCAACCTGTACGTTTTTGCCGTACAAAGTACGTTTATTATGCATTTCAAGACGTGTACTAGAAAATCTGTACGGAAAAACGCAAATTTGTCAGTTATGGGTACCAACCGGTAAACACTGACTTCACGAAACGGCAAATCAATCACGTCAAACGAGTTCGCCGCGGAAGCATCTATCTCTGTATCGTTTTTTTCCCGTTGCAAACGAAGCGAGCGGTTTGATGTAGTGAAAGGAAGTCCGTCTCTTTTTAAAGAACCGGCTTTTTCGGCTCAACTCATTAAAGAGAGCCGGCTCTCCAACGCCTCACTTGCTTTGATGCAATATATTACGAATTATTATGTTGTATAAAGAAGTTAAGACAAAAAAAGGAGTATAAAAGGAGAAAATGAAAAAAGACAGGTTTGTAGTAATCCATTTAATCTGTATATTACCAACTATTTAATGCAGAAAATGAATTAATAAATTGAATAAAAAAATGTATTATTCTACTTAATTATATTTGCATGTATTTTTTCCTTCTACAGTGAACGTCCAAGCTACTTAATTTTTTTATAATAAACCTCAATCATGTCGAGCAACTCAGTATCTCACAACAAAATGTTAATTAACAATATATATGATATAACGAAACACACGTACAATATAACATGTTAAACTACATAAATAAACACGTTTGAAAAAAATATGGTGTAAGATTATTATGTATTTTGTAAGGGAAAAAACAACAGTTTGTTAGAGCATTGAGGCGTGGACGTTGACAGGAATGTAATATTGACAAGGCCTTTTGTGTTTGCGTGCGTACAAGCTAGTGCAGGGGGTCAGGAACCTATGACTCAAGAGCCATATGTGGCTCTTTTTATGAGAAGCCTACATCCGGCTCGGAGGTTTGTCAAAACGTGCGCGGTTATTTATTGCACTGATTCATGCAAATGCCAATTGCACCACGTTGTAAAGCCAAAACTCCACTACGTATTAACAGGTTTCGGTCCACTATATATAGGGCAGATTCTCATCTAGTTTACAGTTAAGGCGTCACACCAACATATGCCGTTTTGGTTGTTTATTGCTAAAGAATCCTTTATATGTACGCTTATTAAATAATCCATGTTCACTGTTGAGACACTTGACGATAAAAACCCTCTGAACAAACTGTAAACACCCAAAAATGTTACCAGGGCACCCATAGCAATTTTTTGGGGTGAGCAGTAGGAATGGGCGGAGCTATACACACAGTATGCGCACTGCTTCTTCCCCTCGCCCAGCGCCGTTTGCACCAAAGGTAAATACAATGGTTTGCAGTACTTTATGCCATTTTTACAAAAGAACTTTGCTTGCACCTTGTTTTGAATGAAACCATTATTTAAGAGAAAAACGACAAAATGAGCCTACGCACTAATTAAAAATGTCTAGCCCGGATAAATGTTTACATTTGCAAACTCCATATTTCTTAACAGTGCAAACCCCAAGATCATAGAATTTCATAGTCCTTTGGTTGGTTGGTTGGTTGGTTGGTTGGTTGGTGTAAAGATGTCTAGCCCAGATAAATGTATAATGTGGAAACTCCCTATTTCTTAAGAGTGTAAAAACAAAGATCGTGGATTTTCCTAGTCCTTTGGTTGCTAGGTGGTTGGTTGGTTGGTTGGTTGATTGGTCGGTCGGTTGACATAAATAGGTAAATGTTTAATGTGCAAACTCCATATTTCTTAACCGTAAAACCCAATATCATAGATTTTCATAGTCCTTTGGTTGGTTGGTTGGTTGGTTAGTTGATTGGTCGGTCGGTTGACGTAAAAACGTCTAGCCCAGTTAAATGTTAAATGTGCAAAGTCCATATTTCTTAACCGTAAAACCCAAGATCATAGATTTTCACAGTCTTTTGGTTGGTTGGTTGGTTGGTTGATTGGTCGGTCAGTTGACGTAAAAAAGTCTAGCCGAGTTAAATGTGCCAAGTCCATATTTCTTAACCGTAAAACCCAAGATCATAGATTTTCACAGTCCTTTGGTTGGTTGGTTGGTTGATTGGTTAGTTGATTGTCCGGTCGGTTGACGTAAAAAAGTCTAGCCCAGTTAAATGTTAAATGTGCCAAGTCCATATTTCTTAACCGTAATACCCAAGATCATGAATTTTCAGTCTTTTGGTTGGTTGGTTGGTTGATTGGTTAGTTGATTGGTCGGTCGGTTGACGTAAAAAAGTCTAGCCTGGTTAAATGTTAGATGTGCAAAGTCCATATTTCTTAACCGTAAAACCCAAGATCATAGATTTTCACAGTCTTTTGGTTGGTTGGTTGATTGGTTAGTTGATTGGTCGGTCGGTTGACGTAAAAAAGTCTAGCCCAGTTAAATGTGCCAAGGCCATATTTCTTAACCGTAAAACCCAAGATCATAGATTTTCACAGTCTTTTGGTTGGTTGGTTGATTGGTTAGTTGATTGGTCGGTCGGTTGACGTAAAAAAGTCTAGCCCAGTTAAATGTTAAATGTGCAAAGTCCATATTTCTTAACCGTAAAACCCTATATCATAGATTTTCATAGTCCTTTGGTTGGTTGGTCGGTCGTTAGGTCAGTTGGTCCGTCGGTTGGTTGGTTGATCAGTCGGTCTTTTGGTTGGTGTAAAGAGGTCCAACCCAGATAAATGTTTAATGTACAATACATACATTAAACTCAAGATAGTAGGTTTTTAACAAGGCTCACCATTCATCTCTAAAAACTAATTAAGTTGTGATGACGGTCCCTAACACAAATCTTTGTAATAATACACAATCATTTACTTTACACGAAGCTTCTAAATGATGGGAATAGCCCAATTCAGGAGAGCATTTTCCTTTGTCTGCCTGGCTGCTCTGTAATCAACTCAAACTCACACAGGTCTCATTTGCAATCCTTTTCAAAAACACAGAATCAGATTAGGTGAGTCGTTTCCATCAAAGATGCTGTTTGTGTTCCTCCCTCATTGCTTTTATTGAGGTGGTAATGATTCAGTTAGCAGCGACGTGATGTGATAACATTGACAGTGAAGCTAACGGCCCTCATTAGCAATTGGAGTCTGACTAGACAGGGTGTGTGAGGTGTTTACATGAGTGAACAGATGTCTTCACATTAGCATTGGAATGTACTAGGAACACCAAAGTAGTATTTGAAGTTAAAAGCGGATTTTTTTGGGGGTGCGAAGGATTTTCAAGTTAAACTTTTAATTTAGAATGATTTTGTTTGCCTCAAAGAAGTTTCTTTACAAGTGTTAAGTGGTACACACATACTCATGGACGAGCCAAATCAAGAGTTTTCTGCTCCTTGCCTTCAGTTTGCAAAGGCATTATTCAATTGGCTTTGTGTTTTGTTGATTTCACGTTTGACCTACTGTGTGTTGTTCTGTCAAATTGTTTTGTTTTCTATTTTTAATATGTCGTTCCCATGAGCATCAAAGTTTTCCATGTTGTGGCAAAGAGCCACCTCTAATTGGCTTTTTGGGGATACAGAGAAAGACAAATGAACTAAACTAGGAGTCTCGAAGGTAGCCTCCCAAGAACTCCTGAGTAGCCCGCAGACAGACTCTGAGAAAAGCTCACCAGTCGTTGTAATATTGATTTCTAACTGGCATGATGTTTTAGTGGTTACTGAGCCCATTTCAACTCAACTTCTAATCATTACAACCAGGTAATACCAAACTACCGTAAATTCCGGACTATAAGCCGCTACTTTTTTCCCAAACTTTCAACCCTGCGGCTTATTCAGTGATACGGCCAATTTATGTCATTTTTCTAACGGCCGCCAGCGGCGCTCGAGTACAAAAGGTAAGATTTAGACTGCAACTTCTTAGCTTGTGCACAAATCAAATTAGCGTAGACATATCCTCATCATGCAAATTGCAAAATGAAAGGCACATGACGCAACTTTCAAGCTAAACGCAATCGAGCAGTCCGACATAAAAGGAAACAGAGCTTACGCACGTTAACTTTATTTTGCGAGCGTGATGTTAGCGTGTTTTTGAATAAGGGAGAGCGTAGAACGACGTCTGTCTGATAAAGTCTTTTTCCCATACTGAAGGAAGACGACTTTGATGACATCAATTTTAAGGAGGATGATGAGGACGGTTTACCGTGCTTACTACAAGTACGGTATGTTTTTTTAACAGAGCTGTTTACTGCGTTGCAAGCGTGTTGCTAGTAGCGTTTTGCTACCCTTCACAGGCACGGTTTGGGATGAAAGTTATAATATTATTATTAAAGCTTTGAAAACTCTCTCGGTGTACCGTCTTTCTTTGTAAATATGTGTAACCATGTATAATATGTATTTGCAACTGTATATTTTTGTAATGTATTTATTTTAGAAACTTATTCGGATATGTTTTGAACGAGCAAATGAGAAAGAAGGGGCGGGGCAAACGCAGGCTGACGGGAAGTGGCGTAAAGGTGAGACGTGTTTGTGGACGCGGCCGACAATAGTGGATATATATTTTTCCCACCCTTACCTTTGGAAATATACACTTTTCTTTCCTTGGATTACTTTTAACGAGCACCCGGACTCTGCAGATCTGCATTCAATCTTAAGTACCGGTAACATTTTCCGTTCATTTTGCCGGCTGTGTTTCTTGGACTGTATCAAGTATTGGTTAATTTCGTGTTTGTATTGCGTTTTTTCAATGTGGGCGCATGCGGCTAATATACAGGTGCGGCTTGTGTATCTACAAAATCGGCTTTCCTCCTGAAATGTGGTGGGTGCGGCTTATAATCCGGTGCGCTATATAGTCCGGAATTTACGGTAATAACATATTAACAACATGATAAGATGTCATTTTCAAAAATTCATATCAAACTGGTCGCCCATTGTGCCAATCAGTGACAAAAAGTAGCTCTTGAAATCAAAAAGGTTGGTGACCCCTAAGTAGACGGACTTTGCTGTTTGATGGTTTGACAAATCCAAACGAAACATAAAGCGAAAATACTCACACAATAGCATAACCAATGAGGTCCAGATGGTGATAATATAACGCCATGCTATTGAGATATTGTTGAATCTCAACTGGGTGTCACATCTTGCATCTAAAACCTTTGATTGAATCAGAATTTGACACAATCAAGTTAGATTCTAGGATGCAGATCTGCCCTCTCATTTTTTTCTGTTAAAAATTCCCAGAAGATGTTTCCATATTCTTGAACCTGGAAACAAGTTTGTTGCATACATTATAAAGAATAAAAATAACTTAGTACGATAAACAAATAAGTTGATAAAAAAAAAATAGTTCATAAAATGAGCAAAAGTTATCAACCTGAAGAGAAAAAAAATGCTGTCTGGTCTACAAATGGATAGCATCAAAATTTCACAGCTGGTGCAAAATGCTGCAGTGAGAATTTTGATAAAAACGAGAGAAATTGATCATATTACCCCTATTTTGGCTGATTTGCACTGGCTCCCTCTCCCTTTTAAGAAGTAACTTTAAGGTTCTGTTACTAACACACAAGAGTTTGCGTTGTCTTGCCTTCTGGTTGTGCTCTGTGTTCCTTCTCAAAGCCTCTGCTCTGGTCTACTTGTTATTCCAAGAGCCAAGAAGAAATCTCTCTCTCTCTCTCTCTCTCTCTCTCTCTCTCTCTCTCTCTCTCTCTCTCTCTCTCTCTCTCTCTCTCTCTCTCTCTCTCTCTATATATATATATATATATATATATATATATATATATATATATATAAGAGGGGTGACCGACAGCAAGACAAACACATACAATAACAAAGAAAATAAAAAAGGAAAAATAGCAAAAACACACACAAACATTTTTGGACCATGGCCAACCCAAATGCCCAAACACCCAAACAAGTTAGGCACCTTGGCACCCAAATTGGTCATGCTTTCGTCCCTCCAGATGAAACGGGACACAAGAAAGTCGTGTCACTCAGGTCAGGGTGACACAACACACTCTTCTGTTCAACAGCAGGGCCCGACAACTTTCACTTGTTTACCCCTGTTGCATCATACAGGTGCCCAGCCCAATACGTCTAAACATCCCACTATCCTTTAACAACACCTCTCCACTCCTTCCTATTACCAACAAGAGCTCAAGCTTCCACTAGATTTAGACCTCTTTCCTGCAGTGCATTCATAACACCACCCATCCACATCAATCGCAGCCTTCCTCTTGGTCTCCTTCCATTGACTTCTGCTCTGTAGATCCTCTTCAACATTCGCTCCTCATCCATCCTCTCCATGTATCCAAACAACCCGAGTACCCTCCTATCCACACGCTTGCTCGGTTCCACAACTACTCTAGTTCTGTCTCTCACAATTTCATTTCTCAATCTATCCAAACTGGTCACTCCTAACATACTCCTCAAACACTTCATCTCAAAAAAATTTAATGTCCTTCTCAGGCGCCAAGTCTGCACCATACAACACAGTCAGCACAATCACACTCTCATACAGTCCCCTCTTAACATCCATACTCATACTGTTGTTGCTCATCACTCTCCTCAGAGCACCCAAAACCTTGCTTCCTTGATTCACTCTGTGCAATACCTCGCACTCCATTCCACCAACTGCAGCCACATCACAACCCAAGTACACAGGGTTGGGTAGGGTTACTTTAACTGGATTACTTTCAATTACTTTTGGATTACTCCAATACCAAATATGCTAATAAAAGACAAAAGAAACTAAATATGAATAAAATGACTAAATTTTGTGCAGGCTTGGGGAGTAACGGAATACATGGAACGGCAAAAATGATGTCGGTAAGCTGTTTGGATTTATTTTCATTTTGTTTCTGTCGCATTTTATGTTAGTTTTGCCGGAGATCAAAGAGATCAAAGCCAGGAGAGAAAGCTTACCACGTGTTGTGAGTCATAATTTTATTCAGATTTAGTTTCTTTTGTCTTTTATTAGCATATTTGGTAAAAGTAATTGAAAGTAGTCAAGTTAAAGTAACCCTACCCAACCCTGGAAGTACATAAAGCTTTCCAGCACCGGTCCATGCAACCTTATGTCTAAAATAAATTCAAATTCTTGCGGCATGTAATTCCTCCATCCAGTCAGTGGCGCTGTTTGCATTCGTCAGTGTAAAAACGAAATGCCAACGCCGGTCCCTTTAAGGCCTTCACGTGTGGCTGCTAGCCGCGTCTCCGTCGCGTGCGGACCCTTTCGTAGCTTTCTAATGTGTCAACATCACCTCAATTGCATTCATGTTAGCATAACACCAAGCGGAGTCATAGTCGACGTGTAGGCAAGCGACAATAAACGTCATTCTTCCTCTAAAACGCGTCACTCGCTCGTTGGGTGGGGGTCCCTACTCTTGTAGCCATTCAAAGAGAAGACGGCGTGAAAACACCTTCTACAGTTTTGCTCTCTAAGTTTGCACCAAGTCGGGACAATGACAGAAGAACTCGAGCAGGTTCTCCTGCGACTGACACTGCCTGACAATGCTGTCATCCAGCAGGTAAGGAACTTATCGAGATAGTCGTTAAAACATTAATGAGAGATAACAGGTTGGTGAGTACTGATACTTGAGGTAAAATGAAGGCTTGGTTGCCATGGATACACTCCTGTTACTTTTCTACATGTTGCTGAAAATGTAAACAATGCATTCTTCATTAGGCCACACTTCAACTGAAGCAGCTTTTCAAAGACCCTGCCATCATTCCTGCCCTCTGCACTGTCATGAGAGGGTCACAAAATCCCCAGGTATGTGACTGCACAGTGACCAGGTATTTGTTTATGTTGTGACACAAGAGTAGGGGTCCCTAAACCTTTTCTTGTGAGGGCCAAATAACTTTTCCTTTCTCTGATGAACAAGTGTGACAATTGCAGAGGTGCCTGAATGTAAACATTGTGTTCCAGAAAGGCACAATCAACCCTTCTGGATTCTTCCCAGAACAAAAGTCGTGAAATACAAAATAACCACATAATACTCTGTGGGTTCTTCACACAAACAAAGGATTCCTTGAACATAAACTTTCTGTTGTGTAGCTGATAGTCCTAAAAGGTCCAAGATCAGCTTACTTATCAGAGCACTGGACCACCAGTCTTATAGATGCATACCTGTCAAGCTCCAGGGCTCCATGCACTTACAAACTGTCGTATTTTCCCTTACAAAATACAAAAAAATCTTACACCGTTTTTTAAATAAACATTTATTTATTTTAACATGTTATATTGTACATGTGTTTGGTTATATCATTCTCTACATATTCTTAATAATAAAATAAAAAATAAAATAAGAAAAAAAATCCAAAAATCAGGACCAATTGTTATCAGCGTAACTAAAATATCCTTCAATAACACTTTACGTTTAAATTTGTAAATAAAATATTTTTGGAGGAAAAAAATGGTAGGTGGCAGTGGCTCAGGAGGTAGAGCGCTCGTCTTGGGATCAAGAGATCGCAGTTCGAATCCCGGCTCCTCCGTGTTACATGTCGAAGTGTCCTTGGGTAAGACACTGAACCCCTAATACCCGCAATAAGCAGGTTAGCGCCTTACATGGCTGCGATATAAATGCAGATCATTTCAATATCAACCATTGATGCTTGTATTTTAAATTTGAATGAATAAAAAAGCGCAATATAAATGCAGATCATTTCAGTATCAACCATTGATTCTTGTATTTTAAATTTGAATGAATAAATACTTTATTTCCAACTTTAAAATAAAAACAGAACAAAAACAATAACTCAACAACAGAATAATGTTTTATGGTTTTAATAAGCTTATTATATAGAATATGATTGCTATTGTCGGAAGCGCAGCAGAATGCGCGTTCATGCCAGGGGGGGAGGATTTTGCAGGGGAGTCAAAATCAGGCACTACAGCGGCAGACGCATGCGCACAGTAGCATTTTGCAAAGAAAACCACCCACTGTAGCCGTATTTGCTGGCTACCATTTATCAACCAGAGAACATGTGAGAAAACCCCCATCCCAATGTTATTTTACATAAAATTGTACTCTTACGAAGGCACAAAACTGTGAAAAAATATCTTGCGACTTTTTTGGGTTATTTTATTTTTGTTGTTGTTGCTGCTAAATGATATTGCACAAAACTGTGAAAACATACCGTGCGACTGATTTTGGGGCTTTTTGTTGCAATTTTCGTTGTACTATTGTTACGATTCACTATTCTTTTTCATTCACAAACATTACACTGTTATTACAACTTAGACCAGTCTCTAAGCACTACGTTGTACATATTTTATTGCCTATTTATCTTCACAGTCTTACCTTTTATTCTCTTTCAAGTCTTCACAACATTTATCAATGACAATAAAGACGATTCAACTCATGTAGTGAAAAGAATTAAACCTAGTAGTGAAACAACAACATATATTCCAATATTATCCGATAAATATGGCAATATTTGTTTTAAGGCTCTCTCAGTAATCTTTAATTTTGAACAGGCCCAATAGACACAAATTACAATAAATTACATGATAAGTAGACGAGAGAAATTTATCATTTCAGGCTCCATCAGTTCATATATTTATATTTTAGCAAAACGGGGCTAAAATCACTTTAAAGGAAAGAAATGCAACTTTCACTAAACTGCAATAAATTGCAAGAAGAAGTAACATACAGTGATAACAAATATTCAACAATTTGGTTTAAGACACAATAATGCATCAAGATCATGAGAGGAAGAAGAAAACCGTCTTGGGGGACGTATGTGGCCTGCCAGCCTCGACTTTGACGTGCCCTACAAAATATAGCGGCATCTAATGGTCAAATAATACACACTGTCCCTTTAAGAGGCGTGTTTTCTTTCTATACCTACATCGATAACACCAAAAGTGGAATTGTTTTGTCAAAAATAAACATTTTAATCATATCTATCTTGTCCCATAGATCCGCCAGTCGGCAGCAGTGATGCTTCGGATGAGAGTGAAGAAACAATGGAGAAAGATAAGCCCACCTGACAGAGAAAGGTCAGGTTTGGCTTTTAACTGGATTTTATTTCCCTCAAAATGTAGCAGGATTGATGATAAATATGTTTCCTTTCTCCTCTATTCACTTAGCCTGAAGGCAGTTGTGTTGCAGGCATTCATGACGGAAACAGAGTATGTATTATGCACCCTCCCAAAAACTTATGTTAAATGTCTGTGTTTTGTTTTTTCATCATATACTTTCTACACAATGTACAGTATGGTAACGACAGAGGACAAGGTTGTCATTCTAAGTAATCGTTATTAATATTATTTGCCTTTTACATACATTTGATCAGTGTTTCTCAACTGGTGGGTTGCAGGCCTTTTCTCCGTGGGTCTCTGGCCTTTGTCTTGGCAACATAATGCTAAAAAAGAATGAAATCCGGCTTGAAAATCTCGTCTTTAGGAGAAATTCACTGTTTTGTAGTCAAAAATGGTGACCTGCCTGAATTGTATAGATCTGAGGAGAAACTGTTTTTGAGCTGAATTTTAAAGTGTAGGGCTTGAAATAATTGCCACGTTTCTCAACAAGTCTGCCTAAAAAATGATGCCGGCAGGGCTCTCTGGTGGCTTAGCTTTGCATTTCATCTCCTTGTGAATAATGCCAGCTGGCATTAGTTTGTATGGCATTGTCTAATGAAACGTCATTGCCCCCTATGGGTCTCGCCCAAGAGGACAGGTGAATGCTACAGCTAAACAGGGCACAGTTGATCGTGTATTAGTGCAAGCACTATGTATCAATTATGGACATTTATCATGGGCCACGTAAAGGTAAGGTAGCGTTTTCCCAGTGGTAAATTGTAATGGGAAAAAAATCCAAGCTACATATTACCCAACACCTATATGGGGAGATATTTGTATAGTTTGTATATTTATGGCTCTGCAAAGTAGATTTACACCGGACTTAGTAGTTTACTGGCGAAATGGGGAAATTGGCTTTGAAAATCCTTTAAAAAAGCTGGAATATGGCCATGAACAAGGCAAACGAATCCTGTTTTTTTTTACTGATGTATTTCCAAGGTATTTGATTTAGGACTATCGGCATGAACAAAAAAAATCATCAATCAGCCATTTTTTTCCATTTAAATTTAAATTTCTTTAACCCATTGTGGCCAGAGACTCAAAGAACCTTGCCCACCTAACCCTGCTTTATGTCAACTTCGAACTGTTTGACGAATACCTAATCTAGATTTGCCTTCCATATTGCAGACACGATGTGCAGCACTCACTCTCACAGTTGTGCGCCACGATGGTCAAGCACGAGACACCTGAAAGTTGGCCAGCCCTGCTTCAGCTCCTCAATCAATCCACCAAAAGTGATAACCCACACGATCGGCAGGTCGGCCATCGAGAGCCACTACGAACATCAAAATTGACCAATAGCTGTTCACTCAAGGTCACGTACTTACACTACAGGTTGGACTGCTGCTTCTGAGCAAGGTGATTGCGCCAAACCCGGAACTGTTTGAGCCTCACTACTGCCAGCTTCTGCACCTCTTTAGCACCGTCTTACAAGACCACAACAACCCCACAGCCTTGTACTACTGCATTCTCAGCCTTTCGGCCATGACTGACTATACTGGCACCCAACATCTGGTGAGACCAATGTTTTGCTGAAAAGAGATCCCTCGGTTTGCGCAGCCAATCCGGACCAGAACCCCCCCACGAAAAGTAAAAATCAGCAAAGTAGCGTCGCACCTTCAAAAGAAACCCCATGGGTCAATCTTGCCCTCAGATGACGTCATTACCGACTGAGAGTATACGTCTGTAACATAATAACAACTATAGATTTATAAATAAAATGCAACGTACAGTGTCAAGCAAAAGTATTGGCCCCTAAAAACCTTTTGTCATATTGCCGGGCTTTAAACTTAAAGCTAAAAAATTGAAAATATTTTATAAGATTTAACAAATTGTGAGACACAATTTCGAAGTGTAACCAAATTATTTGAACATTTATATTATATTTACAACAACAATAACACAAACGAGGCGTTGCCAAAATATGGACTCTTTTCTCTTAGCTAAGCCAACGGGCTCCAGAAGTACCAGATGACTTCTGAATGATCCAAAGTCAACCTAGTGTCATTAGGTTTCATTTTAAATGCACATGTTTTGTGATGGGCTCAGAGGTCTGTGACAGGAGTCGCCGTAGGACGGATCGCATTATGAAGACCAAAGAACACACAAGGCAGGTCCGGGACAAACTTGTGGAAAAGTTCAAAGCAGGAATCGGATACAAGGAGATTTTGCAACCTTTACAAATCTCCTGGAGCAATTGGGTAATATAAAAATGGAGAGGGTACAAAACCACTGCAAACCCACCTAAACCTGGGGGTCCCTCTAAACCTTCGACCCAAACAAGGGAAAAACTAATCAAAGATGCAACCAAGAGGCCTATAATCTCATTGAATTGACCTGCCAGGCATACAAATTTAAGCCTTCTTTAAAAAAAAATATTTGTTTGCACAATATAACTTGTTGCATACATTTGATTTATTTTCAAGACTGTTTCTCAGGTGTTGTTTATTCTCCGAAAATATTTATACTGGAGTTTAAAGCCTGAAATGTGGCAATATTTCAAAAAGTTCGCAGGGGGCTTATACTTTTGCAAGGCTCTGTAGATAGATAGATAGATAGATAGATACTTTGTTCATCCCCGAAGGGAAATTCACATTTCCAGCAGCATCCCTGAGCTGAGAACAATCGAGAACAATCGAAAATAACACGGGAGCTGCTGGAGTGGCTGCCATTCGTGACGGCGCCGGAAGAAAAGATTCAATTTGAATCATGTACAAACAAACAAACAAACAAAATATTCATGTTTCAATAAGTGGAGTGTTAATAAAATGGGGGGAAAATAATTTCTGATACTGATATAACCAGGTAAAACTAATTTTAAGTTACCTGTCCAAATGAATGTTGTGCCATCTCACCTTTCCCACTCTCTCTCCTCTCACCTTTCCCACTCTCTCTCCTGCAGTTGACTTGCTGCTGCTCGCTCCTGAAACTAATACTTACCTCTTTGTGTATTGTGCAGTCCCTTCTCAACCTGCTCATTGATCATGATGATACAAAATAATCTATTTTAATCATGTTTATAACAAATTTTAAATTTTGTTTATCCTGTTCTAAATATTGTATAAACACAAAAGATAAAATCATTTCATAAATAAATAGATTTATAAATACCTCAAGTAACCTACCTACAATATTATGGTGTCGATTGTATCATGAGTTTTGTATATTGTTGCATCCCTTATTTATCCACGTTTTGATCCATCCTATCAACAATTTGTTCCATTTTTAGAACCAGATGCGTTCCATCATCCCAAGTCTGATTATTGCCCTGAGGCACCTTATTAAGGCAAATGAGGTAAAGACTTCATGAGATACAGAAATAAGGATTTATTTTTTTTTTTTTTTTTGCTTTTGATTGATTTTTTTGAGCTGCTTAACGATACACTACAATCGTTACTGTTTGTGCAATCAGAGCCAAGCTAGATATGCGATGGAGGTGTTCAATGAGCTAATGGAGAGTGAGTTGTCCATTATTGTGCCCTACATTGAAGACATGGTTCGATTTTTCCTTGAGGTGGGAAAATACATACAATTAAAAAATTGTTGGCGTTGTTTTGACTTCTGTTAAAATGTACTGACATGTATATGTGGTTTTGGTACTAGGTGGGCGGTGACACCAGCCTAACAGACTCACTGCGTGTCAAGGCTCTGTCTTGCCTTGCCTTTCTGGTTAAGTTAAAGAGCAAGGTACAATCATCATCTATAAGACCAACAATTGTAGCTAATATAGACTTAAATTTGCATTTTGTCGCCTTGATTGCCCTTTGTAGACTGTGCTGAAGCAGAAGCTGCTGCTCCCCATATTGCAGGCCATCTTTCCCATTTTAACCGCAGTACCACCGCCCGGTGAGATTGACCCAGAGGATGACGAAGACGATGAGGGAGATGGCACCGATAACGACAATCCTAAGCAATGTGCTGCTCAGGTTGATAAAAGTCTGACGCATGAATGATGCCTTGTTGCTATTATTTTTCCTGACAAAGAATTGCATTGGGTGATACACAGGTCATTGACACCATGGCACTTCATATGCCCCCAGAGAAGCTCTTCCAACAACTGGTAAGTTTTAGCACAGGGTTTGTACAGGTGCTTGAAATCCTTGAAAATGCTCTATACAGTGGAACCTCTGTTTTCGAACGCCTCTCAGTTCGAACAAATCGGAGTCCGACCAAAAATTTCGAGAAATTCTTGCTTCGCTGTTCGGTCGAACGCCGGTAATGCGTGAGTGCGTACGCTAGGGTGCGATGCTGAGCGGCGTACGGGTGTTTTAGCCCCTTATTATGCCTCCGAAGAAAGTCAGTGCAAGCAGCAAAGTTGCTACAGGTGAAAAAAGAAAAGTAGTGCGTACAACTACTCCACCTGCGGCTTCTGCTGACCACCACAAAGGTAAGAAATCCTATTCATAATTCTTTTCTTTATCGTTTTTTTTTAATTTTTACACGTTCATGTTAGCATAATTTTTCGTACGGAAGATTACGATAACGCGAACGTACGATTAGCCTGGGTTAGCTTTAAGTTTACGTTAAACATTCAAGCTAAACATTCAGGGTGATGGAACGGACTAAAATGATTTACATTATTTTTAATGGCAAAAATGATTTCGGTGATCGAACAAATCGGTTTTCGAACAGGGTTCTGGAACGGATTATAGTCGAGAACCGAGGTTCCTCTGTACTTAAGTCAAGTCATGTTTATTTGTGACACCCTTAATCACAAAGAGTCTCAAAGGGCTGCACAGATCATTGCAAACCACAGACCATTATTACACCATCCCCTGATCTAAAACCTACATGAGGGTAAGGAAAAACTCAAAAACCTCAACATGAGGAAAATCAAGAAACTTTGAGAAGGGACTGCACATGAGGTAATCCCCCTTCAACGATTACCTGGCTGCAACGGATGTTGCAATAGCAAATGATACACAGATATTATAAATATACCTTCATGCACTGTAACTTTGACTCTCCATTAGCTCATTGAACACGCTTCTTAAATACCGGTAGTAATTTTGAGCCCTCATTTTTGTGCGCTGAGACTGTGCAGGCAGTGCGCAATTGCGCACGCGCGCAGCTTGGAGGGAACGTTGCTTCCACCCCTAGTGAAGTGGGAATTTTTTTTGAAATTCGAATATTTTCTATTCTGCTAAAGATGCCGATGACTCAGGCCTGCCTGACCAGTGATCAGCCCTATCAGCGGAAAGGGGGTCTTATGTGTCTTGCTGTGTTGGCTGAAGGATGCGCTGATCATATACGCACCAAGTACGTGTTCTTGATAAACTAAATATTGTTTTTCATATTTTAAAGAGGGACAAATAATGGCATTTGTTTGTGATTGCAGGATGCTGCCTTTGGTACTGCAGACAGTCTGCCAGAGTCTGACTGATATTGATCAGGTGGTGCGCAATGCGGCTCTCTTCGCACTGGGACAGTTTTCTGAACATTTACAGGTGATAGTTTTTTTTTAACCTATTCAATGCCAGATGTTTTACTTTTTGCCATTCAAAAAAATGAAGGTAGCGTTTCAAGTGGTAACTTGTAATGCAAGAACTACCTTTAACTTAAAATGTTGAGCATTTTTTTCTAACACTTGATGGGGAGAGATTTGTCTCAAAAACAAGTATATTCATTCAAGAACCAGAACAGGACCCAAATGTGTGACGTTTCTCACACAAGCCCTTTTATTCACGGGAAATGGGGAGTCATGCACGTTAGGCAGCAGTCTGGCATGGAATGATTGGAAGCCAGAGGCCGACGAGATCAATACCAATTGCCCGAGCAGATATCGGACAGATAGGACGGGACAGACAGGAGTGATATCAAAACAGGATATCGAAGTCAAACAGGACATACTAGACGGGAACCAAACTGGAAACCGATATTAAACAGGACAAAAGAAACGGGAACCATACCGGACAGGAAATACCAACAGGAAACCAGGACCGAGTCAAAACCCACGTCTTGCGGGGCAGAGGTTCGTTGACGGACTGACAAAGGAAGAGTGAGAGCACTGAGCTTAAATAGACGGAAATCCAATCTGTCAACGAGCCGCAGCCTGAGCCACACGGGCAGGGCCAATTGGGCACCATGGCAACCGTAACATTCGAGATTTACTCAATATCTAGAATATGTCATTATAAATGCACCTGCAAGATTAAAAATCACTTATTTGAGTCACAGATATAAATCTGTGCCTCTGCAAAACACATGATTCACGTCAGATTTGTTTCTAATGCTACTGGAAAAGTTGGTATTGAAAGTTCTCAAAAGTTCTTAAATATAGTTAAGAAATCCAGTCATTTCACATGTCTTCAAGTGCCCCCACTTCAACCACTGCTTGAACGGACAGTGTGCAATATGGTACAAAAAAACTTTCATTCAGTAAAAAAAAAACATTGATTCAAATAACAGGCAAAAATACATTAACTATCATACCAATGTTCATTTTTATAATTATTCATAGGTTTAAAAATGTGTATTTCTTATACATAGCGGAATCCATACCTATTAGACTTTGACATGTTTGCCTGGCATCTTATTGCTACACTGTACTCATTTGGCACTGGTTTCTGTTCGCATGACAATACAGTGCCATCTAGTGGTCAAATATTCCACAATGTACCTTTAAGATCATATTGCATTATTTGTGACACCAAAATACCTTACTACTGTGTGTCTGTTTTTTAACATCATTTGTTTGTTTTCCCCAATAGCCTGAAGTGAGTAAACATTGTGAGGAATTGATGCCAATGCTCCTTGGCTACCTTACATCCTTAAACCAGACCAAGGTTGGCAATGTCACGAAGGCCTTTTATGCACTAGAGAATTTCATGGAGAACTTGGGTGAGTTATTAAATAAAAACCGTTTTACTTAATTAAAATTCGTCATTATACCTTAATAGATAGAAAGGTCATCTAAATAAAATATTGTTGTTCATGTGATAAAACAGGAGAAGATATTGAGCCTTACCTTCCCACCCTAATGGATACGATGTTGTCTGCCCTCAACACCACTGATAGCCTGAGAATTAAAGAGCTGACTGTGTCTGCCATTGGCGCTATTGGTGAGTCATGCTTTTGTAGAAGCCTTTCAAACCAAACTACATATGACATCTGTGAATATAGGTTTTGGACATTCGTCACTGTTCCCGCGGATCCTTGAAAAGTCTTAAAAGGCATTAAATACATTATTCTAAAGACAAGTTTTAATTAAGATGTCTTAAATGATAGCGCTAAATCTCCTGCCCGCTGCTATCAATAAACAGCAGCTTGCACAATCCAACGGAGCTTTTATCGTCGCCGGCGACTTTAATCGGGCATGTTTATGGACTGTACTCCCCAAATCCATTCAATACGTGGACTGAGCAATTCGGGAAAATACACTGGACTGTGTGTACTGTAAGATCAAACATCCAGTTCGATCCACCATTTCTGTTTGTCCCTCACCCCCCTCATCACCCCCCCTCCGGAGGAAGCAGAGCCTATTTACAACAAGACAACAAAGACAGTACAAATATATTCTTTGTTCCTTTATCTCTTTGTTTCATCATCCTCACTGTAAAATGTGGAACTGGAGTCGTCCAATTTCGTTGTTACAATATATCCCATGTTGTAACAATGACAATAAAGGCATATTCTATTCTATTCTATTCTAAATCCAAAATTCAAAAGTCTTAAAAATGTGAACACCTTAATACGTTTTGTATTTGTTTGAACTAAAAAGCTTAATTAACATTTATCACTTGTCTTTTTCAGTGATTTATCGATTTACTTTGGTAGCCACATGGTCTGACCGTAATGTTGGAACGATCAAAACGGAGATGTGGTTTCAGTCAGACATATGCGCACTTGTTAAGTCTCCCGATTTGGTTGGGAGACTACCGCTTTGGTTACGATTCTCCCGCCTACCGATCCGAGAGCAACATCTACCGATTTCTAAATATTTCTTTTTTTTTTTTTTGGTCGCCGAAATTTTTATGTGAACAAAGTTTTGCCGATTAAAACGTAGCCGAATTATCCATAGTCTTTATCATCGTCTTTTTCGCCGTTCTGCACCGGAAAAAGTTTTGATCGAGACTCGTCAATCATAATCTCGAACTCCACGTGATTGCATTCCTTCGAGAGCAGCAGACGAATAAGAGTGTTACATATGACTATGTTAAAGAACACCAGAAAATGAATTGTAATTAAACATTGTAAAAATCACATGTAAACATAAAATAACAATAAAGTAGATTGAAAAACGAATTTTATTGTTGTCCTTTCAAATAATAATAATAGCGTCGGAAAAAAAATCTCCCGATTTCCCATTTCTGAAACTTAACATGTATGCATATGTCTTAGGTCTAACAACCACACACATTGCAACTTTGGACAGAGACATTTATTTTGGACCAAGGAAAAGTGTATATGTAACTAGACAATTCCCTCGGCAATTGTGAGGGTAGGGGCTGGATCTGGCAGATTTTTAAATGTAACCGTTGGCATAAAGGTCTTAGCATGTAGTCGTTAGCTCGTAGATAGCATTAAGGAGATGCCCTAGGGAACGTCTTAAAAATCACAAATATACTAGTAAAAACATAGTAATAACACTGTCATCACACTGTAAAAACATTTTGAAAGGGCCGTTCAAATATAATGGTCTATTCAATTTGAATAGGCCATTCAAAATGATTGAATTTTGCTCCCATTGACAATGAATGAGTTAAGATTTTTCCCATCCCGAATGCGCAGGACCATTCGTTTCAATCGGTCACCATTAAATTTTTTGTTTTTCTATGTGCTAAATTATTTGGTGTGCATACTTTGAATGAGCCGTGGGAAATAATCCAACTTGTTTGCCTGTGTGGTCTAGCGCCTGGCAGAGTAATCATGCAGTACTCTTCCATACCAGCAGCTGCAGCAGGAAGCTGACTGCCTTTTGATTGTACTTTATTCCCATTCAAGACCTTATAATATAACAATAATATAATTATACAATATTTTTTTATATATATATATATATATATATATATATATATATATATATATATATATATAGAGCAGCACGGCAGCGCAGTGGTTAGCGTGTGTGCGGCACAGTTCTGAGGTCATGGGATCAAACCTTCCTGTGCGGAGTTTGCATGTTCTACCCGTACTCGCGTGGGTTTTCTCCAAGCACTCCGGTTTCCTCCCACGTTCCAAAAACATGCATTTCAGGTTAATTGGCTGGTCCAAATTGTCCCTAGGTGTGAATGAGCGAGTGAGTTGTCTGTCCCTCTGGACTGGCTGGCAACCAGTTCAGGGTGTCCCCTGCCCACTACCCGAAGATAACTGGGATGGGCTCCAGCACTCCCAAGCGATGCAGATAATGGATGGATGGACAAATTCACTACAGGGAGTGCAGAATTATTAGGCAAATGAGTATTTTGACCACATCATCCTCTTTATGCATGTTGTCTTACTCCAAGCTGTATAGGCTCGAAAGCCTACTACCAATTAAGCATATCAGGTAATGTGCATCTCTGTAATGAGAAGGGGTGTGGTCTAATGACATCAACACCCTATATTAGGTGTGCATAATTATTAGGCAACTTCCTTTCCTTTGGCAAAATGGGTCAGAAGAGGGACTTGACAGGCTCTGAAAAGTCAAAAATAGTGAGATATCTTGCAGAGGGATGCAGCACTCTTAAAATTGCCAAGCTTCTGAAGCGTGATCATCGAACAATCAAGCGTTACATTCAAAATAGTCAACAGGGTCGCAAGAAGCGTGTAGAAAAACCAAGGCGCAAAATAACTGCCCGTGAACTGAGAAAAGTCAAGCGTACAGCTGCCAAGATGCCACTTGCCACCAGTTTTGCCATATTTCAGAGCTGCAACATCACTGGAGTGCCCAAAAGCACAAGGTGTGCAATACTCAGAGACATGGCCAAGGTAAGAAAGGCTGAAAAACGACCACCACTGAACAAGACACACAAGCTGAAACGTCAAGACTGGGCCAAGAAAAATCTCAAGACGGATTTTTCTAAGGTTTTATGGACTGATGAAATGAGAGTGAGTCTTGATGGGCCAGATGGATGGGCCCGTGGCTGGATCGGTAAAGGGCAGAGAGCTCCAGTCCGCCTCAGACGCCAGCAAGGTGGAGGTGGGGTACTGGTATGGGCTGGTATCATCAAAGATGAGCTTGTGGGGCCTTTTCGGGTTGAGGATGGACTCAAGCTCAACTCCCAGTCCTACTGCCAGTTTCTGGAAGACACCTTCTTCAAGCAGTGGTACAGGAAGAAGTCCGCATCCTTCAAGAAAAACATGATTTTCATGCAGGACAACACTCCATCACACGCATCCAAGTACTCCACAGCGTGGCTGGCAAGAAAGGGTCTAAAAGAAGAAAAACTAATGACATGGCCTCCTTGTTCACCTGATCTGAACCCCATAGAGAACCTGTGGTCCCTCATCAAATGTGAGATTTACAAGGAGGGAAAACAGTACACCTCTCTGAACAGTGTCTGGGAGGCTGTGGTTGCTGCTGCACGCAATGTTGATCGTGAACAGATCAAAGCACTAACAGAATCCATGGATGGCAGGCTTTTGAGTGTCCTTGCAAAGAAAGGTGGCTATATTGGTCACTGATTTGTTTTTGTTTTGTTTTTGAATATCAGAAATGTATATTTGTGAATGTTGAGCTGTTATATTGGTTTCCCTGATGAAAATAAATAATTTAAATGGGTATACATTTGTTTTTTGTTAAGTTGCCTAATAATTATGCACAGTAATAGTCACCTGCACACACAGATATCCTCCTAAAATAGCTAAAACTAAAAAAGCCCCACTCCAACTTCCAAAATATTCAGCTTTGATATTAATGAGACTTTTGGGTTCATTAAGAACATGGTTGTTGTTCAATAATAAAATTAATCCTCAAAAATACAACTTGCCTAATAATTCTGCACTCCCTGTACATACATAATATTGATCAAAAATGTGACGAGAACAATAATATAAAATAATAAAGTACATTCATATTCTGATACAGAAAATCACACAATTACACACATTTGGAAAAAAAACACTAAAGGATATCTAGTTGTATAATGAAAAGTAAACACAAACTAAAACCTGACCTTTCTGGCTCTCACAGATGCAAAATCATTGATGAAATCGTCATAAGTAATATTCTCCCTTATTTCTTGATTTATGCTGAGACACGGTTGACCCCAAGTATGACTTTATCAACTTCTGTTTTGAAAGCTACATAAAAATGGCAGGTATTTATCAAAAAATGCTTAAATATTTAGTGCAAATACACTACGCAGCAACGCAGCTGGGTGGTTTGCACGTCAGTGACACAGTCCTGAGGTCATGGGTTCAAATCCATCTACCAGCCTTCCTGTGTGGAGTTCGCATGTTCTCCCTGAGCTTGTGTGCGTTTCCTCCGGGGACTCCGGTTTCCTCCCACATTTCAAAAACATGCTTGTTAGGTTAATTGGCCGGTCTAAATTGTCCCTGGGTGTGAATGACCGAGTGAGTTGTCCGTGTCTGTGTGCCCTGCGATTGGCTGGCAACCAGTTCAGGGTGTCTCCTGCCCACTGCCCAAAGATAGCTGGGGTGGGCTCCAGCACCCCTGCGACCGTACTGAGGATAAGCGGTGCAGATAATGGATAGATGGATGTGTATTTTATATATGAAGGACTCTGGCGGGACAAATTAGACCCTGGCAGCCCGCCACAGACTTTCAATGGTATGGGGAAAAGCTGTGATCACATTCTGTTCTTTCGAGTCTGTAATGTGTAACTGCTTACTTGATATCTCCCACCTCATCTCATCAGCTAATGCTGCAAAGGAGCTGCTGGTTCCGTACTTCCCCCCCATCATCGAAAGTCTTAAGACTTTCCTGACAGCCACATCAGAGGAAATGAGGGAACTCCAAACTCAGTCTTTAGGTAAATAATCTCAAGTGTAAACACTCTTTTTGTCTGTTAAGAAAATATGTTTGCTAGCATATTTATTTTATAGACACACTCTCCGTGCTGGCTCGAACCACTGGTAAAGAAGTCTTTAGTCCCCTTGCTGCCGAATGTGTTCAACTGGGTCTGAAACTCACAGATTCCATCGATGACCCTGACCTGAGACGCTGCACGTATGTTAATCCCATTTTTGTTGTCAGCCCCAAGAAAGAACTTTTAAGTGTAACTCAAATCTTATTTTAGGTACAGCCTGTATGCATCATTGTCTACAGTCAGCCCGGAATGCCTAACTCCTCACCTCGCTCCTATTACGACCATCATGTTACTTGCGCTCAAGTCCAACGAGGGTATCAAGGTATTGTAAATCTCAATTTTATTCACGCTACCATATGTTCCAACGTTATCATCATGTCATTGTATTATTAACTCATTCAATGCCAGTCAATTTATTGCCATTTCGACTAATTTTTCAGAGCCTATAGAAAACATAATTCTTTGTTTCTAGTTTTTTTATTGATAAGTAAACAACTGTTGAACATTGCTAGGTTTCTTAAAATACTCGTTTGCTGAAAAAAAACCCCAGCAAAAACAACAGATTTTTGTAAAAGGGTGCATATCAAGCAGAACTTTCACTTCGGTGCTTATTTTTTGCCTTTATGATAACCCGTTATCTAAGCAATGCTTTCCATAAACACAAGGCCACTTTGCTTGCAAAATAACATTTTATTCTTATTGGAAAAACACTGAACTAATCAGTGTCTGAAACTCATGACAAAACGTTACCGGACACCGGGGCAGACAACTCTGAAAAATTGGCGGCCCAGCCATAAAGTTGCCTGCCCCATTTTTCACAACTTGAAACACAATAAAACGACTAATCGCAAAAAGTCCATTGTTGTAAAGTATTAAGGATTAATAATCAGAATATATAACATAACAACACTTTAAAATTAAGTTTATTATAAATCTACTTATAACATTCATTGCATGTATATGCCATCGCCATCAGTATGTACCTGTATTTACTCATCTTCATTCATGCAATGTTCTCGTTGCGTCGTCTGCTACTAGTCTCGTGAACTCCTCTTTCCACAAAGCTTTTAATGTACGTTTTGTAGCGTCATACATTTTCTTAGCTTCTTTTGAATATTTATTCTGGGGCTGAGGTTTTGGCTCGATTCCTAACCACTCATCCATTTTTCTTGTGTCTACTTTGGAAAACTATATGCAAACGCAGGCCCTTATAACGCTCGAGAAAGTCCGGAAGTACAAGTTATTCGATGCAGGCTCTGATCAGCTGCAGAGTATGAAAATTGCCAAACGAACCAAAATTTCCAAACCGAACGAAGATTTTGAAATCGGAATAAAGCAAACGTTTGATTTAAAAAAAAAAAATCTTTTATTTTTATTTTTTGAAAAAGTTGTCGGCCACCCGAGTTGTACGCTCGACGTAAAAGATGCACGCCCTGGGTGTCCGGGCAGACGTTATCTCAGATACTGAACTAATGCATGAACTATACATTAACAATGTAGGAATTTAACTTTTTAGCGCCCGATGTTTAATCACCAATGTCGGTCACCATAGCGATCGCGTTCCCTCGGGCATCCGCGTTCAGACGATGACGATGGGACTTCTGTGATTGTGTCTCACATGTTGTTGATTCTTAAAAAAATATTCTTAGTTTTTTCTTTGTTTGAAGCCTGAAATATGGTAATATCTCAACCTTTTTTTAAGGGAGGCAATACTTATGCAAGGCACTCTATGTATTGTATTGTGACATCTATATTATATGTTCAATTGAATTGTTACACTCCAACTACCCAACATATAAAAGTTGAACAAGATGACTTACCCTTAATAGGCACAAGTGGAACAAGACAAAAGATTCGTCCTGCTCGACGACAGTGACGACGAGGACGATGGAAAGGATTCGGATGAATATCTGGACGATGAGTCCGATTCTGATGACCATGATGCTACGGGGTACAAATATAATTACTTCATTACACAAGAGAAAGGAATGTTCCCTTAATTCTCCTTCTGGTGTTAGGTTAATTGTGGAGAACGCCTACATTGATGAGAAGGAGGATGCCTGCGAAGCACTCGGAGAGATTGCCTTCTACACTGGGTAACTGGCTACCTCACTTTTATTGTCACAGGTGAAGCCATTTTTGGCGTTACATCGTTTTATTCTGGGCGTCAATACATTTGCAGTTTACAGTGGACCCCCAGGATAGAGCGTCCCTGCCTTAATATTTTCGCTTTAATATGTGGACTTCTGTGTTATTTTTTTTGGCACTTCTACAGCATTTTCCACTCTATACGACATAAACAACGAATGATTTGGTGTGCCCAATATAACTGTCGTGTCTGTGCCTACGATAAGCTATCAGGGTTTGTGAGGGTGTTTTAAATTCTTGAAAAAGCTTGAATTTATTGATTTTAAGAATTGATAAGTGCTTGAATTTTGGGTAAAGTGCTTGTAAATGCTTGAAATTGATGCATTTTGAAGTCTACTTAAAATGACACGGCTCTCTGGTGGCTTCACTCTGCTCCATTGCAGCTGGCATTAGTTTGTATGGCATTGTCCTATTGAGTGTCACTGTTGCATGCTACACCTAAACAGGGCTCAATGAAATGTGTATCAACAGAATACATTTATTATTGGCCTTGGGAAAATTAAGGTAGCATTTTACAGTGGTAAATTGTAATGGGAAGCACTTTCTGCAACCAAAATGTAAGCTGCATACTACATTTTACCTATATGGGGAGAAATTAGTCACACAAATATTTACACACGTATTGTCCGGATGGACAAATATATTCGCGATTTACTCAAGATATAAATCATGTCTTTATAAAAGCACACGCAAGGTTTAAAATCGTATATATAAATCGTGATCACATATATTTTTGGCTCTGCTAAATAGCTGATTCACACCAGATTATTTCCTTTAATGGTACCCGAGAAATTGGAAAAAAATGGCTTTGAAAGTGCTTAAAAACTGCTTGAATATGCCATGAAAAACAGTCTACGAACCCTGAGGTATGTCTCTAAGCTGTCGGTCTGCTACTGGTCGATGTTTTATAAAATTCTGGTTCGAAAACACAGCTATGCCATTTGATGGACTACCTCCCACTATGCCTTTTTTCTCATTTCGTTCAGTTCTGAATCTTGCATGCTTTGTATTGACTCATGGAGTTAGTCGTAGTATACTTTTTTATAGTGTGTTCATTTAAGTATGGGTCCAAAGACTTACAGCGAGGCTAATTGCAATGGCAAAAACATAATGACAATGGAAACTAACTTTGCGATTATTAAAAAATACAAAGGCACGCCAATCATTACTCTCGCGAACGTGTATGGCCGTACTCAAACGCCAATTATGAAGAATAAGGCTGATAAGTAACAAAGTCTTGTTTTTTTTTTTTAATCTACCGTCATGTATGTATGTATGTATATATATATATATATATATATATATATATATATATATATATATATATATATATATATTTATAGCCTCATTGCCCCATACGGTTCCTGTCTTCTTGGAGCATGCTACATCCAAACAGGCAAGTATAAAATGTGTATTTGTTTAGGGATTACGAAACAAGTATGGACATTTATTATGTAGCTTTCCTTCAAGTGAAAATTTAAGCAACATATTACAGTCTCTTATTTGGGGAGAGATCTGTTTTAAAAATATTTACACGCTTATCATCTATTGACTCAATCATATCTATTCAGTGTTCATTTTACCTCTGAAAAGTGATGGGACTCGCATGTTCAAAAATCTATGGGTCCCAACAGAAGTCTATGGGTCCCAAAAATTTAGTGTTATATTGAAATTGTAAATTGGCGACAAATATATAATATAAATCTATATATTCATTCAGTTTTAATCACCGTTTATTGATAATACAAATCAGTTATCACAGTTTTCAGTTCACAACAATATTGATAATATTGCTGAAATATTCACAGTTAATTGGTAATACAAGGCAGTTATCACTTCAGGTTTTCAGTTCATATATTCTTCGTGGTTTGCTGTCCCGCCACAGTTGTATTGCCTTCTCAAGGTCCAATTGCAGCAACGTAATTTCCATAGCTAATTTGTGGTTTTCATTGTCGTGGTGCCAATCGAATGTGCTCTTCTGAAAGTTCGTATTGCGAAATGATTTGTTTTTTTTGCCACGCTGGGTACACGCATCACAGAACATGTAGCCTTATCATCCTTCTCATAGCGTAACCAGGAATATAATTAAGTCCATTTTGGCAGAAAAGTCCTTTTCTTACTAGGAGTATTCTTTTGTTTATTTTCTTACGTCGAATCGTTCGCTTCAACACACGTGCCTTCCTTGCCGGAATTATTGCCGTTGTTATCACTCTCGACTTATTACTGACAGTGAAGAAATGACCAATTTTGTGTTGATTTTTACCTAATACTGTTTTTTCGGAGGCATTCTTAACCTTCACTCTACGACAAGCACCACAACAATGACGTCATCTCGGAGCAACGAAATCTCGTTTGCAGAGATCAGCATGCAGACGAAATCTCGAACCGCGAGACCAAAACAACAATGGCGGATCTGCCTGACGAAAAGTTTGGAGTGCGATAAATCTTTGTTAAAAGAAAAAGTAATCGGGTAGTAATGTCAATTTTGTGTCAAAAAAGTTGCGTCACTGGGACGCACGTTGATTTGACACTATGCGTCCTCAGCAAAAATGATGCGTCTAGGACGCGGGGATGCGGGCAAACAAGAACACTGTCTATTAATAAATGCCCACCTAGAGTTAAAAATTGCATATGTAAATCCGTAGATATGTTGGTGGATCTCCAGAATACATGATTGCCACCAGATTTCTTCTATTAATGCTACTAGAGAAATGGAAAAAAATGGGCTTTGAAAGTGCTACAATTGTGCCATAAAATGGTGTACAAACATAATGTAATTCCCAATGTTGAGTCCGTCTTGTCCCTTTTTTTTAGTGCCGTTTTCCAGCCCCTCCTGGAGACCAGCTTTCAACAGGTTTTTGAGATGAGAGATGTACATTGAGTTCCTCTACCTTTGTCAATTTCATATGGTACCTTGACTTCAACCTTTTAATCGATTTGGGGGTTATCCATTATGTTTAGTATCCCCATGAGGATGTTCGCCGGGCAGCATTCGGAGCTATGGGCCGGTTCTGTCAGGCACAGTACAACATTTTTGTTGAAAATGCCACTGACTTCAATCACCAAGGTACTACTTTGCATATTGAGATGTTAAAGGTAATTGCTTGTGACATGCCGCTAAAGTGCCTGGCAAAAGTATTGGCACCCATAATAACTTATCTGTCATATTGCCACATTTCAGGCTTCAAACTGAAACTATTTTCTAAGAATGAACGACATGCGAGACACAATCGTGAAAAGAAAACAAGTTATTTGAACATTTTGTAGTATATTTACAATGAAAAGTAGGTGTTGCAAAATTTTTGCCCTTTTATTCTCTGCTCAGCCAACTGATTCCAGAAGTTCCCTGATGACCACTGGAATTATCTAATTTTGATATGGAATATGTAAATAGCTATGACACCTCTGTGTCATTAAGTCTCAGTTTAACTGCACCTTCTCTATGATGTTCTAAGTTTAGAGGTCTGTGAAAGGAGACACTTAAGACCGCATAATGAGGACCAAAGAACACACCAGGCACGTCCAGGATAAGGTTGTTCAAAAGTATTAAGCAGGAATGGGATACAAAATATTTTGGAACATTTACACATATCCCGGATTACTGAGCGAGAAATTAAAAGCATAAAACCACTGCAAACCTACAAATACCTGGCTGTCTCTATAAACTTTCTGTCCAAACAAGGACACAACTAATAAAAAGCAACCAAGAGGCCCATGATCACATTGACTGACCTGCACTCATAAACTGCTCAGGTGGGACAATCTCTGCATAGGTCAACTATTAATCCTATTCTACATCGATCTGCCTTTAATGAAACAGCAGAAGAAGAAAGTCCTACCTGAGAAAATACCATAAAAAGGCCCGATTGGCGTTTTCAAGAAGCCATATGGGGGACAGAAATAACACGTGGAACAAGGTGTTCTGGTCAGATAAGACCGAAATGGAACTTTTTGGGCTGAATGAAAAGCATTAAATGTTGCGCAAGAGTAACACTGCTCATCCCCCTGAAAATTCAACCCCCATTGTGGCAACATCATTCTCTGGGGTTGCTTTTCTTCAATTGTTAGCGTTAATGGGAAGATGGATGGAGAAAAACAATTGGGGCTCTATGAGACCTGAGAATGCGGCGCACGTTCACCTTCCAAAAGGACAACAGCCCTCATCAAAAACGAATGGTTTAAAACTAACAGTATAAAGACAAGGTCTACATCTCAGTCCTGCAGAGCTTTTGTGGCAAGATCTGAAAAAGACAATCACAATCAAACCTTAAGGACATTGAGCTTATTTGTATAGATGTGCAAAAAAATGAGAGACTGTGATCGCAGATACAAGAAGGTTGTACAAAGTAATAACTCAAAGGGTGCCAATATTTTTGCAAGACCTACTTTTCAACTTTTTATTCAGAAGCATAATATAAAATGTTGAAATAATTGGGTTCCTTTTCACGATTGTGACTCGCATGTTTTTGAGTTTTTTTGGAAGTTGGAAGCCTGAAATGTGGCAATGCAGTGGGGCAAATGAGTCTTTAGTCAACCACTAATTGTGCAAGTACTCTTACTTGAAAACGTAGAGAGAGGCCTAAATTTGCCAACATAGGTAAACCTCAACCATTGAAGACAGAATATGAAAAAAAAATACCCAGAAAATCACATTTTTAAATTTTTTAAATAAGTTATTCGCAAATTATGATAGAAAATAACCATTGGGTTATTACCAAAAGTTCATCTCAATACTTTGTTATGTAACCTTTGTTGGGAATAATGGAGGTCAAACATTTTCTGTACCTCTTCCCAAAGTTTTTTTACACACTGTTGCTGGTAATTTGGCCCATTCCTCTATGCAGATCTGCTCTAGAGCTGTGATATTTGGGGCTGTCGTTGGGCAACACAGACTCTCAACTCCCTCAACAGATTTTCTATGGAGTTGAGATATGGAGTCTTGCTAGGCCACTCCAGGTTCTTGAAATGCCTCTTACGAAGCCACTCCTTTGTCGCCCTGGCCGTGTCTTTTGGATCATTGTCTTGGCCATAGTGGAGTTTGGAGTGTGACTGACTGAGGTTGTGGACAGGTGTCTTGAGTTTAAACAGGTGTTATAAATACAGGTAATGAGTGGAGCCTCGTTAGACCTCTTTAGGAGAAGTTAGATCGCTTTGTCAGCCAAAAATCAATGTGTTTTTTTTTTTCTTCCTCATTCTGTATCATGGTTGAGGGTTACCCATGTTGACAATTACAGGCCTCTCTAATATTTTCAAGTAGGATAACTTGCACAATTGGTGGTTGACTAAATACTTATTTGCCCCACTGTATGTGAAAACGTTTTCGGGTGGGCAATACTTTTGAGAGGCCCTATATATTTCTCTCCTACCGCTCGGCAGCGTTACTGAAGATGCTGGATGTGGTGATGCCCAGTTTTCTGGAGACTGTGCGCTATGAATCAGACCGCCAAGTTGTGATGGGAATTTTGGAAACTATGAACGATGTCGTAAAGACCTGCAAGCAGGAGGTATTCCATAACCCGAATCGTCTTAAGGAGATCAGCAATGTTATCCGTGATGTTTTGAAGAAGAAGGTGAGACAATCATTATTGATCGACATAATTGTGTCTGTCATCTTTTAAAACCCATCCTGAGTACTCTTTCTATTTTCAGATTGCTTGTCAGGACAGCGATGAAGCTGACGAAGATGACCAAGAGGTTGGTTGTCAAATATCCTTCGTAGCTAATCATTCGAAGCTCTTTTTTGTCCTGGTTAAGTTTTTGGATATTGTCTGCAGTCTATGATTTGATATCCAAAATATTATTTAAAATATGAATGTGGGCCCTTCATCATCAGAATACAAGGTAATTCTAAAACCTCTCTCCAAGGGGCTGCATTGAAAGATTATTTGATTTGATTTTTTCCAAAATCTTGCCTCAAAACTGTAAGCTGGGCACTAATTTTAATTGTTTTAAATGCTGTGGTCTAAATTGCTCTCCTTTAAAAGGAGCCTCACCTGCGTCATTTTAAAGGTGGCAGGAAAAACGCCTGTCTGGAGAGAGTAAATAACCACAATGCTTTCCAAAGCCCCTGCTGAAGAAAATCAACCTCCAGAGCATGATGCTGCCCCCACCATGTTTGACAGTGGGGATTGTGTTCTCAGTTTGATGTGTGCAGTGTTGGCCAAACTTAACGCCTTGCATTCAACCTGAAAAGTAACAGTTTGGTCTCATCTGACCAGAGCACCTTGTTCCTCATGTTATTTGTGTCTCCCATGTGGCTTCCATCCAATGTGATCATGGGTCTCTTCGTTGCTTCCCTGATTGGTTTTGTCCTTGCCTGACTGAAAGTTTAGTGGGACGGCAATGCTTCTCTAGGCACTTTATATAACTTCCTGCATTGCATTTCTTTGTAGGCAGAGTACGATTCCATGCTCCAAGAATTTGCAGGCGAAGGGATCCCCTTACTGGCTGCCGCTGTCCCTGCAAGCACCTTTGCCCCTTACCTCAGCGAATTGCTGCCACTCATCTTGAGCAAAACTGTAAGTTAAGGTTTTATTTTTAATTATTTTTTCTTTGTAAAATTAAGTCTAAATGCACAAAACATCTAAATGCCTATACACATCTTTTCATACTAATTTTGAGTCCCACAAACTGATTTTATCTGCATTCACTACCAACCAAGCCTTCATGAGAAGACTACTAAAAACATTTAAGTTAGTCATACTGTCAGAGATGAAACAATCCACGCTGTTTGTATGTGAATACAAGCATGAGATAAGCTATTTACATATTCCAAATGATTTAGGCCTTTGAAAAATTGCATCCTATGCTGTATTTTAATTCCTATGCTTAAAAATATTACCCATGAAAAAAACCATCTAGTTATTTGTTCAGCCTATAAAACATTTGCTTACCCACCTTTAAAGTGAAGAAATGCCACTACGTGATGAAAAAACTGGCATAAAAAATCTTGAGCCGTTTGACAAAAAAATCAATTGATTTAATTTAATTTGATTTATTTTTCTAGTAAAACGAGAATATTTCACTTCAAATGAGCAAACATGTGTATCAGCTGGTACTGTGTTTGATTTCTTTAAAGGGACACTATGTATTATTTGACCATTAATTGTTGCTGTATTGTGTAGTGCAATCTAAAGAGTGCTACATAGCAGGAAGATAATTACAAACTACAGCTACTCAAAGTGACCAAACTACACCATTTTTCTTCTTTTTTTTTGCCCAGCCTTTCACAAGGTTTTTGGGTGTTTACAAGCTTAATTCGTTCCAGAAGTGTGTTAATAGCTCGAACTTTTTGTGTAACGAGCAAAGTATACCAATATGAAATAATTAAAAAGTAATTGGCCTTTTCCCAACCTCCAAAAAGCGTCACAAGTTAACCCTAGAAAGCTATGAAACACATCTTCCTAATCATTCTTCCTGCATTGGGTAGAGAGAGACACGAGACTGTTAGTGATAACCACTTACTGTACACTTAAAATGAAAGTTACCGTAACTTATGATGAATGTTCACAAGAATGATTTTTGAGCATACTGTTTTTGATTTCTTATTTCATTGGAGCGAGGCGCTGCCTTAACTTTTCCTCGGCTTTGTTATTTGCACTCACTGGCTACTCTTGCTATACTGGAGTGTATGCCAGTCATTTTCTTAATCATTGGCTGGGCCTAAAATCCATTCTGGTTGTACCCACTATGAAATGTGGTTTCGCAATGTAAATTGTAACGGGAAGAACTGAAAATGTAAGCAACAACAACTAAACAACGTTTAGCCGCTTCCTTCTTCCTGCTCAAAAAAATGTAAGTCTCACCAGAGTATAAGTCGCACCCCCGGCCAAACTATAAAAAAAACTGACTTATAGTCTGGAAAATATCTCTTTTTTTACTTGAGGAACAAGATCCATCCATCTGTCCATCCATTATCTGAACCGTTTTTCCTCACTAGGGTCGCGGGGGTGCTGGACCCCATCCCAGCTAACTTCGGGTAGTGGGCAGGGTACACCCTGAACTAGTTGGCACCCAGTTGCAGGGTACACAGAGACGGACTACTCACTCGCCCATTCACACCTAAGGACAATTTAGACCGGCCATATAAACTGACATGCATGTCTTTGGAATGTGGGAGGAAACCGAGTACCTCGAGTAAACCAAGGGAAGCTCTGGGCGAACATACAAACTCCGCACAGGAAGGCCGGTGGTTTTCTCAGAACTCTGCTGGGAATGCTTTAACTACTCAGCCGCCGTGCTGCCCAGAAACGAGATCGAATAATGTAAATTAAGAGAAAAAGAGATTGAGACAAATTTAAAACAAATTAAGAATGTACTTTTTGCAGTGGGAGCGTAAACTGCATGTAATTTCTGTCTTCCTCACTGTTTTTGGTCCAAGAAACCATCATGCACAGAGGCAGAAAAGTCTTTTTCCCTGGGTACCATTGGAGAAATCCTGCAGGCTCTGATCACCTCAGTCGGAGGTAGGGAACTAGCAGGCCAGCTGTCCGGGCGTCTCTTCCCCGTTTTGATCACCGGATCAAAAGATAGCGACGCAGAGGCCCGCAATAACAGCGTCTTCGCTCTGGGATGTCTTGCCCACGTCGCGGGGCCGCTTCTTGCACCGTATCCTTTTCCAATTCTATGAGCTAGAGCAGTGGTGTCTATCATGCAAACCAGATATGGCCCGCATATGGATTCAATCCAGCCTGCGACACAATGCTGAGAAGCACAAGAGAAAAATGAGGTGCTACATGTCAAACATTGACATGCAGTGTTAAATATGTCCACTGGATGTTGCTAAAGTAAAGTAAACATTTTTATTAAAAATAAGATAAATTAATAGCAGGAATACTTGCAAGTCTTACAATTAATCCTTTAGATTAATGTTAGTGTGTTATTTTTAACGAATGCACAGTTGATAAGCTGCAAGAGAACAATGAAATCTCAGTGAAGGAAAAAATATTGAAGAAACAAACCCTGATGATAGTTTTAGAATCAAATCTTACATCCATGAACCTGTAGTGTAATTTAATTTTGAGCCTCCAAAATATCCCCAGCCCTACAAGTAAGGCACACTTTTGAAGCCATTAATTGACTAGTCCGTGAAAGTGGTTTGTCTACCATGTGGTTCCTGAGCTAAAATGGGTTTGACACCTCAGAGCTGGAGTTAGTCAAATGTGACATATTCAAAGTTTCTTCAACTAAATCTTCCTCAGAGAATACCCCACCTTGCTTTCTGTCTTCTCCAACTTGCTGGCCAAAGAAACTGACCTCAGGGTTATTGACAACTTGTGTTCAGCCCTCTGCAGGATGATCCTGAGCCACATGGAAGCTGTCCCCTTGGAACAGGTAATGGAGACCATAGTGTTTTTTCGCAACTTTCTTTTTGTTGTGTGTGTTTTTTTTCCAACACACATAAAAGAAAAGTGACAACACTGCACTGTTGGGGAAAATCAACCACGACCAAGTCATTTTCAAAGTCCCAGTCTTCAGTGTTCGGAAGGGTTGTCTTTCGTTTTTTCTATAATCTATCAATTTTTTTCCCATTCTTCTTGAATTGGGTCTCCTCTATTCATTTTAGAAATGTCGTCCTCATCATTGCAAATAATTCCTCCTAGGAGTGAGGTCAGGTTATCTGTTAGGACTCGGGAGATGGAGGATTGGTAATTTGGCCAACTTCGTCCCCCCGCGCCCCCACTACTTCGGGTACGAGCACACCATTGCGCGTACTGCTGGAATTTGAAGTCTGTCCCTCATTTTGGTGGCTTTAAAATTGAACCTACCTAGAAATGATTTTACAAATATTTGCAACTAAGGCATTACCTCCAGAAACATGATGAATGGGGGAAAATATGTAAGGAGCCAACTAAAGTTGAGGAATTATTAATATCATACTCAAAAGGACAATCAATAAAGGGGGATTATCTCAAAATTGTATAAAGCTCTGCAAATGGATCTCGGTAATGATGACATGGTTGTTAAGGAAAAATGGGAACAAGAAGCTAATGAAATGAAATGAAATGTTTATTGAAGGTATTGTTGGATACATTAATCAAAACATGACACAAAGAAAAAAAACTAATGCTGAGAGTGAGCATGGCCAAATATGGTCACCTTACGCCCCCTCCCCTAAGGAAATTTGACAGATCTGTTTCTGCCAACCTTTGCTTAAAGGTTTGCACCGTATTTGCACTAATAACCCGGTCAGGCAAAAAATTCCAAATTTTTGGTATCCTGAAAGAAATAAAGTTTCCATGCAAGTTGCTGGTAGGTCTAGGCACCCGTAACTTATATCTGTGACCACGTAAACCATCAACACGACAGAACTCAAAAAATTGATCAAAAGGCACATCGATCATTACATGCATTACTTTGAACACAAAAATTAAATCAAATCGAATTCTACGGAGCTCCAAAAAGTCCAAGTTCAGTCTTTGTAGTCTTTCCGGATATGACAAGCTGTGCATCCCAGGTATCCGCTTCGTATACTGTCGTTGAACTCCTTCCAGTAGGTTAATGTCCTTGAGTAAGTAAGGGTTCCACACAACGCTGTTATATTCTAACCCGGGTCTAACATAAAGGCAAAACATTCGAACTAAGAATGCTGGGTTCTTGTTGTAAAAGTGTCTGTAAATGTTTGATGCTATGTTATTAGCTTTGTTGGTAATTTTGGCGATATGCGTGATAAACTTTAGGTTTGAAGTAAGAGTGACACCCAGATCCTTATGTTCAGTAACAACATGCAAATCATGATCATTAATGTTATACAGCGGAACAGAACCATGAAAAAACGACTGTGCTAAGCATTTATGAGATGACCGTAGTAAGTAGTAGTAATGTAGTGATAAAAGACGACAAATGGGGAAAAAATTCGAAAGAGGGACACAAAATAACCAGCAGCCCGACATGGAGGTAGTTTGAATGGAAAGTAAAAATGTGATTCTTCTATACACCCTCTATCACTTCAAAATATAAAAAATACCTCAAATCTATGTTGGCGTAACTGTGGGAGGGTCAGAGATTTTACGCATATTTTCTGGAATTGCCCTGTAACATTACATTTCTGGAGAAGTATTCAGACAGAAATCAAATTAATTATTGGTTGGTAGTTGCAGTTGGACCCAGTGACCTATGCATTAGGAATTTTGCCAGAAGAATTATTGACTGGTCAACATAAATATATACCAAAGGTTATGCTTTTGTTAGCTAAGAAAATGATCACAGTGTCTTGGCTGAAACCACAACCTCCTGACATAAAACAATGGAGAGACAAATTAAAGCAAATGTACATTATGGAAAAAAATAACTGCAAGACTTCAACTGAAACTAGATCAATTTGAGAAAAGATGGAAGCTTATCACACAATTTTACTTGATGTCTAAACACCTCACTTTTTATTTTATTAAAGTTTTTTGTTGTTTCTTTTGTTATTTATGGGTATGTCAATTGTATATATTTTGTGTTTGTGTTGCTGTATGATGGAGGAATCAAACCTCTGTCAAAGTGTGGGTGAGAAATAAAAAGTTATAAAACAGAAAAAAAATAGGACAATTAACCACAACAGCATTACGTAGTCAAGTGAAAGAAAAAGAAACAAAAAACAATGACGGGTCAGGCTCTGTTTTTAGATCTTGCCCCTAATTCTTCCACACACCCGATGCTCCACGGTGGGGAGCTCGTTTTTACCAAAGTCTTGTTATAGCAGTATTTTCTGCACTGTAAGACACACTGGATTATAAGGCATATGGGATTAAAACTAACGATCTACGGTCGCATAAGAAAAAACATTTAAATGAAAATACAGTAATCCCTTGGTTATCCCGGTTAAAGGGGACTAGAAAAGAAAGAAGCAGATAAAGTGAATCTGCTAAGTAACTTCGCACCTTCATAAAAGCTCCCAAGGGTCTAACTTTAACTCAAGATGACTTTCTTACCGACTCAGAGTAATACAACTGTAGATCTACAAAATACTGCAGTTGAATGAACGCTCTTTGTTGTTATTATACAAAAATACACTAAAAATTTCCATTCAGAGTAAGAAAGCGATTTAGAGAGCACCTGGCAAGCTGGACACAAGCATCGGGTATCTTCGGGCTAAGCCAGTACTCGGTGAGGACTAAAATATAAAAGTCCCAAACCTAGCGGTTTCCCTCAAATTGTAGCTCCAGGTAAACCGTTTCATGGGTAATGGTCCTGGCGTTGGTGAGATAAAGCCTTGGCAGGGGTGGCTTAAGATAGTTCACTGCAAGCCTCGCCATAGCAGTAGGCTCTACCTGCAGTCTAATTGCTCACCACCAGTGATCACCATTTTTTTCCAGTTTATAAGGCGTACCGTGTCATAAGGCGCACTTCCAATTTCTGGCCAATTTAGGGGTTTTAGGTGCGCTTACTGTTTGAAAAATATGGTACTTTTTTGCTTGGTGTCAGGAGAACTTGACAAGTTATTCATCCTTTTTCTGTAATGTTTGTTACATTCCCAAAGTAGAGCACCTTGAATGTTATGGGTATCCCATATTTCACAATTGTCTTTAAATCATACCATAAATCCTCCTACTTTTGTATTCTTTGACAAAACCAAAATATATCCATGTGGTCGATGTCTACGTCTCATGCCTGTTTTCCGTCACAGGTTGTTCCAGTTCTGGTAGCTCGTCTTCCACTGAAAGAGGACTTCGAGGAGAACAAAATCGTGTTCAGCTGCTTGAACATGCTGTACTCTCACAACCCTGCTCTGGTAGGGTGCATTTTCCATTTTTTATTTGCAATGGTCAGTTGAGCTCATTACAGTGCAAGTCATTCCATGGATAATGTTACATAATAATTAGTAATGTAGGGATTAAAGCAACAAAAACAACATTAAGTAATTTTCTGAAATTCATCGGAAGTCCCATCTCGAAAAGTAAAAAGATGTCACTACAGGGTATAGTATTTGCTCAGAAAATGTAAAATCATTTGACATGCAACAACTTTCTTTTAAAGTTAGGCACCAAAAATTATTTGGGCTCGCGATGCAAGACACGTTGACTTCAATGACACTCCCGACGGGGAATATATTTTCGTGGAACTTTCCAATTTGTAACGCATTACTGGCAGGCTCAGCGTTATTTTGTATTTCCAAAAATTCCACAATGTTTCTGGGAAAACCCAAGAATTCTTAAACATGAAAAGTATGAGGAAATAGTATGTTTTTGCACAAAATCTAACTCTGTCTCCTATATATACAGTATATGCATCCATTTATTATCTGCACCGCTTATCCTCAGTAGGGTCGCAGATGCTGGAGCACATCCCAGCTATCCTCAGGAAGTGGGCAGGGTCACACCCGGGCACACAGAGACAGACAAACATTCACTCGCTCATTCACACCTAGGGACAATTATCCTGACATGCATGTTTTGGAACACACGGGGGAGGCTGTGGTAGCTGGACTTGAACCCTGAACCTCTGCACCATGGGGCTGCGCGCTAACCACCCAGCCGCCGTGCCGTGATGCTACTGTATATACATTACAGATAGATAGATGGATAGATATGGATATATATATATATATATATATATATATATATATATATGAATATAGTATATATACCGTAAATTCTGGACTATAAGCCGCTACTTTTTTCCCAAACATTCAACCCTGCGGCTTATTCAGTGATGCGGCCAATTTATGTAATTTTTCTAACAGCCGCCAGCGGCGCTCGAGTTCAAGGCACATGACGCAGCTTACAAGCTAAACGCAATCGAGCAGTCCGATAAAGAAGGAAACAGAGCTACTGCGCGTACTTTACCTTGTGAGCGTGTTGCTGGCGTGTTTTTGAATAAGGGAGCGTGGGACGACGTCTACATGACAAAGCCTCTTTCCCATACTGGTGAAGACAACTTTGATGACGTCAGTTATTAGATAAGGACGGTTGGCCGTGATTTCTACAGTTGCCGTATATTTTTTTAACAGAGTCATTTGCTGTGTTGCGAGCGTGTTTCTAGTAGCGTTTTGCTACCGTTCCCAGGCACGGTTTGGGATGAAATTTATAATATTATTAAAGCTTTGAAAACTCTCGGTGTACCGTCTTTCTTTGTAAATATGTGTAACCATGTATAATATGTGTTTGCAACTGTATATTTTTGTAATGTATTTATTTTGGACACTTATTCTGATAAGTCTTGCACTGACCAATTAAAAAGAAGGGGCGTAACAGACGCGGGGGATGATGGGCAGTGAGGACCGGTAAAGGTGATTGTTTGTGGACACGGCAGACAAAAGTGGATATATATTTTTCCCACCCTTACCTTTGGAAATATACACTTTTTTTCCCTTGGATTACTTTTAACGGGACCTGGACTCTGCAGGTCTGCATCACATTTTAAGTACCGGTATCATCTTCCGGTCATTTGTCGGCTGTGGTTGTCAAACTGAGCACTGTATTCTTAGTTTTTGGTTAATTCATGTAATTGTGATATAAGTTATAAAGTGGGTGCACGCGGCTTATATACCGGTGCGGCCTGTGTAACTATAAAAGCGGTTATCCTCTTAAAATGTGGTGGGTGCGGCTTATAATCAGGTGCGCTCTATAGTCCGGAATTTACGGTATATATGAATATGATATATATAGATATAGATATAAATAAACACCATCCCCACTTCCAAACATGGTGGTGGCAATATCAATACTTTTGCAAAGCACTGTATGCAATCCCTGTTCACTACTATCGCTGTTTCGGATCTGCCTCTCATGTTGTGTTCATAGGATTCAGTATTTTGAGAGTGTTCCCTTAAGGATGTCACAGCTTTAGAAGAAAGAAGCCAAATGGATCAACGTAAAGACAACATTTTTCGAGTCACCCAGCGTGTGGAATATTTTGCCAGATATTTGCATACTCGTGGAGAGGAACACTACCCGTTTTGTGCCTAGTTGACAAAAAAACCTTTTGTTTGGGAATACCTTTAAGTGCAGGCTTTGTAACCAGAAAGGACAAAGCAAATATTTTTTTCTTGAAGAGTTTTGGCCAATGTTCAGATAATGCTTTTGTTGCTTTGCAGATTGTGAAGCTGATGCAGCCCATCGTTGACTCAACCTGTCATGTGATTGGCAACAAAGAGGTGCCCAAAGGTATTTATTCAAGATGCAACTTATTCAATGTCTGACAGTTCTCTTGACTGGGGAAGTGCAGGTCCCAGCCATTTTTTTTTGCCATTTTGACTCATTTTTGAAGGTCTGCAGAAAATTGACCTTTATAGCAGTGGTCTGTAACCTATGTCTCCCAAGCTATATATGGCTCTTCTCATGTGGACATATGGCTCCAAGATAAAATGGAACTCGCTCAACTACATAAAGTATTGTTTCATATGGAGCCAATAGTTGCACATAAGAAGCCAAGACGATACTGTCTGTATGAAGAGTTTAATCCAGTATATTTGAGACACAATTTTAACTACAGTTTACAACTAAGGCGTTACACCAACAGACACTGTTTTTGGCTGCAGATTGCAAAATAATCCTTAATATGGGAGCTTATTAAACAATCTATGTGCACTGTTGATGCATTTTAAACTGAAACGCCACATAACAAAAAATAAACACCCTGAAGCTCTAGCAAAGCACCTAGAGCAATTTGATTGGGTAAGCGGTAGGAAGTGCCAGGGCGCACGCACTCCCTTTCCTCGCCCAGCCTCGTCTACACTGATGTTAACACATTGGTATCCTCGTTTGCAGTATTTTGTGACATATTAACAAAGGAACTCTGCTTGCACCTAGTATTGAAACCATTATTTAGGACAAGAATTACAGTAAAAATGAGTCTCAACACTCTTAAGTAACTGCAGGAGAACAAATTTTAAGTAGTATATTTATAATGATATAGGACCGAGGGTCAGGCATTATTATTATTTTGTAGATTTTATCAAACCATCAAACATCACACAGTGAAATGAAATGTGCTGAAGAATTAGCTTTTGTCTGGAGAGCGGATTTGTTGAATTTTGTCTTAAAATATATCGTGTGGCTCTCTCTCAAAAAAAATATTGCTTCTTAGGCTCTTATGGTCAAAAAGTACCTTACCTCTACTATTTAGGCATAGAACATATCAAAAGAAAGCTTTAACCTGTTAACGTTCCGGCAGCCCTTCAGACTGCTGAGAGGCAAAGACGTGTCTGTACGATGACGTCACTATTTATAATTTGCTTAACTAGTACCATATCGATGTCAAAACAATCAATAGACATTTTGTTTTTACAGTTGTTAACCACATCTAAGATTTCTGATTCCGTAACCCCAGATAAAATCATGGTCTTGGAGTTCATTTTTATCAGTGACTCAAATTGTTTACCACTGCACTCTGGGATATTTGCAGCAAGCTCTGGTCCAACATTTACAATATAACTATTGAAATTCTCCACAACTTGATTTAAATGATCATTTTCACTGTTCTTATCAATAAAATAGTTTGGATATGCATTACTTACATTCTTTCCTTTTATTATACTATTTAATATTTCTTAAATATAAATTTGTTTTTATACGTTTTATATCGGGATTTGGCTTCCTCAGTTCTTAGTTTAATAAATGTTCTATATAAGGTGTTTTTTTTTTTTTCTTACAAGCGTTATATAAACCCTTAGTTATCCATGGATGGTTTACAGATTTATTCTTAATATTAGTTTGTCTCATTGGGCAATTTTTGTTATACTTGTTGGTGAATATTTCCAAAAATATGTCAAACGCACGATCCACATCATCTGTACCATATATAGCATTCCAGTTTTGTTTAACCAAGTTATTATTGTAAAGTTTCTCTAATATTTTAGAGACCTGAGGAAGCAAAGTATTCCCAGGAGCTTGATAATTACTTTACTTCTGTTTTTAAAAATAAAACACTGAAAACATTTTTACTCCGTGCTTTGGCAAACGTATTTATACGTTATGGTCAATGTTCCCTGTAATTTTCCTTACGGGTCTGAGCGTTCACACAAAGTCAGTGAGCAACGCTTGAAACAACAGTGAGCAACAGCAATCCCAAGTGTGGCAACTGAGTCATTATCAAACATGTCCAAAACTTGACATCACGTTACATTTTGCTGAGTTTCCGGCAATGCAAATATATTTTTCTCTTTTGAATGAATTGACTCATGTATTATTGCAAAGGTTGTACGGCCTACAAATGTTGTTTGTTCTTACAACGATTCTTTCACAAGATTTCCATTTCTTTTTTTTCCCGGTATCTTTTGTCGCATAATACTAACATTTTTGAGGGCTTCTTTAGTCGGTTGCACGATACACAACTGTATTTAATCACATTTTTTAGTGGAAGTACAATGTTGGCAACAAGATTGACTTGGTATAATTAGAAATTATTTGAATGCAACCCAAACTTTTTCTTTTTTTTTTTTTTAATTCCTTTAAAAAAAGCTCATTGTGTTTATTTTTACCTGGATGTTACTTTTTTCTTTTTGTTCTCTATCTACTTTTTTTCCTTTTTCTTTTCTTTTTTTCTGACTTTTTTCTGAATGTTTCCTTCTTTTTCTCTTCCTTTTGTTTCTTTTTTTCTCAGCTTCTCACTACATTTTCATTTTGGTATTTTTTTTCTTTTTTGTTCTATTTCCCCTTCCTGTAAGTCATTTAGTGCATACTTTTACACAATATTTGGCCATATAGGGATGAAAGAAGAAAAATAACCTGAAGAGCCGTTTAGGACCCGAAAGAGACGGTTCCTTTTAGTGAGCCGAGCCGAAGAAGCCGGTTCTCGACCAACTCTACTAAGTTTACTCAACTTTGTTCTACTTCGACTCGACTTCAAAATACCGCATTTAGGACACAACGTCGGGGGAACCCGTGTATTTTTACCTTCATGCACTGTAACTTTGACTTGAGTCGCTTCTTAATTAGTAATTTTTGAGCCCTGATTTTTGTGCGCCGGCTAGATTTTCTTGTGCGCTGAGAATGTGCGAGCAAATTGACGGTACTCCCTTTTTTGTCATTTGTCCAGAATCACAGCAACTTGCGGCCACGCTGTTGCAGACATTTGCTCAGCAGCACATGGCAGACTTCCAAGCGGCTGTGTACGCCCTACCCAGAGGCGAGCAGGCCAAGCTCAGCGCCGTCATCAACACGGCGTGAAGACGACACAGGAAGAGAAGTTCATATATTTACTTTAGAAAAACACCTTTACTCATCGTTTCACATCTCACAATAGTCGTTTTTCTCTTGAGAATTTACCCGTTATTTATTTTTTATGATCATGAGATTCCCCTTTTGTTTTTGTTATTCTTTATTTGGACATTCTTTACTTTGGAGTATTAAGTGAGACATCAGGGCTAAAAATATTAAGTATATCCCCTCGGCTGTTTATAGGTGCTAATCATGGAGTTATTAGTTACAGTATATCAAGCAGTCACTTATATATCTGATAAGAAAAATCAGGAATTTGCCACGACTTTCAAGCACTACGTAGAACTCATCATGTCAACTTTAAGAAAAAGAGACAAAATCCTGATCATTTTTAGCCTATTTTTCAGAATGAAGGCAAGTCACTCAATTTCTCATGGCACATTTATGCATAGACTGTGAACGACAGTCTTAATTTGGTGCCGTTTGAAGGGTTGCACTCAAATGCCTTGTATTTTGTCCGGTAAAAATTACATAAATAAAGTCACATTTTCTCAACGTCTGTGATAGTGTTTTGGGAACACCATTTTTGGTCTTCTTGTTTTAATCAGGGTTCACCAAACCTGACCGTTTGGAAGATGCAGTAAATATTGAAGGGTTTTATACATTTTACTATAATGGATTTTATACGATTAAATACAAGTTACATTTATCGAGTCCAATGATTTTCACTGAGTGGGCTTCAGGTCACGCTGTTCCAAATTCGGAATGTTTTGGTGGGGGAATTTTGATAACAGGACTCTTGACGGGGGACGGCAGGCGATGTTTGGAGAACAAAGCCCTGATGACGTAGAAACGCTCTCCTGTTTTGAGTTTCTCCAGACATCGAGGCGAGGAGGTGGACCCCACGTGGGGGTTTTCCTGGCATGCCCATGGGGGGAGCCGGCACACCAGCTTGCGGGAAAAAAACGTGGGAAGAGGAGGAAAGAAAGAAGATCGAGAGAGTAGGCTTGACGGAGACTCGAGCGACACTAATTTGACTAACACGGCCATATTTGATGGAGTTCACTCAGCTAAATTGTTTAAGAAATTAAATCTGCCCCCGGGTGGAAATGCCGGTCTCTTGTTCATTTTTCCATCAAGAAACGAGCGCGCATTGTTTGGGAGAATGCAGGTTGTGTTTTGTTAACGGAGTCAGATGACTAATGCGAACAATTTGGTAAACGGTACATTTTAAAATTTAATTCCTAACAATGGTTAAAAAATGTCTCTATTTTTAGCTCTTCACCAGTATATTCATTATATATTATCTCCATAATCAAATAAGTATTTGTTTTATAAATATTTTGGGTACAGATTTATTTTTGTTTATGGCTTTTTTTAAAGCAGTGTTAGGGGTTTCTTATATGCTATGTCTGCTTAAATGCAATATACGGTAAGTTTTTTGGGGGGGGGAGAGTGGCGGATAAAATAAATAATATGTATGTATATAGTGTTCTGCTATCTCTACTTAGACCTGCACAATCATTTCATTTGACACATTGGGGATTGGGAGTCAGAATTGTTTTCTTGATTCGGGTCGCAACCTGTCATTAGGGTGGAATTGTGGGTTCTGAAGTCAGACAATATCTGGTCTTTGAACTCACCGCGAGTCCAGTGCAGAAAGCAGTTGGCTGCTCAGTCTGGGCGAAGCCTGGTCTTTGTTAACAGCATCTTACATTTGAGAATTGTCTTCCCCAAAATTACTTATGAAGCAAAAGCAATGCCATTGTGTTAAAGGTAAGAGCCTACCGGTAGCCTGGGTAATATTTTCAATTTTTCGTTTTTGCTCAATGTTGAAAGGTACCATTGTACAGTGAAGGATTTTATACATTTGACTATAAAGGATTTTGTACGATTGAATACAAATTACATTTAATGCAAAAGATATTCACTGGCGGGGCTGTTGTGCGAGGTCAGTGCAACCTAGTGGAGAATATTGTTTACAGGAATGGCGGGAACGGGACGTGAGGCTGATAATATAATCAGCGCATCCAGACACGGAGGGGCCCTGATGACGGAGGACGGCAGGCAATGTTTTGAGAAAGGCTCTGCTGTTTTGAGTTTTCCAGACATCGAGGCGAGGTGGTGGAGCCCACGTGAGGCTTCACTGGCTTGCCCATGGGAGGAGCCGGGACACCATCTTGCGGGAAGACGTGGGTCGAGAGGAGAAGCGAGAGGACTTGAGAGAGAGAAGGCTTCCCAGAGACTCCCAACGACACTAATTCGGCCACTTTCGATGGAGTGCACTCCGTTAAATTGCTCATCAAATTAAATCTGCCCCCGTGTGAAAATGTCGGCTATTCTTGTTCATCTTTTCCATCGAGAAAGGAGCTAGCATTGTTGGGTGAATGTAGGTTGTGCTTGGTTAATGGAGTCAGATAACTAATTCGAACAATTTGGTAAACGATACATTTTAATATTTAATTCCCAACAACAGATATATTGATACAGTGAGAAAATATCCCAAAAGGCAAATATCACAGTGAGTTTAAACGACTGGCTGCCAATGTTCCCTGTAATTTTCCACTGGTCTGAGCATTCACACAAAGTCGGTGAGCAACGCTTAAAACAACAGTGAGCAACCATCATCCCAAGTGTGGCAAGATAATTAAATATCAAACGTGTCCAAAACTTGACATCAAGTTACATTTTGCTAAGTTTCCGGCAATGCAAAGTTATTTTTCTCTTTTGAATGAATCGACTCATGTACTATTGCAAAGGTTGTACGGCCTACAAACGTCGTTTCTTCTTACAATTCTTTCACAAGATATCCATTTCTTTTTATTTCCTGACATATTTTGTCGCATAATATTAACATTTTTGGGGGCTTATTGAGTCGGTTGTAAGATACACAACTGTACTTAATCACATTTTTTAGTGGAAGTACAAGTTGGCAACAAGATTTACTTGATATGATTGGAAATTATTTGAATGCAACACACACTTTTTCTTCCGTGTTTTTTTCTACTTTTTTATGAAATTCCTATAAAAAAAAAAATCTCTGTTTAATTTTTTCCTAGCTGTTACTTTTTTCTTTTTGTTCTCTGTTTACCTTTTTCCTACATTTCTTTCTTTTCTTTTTTTTCTGGCTTTAAAAAAAAATCCTTCTTTTTTTCTCTTCCTTTTGTTTCTTTTTTTCTCAACTTTTCACTACTTTTTCATTTTGGTATTTTTTTTCTTTTTTGTTCTATTCCCCCTTCTTTTAAGTCATTTTGTGCATAGTTTTACATAATATTTGGTCATGTTGGGATTAAAGAAGCAAAAACAACCGGAAGAACTGTTTAAGACCCGAAAGAGCCGGTTCCTTTTAGTGAGCCGAGCCGCAGAAGCCGGTTCCCCGACAAACTCTACTAACTTTACTCAACTTCGTTCTACTTCGACTCGACTTCAAAATACCGCATTTAGGACACAACGTCGGGGGAACCCGTGTATTTTTCCCTTCATGCACTGTAACTTTGACTTAAGTCTCTCCTTAATAAGTAATTTTGAGCCCTCATTTTTGTGCGCTGGCTAGATTTTCTTGTGCGCTGAGAATGTGCGAGCAGTGCGCAATTGAAGTTTAGAGGGAACACTGACCATTTACTGAATCCAGCTTGCAGACGTACTTAATGTCGCTGCGTAGCGCGCTGTCTGAGCTTTGAGAAGCTTGGCAGGATCGTCCTAATGAATGAAATGGAATTCTATTACCTGCCTGACAGTATCATGATTGCCAATCTGCTCGATGCAACGGAAGGTGCCACTCCTAAATTTAGGACCACGAAAACCGAGAGTAGGTGGTTTGAAACTTGATCCCACAAAAATGGTGGTAATGGTATTCTTTGAGCGCGTGTCGCCCCTTTTGTGGTTGAATGAGTCCATTTAGTTCTTCTTGGACAGGGGTCACCAACCTTTTTGAAGCTGAGAAGTAGTTCTTTGCTACTGATTTCAGTGATTAGCGCAAAGGTTTGATAATACATTTTTGAAATACTATATCTTGTTACTATGGTATGACTATGTTGGTACCAGATTGTGGTTATTATTCTTAGGTGTAGAGTAATTGCTTATTTTATCTTTATTTCATTCACAATCTATTCGGTGGTTACCGATTCGGCCAGCAGGTAGTGCTCACGGTTTCCCGCCTGAATTAATTCGACATAGCCGCATTTATCATGAAGGAAGCAGGGTTGGGTAGGGTTACTTTAACTGGATTACTTTCAATTACTCTTGGATTACTCCAATACCAAATATGCTAATAAAAGACAAAAGAAAGTAAATATGAATCAAATGACTGAATTTTCTGCAGGCTTGGGGAGTAACGGAATACATGGAACGGCAAAAATGAGGTTGGCAAGCTGTTTGGATTTATTTTCATTTTGTTTCTGTCGCATTTGATGTTAGTTTTGCCGGAGATCAAAGCCAGGAGAGAAAGCTTACCACGTGTTGTGAGTCATCATTTGATTCATATTTAGTTTCTTTTGTCTTTTATTAGCTTATTTGGTATTGGAGTAATCCAAAAGTAATTGAAAGTAATCCAGTTAAAGTAACCCTACCCAACCCTGGAAGGAAGCATTGTAGACAGGTCTCTCTCCCTCTCTCTTGATATTTGTGTCTCTCTATATATCTGTGTCTCTCGAAATTCGCGTGTCTCTCTCTCTCTCTCTTTCTCCCTCTGTCTTTCTCTCTCTCTCTCTCTCTCGATAATTCTCTCTCTCTCTCGATAATTGTGTCTCTGTCTTTCTCTCTCTCTCTCTCTCTCAATATTCGTCTCTCTCCTTTTCTCTTTCTCTGTCTCTCTCTCTTTCTCTGTGTCTTTCTCTGTCTCTTTCTCTGTCTCTTTCTCTGTCTCTCTCTTTTCTGTCTCTTTCTCTCTCTTTTGCTCTCTCTTTCTCTCTCTCTCTTTCTCTCGCTCTCTCTCTTTTTTTTCTCTTTTTCTATCTCTTGTTCTCTCTTTTTCTCTCTCTTTTCTCTCTCTTTTTCTCTCTCTTTTTTCTCTCTCTCTCTCTCACTGTCGTTCTCTTTCTCTCTTTTTTTCTCTCTCTCACTGTCTTTCTCTTTCCCTCTTTCTCTCTTTCTCTCTCTCTTTCTCTCTTTCTTTCTCTCTCTTTCTCTCTCTCGATAATTCTCTCCCTCTTTCTCTCTCTCTCTCTCTCTCTCTCTCTCTCTCTTTCTCCCCCTCTCTCGATAATTCTCTCTCTCTCTCTCGATAATTGTTTCTCTCTATTTCTCTCTCCCTCTCTCTCAATATTCGTCTCTATCTCACTGTCTTTCTCTGTCTCTTTCTATCTCTTTCTCTCTCTCTCTCCCTTTCGCTCTCTCTTCCTCTCTTTCTCTCTCTCTTGATATTTATATATATATATATATATATATATATATATATATATATATATATATATATATATATATATAAATAGTTTGTCTTTTGAGCTCTTTCTCTTGCTTTACTCCAAGTGGAGAAAACAACGAAAGCTTCTCAAAGAAATGTGTGTTATTTGTTCAATAGAATAAACTTGTTTCCACAACTCATCTTTGATATCTTTCTACATAGTCTGTCTTGCTGTGAGTAAACGGGTGCCGCGTTGTGTTTGTAAGTTTGACGATCGGTTAATAAGGGTAATCATTGACGAGCATCACGGTGGCACAGTGGTTAGCGCGTCTGCGGCACATTTCTGAGGTCATGAGATCGAACCTCCTGTGTGGAGTTTGCATGTTCTCCCCTTGCTTGCGTGGCTTTCCTCCAGGCACTCCGGTTTTCCCTCCACATTCCAAAAACATGCATTTCAGGTTAATTGGCCGGTTCAAATTGTCCCTAGGTGTGAATGGGCGAGCGAATTGTCTGTCCCTGTGTGCCCTGCAACTGGCTGGCAACCAGTTCAGGGTGTCCCCTGCCCACTGCCCGAAGATAGCTGGGATGGGCGCCAGCGCCCCCGCGACCCTACTGAGGATAAGCGGTACAGATAATGGATGGATGGATGGATGGATGGACAAGGGGACCAATTGGCTGAGGTTGACAAGAGTGGAACAATTTTGTGCTAAAAAAATTGGGAAATTTCCTGCGGCACACTAGACAAAATCTCACTGGCAAAGTGGCGTGCTCCGGAAGATTGGAGGAAAAACAGTTGTAGGTGATTACGACGTTTAGTCTTTCGTTATTCACGTTGTGACGTCATGACTCTGTAAAATTATTCATATCCGTTGGCCCGTATTTAAACTGTTTTCAATCCAAATCAAACCTGATTCATATGTGATTGGGTTAAAGAAACAGATCAGTAATTAAAGTATTAATTAATATTTCCATTTTTTTTCCACAGCAGGTTGTGACGTCATCTCGCACTCCTGGAAGTGCTGAATGATTGGCCGCGCCCATGCGCACGAGGCAGGAAGGAAACTGCCTGTTCACTAGTGATGGGAATTCCGTCTCTTTTTAGAGAACCGGTTTTTTTGGCTTCGCTACCTGAAAACAGCAGGCTCGTTGCTCCAACACGGTTCTTCAGATTTTTCCGTTTTTAATGATGGATTACAAATAATAATGAAGTATTATGCACCAAATTAATTTCGAAAATGTATTATGCTATGAAAGAGAGGGAACGAAAAATTGAAAAAAAAAAACAAAAAACAAAAAAGGAAACGAACAAGGGAGACAGATTTATAGATAATTATAAATAGGGAAAAATTAAGCGAGAAATTGAGAAAGAGTGATAAAAAGTGGAGCGAGTTCAAGAAAGAGATAGACAAATAGAGCAAGAGAAAAAGAAACAGGGATGTACAAAGAAAGAGAAGTGAGGACGAAAGAAAGGGAGAGAAAGTGGGAGACATACAGAGAAATTTAGACACAAAGACAGAAACAGAAGAAAAAGAAAGAAAATTAGATAAATATATGAGAGAGAGGAAGCGAAAATGAGGTATAGAGAAAAGGAAAAATGGAGAAATAGAGAAGGAACGACAACTAGAGAGAAAGATAAAAATGAAAAAGATGTAGAGAGAGAGAGGAATTAGCCGAAAAGAAAGAACAGGATATAACAGATATAAAGAAAATTAGAAATAGGGAGAATGAATGCGAGAAATAGAAAAAGAGTGATGAAGAGAAAGGAGAGAGTTCATGAACAAGAGAGAAAAATAGAGTAAGAGATAAAGAAAAAGAGCGAGGGACAGAGAGGGAGTTAAAAAAGAGAAAGTAGAAGAGAGGACCAGACAAAGTGGGAGACATACAGAAAAATTGAGATACAAAGACAGAAACATAAGAGAGAAAATTAGATAAAAATAGAGAGAGAGAGGAAGGAAGGAAGGAAGGAAGGAATTTGACAAAAAAAATGGAGAACAAGAGAGACAGATTTAGAGATAATTAGAAATAGGTAAAAAAATAAGCGAGACATTGAGAAAAAGTGATAAAGAGAGGAGTGAGTTCAAGAAAGAGATAGACAAATTGAGGAAGAGAAAAAAAAACGGAGGGACATACAAAGAAGGAGTAGAAGAGAGGATGAGAGATAGGGAGAGAAAGTGAAAGACATATACAGAGAAATTTAGACACAAAGACAGAAACAAAAAAATATATAGATGGATATATGAGAGAGAGAGAAAGCGAAAATGAGATATAGAGAAAAATAGAAAAATTGAGAAATAGATAAGGAACAAGAAATAGAGAGAGAAAGATGAAAATGAAAAAGATGTAAAGAGAGAGAGAGAGAGAGAGAGAGAGAGAGAGAGAGGAATTAGCCGAAAAGAGAGAATGGGAAAGACAGATATATAAAGATAATTAGAAATGGGGAGAACAAATGCAAGAAATAGAAAAAGAGTGATGAAGAGAAAGGAGAGAGTTCATGAACAAGAGAGAAAAATAGAGAGATAAAGAGATAAAGAAAGAGCGAGGAACAGAGAGGGAGATAAAAAAAAGAGTAGAAGAGAGGACCAGAGAAAAAGAAAGTGGGACCCGTACAGAGAATTTTAGATTCAAAGACATAAACATAAGAAAAAGAGAGAAAATTTGATAAAGATAATGAGAGAGAGAGAGAAAGCAAAAATGAGATATAGAGAAATAGAAAATTGAGAAATGGAGAAGGAAAGAGAAATAGAGAAGGAGATGAAAATGAAAAAGAGTGAAAGCGAAAATGAGATATAAAGAAATACAAAAATTGAGAAATAGAGAAGGAAATAGAAACAGAGAGAAGGAGAAAGATGTAAATAAAAAAGATGGGGAGAGAGAGAGAGAGAGTTAAAGAGATAAGGCGATAGAGAAAGAAAGACAGAGAGAAAGAGAGAGAGAGAGAGAGAGAGAGAGAGAAAGAGAAAGAGAGAGAGAGAGAAATAGAGAAAGAGAGAGAGAAAGAGAAAGAGATACAGAGAGAGAAAGAGAAAGAGAAAGAGAGAGAGGAAAAGGAAGTAAGTTAGTTCCGTTTATTTCAGAAGGAACAAGAAGGAAGAGAACGTGAGAGCCTTTCGAAGGGAGCCGCCTCCCTATTAACGGGGAGCTGGCTTATAGAGCTCTTCCGTTCGCGAACGACCCACCACTACAGTTAACGTCGAAAGAGCAAAGCAAAGCACAGCGGACTGAGTTAAAATCTCCACGCCTGGACGACCTACCAGTCGAATATTACAATTTTTTCGCTTCAAATTTTTAAAAAAATGGCTTATCACAGTCCTTACAGAGCTCCTCCACATATAAACAACCCTCCAGACCAGAGCTTTCTGTGGAATATCTTTCAGAGGTGAGTGCGGGAAAAACAAGACTTCGCAAGCTTCTGTTTCTTTTAGGTTTTTATTATTTTTATTTTATTAAAAAATAAAAGCTAAGGTCGAACTTCTCGTGATTTTTCGTCTTCGTGGAGCTTTTACGCTAATATTTTGTTTGCGTGGAATTCATTCACGTCACACCTAAGGTCACTTTTTTTCTCTTTTAAGTCTAATTATGTTTACCCTAGAGTGCCATGTCTAATCTCGTGACATGTTTCACCACGTTGATCTAAATGACGATACGGAAAAATTAAATCTTCAAAAGCTTAGTGACGTCATAGAGATGGCCGCATTAAACACTGTTTCGGATAAATTAGCTCAAATGGTCAAATCGCGTTACGGGATTCCTATTTACAGGACCGTTCTTAAAGGGACAGTGCGTATTATTGTCTATTAGATGTCGTGAAAGTCGAAACGAGTGGTACAAGCACAAGGAAGAATACAAACTAAGGCGACTCTAAATGACCATCTGCACTTTTTTTTCTCAATATTAATATCCCCCGTTTTTGTTTTTTTAGACGCCTAAAGGAACAGTGTGTATTTGACCACTAGGTGTCGCGGTGTTGTGTTTTTAAACTAAAAACGAGTGCAACTAAATCGCTAGGAAGAATACAAACTATGGTGACTAGTGACCAAACTGCAGTATTTTTTTCTCATTTTTTATGGAACATTTTTCTTTCTAAGAGCTTTTGTCCCTTTAGATACCCGTAGCAGCAAGATGGCTGACAGGTATGTCAGCCCCCTCTCAGTGAGGCTCATGCTAGTTAAAACCAATGCTATTGTCAGAAACTCAGGGTATTTAAAGAGACAGTGTGTTATATTAGACCTAGATGTCATATTGTGTAGTGTAACTGACAACAATTGATAAAAAGCATGAGTGTAAATACAAACTACAGAGACTGAAAAGTGACCAACCCGCAACATTTTTCTCATTTTTTTTGCCAAATCTTTCACAATCCTTTTGTTCTTTTGGGTATCCGTAGTAGCAAGATGGCTTACAATTATGTCCGTCCACTCCCGTTGAGCATTATGTTGTATAATATAAATGCTGTGGTCAGAAACCTATGATTATTTAAAGGGACAGTGTGTAATATTCAACCAATAGATGTCGCTGAAATGCATCGTTAAAACGAGTGCTAAAAAGAGCAAGGAAGGATACAAACTACCGGGAATATAAGTGACCTAATTGCACAATTTTTTTCTTTTTTTTTTGGTCAAACTTTTTGTTCTTTTACAGTACCCGTAGTAGAAAGACGGCTTACAATTATGTCCGTCCACTCCCATTGAGCATCATAAATTCTATGATCAGAAACAGTGTGTGTTAAAGGGACAGTGTGTAATATTCAATAAAGAGATGTTGCTGAAATGCATCGTTAAAACGAGTGCTAAAAAGAGCTACAAACTATTGAGGATCAAATCTTGCAGCAAAATGGCTGACATACAAATATATATTTTTAAAATTGTATCTTTTTATGATCATGTATTTTTGTTTATTATTTATATCATTTTTTATTTATTAATGATGTTTTCTTACCACTGGGAGTCACTGAATCATACACACTGTCCCTTTAATACACAGCACTAGCATTGCAACTGTGATAAATATCAAGGCACATCTCTTGTAGAAATGGTTAAGATATATACAAATCTCCAGTTTTTTTTTACACTTAGTTGGACAGTGTGTGTTATTTGACCACCAGATGTCGCTGTTTATTTTTTTGTCATTGATTGTAAAGTATTCAACAGTTTTTGCTCTCAGATTTAATGTTACAGCCATTGCGCTGCTCCTTGTTGTGTGCTCAAATGGCCTCCGGGGGCAGTGTAATCTTTATGCAGATGCAAACAAACGAAAGTGTTACGTGATTGTCAGAAATTTTCATTATCCTTTAAAGCCACAGTGCGTAGTATCTGACCACTGTGTCCAATATTTTGTCGTGCGCTCAGAAACGAATGCTAAAAAGCACAAAGAAGACTACAAACTACGGAGGTGTAAAATGACCAAAAGGCACCATTTGACTTTTTTTCCATTTTACAAAAAAAATTCATGTTTACTTGATAGTTTGTGTATTTTTGCTCATATATTTAAATCCGTATTCTTTTTATTGAACAAGTGAAGTATATTTTACCACTAGGTGGTGCTAACTAATACAAACTGTCCCTTTAAATTGTCAAGGCGGTCTATAATGGCGCCCAAGTTGACAATATACAAGCATTCTTATCATAGTATTTTATCAAAGGAGGAGATACTGGGTTGTCATTTTGGGTTATTAACATAGTTGTACTATTATAAATTACTTTCTTTAAACTTCAATTTCCTTAATTTGACTAAATATGTTTATTTCACCTGTTTAGTAGTAAAATAATGTCACTTAATTCATTCGGTGCCGTAGACGTATTTTCACGTCATTTACGGTTTTTGCATTGCAAAAAAAAAAATAAAATAATCATACCTTATTGTAAACCAGGGTTCTCCAACTCATTTTAACTCGGGGGCCACACGATAGAACAAACATTCTGTCGGGGGCCGGACTAGTAGATTTAAAGAGATAGAAAAAGAGAGATAAAGAAAGAATAAAACGAGGGAGGGAAAAGGAAAGAGGGCGGGACAAAGAAAGAAAAAGAGAGAGAGGGAGAGAGCGTGAGAAACAAAAGAGATAAAAAGTCGTGAGAGAGGGGGAAAAAGGGAGAGGAAGAAAGAAATCCAAAGAGAAATAGAAAGACGGAAGGAGAAAAAAGAGAAAAGAAAGCGCGAAGGGTAGGAAGAGAGAAAGAGAAAAGAGAGAAAAGGAAAAAGGGAAGTTAGAGCAAAAGAAGTTAAAAAGACACAGAGAGAGAAAGAGACAAAGAGCAACAAAGGAAGAGAAAAAGAGAGACACGGAGAGTGAAGGAGACAGAGACGGAGAGTGGGAGAAAAGGGGTAGGAGAGAGAGAGAAAAAAAGAAATACAAGTAGAGTGTCTTTATTTAAGGGACCTGGCTTTGGCAACATCAAGTTGACATATTTCATTCTGTTTTTCTCTTGCGCTTCTCTGAGTGTTGTCTCACCGGCCGGATTCAATCCCTTAGCGGGCCTGATCTGACCCGCCGGCCGCCTGTTTGACACCTGTGTTGTAAACAATGTGAATTATTGCATAATCTTTTTGTAATAATATGATATTTTTACTTTAATTTTTAGCTAAACTATACTCTCATTACCAAACATGAATAAAAATATTATCCCATTGTCAGAAAATGGCGCTCATTTTATATTTTTCCAATTTTATGATATTTTCACAAGATACTAATCATATTGCCAAAAAGTACTTAATACTCTTACACTGTGGTCAGAAGTCAAGTCAAGTCATGTTTATTTGTGACGCCCTTAATCACAAAGAGTAGTAGACTATTACTTCACCATCCCCTGATCTAAAACACACATGAGGGCAAGGAAAAACTAAAAAACCCCAACATGAGGAAAATGAAGTGAAACCTAGTTTGGCTTTGGGGCCGGATCTAGACTTTCTGTTCTCAGGTGGTCCAGAAAAGTAGAAGAATTTCAGGTTTTTAGCTTAACGTACTTTTTCAGTATTATGCTTCATCATTCGGCCTGCTTTAGTGAGGCTCTTTAATTCCACCCGGGGGAGTAAAAGCCCACACTAAACCACAGCCCCGCATTGCATATTACCACATTTTTATTACAGTGTGTATTTTATGTATCTCACTATTTAAATACTCTATATCAACACGTTACATTGGGTATTTATGTATTATATTCCTTTTACTTTATTATTGTTTTATTTTCAACACAAGGACACTGCTGGAAGTGTGAATTTCCCTACGGGGATAAATGAATAAATAAATCTATCTATCTCTATCTCTATTTATATCTAGTAGCCTAAGCCTTCATATTATAATCTATAATGGATAAAAACTATATATTTTCTTACCACGACACATTTATTCACAAACAATGAGGAAAAATGATTTTCATGATTGGCATTGAAAGCTGGATTATTGTAACAGTTGAATCATTGGCGGTTTTACACCTGCACAAACTCAACATGCAATACAAATTCAAGTGGGAGAAGAAAAGGTCGTTTATTTCTTTTTCTAATATTAAGATCTTTTTTTTTACAGAAATTCATGAAAAAAATACTGTCTTTTCCCCAAAAATATGACAAAATGTCACTTATCATAGTTTCCCCCCCTAATTTTATGAAATTTTTACTTAGATTTTAAAATAATTTTTACTCTTTGGGAAAAAATCTTACTCCACTGTCAAAATATTGCTTTCTTTAAAGTTTCACGCAATTGACTTGTTTTCTTTATCTTATGTGAAAATGTTTCTTAAAGGGACAGTATGTATTATTTGACCACCAGATCTCGTTTTATTAAAAAAAGCACATTTTTATCTTTTGCTCATTTGTTTTGTTTTGGTATAATTTTTTGAAAAGCAAAATGATATGCTGCTTACTTTAAGTGTGATTTTTTAATTATTATTATTTTTTTCCAACTGAAATATTTTTACTTCAATTTCTAACTTAATTATCTTTTAAAAACGACACAGTTATCTGTTCTAGCTTTTAAATACTGGTACATGTTTTGAGACTAGGCGGGGAAACCGGAAATGACGTGCAAATTCGTCTTTGGCACTGAATGAGTTAAATTTAAACTTATCTGCTCGTAGAACAATTTCTAAAACTGTGTTTGAACTTTATTTCCCCACTAAAAGTATTATAAAAATACTTAAAACACAATTTTGTGGGTCGGTGTAAGCTCAAACTTTATAGTTACGATAATTTTGGCCACAGTATTTTCTCCTTAAATTATTATAAAAATAGCAAGCTGCTGCCACCTACTGGTTATGAAAGAATATTACAGTGCTACCAAATACTATGAATATTTTCTAGTCTACAACACACGCCAATATCGAGCAAACTACGAAATATGCATTTTTGATGAAAACTATGAAAAGTAATGCTTAATTTTATACTGACAGTGTCGATTGTTCTTTGGTTATTTATGAGGCATTACTGCCATCTGCTGGACACTTGCAGTAACAACAGGTTTGCTGTGCGATGTCTTTTTGGCTAAGGAAAACCTTTTACTTGAAAAATAGGGCTCTAAAATCCAACTATGAAAACATTTTCAAAATCTGACAAATGGATACTTTCTGGAATAATATTTTCAATGTTAGTAGTTACCCTGATGACTTTAATATTCCACATATACCCGACAATGGCACTCTCATAACTGTCGACGTATGTAATTTTTTCGTATTTAATACGTTGTTTTGCTAAAATGTAACAATACAAACAAATTCCAAAATTAATAAAAAAAAATAGAATGTAACATCCGATTTTTTTGTGTACCTTAAATGGGACGTTGTTTATTATTTAATACCTCATAATGGTATAAATACCTCATTCATTAATAAAAAAAAAAGTATGGATTTGATATAGCAAAAATACGTTACCTATCTTATAAACGTGCATTTAAAAAAATACAAAAGCTCAATTGTTAATTGTTTGAAATAAATTGAGCCTCACCTTAAGTTACCCAACATGATTGCCCACCATCTTGCTGCTACGGGTACCCAGAAAGACCAAAAATGCTGGGGGTAAAATGAGAAAACAAATTGTGCGGTTTGGTCAATATAAGTCTTTTAGCACTCGTTTGTGATTGCACAGCAGAAAACACGGACATCTAGAGAGAAAATATCACAGTTTTTGTCAGGGTCATTGGCACACGAGAATGGAAAACCCAGAAAGTAACACTGAGTCCAGATGTAAACTAAAATCCTGAAATAGTGTCTATATTCAATGTTGTTCTGTTCTTGGAGAGTGGAATGTCTTTCTGGGAAAAAATGCTGAGTCAGATTATTCTGTAAGCATTTTTTACATATATATATGCATGTGTGAATTGTATATACATTCATAATATGATAAACAATAAATTCTAATTGATTTAATAATATAATAATAATAATAATAATTTCCTTGTATTGTCATTCTGTGTAACAATGTACACAGAACGAAATGTCGATTGCACCTGACCCGTTGTAGCGAGCCCATGCAGCCGCAGCCAACAGAGGGCGCCGCCGACCACTTTTTAAGTCTTAGGAATGACTCGGCCGGGGCGCGAACCACCGACCTCCCAGTCTCAAAGCGGGCGCCTTACCATCTAGGCTACTGAGCTGGTATAATATGAAAATAATATTGTACTTATATTGTATGAACATATTTTCCGTCCAAATTTATCATTCTCAATTGAAGTTTTTATTTTTCCCTAAATGGATAAAAAATAAAGTAAAAGATTTTCTTTTTTTTTTTGAATATCTTTAGAATAAATCTTGAATATCTTAAATATTCATCATAGGTTTAAAAATATTTTAAATCACATGTAAAGAATATAAGAAATAATGTTCTTATTTTTACTTATCAGTGTTTACATTATCATAGTCAAGTCAAGTTATGTTTATTTGTATAGCCCTTAATCACAAAGAGTCTCAAAGGGCTGCACAGACCACAGATTATTGCGAACCAAGGACTATTATGACACCATCTCCTGATCTAAAACCTACATGAGGGCAAGGAAAAACTCAAAAACCCCAACATGAGGAAAATGAAGAAACCTTGAGAAGGGAGTTTCTAGCAGGCCAACCAGGGTTTAATTGGTCCCGCCAAAATCTCATTAACTTATACTATTGAAACTCTATGTACACGAGTGCGGGTTATACACAAACAAATACGGTATGTGGACTTTTTGTGCATAATTATCCATTCTAAGGTGAAATTTTAGTTTCCTGAAACACACCGGACGAGGTCTGACGGCACCTCAATGCACCATGGCAGATTGGTTGAGAAACAATGGTTTATTTACCAAATTGGAAGCAGATTTCGGTGACTTCATAGTCTTATGTAATACTGCAGATGCAGTGGTTCATTGGAATGCAGTAGGCTTTGCAAGGCACGCAAATTATTTATGCGTGATGCATCCGCCCCCCGCTAGAAAAGCAGGCCCTTTTCAATGATTTTTGTGCACGCTTTTGGAGTGACGGAAAATCGCAGCGCGCGATTCTCGTGAGGCACAGATTGTCGTCCTCACGCGAGTGAGCTGCTTTATGCGCTGCCTCTTACGGACGAGGAGCTCTGGAATTCCCTTGGTCACGTGATCGGAATCAATAGCGCTTGGCTGAATCAGGAGGCCTCTTGTCATACATACAAAATGAGTCACCATAAGGAGGTTGCGCTTTAAGGAAAACCCATCTGTGAAAAAGGAGCCGAGTTAGCTGCATGGAGTGTATCTCACTCATTACCTGAATGAGAATATCGGGTTTCATAATTGGTATGGAGTAGGGGTGGGCGAACCATAGCCCTTTAGCCACATGGCTTTTTCAGGCTTTTTCATTCGGCCTGCCGGGCTTGCTGGTAAGAAGGTTAATCCATACCTGTCAACCTGTACGGTTTTGCCGTACAAAGTACGTTTATTATGGATTTTAAGACGTGTATGACGTACAGGAAAATCTGTACGGAAAAACGCAAATTTGTCAATTATGGGTACCATCCGGTATACACCGACTATCACGAAACGGCAAATCAATCAAGTCAAACGAGTTTGCCGCGGAAGCCTCTATCTCGGTATCGTTTTTTTTTTCGTTGCAGACTAAGCGAGCGGTTTGATACTACTGTGCGCATGCATCTGCCGCCTCTGATTTCATGTGGTAGTAATGAAAGGAAGTCCGTCTCTTTTTAGAGAACCGGCTTTTTTTGGCTCAACTCATTAAAGAGAGCCGGCTCTCAAACGAAAAAAAGGAAGAAAATTAAAAAAGACAGGTTTGTGGTTATCCCTTTAATCATAATTTGAATAAGAAAATGTGTTACAGTGGGACCTCGGTTATCGCGGTTAATGGGGACCAAAACCACACGCGATAAGTGAAAATCTGCGAAGTAGCGGCGCACCTTAAAAAAAATAGAAAAATAAAATAATAATTATTATTATTATTATTTTTTTATTATTATTATTTTTTAGACCCGGTTAACGACGCCCCTTCAAAAATGCTTACATTTTATTTATTTATTTTAAAAAATTATTTTATTTTATTATTATTATTTTTTAGCCCTGCGAAGCTCTGAATCCGAGAACGTCGAAGCGCGAAGTAGCGAGGTCCCATTGTATTCTACTTAATTATATTAGCATGTATTTTTCCTTCTACAGTGAGCATCCAAGCGACTTCATTTTTAAACTTTTTTTTTTATAATAAACCTCATTCATGTCGAGCAACTCAGGATCTCACAACAAAATGTTCATTAACAATATATATGACATAACGAAACGCATGTACAATATAACATGTTAAACTACATAAATAAACACGTTTGAAAAAAATATATATGGTGTAAGATTATTTTGTATTTTGTAAGGGAAAATACGACAGTTTGTAAGGGCTTGGAGCCATGGAGGTTGACAGGTATGTTCATCTTTGCATGAACGTACCAGGACCAAATTAAACTGCATAATCACAGCTTTTACTTGCTTGTCAATGTTTGGCCAAGGTTGGGTAACAAGCGCCTATCAAGACTTCTCCCTGCCACAGAGCACTCCTTCATGGAAGTTTTTCATTTCCCGAAGACATGAATGTTCATTTTATTCATGTGTATGTGCAAATACGTGTGTTTGGGGAACCCTCAGTACACAAGTAAAGCCTATTACATACATATATAAAATATGCAAATTATTATGCAGACATGGCAATACAACCAGTCATGAATGAAATATCTCACACAGAGGCAATTTTAGGTTCAGAGCTTTGGGGGTGCAGTGTTCATTTTACCTCTGAAAAGTGGGGACACGCATGCTCAAAAATCTATGGGTCCCAACAGAGATCTATGGGTCCCCAAAATTTAGTGTTTTCGAGGTTGAAATTGTAAATCGGTGCCAAATATATAGTATAAATCTATATATTCATTCAGTTTTAATCATCACAGTTAATTGGTAATACAAATCAGTTATCACTTCAAGATATTTCAGTTCACAATATTGTACATTATACAAAATAATATTGCTGAAATAATTATATTAATCTATATTTTTATTCAGTTTTAATCATCACAGTTAATTGGTAATGCAAAGCAGTTATCACTTCAGATTTTTCAGTTCATATATTCTTCGTGGTTTGCTGTCCCGCCACAGTTGTAATGCCTTCTCAAGGTCCAATTGTTTAGTAAGATGCACCTTCATAAGCTGGTGTTGTGTAGCCTCCATTATCATGCTCCTCATAGCGTAACCAGAAATATAATTGAGTCAATTTTGGCAGAAAAGCCATTTTCTTGCTAGGAGTATATATTTTGTTTATTTTCTTTCGTCGAATCGTTCGCTTTAACACACGTGTTTTCCTTGCCTCCACGATCTTCCGGAGAATTTCTCCACCGTTTTTTTCCTGAATTATTGCCGTTATTATCACGCTCTGCATTATGTTTCTACTTATTACTGACACTGAAGAAATTACCAATTTTGTGTTGATTTTCATCTAATACTGTTTTTTCGGAGGCATACTTAACCTTCACCTTCCTTCGACGACAACCACCACAACAATGACGTAATCTCGAAGCAACGAGATCTCGTTTGCCGAGATCAGTGTGCAGACGAAAACTCGAACCGCGAGACCAAAACAACAATGGCGGATCTGCCTGACTAAAAGTTTGGTGTGCGGTAAATCTTTGCAAACGGGTAATAATGACAATTTTGTGTCAAAAAAGTTACGTCCCGGGGACGCACGTTGATTTGACACTATGTGTCCCCAGCAAAAATGATGCGTCTAAGACGCAGGGACCGGGCAAACGAGAACACCCCGGATGTTGAGCACCCAGAGTGTCTAGCTGGTTATTAAATATAATTTCCCTCATGGTGTTTTTTTACAGAATGTCGCTGCTGGTGCTGGAAGGATGACCACACGCATAGCTTACACGCACGCAACAATCAAGCTAGGCTGATCATGGATGCATTTGATTCAATGCAGCTAAAATGAGGATTAGTATCTGTAGGTTGGCCTAGGGTACTTCCCCAAAAGTGTGTATATCTAAACCAGGTGGTATCCCGTTTCTGTTTCAAATATTGGTAGAATAGAATAGAATATACCTTTATTGTCATTGTTACAAAATGGGTTGAACATATTGTGACAACGAAATTGGACGTGACACTCTAGAGTCACATTTAACAGTGAGGACAAAAGAAAACAAAGAAGATAAAGGAACAAAGAAGATAAAGGGGTGTTTTTTTCTTTCTCTTTCTTTGTTCTGCCTAAATAAATGCAGTTTGGTGGGGGAAGGGCTCCCCAGAGTTAGGAGCGCGGCTAAGGAGACGGACGTGAGTAAGTTCCTCCTCTCCTGGCCCCTCTCCAACTGCAGTTGTAACAAGTCGAATGCCTGGTGTATCTTTTTTAGCCTTAGCAACTTGTAAATAGCGCTCCCACATGTAAGAGGTCGATTAAGACCCCACAGTATCTGTTGCCGATAACAAAATCATGGTATTGGGTGGTAATAGTTATTCAACATGACCACTGTGTAACATTCGTTCACAGTAATAAACTGGAGTCTCCACAGACTCCGCCGCTATGCTGACGGTGGCAATAGCCGAGTATGAATCAAATGGACTGAATAATTTCATGGGAGTGGAGTATTCCCGACGTTGTGCTGTTCTCAATTTTGTTTTGTTTTTCTTTTTTTTTTTTAACTGGCGTGTTTTTAAATTCATATTTAAGCCTATCCTGTCTTTCATTAAGGGAAAGAGAGTTTTAAAAATGCTATAATTTTTAGGGGTGCTTGGGTTAAATTTGGGGCTGGTTTTGCCTATGGTCTCACATGAGATAGTAAACTGTCCATTTAGAAAGCACCAGACAGTTTTTTTCCCTTACTTAGAGGTTTGCCCCAATTTTCCCCGACAGCCTTTGCTGAAATTCTCAATGTTTGTTGGGTTTTCATTACATTGGCATGTTGCTGATAAACAAATGAGTCACATTTTGGTCAGAGGACTTTTTAAGAACTGTGAGGGCCATAAGATGTGTCAATGGCGGTTTAATCATGTAATGACTCAGGTGATGTTTGGTCATAAGACCAAAGGCCGTTTCAACTATTACTCAGTACAGCCATTTTGTCAACAAGAACATGACGGGAATGTATGTTTCATCCATTTAGCCGCATGTCGAAGTGGATATTAAGAAAACATTATAATTATAGTAAATTCCGGACTATAGAGCGCACCTGATTATAAGCCGCACCCACCACATTTCGGGAGGAAAACCGATTTTGTACATACACAAGCCGCACCTGTATATTAGCCGCATGCGCCCACATTGAAAAAATGCAATACAAACACAAATTTAACTCATACCCGACACAGTCCAAAAAAACACAGCCGGCAAAATGAACGGAAAATGATACCGGTACTTAAGTTTTGATGCAGACTTGCAGAGTCCGGGTGCCCGTTGAAAGTAATCCAAGGAAAAAAAGTGTATATTTCCAAAGGTATGGGTGGGAAAAATATATATCCACTATTGTCGGCCGCGTCCACAAACACGTCTCACCTTTACTCCACTTCTCGTCAGCCCCCGTTTGCTCCGCCCCTTCTTTCTCATTTGCCAGTGGAAAACATATCAGAATAAGTCTCTAAAATAAATACATTACAAAAATATACAGTTGCAAATACATATTATACATGGTTACACATATTTACAAAGAAAGACGGTACACCGAGAGAGCTTTTAATAATAATATTATAACTTTCATCCCAAACCGTGCCTGTGAAGGGTAGCAAAACGCTACTAGGAACACGCTCGCAACACGTACATGTAGAAAACACGGTAAACCGTCCTCATCTTCCTCCTTATAACTGACGTCATCAAATTTTCTTTCCTTCAGTATGGGAAAGAGACTTTGTCATATAGACGTTGTCCCACGCTCCCTTATTCAAAAACACGCTAGCAACACGCTCGCCAAGTAAAGTTTACGTGCAGTAGCTCTGTTTCCTTCCATATCGGACTGCTCGATTGCGTTTAGCTTGAAAGTTGCGTCGTGTGCCTTTCTTTTTGCAATTTGCATGATGAGGATATGTCTACGCTAATTTAATTTGTGCACAGGCTAAGAAGTTGCAGTCTAAATCTTACCTTCTGTACTCGAGCGCCGCTGGCGGCCGTTAGAAAAAGTACATAAATTGGCCGCATCACTGAATAAGCCGCAGGGTTGAAAGTTTGGGGAAAAAAGTAGTGGCTTATAGTCCGGAATTTACGGTAGTAATGTCTTTATTGTCATTGATAACATTAAAAGTAAACATCGTTTACGACAAGATTAGATAGCTCCTCCAGGATAATATTTCCTACCAGACCAGGGTGCCCTGAACTTTCACTGCTCATTGAACTTAAGCCTAAAATCTTCATTGCACTCAATAAACGTAACTTGTATTCAATCGTTTAAAATCCTTTATAGTCAAATGTATAAAATCCTTCAATGGGAAGAAAAATGTCTCAAAAACAAATATATTGGCGATAGATTCAAGATCTAAATATAATACGTCTTGTTCAATGCACTCACTGGATAAAGATCTCATCTGTGAATCCCAGTTGCATCTTTTTCTTTTAATGGTCCTGGATACATGTGAAAATTGGCTTTAAAAATCCTAAAAAAGTGCTTGAATTTGGCCATCAAAAACGTGCGTGAAACCCGTATTTGGTTTTCGTCACATGATCGTCATTCACAGGCATGCCCATGATTTATGGTCTTCAGGGGGGCATGTGTGTCCCGACGGATCACCACCTTATCGTGGTGGGGCACTTTGCGCGTCTCCATGACCCCTAGAGCTATGTCGGCGGGAGTCTCGTACTCCTGGTAGGGTTACCCAAGCCGAACAGGTCGAAGGGTAGAGTCCAGACTAAGAGTGATCCCAAAAGCTGGTGGCGGCACGCTTTGAGGCGGTTTCCTACAGACCTGGATCCCGTTAGCCGCCTGCAGTTGTAGAAAGATGCCGGTCGTCTAGGGTCGCCCTTGCCACTGGAACCATCTTCTTTACAATCAAGATAGTGGCGTTGGGGAAAGCGCACCCCTTACGCCACTTTAAAAACCGTCATTGCGCAGGTATCCTCTTTTACCTGAGTCTCCGACCACAATCCAGGATCGGACTGTTCAAACATCAGCAGACTCACAAATAAAAGAAGATGGTCATCATCGAATCGATGGACAACCCCAACCAACGAGGGGGGCATGTGTGCAATGAACAAAACGTCTGGTGTGCACTGCGCCATTACCTGAATTTCATTCATCCTCCGAGAACCGCTTGAGAAGTACGACGTGCCCAGGAGGATAATGTTTCAGTGGTTGCCCTCTTCAATTTATGTCAGAGCTTGAAGTCGTTCATGCAGGTGATATCTAATCTGTGCTTTCCTCCCATCTCCTCCGCAGGGTCGACAAGGACCGCAGTGGGGTGATATCAGACTCAGAGCTCCAGCAAGCCTTATCCAACGGTACACATGACTTCCTATATTTCATGATTTCACTCTATGGGTGCACTTCAATGACCCTCAGTTTTCGGCATATAGGTATTCGGTGGGGTTCATGTCGGAAGTCGAGCAGTCATAATTAATGCTTTATTGAACATTAAAAGCATTTGATAAGTTTATTGTGTAGTAGACACTCAAAACAAGGAGAGAAGACATAAATGAATTGATAACTTGTCATGCAAACAGGTGATGACTGTTCAAAGAAACCTTCAATATGCAAAAAAATAATCGATGTGTTCTAAAGGTCCTCCCCTAAGCCCTTTCTCCTAGGTTACAAAAAGCAGATCCCCCCCTTAAGGTGTGTATGTATCAAAGAACGGCAACATCATTGGCCAGTAGTGACAATGATGAAAACCTGCATAATAGTCAAGTCAAGTCAAGTCATTTTTATTTGTATAGCCCTAAATCACGAAGAGTCTCAAAGGGCTTCACAGATTATTACACTATATTACACAGACTATTTTTCAGAATATTATTATACATTCCCCTGCTCTGGAGCCGACGAGAAGAGTAGGTTATTATATTATATTATATATATATTAGGGTGGTCCTTATTTTTCGACTTTTAAAATTTCATGCTCTGACCCCTTGAATATGTTCCAATATATACAAAACGTAATTAGGCAAAGTTTCATCAAAATCAAAGGATATTTAGAGGTCGCTCAAGGCCTCTGAAATTTTGGTATGAAAAATAAGGATTTTTCGCACATTATATCAGACCTAGTGTACAAAGTTACTTTTATAAGCAATGGACTGAAATTGGATGTTCTAAAACGCCGTACACATAGGGTTAAGATTTCCGTTTTTTTCTCGAAAATTGCCAAAATTTTACCATTTTGGGAAATTTCAAAGTCGTTGAGCTACCTCTAAATATTATCCAAATTGTTCAAAATTGCACACAGTGTGTTTTTATCGATATAGGAACATATCTGGGGGGTCAGAGCCCAATATTTCCCCCAAAAAAATTTCGACCCCCATTAAGGACCACCCTAATATATATACATATATATATATAGTCAAAACAATCAACAATAGAATAGAATAGAATAGAATAAACCTTTATTGTCATTGTTACAACATGGGATGTATTGTGACAACGAAATTGGACGTGGCACTCCAGTTCCACATTTTACAGTGAGGATAAGGAAAACAAAGAGATAAAGGAACAAAGAAGATGTTTTAACTGTCTTTGTTGTATAGGCTTTGTTTTCCTCCGGAGGGGGGGTGTATGAGGGGGTGAGGGACAGACAGAGATGGGCGGATCCGACTAGATGTTTGATCTTTCGGTCCAGTGTTTTTTCCCTAATTGCTCAGTCCACGTGTTGAATGGATTTGGGAAGTACAGTCCTTAAACATGCCCGATTAAAGTCGCCTGCGACGATAAAAGCTCCGTCGGGGTGTGCAAGCTGCTATTTATTGATAACAGCGGGCAGGAGCTTTAGCGCTATACTAACGTCAGCATCCGGTGGAACGTTAGCATCCGGTGGAACGTAAACAGCAAGCACAATGACCACAGTTAGCTCTGGTTGCCAGCCAATCGCAGGGCACACAGAGACAGACAACCATCCACTCACTCATCCACACCTAGGGACAATCCGGATCGGCCAATTAACCTGACATGCATGTTTTTGGAATATGGGAGGAAACCCACGCAAGCACGGGGAGAACATGTAAACTCCACACAGGAGGTTCGATCTCATGACCTCAGAACTGTGCCGTACACGCGCTAACTACTGCCCCGCCGCGCTGCCATATTGAAGTTCCAACCTGTTTTAAAAGGTCCTCCTCTGAGCTTTTTCTTTTAAAGTGAACAAAATGTAGATCAGTCCTACAGTGCAGTGGTTAGCAGATTCGCCTAACACGCGAAATTACTTTGCAGTTGTCCAATAGTAAAAATAGAATTACATTCTTTATTGTAAGCAAGCCTATTAAACTTATCAGCATAACACTTAAAACGTGGCAACATACAGAAAATAAAAACTATCGATATTAGCAGTCTTCTTGTACTTTAGAGTTAGAGCTAGGGGTTAGTGTATTTTTAAATATATTTTGTGCAGTCCTAGTTCACATGCTGCCTCTTCACTTGATTCGCTCTTTGATTTAACGCTAAGCTGCAGAAAAAAAGCAAGAGCTTTGATTTTTGTGTAACAGAAATAAGCAGGTGAAAGGTTTCAGTTTCCTAAAATAGAACATTTGCCTGTAAGATCCCACCCAGCATAGTTTGGTTTTGTGGCGGTGAAAATGGTTTTAATACTTTCCCCATGGATAGAAGATTCGTTAACTGCTTAGACTTTGAGTTGAAGCTAAACGTATCTATTGAATAAGCACCATTCATCACTGAATAACATATGGGAGTGTCAAAAGCAAACTGGAGCATTTGGCATCAAAGGATCCATTCATTCATTTCCTAAGGAAAAGGTAAGGTAAGGTGGAAAGTTCTGTCTGATGGTGTGAGACACGCCCTGTAAATACAAATTATTAGATAGTTGCAGTTTTGTCTTATGGTCACTCATCTGAGCTAAATGACTATTCCATGTTTTAACATATTTGCATCTATTTTTTTGTGAAGGCAAATCATGCAATGCCAATCATAAAACACAGCACCGTAAGGGAAATAAGTATTTGAACACCCTGCTATTTTGCTATTTCGCCCCCTTAGAAATCATGGAGGGGTCTGAAATTTTCCTCGTAGGTTCATGTCCACTGTGGGAGAGATAAACTAAAAAGAAAAATCCAGTAATTATTTTCTTCACTGAAATGTCGTATTTGTATGTTTTAATGGTTTTGAAAAGTAAAATTGCACAAAGCTGGGAGACTGAGACTCCTCTTTTCTGACTTGTAACACTTCAGACTAAAGTGGGAGGCAAGTGGCAGAAACTTTGAAAAAGTTACCAGGGTGTGAATTAGACCCACTGGCTTTGTATATTAATATTTGTGTGTAGGTGTTATGTTTTCAATGTTTTTTTTGTTTTAATATGGGTGTTGGTAATTTTATTTGCAACATTCTGGTAACACACTGCAAAATAATTTAAGATTTATTGTGTATTGATTTAAAGTGTGTTTTTTTTCTAGTTTTAAGACACTTATGGATATGTTTATTCTGTTTTCAGTATTGGACACCTGATGGTAATAACATAGTAATAACACTGTTATTGCACTTTATAAACATTTAAAATGTACATTGCGTAGGGTGACGTTTTTATTTTGACTATTATTGGTCAAAGTCTTTGTTTCAGGCTCACTGTTGTTTTGACTGTTATTTCAATCTGTTCGTTATTTTGACTATCAAGCAGTATTTACATCCTTGTCACTATCGGCCAATCATGTTGCTGTTGTTGTTGTTAGATCGCTTCAAGTCGTCTAAAGATGATCTTTAGGAACGACATGGAACGCTTCGGTTGTGTTACGAGTTCCGCGAATTGGCCGCTACGACAGCGGATGAGGTCAGCTTTGGGTAACTTGTACCGAAGCGTTTGTGTAGCGGGTGGGAGACGCATTCGTCGGCCATGAGGCCGTCCACAGGACACCACGTGGAGGTTGCGTTCCTTGTCCTGCTCATGTTGCTGTTCTTTGATATTCGCACCCTTGGGGCTGATCTGGGTTGGGTTAGGCTTGATCCCTTAACCACTAGGGTCATAGGGGCACCATTTTTTGTGATGCGTCTTGGGAAAGTTCAACCATCTCTAAAGTGTTTCCGAACCGATCTCGAACCGGGGACCTTTTGCGTGCTAGGCGAATCTGCTAACCACTGCACTGTAGGACTGATCTACATTTTGTTTAAAAGAAAAAGCTCAGAGGAGGACCTTTTAAAACAGGTTGGAACTTCAATATGGCAGCGCGGCGGGGCAGTGGTTAGCGCGTGTACGGCACAGTTCTGAGGTCATGAGATCGAACCTCCTGTGTGGAGTTTACATGTTCTCCCCGTGCTTGCGTGGGTTTCCTCCCACATTCCAAAAACGTGCATGTCAGGTTAATTGGCCGGTCTAGATTGTCCCTAGGTGTGGATGAGTGAGTGGATGGTTGTCTGTCTCTGTGTGCCCTGTGTTTGGCTGGCAACCAGTTCAGGGTGTCCCCTGCCCACTGCCCGAAGATAGCTGGAATGGTCTCCAGCACCCCCGCGACCCTACTGAGGATAAGCGGTGCAGATAATGGGTGGAGGGAACTTCAATATCTGAGAGTTTGGCCTTCTCCTGTTCTTGCAAATTCAAAATCCATTGATGTCTTCTCTCTTAATTGTATGTGTCCTTTTTCTACTTCTATTAATAATTATCGGGAAAATTGAAATACTATAGGAAAAAACTGGTAGCAAAATTGAAATTTTACTGACAATTTTACAGATTCTTCATCATGATCAGCACATGACGTTGTGGTCAAGCAATTGATAATAAAAAACATTTAACGTCGTGTTTCTTACATTATGATGACCTTTTTATATTTTATGAAAATAGCAAAATAACAGAACAAATATCCTTTGGATTTTGTCTTTTGTTTCTGGGTCTTCGTGCTCTTGTAAGCATTGGTGTGTGAGTGTGTGTGTCAATGGGTAAGTGTGAAGCACATTGTAAAGCACTTTGGGAGGTCTTCATTGATTTGGAAAGCGCTGTATAAATGCAGACCATTTACCATTTGCTACCCTGGCAGATTTCCTTGTCTCGCTTTATGTCACTTGATTCAATTTACTGTGATGGGAATCATAGCCGTTGAGGCAGAACGCACGATTGCTCACCGTCCTGCCTTCTGTCTCCCCGTCTGCTCCGGATTGTCCTCCTTGACCTTTTCTTCTCGCACCTTCTGCTTTGCACCACGCCTCGGGAACTTTGCAGATGCGCTGTACTTCTTTTATCTTCACGTTGCTTCCGCGTTGAAGCTTCCTTTTGTGCTCAAGCATTTTTTTCCTGATCGTTTTTCTCATCTCAGAATGATTTGGATCTTTTCTTAGATCTTCCTGGCCCACTTTCGTGCCTTCTCAAGTAGTTTGACGCCTTAGGAAATGTTCCATTTCTCAATACAAGAAGATGACGCATGTTATTTTAATCTGCTTCTTCTGACAGTTTTGCTCTTTGCCCATTATCAGTCCATGGTTTTGCGGTTGCAGTCTGTGCACCTTTTATTTTCTTCCATTACTCGGTAGTGTTGGGCACGTTACTGAAAAACAGTCATTTTTACATCCATCCATCCATTATCTGCACCGCTTATCCTCAGTAGTGCTGGAGCCCATCCCAGCCATCTTCATCAATGGGCAGGGGACACCCTGAACTGGTTGCCAGCCAGTCGCAGGGCACACAGAGACGGACAACTCACTGTCATTGCTACAGTTACTAGTTATTTCATTTAAAAAGCAATTCTGCAACTACTTTTTTTAATCACTTAATGTTTATTGTGCTTTTTTTCTCTTTTGAATGTGCAATAAACAGAAAACAAAAGGGGGAAAAGGGGAAAGAGAAAAAAAATGCACTACATTTTATTCAACTCAGGGAAACTCCTGCAAAATTGAAAGTGCCAAAAATAGCACACATTTAAACACTTAAGTGCAGATTATTTAAATGATTGATTTAATGATTTGAAAGTTCTTTTCTCCTTTTTATTCAATCAAATAAAAATGTTTATTTGAAATTGTGAATTTTTTTTTTTCCCGGACTGGCGTTCGTAAGTTGAATTTTTTCGTAAGTTGCTTCAGTGCTATGTTTTGTATGTTTAAGGTTTAAATAAGTATGTTTAAGGCTTCTATAAGTAACTTGTATTGTATTATACTAAAAAATAAACATTCAATAAAATAATATGCACTATAAAGATAAATAAAGTTAAGTTTAACTTTTGGAAGACGCGCTACAAGAAGTCCTCCGTGGTAAAAAGTGGCCGAAAATAGCGTTTCGACCATTTTCTCATCCGCATCAAGCTTTCTTATTCCACTTTTGGAAGAAACGGCTCGCCTTTTCGTTACACTTTACACCAACCATATTGAATGGATGCACGAGATGCTAAACAATAAAAATGTCAAAGTTCTTAGTGCGCTGGAGATAAAGTAAATGGTCTGCATTTATATAGCGCTTTTCAAGTCAATGAAGACCTCCCAAAGCACTTTACAATGTGCTTCACACTTACCCATTCACACACACACTCACACACCAATAGCAGCCATGCAAGGCGCCGACCTGCTTATTGGGGGCATTAGGGATTCGGTGTCTTGCCCAAGAACACTTCGACATATAACACGGAGGAGCCAGGAATCGTATAGACATAGACAGTATAGAATATTTACACACGGACTAGGAAGTAGAAGCTGGATTTCTTTTTTGTATCAATTATGGCTCAGAGGTCATTTCACCATACTTAACACAATGTGTCCTCTCCGAGGGGTTGGATCTGAACCATGTATTCAATTTACTTTGGGTACGTCTTGGATTAGGATTTTAGGCGAATCGTACAGGAAGTTAAAAGGATAATGGTACTGGAGAAATTGAAAAATCGGCTTTGAAAGTCTTTGTACACTGCTAGAATTTGGCCATGAAAAATGTGTATAAACCCTGGAATAGGTGTAAAGATTTGTTTTGATGCTTAGTTAACCTTGTTTGAACATTTGCGTTTAGATTAAAGTCTAGATAAAATGCTCAAGGGATTACCATGTTTTAATGACTTTGGTGCCCCCAGTAAGTTTTCAGGAATTGGAAACTTGCTGAGCACCACACGAGTTATTATGCACACAGAGGTTTGTGTGTCTGTGGGCGTGCACATATACTGTGGTCTCATCATCCTGTTTTTCTGTAGCCATGGACACGTAGCACACTCGTATGTACACACACCCTCACTCCACCAGAAGACAAACTCACGTGGTGCACAGAGAGTGTATTGTCACACTCAGTTTTTCCTCAAGCTAGAAAGTGTGTCATTGGAAACGTCTGAGGCATTGAATTGGTCACTTTTTGCCCCCAAAATCCAATTTCAGAAACAAATGAGGATTTAGGATGATACCCTGCATTTTTGAAGGTATCAGAGAGTAACGTGTTTTCCAGACTCTTAAGTCTGTCCGGGGTATAATTCGCACCAGCCAAAAAAATGCACAATTGAGAAGGAAAAAATATGTATAAGTCGCACTTGGAGTAAAAGTCGCATTTCTGGGGGAAATGTATTTCATTGAATCCAACACCAAAACATACATATCATCTGTATACTAACATTACGTGTGTCTTAGACACACTCCAAACGTAACATATTGAGAGTTATTCAGATAACTCTTGCATAAAGAACATGCTTACACAACTATCGGCTGCCCTCCAAATCACTAAATCCAACAAAGTATCCATCCTCTGTGTCATTTTTACCGGTAAACAACTCCTCCAACTCAGTAGGAAGACAATAAGAAGCTTCACTTCCTCTTTCCACTTCAAGAAAATGTCCCCCACATAACAGGGCTAAATTGAAATGACCAACACTAACCTAGAGTGCCCTCTTGTGGTTTAGTGTGAAAATAACATGTCAAGTAATATACAGTACCGGTAATAATAATTTAAAACTCAATGGTATAACGTGTTAATCATTTCTCATATAAGTCCCACCGAATTATAAATGTTACCCCCGCCAAACTATGAAAAAAAAACTTTGACTTATATTCCGGAAAATAAGGAACTTGTTTTGACAGTTTTGCACCCAGTAAAAGGGAATGGGAAGAATTGAAAATACTGTTGACTGTTACTGGAAATTTTTGCACTATGATAAATTAGTAATTTCATTATATTATTTTTTTCAAACAAAATCAGTGGCATCAGATCTATACATAAATATACAGGGTTACTTTGTTATCATTTTTTTATGTTTGTCCCTTATGTTGGTCCTCTCGTGATCTCCCTGCATGATCAAAATCCATTGATGTCTTCTCTTCTTATTTTGAGTGTCTACTAAACGATACACTTCTCACCAGGCAATGATGCCTAGAGTCATATCATCTCATTTGGATTACATTTTGCACAATTTAATTTGAAATCTGTCCAGAAACTAAATAAATTTCCTAAAATATCAGATTTGGCTTTTTGGAAAACATGGAAGGGAAATGGTCAGGAATGTGCTAATTTGCCCCCTCAAAACATAAATTGGGAAAAACATGATAATATTGATATCATAACTGTGCAGCCCTTTGAGACTCCTTGTGATTAAGGGCGTCACAAATAAACATGACTTGACTAAAGGAGCCCTGCACAATTTGGAATTTTGTTTTCATCTGCTGCCATCTCCTGGCTTAAAGTCAAGATAGCAGCTCATTCATGATGCGCGTGCAAGTGCATGCATTTCTTTGAAGCTTTCTAATAAACAACCACCCACCTAACCATTTTACTTTTAAATTTTAATGCACCTCAAACGACTCAGCTCACCCTTAATTGGCTTGTACACAAAATGTACACTAATATATAATTTACTCTGCTTTTCAGGGACATGGACACCATTTAACCCTGTGACTGTGCGCTCCATAATATGTAAGTAACTGCTCATGTGATCTTGTCTATTTTTTTACCATGGCAACTGGCTTCATGTTTTACAAATTTGGAAGTGAACTGTGAAATTCCAAATGTGAATCACCCAGTTTTGACCCTGTGATGCTAATGAATTCATTCATTAGACCAAGCATGTCAAACTCAGTTTGGCTCGGGGTCGAGATCCAGAATTTATGTTCTCAGATAGGCTGGATCAGTAAAGAAATGTCCATGCTAACAGGGTTGGGTAGGGTTACTTTAACTGGATTACAAAATTCAGTCAAAATGACTGTCCATATTTAGTTTATTTTGTCTTTTATTAGCATATTTGGTATTGGAGTAATCCAAAAGTAATTGAAAGTAATCCAGTTCAAGTAACCCTACCCAACCCTGCATGCTAAATATATAGCTTTATTTTCTGTACTGTGCTTTATCATTCAGACTACATTTGTAGCCTAGCCTACAAACTATAATCAAGGATGAAAATCGATCTTTTCTATGCACAACCCATTTATTCACAAACAATGGAAAGTAATGTTTTTCATGTTTGGCATTAAATGTGGTCACAAGTTGTTGATTTTGACAGTTAAAAAAATGCAGCTTTACATTTTAACTAACTAACCAGATTAATTGAACTCAAGTGGTTAAGTTTTGAAGAAAAATATGCTCACCTCATTTGTCATACTGCTTTGGAATTAATAAAAAAGAAATATAAAACAGTGAAAGAGCAATATACCAAGATGGGCCAACTAAAGCTGCAAAAATACTGCTTTTTTCTGTGTCACCCATAAATTTGCCTGCATTAAGCAATAAAGCTTACACATTATTCTTTCCTAAAGTCCGCATTTTATTGTCCCGCAGCGATGTTTGACAGAGAAAATAAAAGCGGAGTGAACTTCAACGAGTTTGCTGGCGTGTGGAAATACATCACGGATTGGCAGAATATCTTCAGAACCTACGACAGGGACAACTCCGGTTTCATCGACAAGAACGAGCTCAGACAAGCCCTGACGGGATTTGGTGAGCACAAAAGTATGCGTTTTCTTTTCTTTTGGTTTGTGTGGTGGAGGGCGCCGCCACTATCAAGACCGCCGCTTTCCCACTGGGGTAGAAGGTTAGCATTAGATTAGAATTAGCACGTTAGTGTAGTTGTTTGTTTGTATTTACTCATCTTCAGTGGTGAGCCGTGCATGTCACACCCAGGCCAACTATTTTTTGGGATATAGAACATTTACTGGGGCCACAGATGCGACACATATAAAAAAGCTTCATTGATAATTAATTCTCATAACTTTCCACAACTTGATGAGCCAGTCGCATTACAAAACTGAATACTATCTTCCATACGAAATATACTCACACAGCTTTTGCTATGATTAACTGGTTTACTCATGATTGCTAATCAGCATAATGTTTTAATAGTTCAAGTTTACATTTTTACCCTTGATATAGCAATTACTTGTCCGTTTTGAGCAGAACTTTCACTTTGGTGCTTTTTTTCCCCGTTTGTGATTACTTCATAATGTAAACAATGCTTTCCGTAAACACAATGGCACTTTAATTGCAAAATAGATAGATAGATAGATAAATACTTTATTCATCCCCGTAGGGAAATTCACACTCCCAGCAGTCTACCCCGTTGTTTATTAACAGATGAACATGATGCCCTAGGGCTAGTGCTTGTAGCGGAGTGGATGACGTCACGCCAGTCCAAAAGTTCGACATCCCTGCGGCAGATGGAAAACTTTTCTTTGTGAAAATCCAGGGATACACCACCTCGTGTTAGCAAGTCCGCCTCCTCTCCGATTCCCCCCGGCTTTCGTGTCTCTGTTTAGCGGCGTTGAAGCCGGATTGCTCCGGGTAGCTCCGGGTGGCTACACGTTAGCGTCCGGAATGCTAAACGTGAGCCACGTTTCCGCAAAACACAGCATTTTAGTGCAAGAACACTGAACTTATGGATGAACTTTGCAAAAACCTTTCCGCGCCCGATATTTCCGGTGACATGATCATACGATTTTGATCGCTCGGGGGCCGCCTATACACTCTCAATTGCTGGGTAGAGGAAGCAAAGTGACACGAGGAGGAGGGGGCTCCTCGATGTCTGGACAAAGATCTGACCAAAGCCATTCCTGCCATGTAGTGGTGATTTATCATACTGAAATCATTCCCAGAGGCATGACACTTACTGATCAGCAGTGTCAAAGCGCTTAGAACTGTTTTTTTAAAATAACAAATACATATTTTAAGTTTTGGCACTTGAAACCAATGCTTCAGAAAACGTATTTATACGTTATGGCACTGAATGAGGTAAACAGCTTCATCAAACAAACAAAAATAATACATGTACCGTACTTCTTAATGAAACATTTGAAAAATATTAATAATATGCTGCCAGCTTCTGATATGGATGAATGGTTACTGTACTTTGCTGGTCACTGGAAGAAGCATAGGTAATAAAACACTGTATGCTTTTTTGCAAAGATTTAGTTGGGCAACATCCTGCAGAATGCTAGACACTGTCTCACAACCCACTATGGTCTTGGCACGCTAGTTTAAAAACAAAGGACGACACATCTCAAGATATCCGCAAGGTAACCCCGCTCCTCTTTGCAGGTTATCGTTTATCGGATCAATTCTACGGTACGCTGATCGAGAAGTTCGATCGACAAAGGAAGGGGCAGGTAGCCTTCGATGACTTCATCCAATGCTGCATTGTACTTCAGGTAGCTTCATCACAAACTATTTTGTTTCGATCACACAGCGCAGATTGTGATTAGAATGGATAGCGAACATTAATGATGAAATGAATCTTCAGACACAGAGGAAATATTTTACTGTGTTTGTCTTCCAAGTCAAGACAATTCATCCTTTTTTGTATAGCCTTTAATCACAAAAAGTCACATAGGGTCGCATAGATCATTACACCATCCCCTGATCTAAAACCTACATGAGAGCACAGAAAAACTCAAAAACCTCAGCATGAGGAGGATTAGAAAACCTTGCGAAGAGGTAAGGTGATCCCCTTTCTGGATGACCAGGCTACAATGTAAACATTGTTGACTTTGTAAAACTGAAACTAAAGGAAATTAAAATAACAATAAAATATTTGCATTTCAGTGTTTCCCATTGAATTTTGTGAAACCCTGGTGGGTGGACAGTCTAGACCCCAGACTCTAGGGGTTCCCAACGGCATGCATTTTTATACTAACCAACTTTAATATACACTATTGCAAGAAACTGTGAAAATATTTATCTTGTCAATTATATATACATATATATTTTAGTTTTCTTTTTTTTCTTTTTAATGTGTCTGCTATTAAATATTATTTCGCTTACTTTCATTGCGCTATTGTTACAATGCACTACCATTTTTTATGCATTATTCTTTCGAATTAGGCAAATTTTCTCAGAACAACGTTGTAATTGTTTTTGCCTATTTATCTCGATAGTCCTTTATTCCTTTTCTCTTTAGAGTCTTTATTACATGTTTTACCCTGGAGATTCATGTCCAATCTCGTTGCGTACAATGTTTCACAATTTAGCTATCAATGACAATCAAGACCTATTCTATTCTGTCCTGTCCTGTCCTGCCCTGTTCTACCATACCACTCTACTCTACTCTGTTCAGTTCTGTTCAGTTCTGTTCAGTTCTGTTCTACTCTGTTCTACTGTACTCTTTTCTGTTCTACTCTGTTCTATTCTAATCCGGCCCTTGTGAGAGTTTATTTTTCTACCATGTGGCTCCCAAGCTCAAATGACACCCCCTGACATAGAAGTATAAAACTATTAAATTCTGGAAAAAACAATAATGATAAAAATGGTATCTCATGACACAAACAATGCCCACATTTTTCCCCAGGAAAAAACCTTCTCAACTAATTATCCTGCATCTTTTTACTCCACAGAGGTTGACGGATGTTTTTAGGAGGTACGACACAGACCAGGACGGCTGGATCCAGGTGTCCTATGAACAGTATCTATCAATGGTCTTCAATATAGTATAATAGCACACAGGGGCACGAAGAGGAGCACAACTGACGGGACAGAACTTTGCCAAAAAAAGAAAAAAAGCTACCGGCACTTCCTGGATGTCCGCCACGGTGGACACTACAAGATTTTTTCCCTCCCTTTAAATAATTAATGAAAAACAAGGTGTGTCAGAAAGGTTCCAGGACTCGTGACAAAAAATACTTCTATACACACTTTTTTCTCACCTCAAAATCATTATTGGAGTCTGTGACACAAATTCCAACGCCGAGGGATTTTTTTTGCCCATCTTAATATTTTCAGGTTTTGTTGGAAAATTGCTCGTCAACAATAAGAGGGAAAGAAACATATTTATTTGTGTGTATAACGTACATTTTGGATGAGTTGGGACAAGAGTTACACACAAGGTTTTAAATTACTGTTGACCACAATCGGATTTTAACCCGTGTCACGACGGTGAGAGAGCCAATTTTAAAACACTAGACCCTCAGTGTTGTAAATTAGATAAATAATGGGAAGATAAAAATGACAAAAATACATGACACTGGGACAATGAGGGCAGCCTGACTGGATGGGTCAGCGGAGCCTGAGGGGATCAGGCTTTTCCCAAGGCGGACCCTCCTAAATCGTATTGTTTTATATCTGTGCCCTGACGGTAGCGGGATGAAGTATTGGTAAAGGTGGTGAGTGATTATTGTGTTTACCAGTCGGATGATGAACCTATTATTTAAGTCTATGAGGTTGGGTGTGGGTAGGCTTTAGCTGCTGTGTAGATGATTCGAGTGGGTTTGGTCCGGTTCTCAACGGAGCGCATAGTGAAAAAAACTATTGGAGTAACAGTAGGTGAGGTGCAACATATAGTCCTTTGAGTTTAGAAAGATGACATACAACAAGAAGTTAGATTTGATCTCCCTACATTATTTTTTGTCATGGTACCAGAGACAAATGTTACAAAATATAGAAAACAGAATCTTGTCCGGAAATATATAAATAAACGCAAAAATGCATGACGAGGTAAACGACTCTGGTGGATTTGAGGATTACCGTAAATTCCGGACTATAGAGCGCACCTGACTAAAGCCGCACCCACCACATTTAGGGAGGAAAACCGATTTTGTACATACACCAGGCACCTGTATATTAGCCGCATGCGCCCACATTGAAAAAACGCAATACAAACACGAAATTAACCCATACCCGATACAGTCCAAAAATCACAGCCGGCAAAATGAACGGAAAATGATACCGGTACTTAAGATTTAATGCAGACCTGCAGAGTCCGGGTGCTCGTTGAAAGTAATCCAAGGAAAAAAGTGTATATTTCCAAAGGTAAGGGTGGGAAAAATATATATCCACTATTGTCGGCCGCGTCCACAAACACGTCTCACCCTTACTCCACTTCCCGTCAGCCCGCGTTTGCTCCGCCCCTTCTTTCTCATTCGCCAGTGGAAAACATATCAGAATAAGTCTCTAAAATAAATACATTACAAAAATATACAGTTGCAAATACATATTATACATGGTTACACATATTTACAAAGAAAAACGGTACACCGAGAGAATTTTCAAAGCTTTAATAATAATATTATAACTTTCATCCCAAACTGTGCCTGTGAAGGGTAGCAAAACGCTACTAGCAACACGCTCGCAACACAGTAATCAGTTCTGTTAAAAAAATATATTGTACGTGTAGTAAGCACGGTAAACCGTCCTCATCTTCCTCTTCATAACTGACATCATCAAAGTCGTCTTCCTTCAGTATGGGAAAGAGACTTTGTCAATTAGACGTCGTCCACGCTCCCTTATTCAAAAACACGCTAGCATCTCGCTCACAAAGTAAAGTTTACGTGCGGTAGTTCTGTTTCTTTCTATATCGGACTGCTCGATTGCGTTTAGCTTGAAAGTTGCGTCATGTGCCTTTCTTTTTGCAATTTGCATGATGAGGATATGTCTACGCTAATTTAATTTGTGCACAAGCTAAGAAGTTGCAGTCTAAATCTTACCTTTTGTACTGGAGCGCCGCTGGCGGGCGTTAGAAAAATTACATAAATTGGCCGCATCACTGAATAAGCCGCAGGGTTGAACGTTTGGGAAAAAGGTAGCGGCTTATAGTCCGGAATTTACGGTAATCGGATTCATTGGGTTGGCATTGTGTTCTCTGTTAATGTGGTCAACAAATGATTTTAACCATGGCTCCACATACTCAACAAGTGCGTGTTATAAAGGTATAAATCAGGTCACCTGTTGGGGGTTAAAAGGTATCCTCTCACACCAATCCTGGAACTTTTCTGACAATGTTTAAGGGACTTTTGTGGCCTTGGTATTTTTCCAAGATTTAATTACATCGTTGCATGTATTTAAAAAAAATCTTGTAGTGTATTACTCGAGTACGAATCCTGATTCATTACTGTATCGGACACTCCAGATAATAGATTATAGTAGTGCCTTGAGATACGAGTTTTTACATTTTCGAGATTTTCTCTAGATCTTCAGCCAAATGGTTTTTTTTATAGCTCTTTTTGACTGCTAACAATTTGAAACTTGAAATAGGAGCGCTTATGGTGGCAGTAAACTCTATCGACGGTTAATTTAGGACACTAACAGTACATCTAAGTGTACAGTTTTTTAGCTTAATTCTAGTCTTAACATTTCTTTTGTGGTGCTTTAACCCTTAAAACAGTGCACAACTTAGGTTTTGAGGGAAATTTCTTTCACTCCTTTGTCTGCTCTGGCATTTAATATAATTATGGTGTTACAGGGCGTAGCAAAAGTATTGCCCCCCTGGAACCTTTTGTCAAATTACCACATTTTGGGCATCAAACTTAAAGCTGAAAAAAAACTGAAAATATTTTCTTCGAAACTATTTCATATGAGACACAATCGTGAAGTGGAACCAAATTATATCAACATTTTTTGGAGCAAAAATATTGGCCCATTGTTTTCTCAGCTCAGCCAACTGACTCCTGATCTGATGTCAACCTAAATGACCATCCGTCCATCCATTATCTGCACCACTTATCCTCAGTAGGGTCGCGGGGGTGCTGGAGCCCATCCCAGCTGTCTCTGGACAGTGGGACACCCTGAACTGGTTGCCAGACAGTCGCAGGGCACACAGAGACGGACAACTCACTCGCTCATTCACACCTAGGGACAATTTGAACCGGCCAATTAACCTGACATGCATATTTTTGGAATGTGGAAGGAAACCAGTGTGCCTGGAGGAAACCCACGCAAGCACGGGGAGAACATGCAAACTTCACGCAGGAAGTTCGATCTCATGACCTCAGAACTGTGCCGCACACGCGCTAACCACTGCGCCGCCGTGCTGTCCCCTAAATGACTAACAATGGCAAAAAGAGTCCCAGTTTAAACACACCTGGCTTAGAGGTCAGTGAAAGGAGACACTGGAACACAGACGGTATCGTGAAGACCAAAGAAAATCGAAATTGAACTTTTTGGGCTGAATGCAAAGAGTTACGTTTGCTATGAGAATAACCCTGCACATCCGCCTGAAAACACCGTCCCCGCTTTCAAACATGGTGGTGCCAGCATCATGCTCTGTGGTCGCTTTTCTCCAGTAGGGACTGGGAAGATGGTTAGAGTTGATGGGAAGATGAAAGGAGCCAAATACAAGGCGATTCGGGCAGAAAATATTTTGGAGTCTGCAAAAGACCTGAGAATGGGGAGCAGATCCACCTTCCAACAGGACATAAAGGTGTAGAGTGGCCAAGCCAAAGTCCTATCAAGCATTTGTGGAAAGATAGGAAAAACGCTTTGTATAAATGATATCAAACCTTAAGGAACTTGAGCTGTTTTGTGAGGATGCATGGGCAAATATTTCAGAATGTGCAAAATGTATAGAGACATACCCAAAAAGACTGATCGCTGCAAACGGAGGTTGTACATAACATTACTCGGCAGTGGCTCAGGAGGTAGAGCGCTCGTCTTGGGATCAAGATATCGCCGTTTGAATCCCGGGTCCTCTGTGTTACATGTCAAAGTGTCTTTGGGTAAGACACTGAACCCCTAATGCCCCCAATAAGCAGGTGAGCGCCTTACATGGCTGCACGGACGCTATTGGGGAAATGTGAAGCACACTGTAAAGCGCTTTGGGAAGTCTTGACTTGAAAAGCGCTATATAAATGCAGATATTTTCATTTCATTACCCCATAGGGGGCAGTGTTTTTCCGCTAATATTTTGCCTACTTTTCAATTTTTTACTATGTTAGCATGGTATAAAATTTTAAATACATTTGATTTCAATTCACGATTGTGTCTCCCTTGTTGATGATTCTTAAAATTTATTTCAGTTTTTTAAATCTATAAGTTTGGAGCCTGAAATATGGCAATATGTCAATAGGTTCTTGGGTTCCAATATATTTGTAAGACACTGTAATTAGATCAGAGAGGTATTGTGTTTTGATATGGAGTTCTTCGAAAGACATGCCGAATTAACTTGTGTATTTCAGTCTGTTTTATACTGTCGCCTGCTGGCTAAAGTAAGTATAACATCCTTCGATTAATAGGCTTTGAGGACGATATTTTTTGTTACATTTTGTTTGTTTGTTTTTTCATGTTTTATGTGTTTCTTTTCTGACAAAACACTGTATTCCCCTTGCTCTTCATTTGAAAACGATACATTTATATTAGAGAATATTTTTTGAAAGGAGTATTTTTTGGTTCTTTTCTAACTCGTATCTCAAGGGGCCACATTATAAATGTTGACACAATGCCTTTTGTCAGTCTTTCTGTTATTATCTTGAGGCATTACCTTTTTGTTAATAGAATTATAATGAAAATGCATTAATAAGATATAGTCCATCGCATGTTTTTCAGGTAATTTTGACCCGCCAAGTCGCAGCATGCTTTTCCATTTTGTCCCGTTTCTTTCTGTTTGAAGCCATGTTTACAAAAAAAATGTCAAAGCAGTGCTAAAATTGCTTTAAAAACGAACATGCCATATCTGTACAATTTCATTTTCTAAGATGACTTAGAAGAGGGTGAGCAGAATTCTATAGAAATCGCTTTATTTGTGCATGATGCCTTAAGGAACAACACAATGAAGAGTTTTATTAAAAAAAGAATTTATCCAGGTGTATTGTGTGAGTTTTTCTTAAAAAAACATTGCAACTTCACATAAAAATGTGAATTTCCCTTCGGGGATGAACAAAGTATCTATCTATATCTATCTATCTAAAAACAAACGCAACTCGAATCATGGCGCCTCCTACTGTACATTTGTAATTATCACCACTGCAATGCGACACGGTTCTCTTTATTCATCAAATTATTCAAAGCTTAGGAAAATTGTCAATGTTGATTACAAAATTTAAATAATATATTCATTGATTATTTTCTTGCAGTGATTAATGATCAAATTCACTCGATGATTTGCGATAAAAACAACTGAAAGTGACGCGTGGGAACCCGGAACCTTTGCCTTTTTGACCTAATTTCTACCGGGATACTTTAGGTGGTGCGCAGTGCTACACTATTGTTTATTTTCTGGTGTAATTTTTAAAAGTTCGTTTTATTCCTTTAGCAAAATTATTTAAGTATGTATCGAAAATTTGTACCGACGAGGGTTAACCGAAATACTCTCTGTCGTCTGTCAGTCAAACACCCGACGCCAATAAAGTCCTTCTGCAGTAAAAGTAAAGGTACAAACACAAGATATACATGTTAAAATGTTATATATATACTGTACACAGTACTGAGTGATTGATGCACAGTAGCGGATTCTAGCATGCCCTTTTTGGGTTTGATTTCAACTTTTGTTTGTGGGGTCACCCAACTTTCTAAAACTATCCACTATTCTAAAAACTAAAAATATTAGTTGTCAAATATATGCATTGAATTGACAAAGAACTATAATATTCATCAGTGGTTTACGGTCTCAAATCAAAGGAACAGTGTGTATTAGTTAACGCCTCCAAGTGGTACAAAAACATAGAAAATATAACATAAAAAAAATAAAAAATGAATCAACAATCATGTAAATGTGCATTTCTTTCAAATATTAATTGCTCGGTTTACATTTACGGCTTTTTATGTAGGCACAGCCCAAAAAGAAATCCCCGACATAACACTGGAATGGCTGTGCGCCATCAGTGCATCACCAGCTTTGAGACACGAAAGCATTTTTGGGTGCCAGGGTCATTTATGTAAAATATTGTGGTCCTGCCCAAACTTGTTTCTGCTCAAGAGAATAGAATGTCTTTCTGAGGAAGCTGCTTAGTTAGCAAAACCAAAAATGCAGTCGGCTTCTTTTGGGCCGTTTTCACTTTTGGCGTAACCTATCTGCCTGTAAATGAATGTGTTGATACTCAACGTTTTTATGGCTTGTGAGAGTGGAATGTCTTTCTGGGCAGAATGCTGAGTCCACAAACACCGAAGTTGAGTCAGCCCTTTTCCCCCATTTTTTTCACATCTAGTGTAACCTATCCGACTGCCTCTTAAAGATAGTGTTGTTATTCAATGCCCTCCTCACCTGGGAGAATGGAGTCTTTCTAGGAAAAAATGCTGAGTCAGCAAAATCAAAACTGAGTTTACTTTTTGGGGCATTTTTTCACAAATAGCTCAACCTTTCTTACTGACATTGTGTTGAAATTGAATGTTGTTCTGCTCTGGAAGAGGGGAAAGTCTTTCGGGAAAAACTGCTGAGTCAGCAAAACAAAATGTTTTGAGTCAGTTTTTTGGGGGTATTTTAACCTCTAGAGTGAACTGTGAAAATGATCCTGGTCAAACTTGTTCGGTCTGTGAAAGTAGAAAATCTCTGGGAATGCTGTGAGTCATCAATACAAAAAATGCAGAGTCTCTTTTTTTTTTTAAATATATTTTTACTGGGCATTTTTCACATCTAGGGTAACCAACCGGAGTGCCCGCAAAAGATGGCGGTCTTATCTAAACTCCTTCCCCCTTTTCTTGGATTGACAGAAACACAAACAAATCAAAACATATTTATACTTAGATCCCAAATGAAAACCTTATCACCACCAGCTCGCGGGTGATATAATTGACATTATTGTTTGACATCTTGCTGCTACAGTTACCCAAAAAACTTGAAAATGCTGAACAATAAAATCAGAAGTAAAATGGTGCATTTTATGTACTTTTAGTCACCGTAGCTTTCATTTTTTCTTGTGTTTTTTGTGCTACACCAAGGGTTGGGAACCCTTTTTACCTAAAGAGCCATAAAAGCCAAAATGTTTTTATTTAATTTTTTTTTATATTTCAAGACAGAATTCAGGAAACCGCCAACTACGCTCCTTAGAAAAAAGTTCATTTTTTTTCAATACTTTTGCTGTATGTTCAAAATTGTTCACAATCGATGAAATATTGCTGCATTATCTCCACACAGAAGAGCAGCTTCAGCGACAGACTGCTGTCACAGTCTTGTACCACGGACAGACTGAGGAGATCTTTTCTTCCTCATGCCATGAGGCTCTTTAACTCCACCCGGCGGAGTGAAGGCCCACATTAAACCACCCCCCCACATTGCATATTACCGTATTTTTATTGCAGTGTGTATTCTGTGTAGCACTATCGAGATACTCTATATAACACGCTACATTGGGTATCAACACGTCACATTGGCTATTTGTGTATTGTATTCTTTTTGCTTTATTATTGTTTTGTTCTTCAGCGCAGGATGCTGCTGGAAATGTGAATTTCCCTGCGGGGATGAATAAAGTATCTATCTATCTATCTAGACATCTAGCTATCTAGACATCTATCTTTATCTGAAATCATTTTGCTAGGAGCACAAGAAGCTCCCAATGAGCTTCTGTTCATTCTGCATTAAGCTCAGTTCTAATTCATTTGATTGTCCTAATGCATATTAATGAAACGTAGGGGACCGTGAAAACACATTCATCCATTATCTGCACCGCTAATCCACAGTAGGGTCGCGGGGATGCTGGAGCCTATCGCTGCTATCTTCGGACAGTCAGCAGGGGACACCCTGAACTGGTTGCTAGCCAGTCGCAGGGCACACAGGGACCGACAGGTCACTCGCTCATTCACACCTAGGGACAATTTGGACCGGCCAATTAACCTAACATGCATGTTTTTGTAACATTGGAGGAAACCCACGCAAGCACGGGGAGAACATGCAAACTCCGCACAGGAAGGATAGTAGCTGGAATTGATCCCATGACCTCATACCTGTGCCGCGGAATCGCCAACCACTCATCCGCCATGCCGCCCCCTCCAAACACATGTCAGGCATTATCCAGGGTCCGAAACCAGAATCATAACAATAGTTCTGTCAATATAATCATTAAAATTCTACCACAAGTTGCTATTATGGTTAGTGTTTGCAGTATTTATATGCTATTGTACTTTTTAAGAATGAAACAAAAACTTAGTTTCATTGCGTGGGTTCAAAACGACTGTCATAAGTCCATTTGTGGCTGCATCCCTCAGTCAAGGCATTCTCTTTCCTCAGACACAGAACAGTCTGTGGTTTCAGAACGCAGAGGGTCCGTCATCACCGTGGCCATAAATCGTCCCAAGGCGTGCAATGCGGTCAACCAGGAGACAGCGAAGCGTCTCCTGGACGAACTGGAAGCCTTCGATCGGGAGACATCCCTGAACGTGGCTGTCCTGCATGGCATCGGTAAGATTTTGAAACTGAACAAAAAAAATACCATTGCACGAAACTGGGGGGAAAAAATATATATATATATATCCTGTAAATTCCGGACTATAGAGCGCACCTGATTATAAGCCGCACCCACCACATTTGAAGAGAAATACCGATTTTGTACATACACAAGCCGCACCTGTATACAAGCCGCATGCGCCCACATTCAAACATATAACACAAACACAAAAATAACCCAAATCCGACTTCAAGTCCCGCGATTGAAACTAAATTTCCTTCATTAAGGTCCACAGTCCAAAAATCACAGCCGGCAAAATGAACGTAAAATGATACCGGTACTTAAGGTTTGATGCAGACCTGCAGAGTCCGGGTCCCGTAGAAAGTAATCCAAGGAAAAAAAGTGTATATTTCCAAAGGTAAGGGTGGTAAAAATATATCAGATGAACATATTTACTCACGCAACTCCTTTTTCTTTAACCAACTTTTTACCCCCTCTTCTTTCCTTGTCGGTCCCTCACCTTTAGCGGTCCCCACTTAAACTCGGCACCCCGCGTTTGTTCCGCCCCTCTTTTTTCGTTCACCCGCAAAACATATCAGAATAAGTGTCTAAAATAAATACAAATAAATACATTACAAAAATATACAGTTGCAAATACATATTATACATGGGTTACACATATTTGCAAAGAAAGACGGTACACTGAGAGAGTTTTCAAAGCTTTAATAATACTGTAATAATATAGCTTTGACAGGGCAGTTAATGGTAGCAACACTCGAGCGTTGCTGGCGGCCGTTAGAAAAATTACATAAATTGGCCGCATCACTGAATAAGCCGCAGGGTTGAAAGTTAGGAAAAAAGGAGCGGCTTATAGTCCGGAATTTATGGTACAATTTATATACGTGTATGTATATATATATATATATATATATATATATATATATATATATATATACAGTGAAGAAAATACATATTTGAACCCCCTGCTATTTTGCTATTTCCCACACTTAGAAATTATAGAGGGGTCTGAAATTTTGATCGTCGGCGCACGTCCAATGTGAGAGAGATAAAAGAAAAAGAAAATCCACAAATCATATATATCAATATATATTACGATTGATTTCATAATCGATGAGTTGGTCGATTTTTCCTACGATTATTCGATGAATGGGATTTGTAATTCCCCTCCTATTTATTCAAATATTAAAGTGATGGACAGATAGATGATAGTGTACGAAACAAAATATTATACACTATAAAACAATAAAAAAATTATAAGTGTCAATAAACTTGAGAATCAAAAAAATGCATAGAAATGTATGCTACACACCTGCAAGTATGTAAGATACTCTTTTCCTACCTTCCTATCCACAGATCATGTTAAATTTGGGCCTATCATAAAAAAAAATAGAAAAAGCAATACATTTCAATTTGTATGGATTTTTTGTCATCCACACAATAAATAATTAATCAAAAATGTAAACAAACCCACTTTTCAGAATGTTGTTTAATTTTGGAATATGTTAAACATTGCCAATATGAGAATGATACATGGTAAATGGTCTGCATTTATATAGCGCTTTTCAAGTCAATGAAGACTTCCCAAAGCGCTTTGCAATGTGCTTCACACTTACCCATTCACACTCACACACCAATAGCGGCCGTGAATAATACTAATAAAATAGAAATAATTAATAGTATGAAATTCACATGATGATTTATTAATAATACATGAAAATATATAGTTTTTTAAAATCAGTCTTACGAGACTATATGCCAACTAACCTTTTCTCAAGGCAGATTTTTTTGTAGTTGAAATGAAATGAAATGATCTGCATTTATATAGCGCTTTTCAAGTCAATGACTTCCCAAAGCGCTCTATATTGTGCTTCACATTTCCCAATAGCGGCCGTGATCTGTGCAGCCATGTAAGGCGCTAACCTGCTTATTGGGGGTATTGGAGATTCAGTGTCTTACCCAAGGACACTTTGGCATGTAACACGGACAAGCCGGGATTCGAACTGGGATCCCTTAATCCTAAAACGATCGCTCTACCTCCTGAGCTTATTGTGCGCCACCCTCAGGGTTGGGTAGGGTTACTTTAACTGGATTACTTTCAATTACTTTTGGATTACTCCAATACCAAATATGCTAATAAAAGACAAAAGAAACTAAATATGAATAAAATGATGACTCACAACACGTGGTAAGCTTTCTCTCCTGGCTTTGATCTCTTTGATCTCCGGCAAAACTAACATAAAATGCGACAGAAACAAAATGAAAATAAATCCAAACAGCTTGCCAACATCATTTTTGCCATTCCATGTATTCCGTTACTCCCCAAGCCTGCACAAAATTTAGTAATTTTATTCATATTTAGTTTCTTTTGTCTTTTATTAGCATATTTGGTATTGGAGTAATCCAAAAGTAATTGAAAGTAATCCAGTTAAAGTAACCCTACCCAACCCTGGCCAACCCTTAATAACAACGACAACAAAACAGAACATAAATAACGTAATAGTCAAGTCATCTTCATTTGACTCGCCCTTATTCACAAAGAGTCTCAAAGAGCTGCACAGATTATTGCAAACCACAGACTATTATGACACCATCCCCTGATCTTAAACCTACACGAGGGCAAGGAAAAACTCAAAAACCTCAACATGAGGAAAATGAAGAAACCTTGAGAAGGGACCCTCGGCCGAGTCATACCTAAGACTTATAACATTGGTAAAATGGCGGCGCCCTCTGTTGGCTGCGGCTGCATCGGCTCGCTACAACGGGTCAGGTGTATCGACATTTCGTTCTGTGTACATTGTTACAAAGAATGACAATACAAAGGAAATTATTATTATTATTATTATTATAGGAGATTAGTAATACCATGGAAACAGTTGTTATATCAGAAATACATATCAAACAAGTCATCATTTGCACTCATTAGTAAAGCAGTTAGGACACCTTTGATGTACATTATAGCGATGCCATACTGAAAAGAAAAGCACAATTTAAAATACATGAATGAATCAGTCACATTACAAATTATATTTATGATGTTGGAGAATTTATTTTGTTTACAACTCATTGAACAACAAAGAACTCATTGAACAACAAAGTCAAATTTAAGGAAAACATCTTCAATGTAAAAATATTATTTCCCCCCCCCGTCCCCGTCATTTTCATTGCCTTTTGACTTTGCAGTTTTTTCTCTCTTGTAGGAGGCAATTTCTGTGCTGGGTACGATCTGAAAGAACTGGCCAATCACGCGGCTTCGCTCAAAGTGGAGCAAGATGTCACTAAGGGTCCTGGACCACTGGTGAGGAACTGAGGTCATATGCCTCTAATTGGCTGTTTGGACACAATAACACTTGAAACAAGAGTTAAGCTACTAGTACTGCTCCAGTTACATTGCAAGTTACATTAATAATGACTTGGTTTTTAAAGTAACTCAATTCTATCAGCGGTACGGCGGATGAGTGGTTAGAATAGAATAGAATAGAATATACCTTTATTGTCATTGTTACAAAATGGGTTAACATATTGTGACAACGAAATTGGGCATGACACTCCAGTTTCACACATTCACAGTGAGGTAAAAAAGTCAAGAAGATAAAGGAACAGAGAAGACAAGGTTATAAAACAAGGAGGATAAGGCTATAGTTATAATTTACATGATATTTACACAAGAAATGTTGGCATGTAGGATGTTACATACAGTTGTTATCGTAATACAGTTTGGTATCGCAAGGGTTTGTGCAATTATACATTTGGTGCAAAAAAATAGTCATCATAGTGCAAAAACAAATAGGCGAACATTGTGCAAGGTAAGCAGTAAACATAGTGCAGTCAACATGTGCAAGAAACATAGACATGTTCGTATGAGGTAGTGTGTTTGCAAGAGTTTTCCAGTTTTTTGTGCGGTGTCTGTTTAGGGTAGTAATGACTCTGGGGAGGAAACTGTCTTTGAGTCTGTTTGTTTTTGTTTTGTGTGACCTGTAGCGCTTGCCGGAAGGCAGCAGGTCGAAGAGGTGGTGGCCGGGGTGAGAAAAGTCCTTGATGATGTTTTCTGCTCTGCTGAGGTAGCGAGAGCAGGCAATGTCCTCCAGACTGGGCAGAGGGCAACCGACGATTTTCTGGGCTGTTTTGATGACCCTCTGGAGCGTTTTCCTGTCTGCTGCTGTGCACCCAGCATACCACACCGTAATGCAGTACGTTAGAATGCTCTCCACTGTGGCTTTGTCAAAGGACACCTGCAGCTGCTATTTTAGATTATTTTTCCTGAGCACTCTCAGGAAATGCAGTCGCTGCTGGGCCTTCCCTACCACAGCTCTGGTGTTTGCAGACCAGGAGAGGTCGTCGGATATGTGCACACCCAGAAATTTGAAGGAGTGGACTCTCTCTACACAGTCTCCTTTTATGATGAGTGGTGCTGGATTCCTTCCATTCCTTCTGAAGTCCAGTATCACTTCTTTTGTTTTTGTGGTGTTCAATACGAGGTGGTTTTCCAAACACCACGTTGACAGTGACTCCACCTCATCCCTGTTCGCCGCCTCGTCCCCTTCAGAAATAAGGCCGATCAACGTGGTATCGTCGGCGAACTTAATGATTGTAATGTAGTCTGCGGCACAGTTCTGAGGTCATCTACCAGCCTTCCTGTGCGGAGTTTGCATGTTTTCCCACTCCGGTTTCCTCCCACATTCTAAAAACATGCATGTCATGTTAATTGGCCAGTCCAAATTGTCCCTAGGTGTGAATGAGCGAGCGAATTGTCTGTCCCTGTGTGCCCTGCGACTGGCTGGCAACCAGTTGAGGGTGTTCCTGCCCACTGCCCGATGATGGCTGCAATAGGCTCCGGTGCCCCCGTGACCCTACTGAGGATAAGAGGTGTAAATAATGGATGGATGGATATCTGCAGTATATAAATTTGAATAAACATACAGCCCTGGCTCTAGTGGATCGGAAAGTTGCTGGGCGTCTCTTGTTCTGTTTCAAATATGTTGAACTCCCACTTCACAAGACTGAAATTTCTTAGTAAGTATGGATGCGTGTTCCTTCGGGACCTATGAAATTAAAAATGGGATTCCCCAGGGTTCAATTTTAGGGCCTGTACTTTTTAATTGTTAAATATTTCCCTTTGAAGATTTCAGCTAGAGAAACTGTGTCAGTTTTGTTCTAGCCATTGTGTGTGTATTTGGTCATCTGGTTTTTCTCACCACTTTGAGTTGCATTTCGTTAACAAATACGTTTTGATTCGATTTAACAACTTCACTTAGGTTTTTGTTGTACCGTATTTTCCGCACTATAAAGCGCACCGGGTTATGGGGCGCACCCCGAAAAAATAGTTTTTGGTCCTATATTTGACATACATAAGACGCACCGGATTATAAGGCGCTACAATGGGAACGTGGACAAAACAGTCAGATAGTTCAGTCCAACTTATTACCCCCTTAACATACCCAAAGCTTGCAAAGACTCAAATACGTGTCGAGAACACGTGCGGATGCGGAGTCCGTACGATGTCACTCAAATGCATCGTTCCATCATTCGGAAGGTTAAAGTCTTGGGATTCAAGAAATGCCAACCATTCCTTAGTTTCTATTTTCTTTTTCGCTCGCAACTTTCCTGTGCATATGACAATAAACACTTGGAATTGAATTTAATTTAAAAATAGACACTCCATTCCATCCATTATCTGCACCGCTTATCACAGAAACATCGAGTTCAGTCTGAAACAAGATACAGGGAAAATATATAGCCGGAGTAGATCACCGAAGTCGTTGTGTTCAATAATAATGTGCAGCCATGGTCCTCTTATATCCGTGAGTGTAGTAAATCCAGGAGAATAAAATATTTACAAATACAGAATAGTAGAAAATGCTTTCTCTATGCCGTCAACCACGTGCTATTCACATTCATCTTTTTCGGCCAATTGCAGGCTTTGTTTTGCCGTTTAAGCCTATGCCAGCCTGTAAATGATAAAAAGGATCCGCCCCTTGACCTCCGAATAACTTTAGCCAATAGTGATCGATTCAAATGATGATTGACACATTGGTTAGCCAATGAAACGACGGTAAATAAATCCCAGCATACACGGCGGACTACTTGGCGTTCGGGGGAAAATCTACTCGGCGGCTGCAAGTTAGTTGGAAGACTTTGCGACTTAATATTGATCCATAAATAAGGCGCACTGTATTATAAGGCGCATGGTCAGCTTTTGAAAAAAATAAAGGCTTTTAGGTGCGCCTTATAGTGCGGAAAATACGGTATATTTATCTGGTCATTTCCCACAGGGTCCCTCCCGTTTGCAGTTGTCCAAGCCCCTGATTGCAGCAGTGAGTGGATTTGCAGTGGCTGGAGGACTCGAGCTGGCTCTGCTGGCTGACCTGCGAGTGGTGGAGGAGAGTGCCGTCATGGGGGTGTTCTGCCGCAGGTTTGGTATGACATGTCATAATATTACTGTACTACCGGGAAGAGTGTGTTTTCTGCAATCGCAAATCCTGGAGGGCTACACTATTAGTGTGATTTAGAGGTAAAATTTTAGGCCCCAGCCCGGCTCGAAATTAGGGTCAGGTCATTTATCAGCCCAAAACATCCCAACCTCCCGAGTCCTCACAAATTAGATATGAAATTTCAGGTTTCCTTGGTCTGGGTCCCTCTAATCAAGTTAAATGGTCGGGCTCGGGCTGGTTCGGGCTTTAATACCTGCGTGCTTGGGTTGGGTTGAAATATTTTAAGCTCGATCTAGTGATTAATTTATTTTCAACCAAGCTGCTAATTACAATATACAGTATTCTAAAGACCACATTTCAAAGGATAGGAGGGCCAAAATGTGAACTTCTGCTGCTCTGAATCTATACTCAATTTCTTTGTATTGTGGGATATTTTCAGGAAATTTAAGGTGTAGAATACAGACGTTACCCTACTTACGAACGAGATAGCTTCCGGACGATCGTTCGTAAGTTGAATTTGTCTCTTCAGTGCTATATTTTGTATAGAATGGTTGTTTAAGGTTTATACAAGTATGTTTAAGGCTTGTATAAGTAACCTGTATTGTTTTGTACTAAAAAATAAACATTTCATAAACTAATATGCTCTCTAAAGATGAATACAAAGTTTAACTTACTTTTGGAAGATGAGCTTCAACAGTTAGGCGACTTCTTCCTCCACGGTAGAAATGGGCCGAAAAAAAGCCATTCAACCATTTTCTCAACCGCATCAAGCTTCCTTATTCCACTTTCATTTCAAATGAAATGGTTTGCCTCTTCTTTACACTTTACACCAACCATATTGAATGGATGACGAGATATTAAACAAAACAATTTTCAAAGTTTTTAGCGCGCCGGAGATACAGTATAGAATTTTTACATGCAGCAACTCTGCTTCCATTGTTATCGGCAGGCTCGATTGCTTTGAACCCTCTTATTACCATGGGGGTGTGGCTCCCCAGTTAGCAGGAGATATTTAAATTAGCGTGATTAACTCTGTGACCGTTCGATAAGATAAAATTCAAACTCTTCCTTAAACAGAAGACAGGCTTCGGATATACAGACACTGCCCTACGAGACGATCGTTCTTAAGTTGCTTCAGTGCTATATTTTGTATGTTTAAGGTTTATAGGAGTATGTTTAAGGCTTCTATAAGTAACCTATTTTGTTTTATACTAAAAATAAACATTTCATGAAATAACATGCTCTATAAAGATAAATTACTTTTTAAATTTTTTTATTTGTTATTTTCTTATTTTTTATTGTTTTCTTATTTTTATTTCTATTTTTTATAATTATTATTTTTTTAAATATGTAATTTTTAATTAAAAAAAATGTATTTATTTAATTATTCTTAATTATTTATCTTTTTTTTTTCTTTTTCTTCTTTTTGTTTGTGTATGTGTTGATCTTGCTGTCGGTCACCCCTCTCGAGGATATGACTAGGGTAGATAGATAGATAGATAGTTAGATAAAGATAAATAAAGTTGAGTTTCAATTACTTTTGGAAGATGCGCTTCAACAACCATATTGAATGGATGCACAAGATATCAAACAATAAAAATGTCAAAGTTCTTAGCGCGCTGGAGATACAGTATAGAATGTTTACACACAAACTATTAAGAGGAAGTGGATTTCTTCTTCGGGGTAGATGCTTGGTGAGGTCCCACAGCGCCACACGCCGGTAGCGGTAGAAAGAAGCACTACAGTACTGTCCTATACTCGGAATAAGGTGCACAATACAAAATCCAACTTACAGCAATGCCCAAGTATTTTTCGACATCCCAAAGAAAGTGTTTATGTCTACCGTTTTTCGTAAGTCGAATGGTCGTAAGTAGGAGAGCGTCTGTATACAGTAATTCCTTGCTTTATCACGGTTTACTTTTCACAGTATTTCGCAGATCTCCATCGTGCATTGTTTTCTGCGTTCTGATTTGCTAAACAGTCACCTTGGCTCTTTTCTGCTTGTGTTAAATTAAAAAAATATTTTACTATGTTCGACACAGCCTCAGTAGTTGCCCTACTTACAGGGGCCTTTTGCCATCTAAGCGTATATCACCTGTGGTTTCATGCCAGGAATCAGTTAGATATTTGTATTTTTCTGCTTTGTTACTGGTTATCTTCTCAGGTCCGGTCGTGTGTCTTGTGTGCTGGAACCACCCCAGACCATGACCGCCTGACTCCCTTGATAAGTCAAACAGGAAGCTACCGAGCGCAAGGCCAAACAAGGCGTTTTATGGATGTTTGCACGATTTCCTCATAAACAACATTTTTTGGCGGTGCCGCGGCCGACTGGCGAGGTTCGCCCTCTCACGCTGGCAGAGGGAGTCCGCCGAGTGGCGGGCGCTAGACGGTTACGCCATCTCTCATTGAAGTGCTTAAAATACAAGCGGGGTATGTATAAAAGTAACTGCTGTCGGATGATTTTCTCGCAGCGCTCCGTTCCGAACGTAAACTTGAAGGGCTCGTCACAGGCCTGTAATTTAAACTGGAGTGTTGCGGCCATGCCCTTGTCCGTGTTCCTTTCTGTGCATTTTCTAAGCTTGCAGACGTGCTTATCAATCGAGGATTATTATGTTTGTTGTGTGAGCTACAAAGTCTTGCAATCTATAGGCGAGTCTTTAATTACTGGACTTGCAACCATATTGCTAGCTGAAGCGGGTGTTCAAAGTCTTCATAACTCCTAGGGTTGTGTCGTTTCGAGCATATTAAGGCTAACTGTAGTTTTGTTTCCCATAATTGAGGTTCCATTGATGTTCAAAAGAGTTACAAGTCTCAGCTTTTTGCAGATGCAGTTTATTTACCGCATTGCTGAGAGATAGGACCAATTCATAATACTCCAGATCATTCCATCCGGCTAATGGATTTAAATTATTCGGTTAATTCACAATCTAAAACATCTCATCTCATCTCATTAGCTGCACCGCTTATCCTCAGTAGGGTCGCGGGGGTGCTGGAGCTCATCCCAGCAATCATCGGGCAGTGGGCAGGGGACACCCTGAACTGTTTGCCAGACAATCGCAGGGCACACAGGGACAGACAACTCACTCGCTCATTCATACCTATGGACAATTTGGACCGGCCAATTTACCTGACATGCATGTTTTTGGAATGTGGGAGGAAACCGGAGTGCCCGGAGGAAACCCACGCAAGCACGGGGAGAACATACTAACTTCGCACAGGAAGTCCGGTAGCTGGATTTGAACCCACACAGGAGGTTCCCAAGACCTTAGAACTCAACCGCACACGCGCTAACCACTGTGCCGCCGTGCTGCTCCAATCTAAAACATCTACAATGGAAAATAGGGAAAGTAATTTGCATGTTTAATTTAAACCACTCAAAGTTGCTGCTGACTATTTTGCAAGAGTAGCTATGCTAAATTGAGTGATACATAGGATTTATCTAATTTATGCCACTGCCAATTATATCGATATATGGATCAATTAGGGCAGCATGGCGGCGCAGTGGTTAGCGCGTGTGTGGCACAGTTCTGAAGTCATGAGATCGAACCTCCTGTGTGGAGTTTGCATGTTCTCCGCGTGCTTGAGTGGGTTTCCTCCATGCACTCCGGTTTCCTCCCACATTCCAAAAACATGCATGTCAGGTTAATTGGCCGGTTCAAATTGTCCCTAGGTGAGAATGAGTGAGTGAGTTGTCTGTCTGGCAACCAGTTCAGGGTGTCCCCTGCCCACTGGCAGAAGATAGCTGGGACGGGCTCAAGCACCCCCGCGACCCTACTGAGGATTAGCGGTGCACATAATGGATGGATCAATAAAAGTAAGGGTGGACTAAAGTTCCAGTGTTTCTTTACAATTTATTTCTTTTATTGATGGTTTCCATTATTTGGAGCGGGTACAGTTGGTACCAGTTGCAGGGAATCCCAGACCCTTAAAAAAATGATTGTAGTCTGCCACACTCGAGTGCGGCCAACATTTCTGGCACCTAATTGGGCAACCTAGCTTGCGGCTTGGACTAAGATGGGGCCCATTTGCCTCGCCAAGAAGGAAATGAGAAGGAGATGGTTGTGTCACGGTAGTCTGGTGGTGGTTATGTCTGCTGCCTGTTGAATTTTTGACAGCTAAAATGAAAACCACCCCGCATGCTTTCCTGATTCCAAAGTTATTTCGGGGCTCCGACCCGCGGAAACGGAAGTCCTACACTTCAAGGGTAGTTTGTTCAAGGACTGGCTAAAACGAGGGTGTCGCTGTAGCTCTATACTTCCCCTGACCCCAGGAGGCCTGCAGGTTTTAGCTGGGCCGTCTCTTGCTCTCCACGCGATATGTCACGAAGATGACGTAACTTTGAACCCGCGAAAACGTGCGGTAGTTCAAATGGTGCGAAAAAGTCCAGTTACGGCATGATGTCATTTCAAAATTAGATGCTTTTGAATGGCGCAAGAGAATATACGACGCGAGCTTAGTAAAAACAGGCTACTCGTGTACATTAAGAAACGTTTTCCACGCAACATTTAGTCACGATTGTCCTTACTGAGGCAATAAACCATGGCTGTCAAACTCATTTTAGCTCAAGTGCCACCAGTGGTGGACCGTCATGACCTGCGAGGCCTTCTTGTCAAGTCAAGTCATGTTTATTTGTGACGCCCTTAATCACAAAGAGTCTCAAAGGGCTGCACAGACCACAGAGTGTTGCAAACACACATTGATGGCATGCTGGAGTATATTGTTTAACAAGTCCTTGGCGGTGTATTCTCTTCGCAGTAAAAAATGTGAGATATCAAAACTTACAGAAAAATGTCTTCTCCATGGTTCGTACGGATGCTTGAAATCTTTGAAAATGCTTTGATTTAAATGGTCAAGTCAAGTCAAGTCATCTTTATTTGTATAGCCCTAAATCACGAAGAGTCTCAAAGGGCTTCACAGATTATTACACTATATTACACAGACTATTTTTCAGCCGACGAGAAGAGTAGGTTATTCATATGCTATGGAGTAGAAGTGAGTTTTAAGTTTAGATTTAAACATTTCCACTGAGGTTGCAGATCGGATCTCAGGGGGAAGAGCATTCCACAGCACCGGTGCCCGGATGGAGAACGCTCTCGAACCAGCAGAACACTTCTTTGCTCTTGGGATCACCAGAAGACCGGCACTCTCAGATCGTAGGCTTCGGACCGGGACATAGGGGCAAATCAGATCTGAAAGATAAGAGGGAGCAAGTCCATGTATGATTTTGTACAATACTAAGAGAACCTTGAAGTCACATCTATGGCTAACTGGGAGCCAATGCAGGTTAGCCAAAATCGGTGTTATGTGATCGTACTTTTTTGTGTGGTGGTGTGTTTTTAAGGATTAAAAAGGGCTAAAATTTCGCGTTTAATGCTTGTAAATGCTTAAAATTGTTGCCATGTTTCTTAACAAGTCTGCTTATAAATGACGCCGACACTGCTCTCTGGTGGCTTCGCTTTGCATTTTGTGATTGACTGCTGCTAGCATTAGTTTGTACGGCATTGTCCCGTGAAGCGTCATCGCCCCCAAGAGGACAGTTGCATTCTATGCCTTAACAGACATGTGACATGTGTATTACTGCAGGGATTAGGTATAACCGTTAATGGTCTGCATTTATATAGCGCTTTTCAAGTCAATGAAGACCTCCCAAAGCGCTTCACAATGTGCTTCCCATTCACACACACTCACACACAGATAGCGGGAAATAACTTTGTGGAAGGCTTTCTTTGAAATGTTCTTGCTGAGGCACTCTTCTATCTCCAAGTATTGGTCTTCGATTTAATTTCTCCTTTGCTTCCCTCAAGATTTGGTTGCTCCTCCAGGGCTTTTTCTTTGTAAACGATGTTCACCACATTGTTTTCAATGGAGTGTACTAATGAACCACAGTATTTTATAAGTGCATTAGACAATACAGTGCCATCCAGTGGTCAAATAATCAATTATGGACATTTATACTGGGCCATGCGAAAAAATTAGCGTTTCCCAGTAGTAAATTGTAATGGGAAGACCTTCCTGTAACTGAAAATGTAAGCTACATATTACCCAACACTTATATGAGGAGAGATTTGCCACAAAAACAACTATATTTACGATTTACTCAAAAAATGACTTGCCGTGATAAATGCACACACAACATAAAACATTATATATGGAAATCGTAGATATAGTTGTGGCTATGCGAAATACGTAATACACTCAGGATTTCTTCTTTTAACAATACTGGAGAAATTGGCTTTGAAAGGCCTTAAAAGGGCTTGAATTTAGCCATGACCCAGTTTCCCCTTTGAATAAGAAAAGTAATAAGTACTTAGCTACAATGTTCCCTGTAATTTTCCACGGGTCTGAGTGTTAACACAAAGTCGGTGAGCAGCACTTGAAACAACAGTGAGTAACCATAATCCCAAGTGTGGCAAGATAAATTAATTATCAAACATGTCCAAAACTTGACATTTTGCTGAGTTTCCGGCAATGCAAAATGATTTTTCTCTTTTGAATGAATTGACTCATGTACTATTGCAAAGGTTGTACGGCCTACAAACGTCGTTTGTTCTTACAATTTTTTCACAAGATATCCATTTCTTTTTTTTTCCTGATATATTTTGTCGCATAATATTAACATTTTTGGGGGCTTATTTAGTCAGTTGTAAGATACAGAATTGTACTTAATCACATTTTTTTGTGGAAGTACAATGTTGGCAACAAGATTCACTTGATATCATTGGAAATTATTTGAATGCAACACAAACTTTTTCTTCTTTTTTCCGTGTTTTTTTATACTTTTTTAAAAATTCCTTTAAAAAAAATCTCATTGTGTTTATTTTTTCCGAGCTGTTACTATTTTCTTTTTGTTCTCTATTTACTTTTTTCCTACATTTCTTTCTTTTCTTTTTTTCTGTTTTTTTTTCTAAATTTTTCCTTCTTTTTTCTCTTCCTTTTGTTTCTTTTTTTCTCAGCTTTTCACTACTTTTTCATTGTGGTGTTTTTTTCTTTTTTGTTCTATTCCTCCTTTCCTATCATTTTGTGCATAATTTTACATAATATTTGGTCATGTTGGGATTAAAGAAGCAAAAACAACCGGAAGAGCTGTTTAAGACCCGAAAGAGCCGGTTCCTTTTAGTGAGCCGAGCCGCAGAAGCCGGTTCCCCGACAAACTCTACTAACTTTACTCATCTTTGTTCTCCTTCGACTCGACTTCAAAATACCGCATTTAGGACACAACGTCAAGGGAACCCGTGTATTTTGACCTTCATGCACTGTAACTTTGACTTGAGTCGCTTCTTAATTAGCAATTTTGAGCCCTCATTTTTGTGCGCTGGCTAGATTTTCTTGTGCGCTGAGAATGTGCGAGCAGTGCGCAATTGCGCACGCGCGCATCTTAGAGGGAACACTGCTTAGCAATGTGAACTGGATTTGAACCTGCGAGTGATGCCACATTAACGTCCGTTGGCACAGTTTCAAGGCTCTTTCGAGTTGAACTGGAAAACCACATGAAGCCCACCCTCGCTGTTGTGGACAAAAAGCACAAATCTGATAACATTCCTGCAAACAGGACACTTCAGAGATGAGCCTATCTGCCTGGGTGGGGCTGGTTAAAAGGCTGCCGAGGGGCGGAGGTGCCGCGGATAAGGTTGAGAGGGATTCTTCCGGTCACTGATAGCGACGGTGCCAACACTAGCACCAATGACAGACCTGACTCCTTTATCTCCCCGGCTGAAGCTCTGTTCGCCTCCTGCCGTTTCCTTTTTGTCTACTTTCCTTCCTGCTTTCAAGGAGATATTTGTGCGTGAGCCCAAAGCTATGAGATATGATTAGGACTAAATGCTTTTTATATTAAATGGAGCAAAACAATAACAGTAATAGTGACTATGACAGAATATTTTGACACATCCTCTGAAACAAATCCATTCAAAGCAATAGCTTTTACTGTATTGTCCATAACCACTTGTGAGAAAACCTTAAGTCAGTGTCTGAAACTCATGACAAAAGGTTACCGGACACCAGAGCAGACAACTCTGAAAATTTGCCTGCCCAGCCATAAAGTTGCCTGCCCCATTTTTCACAACTTGAAACGCAATAAGACGACTAATCGCAAAAAAAACCCCAAAAAACAAAAAACATTGTTGCCAAGTATTAAGGATTGATAATCAGAATATATAACAGAACAACACTTTAAAATTAAGTGTATTATAAATCTACTTATAACATTGATTGCATTTATATGACATTGCAGTTTTCCATCTACCATCAGTATGTACCTGTATTTACTCATCTTCATTCATGAAATGTTTGCGTTGTGTCTACTGCTACAAGCCACGTGAACTCATCTTTCTTCGATGCTTTTAATGTACGTTTACGTTTTGTAGCGTCATCAATTTTGTTAGCTTCTTTTCAATCTTTCTTCTGGGGCTGAGGTTTTGGCTTTATTCCTAACCACTTTTACATTTTTCTTGTGTTCTCTGTGTGTCTACTTTGGAAAATGATATGCAAATGCACGACCTTATAACACTCGGGAAAGTCCGAAAGCAAGAACTTATTCGATGCAGTCTTCTGATCGGCTGCTGAGTATGCAAATTGACAAATGAACCGACATTCCGAAATTTCCAAACCGATTTAAAATTGGAATAAAGCAAATGTTTGATTTCAAACGTTTTATTTATTTTTTTCTCAAAAGTTGTCAGCCACTCGGGCGGAGATGTTTTGTAAGTTGTACGCCCGACGTAAAAGATGCACTTCTCGGGCTTCCGGACAGACATTATTTCAGACCCTGCCTTAAGTACTGTATCTAACGTATTAAAAGCAACTCTTGTCTGGAAGAATATTTACATCATTTCTTTAAGCAAATATTTTTCTCTATTTTTTAACAATAATTGATTGAAAATCATCATTTTGGGGTTCTTTGCTGGTAAACATTCTTGCACTATTTTTCATTGCACTGATACAATGCACATACAACTGAAGCCAGTCTCTTGTATTTCTCCCGTTGGACGGCACGGCAGCACAGTGGTTAGCACATGCGTGGCACTTTTCTGAGGTTATGGGTTCAAATCCAGCTACCAGCCTTCCTTCTTGTGCGGAGTTTGCATGTTCTCCCTTTGATTGCGTGGGTTTCCTCCCGAATTCCAAAGACATGCTTGTCAGGTTAATTGGCCAGTCCAAACTGTCCCTAGGTGTGACTGAGAAAGTGAGTAGTCTGTCTACCTGTGCCCTCCGACTGACTGGCAACCAGTTGGAGTGTCCCCTGCCCACTGCCCCAAAAGATAGCTGGGATGGGCTCCAGCACCCCCGCGACCCTACTGAGGATAAGCGGTGCAGATAATGGATGGATTGATGGGAATTGATTATCAAAACTGTTCATTTTCAACTTATTGTAACATAGTAAAATGAAATGATCTGCATTTATATAGCGCTTTTCAAGTCAATGACTTCCCAAAGCGCTTTACAGTGTGCTTCACATTTCCCAATAGCGGCCTTGTATTGCAGCCATGTAAGACGCTAACCTGCTTATTGGGGGTATTAGGGGTTCAGTGTCTTACCCAAGGACACTTCGACATGTAACACGGACAAGCCGGGATTCGAACTAGGATCCCTTGATCCCAAGACGAGCGCTCTACATCCTGTGCTACTGCTGCCCGCGTTTGCCCCGCCCCTTCTTTCTCATTTGCTCGTACAAAACATATCAGAATAAGTTTCTAAAATAAATACATTACAAAAATATACAGTTGCAAATACATATTATACATTGTTACATGCGGCTAGTATATGATGACCAGTGGAAAAAAACAAAAAATCAAAATGTCAATCAATCAATATGTGTTACTCATAATTTTACACAATGTAACTGGGAAATCTAGAAAAGAGATTCGGAAATCAATTGAAATTGTATTCATTTGTTGGAGAAGTGTTCACGGATGCTCTCTGTTATAAATCTTAGAAGAATCCCCTGTAGTAGTGACAGAGAACAGAACCATTTTAATGTCCTTGCAGTCCTGCCTTCCGTACCCCATCCCAGTCTTGTGTCAGTCAATCAGCACAGCACCTCTATAACTAGAACCAGGCCCCCATATGTGTTGCACGTGTATTACCGCTCATATTCAATGTATTCCCATTTAGTTTTCAAACTGCTTGGCGAACCTCCTGTATCGTATGGATAGCATCGTGGTGGTTCGTAACTCTCCTCACTCAAGGAAATGGCGGGGAGGGGGTTGACAACCCTGAACGCAAGCGTGATCAGTCGGGGTTATGAAAACATGCCTGGCACATGTGCTCTCAATAAGGATAAGCTCAGAGTCTCTGAGGTATTCTAGTATGGATGCGGGCAACCTTTGTGTTTTTGAGTGTGTACGCAAGTCTTCTCCCAGCTGGTGCTCTTTAGATTTTAGGACACCGAAAAATGGAGTACAACCTGTGTCATAATGAACTGAACCTCAACTCACCCCGAACCAAGTTCTTTGCTGCAATCTCAGATAAAAAAAAACTATGATTCAATCCAAAATAAATGAAGTAGGCACTCAAACTATTCGAGTTTCTGCTGTTGCTCTTCTATCAATCAGCTTCTGGATGTAGCTGGCGGAGACTATACGACTAAACCACATACCTGTCGCGCTCCAGGGCTCCATGCCCTTACAAACTGTCGTATTTTCCCTTACAAAATACAATAACATCTTACATTATATATTTTTTTTCAAACGTGTTTATTAATCTAGTTTAACATCTTATATTGTACATTCGTTTCGTTATATCATATATATTGTAAATTAACATTTTGTTGTGAGACACTGAGTTGCTCGACATGAATGAGGTTTATTATTAAAAAAGTTCCAAAATTAAGTCGCTTGGACGTTCACTGGAGAAGGAAAAAATACATGCAAATATAATTACCATAAATTCCGGACTATAAGCCGCTACTTTTTTTCCCAAACTTTCAACCCTGCGGCTTATTCAGTGATGCGGCCAATTAATGTAAGTTTTCTAACGGCCGCCAGCGGCGCTCGAGTACAAAAGGTAAGATTTAGACTGCAACTTAAATTAGCGTAGACATATCCTCATCATGCTAATTGAAACAAAAAAGCACATGAAGCAACCTTCAAGTTAAACGCAATCGAGCAGTCCGATATAGAAGGAAACTTTACTTTGCGAGCGTGATGCAAGCGTGTTTTTTAATTAGAGAGCGTGAGACGGCGCCTAAATGACAAAGTCTCTTCCCCACATTGAAGGAAGACGACTTTGATGACGTCGTTCATAAGGAGGTAGATAAGAAAGGTTTACCGTGCTAATTTCAAGTACGATATGTTTTTTTAACAGAGATGTATACTGTGTTGAGAGCGTGTTGCTAGTAGCGTTTTGCTACCCTTCACAGGCACGGTTTGGGATGAAAGTTTTAATATTATTATTAAAGCTTTGAAAACTCTCTCGGTGTACCGTCTTTCTTTGTAAATATGTGTAACCATGTATAATATGTATTTGCAACTGTATATTTTTGTAATTTATTTATTTTAGAAACTTATTCTGATATTATTGTACGAGCAAATGAGAAAGAAGGGGCGGGGCAAACGCGGGCTGACGGGAAGTGGAGTAAATGTGAGACGTGTTTGTGGACGCGGCCGACAATAGTGGATATATATTTTTCCCACCCTTACCTTTGGAAATATACACTTTTTTCCTTGGATTACTTTCAACAGGCACCTGGTCTGCATTAATTTTTAACTCCCGGTATCATTTTCCGTTCAATTTGTCGGCTGTGTTTTTTGAACTTAATTGGGTATTGGTTAATACCGTGTTTGAATTGCGTTTATTCAATGTGGGCGCATGCGGCTAATATACAGGTGCGGCTTGTGTATGTACAAAATCGGTTTTCCTCCCAAAATGTGGTGGGTACGGCTTATAATCAGGTGCGCTCTATAGTCCGGAATTTACGGTAAGTAGAATAATACATTTTCTTATTCAAATTATTAATTCTTTTTCTGCAATTTATTATTGTTGGTAATATACTGATTAAAGGGATAACCACAAACCCGTCTTTTATCATTTTCTCCTTTTATACTTTTTTACGACATCATAATTCGTAATATAATGCATCAAAGCAAGTGAGCCGTTTGAGAGCCGGCTCTCTTTAACGAGTTGAGCCGAAAAAGCCGGTTCTCTAAAAAGAGACGGACTTCCTTTCACTACACAACTCAAACTCGTTTGACTTGATTGATTTGCCGTTTCGTGATAATCGGTGTATACTGGATGGTACCCATAATTGACAAATGTGCGTTTTTCCGTACAGATTTTCTTGTACGTCGTACACGTCTTAAAATGCATAAAAAACGTACTTTGTACGGCAAAAACAAACAGGTTGACAGGTATGAAACCGTCAGAATATTTCAAGAAATTAGCTTTTTACATTAGTCATGGTTAACCCAAATGTACATATGATAGGGATCGCTGAGCGATGTCCTTATTTTACAAGAAAAAGCACTATTTTTTCAAAGGAGATAATAGTAAACTAATCAGAAATTCACCCCATAGGTTGTTAATGTGGCAAATGACTGCTTTCTAATGCAACCAGAGGTGTGTAGGGGTCCTTTTCCAGTAACCAGCACGCCAGTGCTCTAATAATGCATTGTGTTTGATTATTGCTTTGGAAGGCTAATGAATGATTAGAAACCCCTTTTAGCACAGCTGAACACTTGTTAGCTGCTTAGAGAAGCTCATCAAGTATATCGAGAGCATCCCTATTTTTAGGTGTGATTCGACTTTCAGAATGGACAGAACAAGAGAACATTCATGTAAAACTCGACAGTATATTCTGTTCTAAGAAGTGAATGCTATTCCATGCGCGAATTTGCCAAAATACTGAGGATCTCCTACTACGGGGTATACTACTCCCGTCAAAAAACAGCAGAAACAGGCTTGAACTCAGGTAGAAGGAGATTTGGGAGATCCTGCTGTATAACCAAGCAAGAAGACAAGTACCGTAAATTCCGGACTATAAGCCGCTACTTTTTCCCCAAACTTTCAACCCTGCGGCTTATTCAGTGATGCGGCCAATTTATGTAATCTCTCTAACGGCCGCCAGCGGCGCTCGAGTACAAAAGGTAAGATTTAGACCGGTGGAATATATGCGCCGAGGAAGACTGCAACTTCACTAAAACTGTCCGCGCGCGAAAGGCAACTTTTTCGCAAGTCTGCCAGTGGATCCTGACAGCGTGGGGCAGCATAAAAAAATCGGCCATCACCAACGGTTTCCGAAAAACCGGTCTGCTGCATTACGGTGAGAAGGGCACACCAGCGACAGTGACTTTGATGGCTTCAGTTGTAAGGAGGAAGATGAGGACGGTTTACCGTGACTTTTACAAGTACGGCATATTTTTTTGACAGACCCGTTTAATGATTTGCGAGCATGTTGCTAGTAGCGTGTTGCTACCTGTCACAGTCACGGTTTGGGATGAAAGTTATATTATTATTATTAAAGCTTTAAAAACTCTCTCGGTGTACCGTCTTTCTTTGTAAATATGTGTGACCATGTATGATATGTATTTGCAACTGTATATTTTTGTAATGTTTTTATTTGAGACACTTATTCTGATATGTTTTGTGAATCTAAAAAGAGGGGCGGAGCAAACGCGGGCTGACGGGAAGTGGGGTAAAGGTGAGTGAGACTTGTTGTCGCGGCGGACAATAGTGGATATATATTTTTCCCACCCTTACCTTTGGAAATATACACTTTTTTTCTTTGGATTAGTTTCAACGGGTACCCGGACTCTGCAGGTCTGCATCAAACCCTAAGTACCGGTATCATTTTCTGTTCATTTTGCTGGCTGTGATTTGTGTACTTCAATGAAGGACATTTAGTTTCTACCGCCCGACTTGGAGTCGGGCCTAGATCAATTTAATGTTTGTGTTACAATTTTTTAGCGTGGGCGCATGCGGCTTATATACAGGTGTGGCTTGTGTATGTACAAATTTGGTTTTCCTCTGAAAATGTGGTAATACTCAGAAGACACTAGTGTCAACAGTTGCAGTGAAGAGGCCAGTCTGAGATTTGTAAAAAGTTTCTTGTGTCATTTGTCCTTGCAGGAGTTCCACTGATTGACGGCGGAACCGTGAGATTGCCCCAGCTCATAGGTCTTTCCAGAGCTCTAGACCTGATTTTAACTGGGCGGCCTATCGGCGCACAAGAAGCTCTCGCATATGGCCTGGCCAACAGAGTTGTCCCGGATGGACAAGGTGGGCACACAGTTCTTTCGGCAAACTTTGATTTTTCAAACTTTTCCTATTATCCAGAAACCCCAAATTGGCCAGAAATTGTGCACCTTATCACCCAGTATGCCTTATATGTGGACAAAATTGGACATGCCTATCGTTATATTATCATAATTGTGCAATTATTGATCAGTTGATATCTATCACTGACCACAATTGCATTACAATGGTGGTAACAGGGATTCGAGCCCAGAAAGCATGGCAAGAGCGCCAAACACTATGCCACTAGGGACATGGAGTATGAAAAGGCATTGCATCTAATCTCATTATCACACTATTTTTGATCATGGTACCAGATACGAATGTTAGAGTGATTAAAAATTGATAGAATTTGTTTCACTTTCTCTCAGCTCAAACTAAGCGTTGTTGTACAGCCATGCGTTTATTTCTATCTTTCTGTGTCAAGTCAAGGCAAGTCATGTTTATTTGTATAGCCCTTAATCACAAAGAGTCTCAAAGGGCTGCACAGATCAAAGACTATTGCAAACTATTATTACAGACTATTATGACACCATCCCCTCATCTAAAACCTACATGACCAGTGTGACCGAATTACTTCCCACGATGCTTGTGTCTTTGTTCATTTCAAAATCTAATGCTCTTTGTAAAGACGTTGTGAGTCGGTGATACAAAACTGCATTTCAGTGGTCCCCTACCTTTTCTGTCTGACTAGTTTAATGTCTGACAATATTCTCTGGGCCAAATAATATCCGTAACTAGAAATAGTGTGATGACATCATACGTGTCAACTTCCAGGGCTCCATGCCCTTACGAACTGTCGTATTTTCCCTTACAATATACAAAATAATTTTACACCATATATATATTTTTTTCTGAATGATGCATGATGGGAAATCCCCAGGCGGCAGACGCATGCGCACAGTAGCATCAAACCGCTCGCTTCGTTTGCAACGGAAAATACTATACCGAGATAGAAGCTACCGCGGCGAACTCGTTAGACTTCATTGATTTGTTCACTACAATCGCTTTCTGTTTCAGAGCTAGCCTCACATGTTGTGTTAATGGGATTTGCCAATTTGATTTGTTGTTCGTGATCATCGGTGTTTACCGGATGGTACCCATAATTGACAAATTTGCGTTTTTCCGTACAGATTTTCTTGTACGTCGTACACGTCTTAAAATGCATAATAAACGTACTTTGTCCGGCAAAAACGGTTGACAGGTATGTGAGATAAATCCAAAAGTCTTTTCAGTCCAAATTTTACGGTAAGTTTTGGAAGCGTGTCATATAATTCGGTGCGTTGTATAGTGCATGTATACAGTTATGTTCAACTCATAGATTCTCTTACTATCGCCATAGTCAAATGTTTTCCTCGTGCGGCACAGTTCATGTCTTGGGAACCTCCTGCGTGGGTTCAAATCCAGCTCCAGACTTCCTGTGCAGAGTTTGTATGTTCTCCCCGTGCTTGCGTGGGTTTCCTCCGGGCACTCCGGTTTCCTCCCACATTCCAAAAAGATGCATTTCAGGTGAATTGGCCGGTCCAAATTGTCCCTAGGTGTGACTGAGCGAGTGAGTTGTCTGTCCCCGTGTGCCCTGCGATTGGCTGGCAACCAGTTCAGGGTGTCCCCTGCCCACTGCCCGATGATTGCTGGGATGGGCTCCAGCACCCCCGCGACCCTACTGAGGATGAGCGGTGTAGCTAATGAGATGAGATGAGATGAGATGAGTTTCTAACTTTCAGCGCTTTCGTAAATGGATCTTAAGCACATGAATTTGATCATGTTCCTGATGTCAGAACCACAATCTGCCAATAATGGCCTGTTAACATTTAGTGCAAAACCCCTCCAGAAAGCAAGAGATTCTCTTCATTGTTGGAATATCAGTGTTTCGAAACACAGACAGGGGCAAGTCGGAGGGTTTGGAAAATAAGTCGGGTAGCATCAGAAATGGCGGATCCGTTAAGGGTTATTTCCCAAAGGACAAGAATCGTCTCTCGTGTGGTTTTGGCTTAAAAGTACCAAGAGCCGGAGAATTTGGGGTGAAAAAAAAATAAATGATAGTCGGTCAGCATCTACTTCCTGTATGACAAACAGTCACTGCAGCCGCATATCCTTTAACATCCTGCACGTCACAACCACAGGCTTACAGGCGGCCCTGCAGTTAGCCGAGCAGATCAGCTCCTTCCCACAAGAGTGCATGAGGGCCGACCGCTCCTCGGCTATCTACGGCTGCTACGACGCGCCTTCTTTCACACAGGTACATATTTCCTTTACGTATTGACATCAGCCATCTTCATACAATTTTGCCATGACTCAAGAAAATAAGCTATTTTTTATAGGGCCGGTTACTATTTTATGGCTATAAAACAGGCTTTATATACAGGGTTGGGTAGGGTTACTTTAACGTGATTACCGTATTTTCCGCACTATAAGACGCACCGGGTTATAGGGCGCACCCTCAAAAAATAGTTTTTGGTCCTATATTTTCCATACATAAGGCGCACCGGATTATAAGGCGCTACAATGGGAACGTGGACAAAACAGTCAGATAGTTCAGTCAAACTTATTACCCCCTTAACATTCCCAAAGCTTGCAAAGAAGCAAATACGTGTCGTAGACACGTGCGGATGCGGTGTCCGTACGATGTCACTCAAATGCGTCATTTCAAATATCATTCGGAAGGTTGAAGTCTTGGGATTCAAGAAATGCCAAACATTTCTTAGTTTCTATTTTATTTTTTGCTGGCAACTGTGTGGACAGCAAAGTAAGAATTTTACTGTGCAGGTAAACAGGGTTCTTTACTGTGCATTAGACAATAAACACTTTGAATTGAATTTAGTTTAAAAATAGACTCATCACGGAAACATCAAGATCGTTCTAAAACAAGATACCGGGACAATATAAAGCCGCATAGCTCACCTAAGTTCTCTTGCAGCCATCACGTTCAATAATGATACGTAACCATGGTCTTCTTACAACTGTGAGTGTAGTAAATCCAGGAGAGTTAAATATTTACAAATACAGAATAGTAAAAAATGTTTTCTCTATGCCGTAGTGCAACCCAACGTGTGATTCACATTCATCTTTTTCGGCCAATTGCAGGCTTTGTTTCGCCCCTTTAGCCTATGCGAGCCTGTAAATGATAAAAAGGATCCGCCCCCTTTACCTCCGAATAACTTTAGCCAATAGTGACTGATTCAAATGATGATTGACACATTGGTTAGGAAATGAAACGCCAATATATAAATCCCAGCACACACCGCGGACTACTTCGCGTTCGGGGGGAAATCTAGTCGGCGGCTGTTTGCCTCAGTTGTAAGACTTTGTGACTTAATATTGATCCATATATAAGGCGCACTGTATTATAAGGCGCATGGTCAGCTTTTGAAAAAAATAAAGGCTTTTAGGTGCGCCTTATAGTGCGGAAAATACGGTACTTTCAATCACTTAGATTACTCCAATACCAAATATGCTAATAAAAGACAAAATAAACTAAATATGAATAAGATTATGACTCACAACGCGTGGTAAGCTTTCTCTCCTGGCTTTGATCTCTTTGATCTCCGGCAAAACTAACATAAAATGCGACAGAAACAAAATGAAAAGAAATCCAAACAGCTTGCGAACATCATTTTTGCCGTTCCACGTATTCCTTTACTCCCCAAAATTGAGTAATTGTATTCATATTTAGTTTCTTTTGTCTTTTGTTAGCATATTTGGTATTGGAGTAATCCAAAAGTAATTGAAATTAATCAAGTTTAAGTAACCCTACCCAACCCTGTTATATACATATATACACAGTGGCTTTGGCCCCCTTGAATTTTGCCACATTTCAGACTTCAAACATAAAAACATAAAACTCTAATTTCTTGTGAAGTATCAACAATAAGTGGGACACAATCATGAAGTGGAACACACTTTATTGGATATTTTAAAGTTTTTTAACTAATAAAAAAACGAAAAATTGAGTTAATACTTTGTAGCGCCTCCTTTTGCTGCGATGACAGCTGCAAGTCACTCAGGGTATTTCCCTATCAGTTTTGCACACCGAGAAACTGATATTTTTGCCCATTCCTCCTTGCAAAACAGCTCGAACTCAGTGAAGTTGGATAGAAAGTGTTTGTGTGAACAGCAGTTTTCAGTTCTTTACACAGATTGTTAATTGGATTGAATTCTGGACTTTGACTTGGCCATTCTAACACCTTTATATGTTTTTTGGTGAACCATTCTATTGTCGCATTTGCTTTATGTTTGGGATCATTGTCTTGTTGGAAGACAAATCTCCGTCCCAGTCTCAGGTCTTTTGCGGACTCCATCAGGTTTTCTTCCAGAATGGTCCTGTATTTGGCTCCATCCATCTTCTCATCAATTTTAACCATCTTCCCTGTCTCTGCTGAAAAAAAGCAGGCCCAAACCATGATGCTGCCACCACCATGTTTGACTGTGGGGATGGTGTGTTGAGGGTGATGAGCTGTGCTGCTTTTACGCCAAACATAATGTCTCACATTGTTGCCCAAAAGTTCGATTTTGGTCGCATCTGACCAGAGCACCTTCTTCCACATGTTTGGTGTGTTTCCCAGGTGGCTTGTGGCAAACTTTAAAAGACACTTTTTATGAAATCGCTTCCTTCTTGCCACTCTTCCATAAAGGCCAGTTTTGTGCAGTATAGGACTGATTGTTGTCCTTTGGACAAATTCTCCCACCTCAGCTGTAGACCTCTGCAGTTCATCCAGAGTGATCATGGGCCTCTTGGCTGAGTCTCTGATCAGTTTTTTCCTTGTATGAGCTGAAAGTTTAGGGGGACGGCCTGATCTTAGTAGATCTGAAGTGGTCTGATACTCCTTCCATTTCAATATTATTGCTTGCACAGTGCTCATTTGGATGTTTAAAGCTTGGGAAATCCTTTTGTATCCAAATCCAGCTTTAAACTTCTCCACAATAGTATCTCGGACCTGCCTGGTGTGTTCCTCATTCTTCATGATGCTCTCTGCGCTTTAAACAGACCTGTGAGACTATCACAGTGCAGGTGCATTTTTACAGAGACTTGATTACACACAGGTGTATTCCATTTATCATCGTTAGTCATTTAGATCAACATTGAATCATTCAGAGATCCTCACTGAATTTCTGGAAAGAGTTTGCTGCACTGAAAGTAAAGGGGCCGAATAATTTGTTAAAAAAGTTTAAAATATCCAATAAAGTGGGTTCCATTTCATGATTGTGTCCCATTTATTGATGATGCTTCAGAAGAAATTAGAGTTTTATATTTTTACGTTTGAAGTCCGAAATGTGGCAAAATTCAAGGGGGGCAAATAGTTTCGCAAGCCACTGTATATTTGGTTTGGCACCACTTCTAATCATTTCCTCTTATTAAGTAATTGTATGGAGAATGTCCTGGGAATGAATGATTAATCTGATTCCTTTTTTGTTTCGATTCCACCTTCTAAGGCGATGCAATATGAAATTGACCACGGAGCACCAGTCATCTTGTCAGAAGCTGTCTCTGGTGCAGCCAAGTTCACAGCTGGAACTGGCCGAGGAGGGACGTTTTCATAAGGTGTTTGCGGAATACTTTTGGGATATTTATATTCTTAGCGATTTTCATGACTCAAGATTGTTATATGCAGACGAGATAGTTAATCCGCAAAAGCCCTAGCACACAGGTGTCAAACAGACGGCCCGCTGACCGGATCAGGCCCACTAAGGGATTGAATCCGGCCCGCGAGACAACGCTCAGAGAAGTGCAGGAGAAAAACGAGTTGCAGATTGAAATATGTCCACTTGATGTTGCCAAAGCCAGGTGCCTCTCACAAAGTACTTGTATTTCTTTCTCTCTCTCTTTCCTGCCTTTTTATCTCACTCCCTGTCTTTCTCTTTCACTCTGTCTGTCTCTCTTTTTCTCTTTCTTTGTTCCTCTTGGTGTATTTTTCTCTCTCTTGCTTTTTTCCTTTTCTCTCTCATTTCTCTCTTTCTCTCTTGCTGTCTCCTTCTCTCTTTCTCCACTTCTCTTTCTCTTGCTATTTTTCTTTGGATTTCTTTCTGTCTCTCTTTCTTTCCCTCTCTCTCACTATTTCTCCTTTTATCTCTTTCGTTTCTCACGTCCTTTCTCCCTTTTCTCTTTCTTTTCCCTCTCTCTTTCTCTCTTTCTCTCTTTCTTTGTTTCACTCTCTTTTTCTCTATCCCTCTTACTTTCCCATTCTCTCTTTCTCCGCTTCTCTCTTTCTCTCTTTGTATTTATCTTTGTATTTCTTTTTTTCTCTCTTTCTTTCCCCCTCTCTCACTATTTCTCTTTTTATCTCTTTAGTTTCTCACGTCCTCTTTCTTTCTCTCTTTTCTCTTTCTTTTCTCTCTCTCTCTTTCCTCCCTTTTATCTCACTTCCTGTCTTTCTCTTTCACTCTGTCTGTCTCTCTTTTTCTCTTTCTTTGTTCCTCTTGGTGTCTTTTTCTCTCTCTTGCTTTTTTCCTTTTCTCTCTCATTTCTCTCTTTCTCTCTTGCTGTCTCCTTCTCTCTTTCTCCACTTCTCTTTCTCCTGCTATTTTTCTTTGGATTTCTTTCTGTCTCTCTTTCTTTCCCTCTCTCTCACTATTTCTCCTTTTATCTCTTTCGTTTCTTATGTCCTTTCTCCCTTTTCTCTTTCTTTTCCCTCTCTCTTTCTCTCTTTCTCTCTTTCTTTGTTTCACTCTCTTTTTCTCTATCTCTCTTACTTTCCCATTCTCTCTTTCTCCGCTTCTCTCTTTCTCTCTTTGTATTTATCTTTGTATTTCTTTTTTTCTCTCTCTTTCTTTCCCCCTCTCTCACTATTTCTCTTTTTATCTCTTTAGTTTCTCACGTCCTCTTTCTTTCTCTCTTTTCTCTTTCTTTTCTCTCTCTCTCTCCCTTCCTCTCTTTCTTTGTTTCACTCTCTCTTTCTCTCTCTCTCTTGCTTTCCCCTTCTTTCTTTCTCCCCTTCTCTCTTTCTCTCTTTCTATTTATCTTTGGATTTCTTTCTTTCTCTCTTTCTCCCCCCCTCTCACTATTTCTCCTTTTATCTCTTTCGTTTCTCACGTCCTCTCTCTTTCTCTCTTTTCTCTCTCTCTCTTTCTCCCTTTCTCTCTTTCTTTGTTTCACTCTCTTTTTCCCTCTCTCTCTTGCTTTCCCCTTCTTTCTTTCTCCCCTTCTCTCTTTCTCTCTTTCCATTTATCTTTGGATTTCTTTCTTTCTCTCTTTCTTCCCCCCTCTCTCACTATTTCTCCTTTTATCTCTTTCGTTTCTCACGACCTCTCTCTCTTTCTCTCTTTTCTCTTTTTTTTCTCTCTCTCTCTTTCTCCCTTTCTCGCTTTCTTTGTTCCACTCTCTCTAGTTTTCTCTCCCTCTATTTCTCTTATTCCTTTCTCTCTTTTTTTTCTTTCTCTCTAATCTACTAGTCCGGCCCCCGAGAGAATATTTGTTCCATCGTTTGGCCCCCCGAGTTAAAATGAGTTTGGCACCGCTGCCTAAAAATGTCAAGTCAAAATGTTAAGTATCCATAAAAGGGTTTTTATATGAATCAAAACATGTTGTTTACGGCCGGATCGAACCCAACCTCTCAAACTGCATTCCCTAAAATCCACACAATGAATGTCTGACCCTTAACGAGGTTTTGGAATGTTTTGTCTAGAAGCTTCCAATATGTCCGTGTGTGCGTTTGTGTGTATAATATTCCGGTAGCTGCAGCTTTGATGCAAGTTGTCACTCCACACACATAGATAAGATAGACTCCACGCAGCAGTCTCGGAGACGAAGAGATCCGGACACCTTTGGGAGCTTATCAGCTCGGGCCATCAAAATCTGATGTGGCACCACGAAGACATAACACAGGTTTGGCTAAAAGGAATGAAGATAAGGGGAGTGGGTAGGAGGTGTTAAAGCAGTGGTCTGGAACTCGCAGCCCTATTGGACGATAGTTTGCAGCCATCTGCCTTAAAGGGATTCCCAAAGATCAATTCTTTTCAATTAGACGAAGAACGTGCAGTGTTCCTGCCCACAATCATGCAAATATGTTGCATATTATTTCACGCGTGAATCGAGAAATTAATCCGAAAGTTGACCCATCCAGCTCGTTTACTGTCAGAGCTGTGACGTCCTTGAAGGAGCACAACATTTTCAAAATGGCGAATCCCATTAACACAACATGTGAGGCTAGCTCCGAAACAGAAAGCGATTGCAGTAAACAAATTTAACTGACCCCGATTTTATGGCCGATTATGAGGGAAGAATGTCCATGACGGATACCGTACGTCTAGAGCAGGGGTCTGCAACCTTTTCGGTGTGGAGTGCCACTTTCAAATTTCCTTGTAAATCAGTGTGCCACACCAAGATCAATGACTCGCACAACATTTTTTTAATATCCAACAGAGCTGTCATTGTACACCAGTCCGAATATACATTTTAATCGTATAACTGACCAATTTATCTTCCATTATTCTTGTTCATCAATCAACTAAAAATGAATGTGAAAAACAAGAGGAAAGGCCTGTAGCCATTCTGACTTCAACTTTTTACCGCAAGAATGAACTAGAATAAACCATTTTTCATCAACAATGAATTACAATCAAACAAGTTATGTGGACAGCTACCATACCATTCATCAATGATATCTTGTTGCAGAAAATATCAAAACTTGAAATAAAAGCAGCAAAGCAGAAGGCACACGCGCGCACACACACACACACACACACACACACACACACACACACACACACACACACACACACACACACACACACACAATATAAATATTCGCCATCAGTAAATGGTTTTCTGTGCTTTACTATGCAGTGAGCAATGTGATAACATGCTTCAGTGGTGGTGTTTTTAGCAGTGACAAAGGTTCTTAGGGTCTGTGTTTGTTTGCCTTACCTGGACACTACATTGTAGACTCATCCCTGAATTCATGTCCATGTTTCGTCTCGTAATGACGTTTAACACTTGCTGTGCGGGTTACAACGCTCTCGAAGCATAATGCACAAAACAGCACGGTCTTTTTTTTGCACAAAGTCCCATTTGTCTGTCCACGCTGGCTGGAAGGAACGAGATGTTTTCGCTTGAGGAGCCGTCATGATTCGTTCATTCATCGCGCCCGGTTGTTTCGTTGGCTGTGTTAAAACACGGAGCTCTCCTCTGCGAGGCGCAGCGCAAACACACACTGACACACGAAGAAGAGGAGGAACGGCGCTAACGTAAAGCCTCTAAATAACACGGCACACAACCGAAAATGTCTAAATTTCAGGTAAAAATGTGCAATTTTAAAATCTAATCATTATTATTTTGCAGTGCGCTCGCGTGCCACTGGTTAACCCCTCGTGTCATAGGTTGCCGACCCCTGGTCTAGAGAAACCAACCAGTATAGTCCCAGAGAATCAGATATACAGCAGTATCAATTCGAACCAATGGTTGAGGCAAGTGACGAGAGCCAACATAAATATTTCCTGAATACAGACTGGTAGTTTGTGTTTGCTCTAAACCTCTTTCTATACCTTTTTTATAAAGGTAAATTTCAATTTATCATTTCGAAGCACAGTCTGACTGATGGGAACACTCCGTTGGGAACAGGTCATACTAAAAACCGATTCTGTTGTAAAGTACAGTGGAACCTCGGTTCTCGACCATAATCCGTTCCAGAACCCTGTTCGAAAACCGATTTGTTCGATCACCGAAATCATTTTTCCCATTCAAAATAATGTAAATCGTTTTAATCCGTTCCAACACCCTGAATGTTTACCTTAAATGTTTAACGTAATCATAAAGCTAACCCAGGCTAATGGTACGTTCGCCTTATCGTAATCTTCCGTACGAAAGATTACGCTAACATGAACGTGTAAAAATAAAAAAATCAGGTCGTTGACAAGTCATTTAGCATCCGGGTCTCCACAACAAGTGGTGAGCGGTTCATTGGAAAGGGGGCTCTGTTCCAACACCCTGAATGTTGGGCTCCGTTCCAACACCCTGAATGTTTACCTCGAATCATAAAGCTAACCCAGGCTAATCGTACGTTTGCGTTATCGTTATCTTCTGTACGAAAGATTACGCTAACATGAACGTGTCAAAATGAAAAAAAAGGATAAAGAAAAGAATTATGAATAGGATTTTTTACCTTTGTGGTGGTCAGCAGAAGGCGCAGGTGGACGGTGGGGTATTCCCTAGCGAGATCAGACACTCGCACACCTCCTTCATATTTTGGTATTATTTCTTTCTTAAATGCAATAGTTGTACGCACTACTTTTCATTTTTCACCTGTAGCAACTTTGCCGCTTGCACTGACTTTCTTCGGAGGCATAATAAGGGGTTAAAACACCCGTACGCCGCTCAGCATTGCACCCTAGCGTACGCACTCACGCATTACCGGCGTTCGAACTCCGATTTTTTGACCCAACAGCGAAGCAAGAATTTCTCGAAATATTTGGTCGGACTCCGATTTGTTCGAACTGAGAGGCGTTCGAAAACCGAGGTTCCACTGTATAGAACTGCATTAATCACATAAACCATGTCTAGCTGTATTGTTTACTCCCTATTGAACTTTATTCTTCAGTTTTCAGTGTATTTGTGATTTACTCTAGCATAACCATTTCTCGCTACATTTTCAGAAAAAAGGCTAACACAGGGATCCGTACCATTAGCATCCACCTCTGACAAAATGCCTTAGCATCCTCCATAAAAACTGCCGGTTAGCTTAAAACGGACGAGTTAACACGTCAAACAATGTAGCATCCGGTTCGCAAGCGTGCTGGTGTTCCTCACGTGATGTCACAACTCAGGATTTCAAAGACTGTCTTCAAAATGCATGATCTCAGAAAATGATTACAATATACAGTAATCCCTCGGTTAGCGCGGTTAATGGGGACCAAAACCAACCGCGAAAAGGGAAAATCCGCGAAGTAGCGACGCCCCTTCAAAAATGCTTAAAATTAAATAATTTTTTATTTTTTTTCAATTAGCTTAAAATGTTATTTATATATATTTTTTCAATTATTTTATTTTATTATCATTATTTTTTAGACCCGCAAAGCTCTGAACCCGCGAACGTGTAACCGCAAAGTAGCGAGGTTCCACTGTACCGATGAAATATAAATACCGTAAATTCCGGACAATAAGCCGCTACTTTTTTCCCAAACGTTCAACCCTGCGGCTTATTCAGTGATGCGGCCAATTTATGTAATCTCTCTAACGGTCGCCAGCGGCGCTCGAGTACAAAAGGTAAGATTTAGACCGGTGGAACATATGCACCGAAGAAGACTGCAACTTCTTGGCTTGTGCACAAATTAAATTAGCGTTAACATACCCTCATCATGCAAAATGCAAAAAGAAAGGCACATGACGCAGCACATGAGGAAGATGAGGACGGTTTACCGTGATTTTTACAAGTACGGTATGATTTTTTTTTTACCAGACCCGTTCACTGTGTTGCGAGCGTGTTGCTAGCGTGTTTTGGAATAAGGGAGCGTGGGACGACGTCTATATGACAACGTTTCTTTCCAACACTGAGGAAGACGACTTTGATGGCTTCAGTTCTAAGGACGAAGATGAGGACGGTTTAATGTGATTTTTACAAGTACGATATGTTTTTTTAACAGACCCGTTTACTGTGTTGCGAGCGTGTTGCTAGTAGCGTTTTGCTACCCTTCACAGGCACGGTTTGGGATGAAAGTTATAATATTATTATTAAAGCTTTGAAAACTCTCTCGGTGTACCGTCTTTCTTTGTAAATATGTGTAACCATGTATAATATGTATTTGCAACTGTATATTTTTGTAATGTATTTATTTGTATTTATTTTAGAGACTTATTCTGATATGTTTTGCACGGGCGAATGAGAAAGAAGGTGGCGTAACAAACGCGGGCTGACGGGAAGTGGAGTAAAGGTGAGACGTGTTTGTGGACGCGGCCGACAATAGTGGATATATATTTTTCCCACCCTTACCTTTGGAAATATACACTTTTTTCCTTGGATTACTTTCAACGGGACCCGGACTCTGCAGGTCTGCATCGAACCTTAAGTAACAGTATCATTTTGCGTTCATTTTGCTGGCTGTGATTTTTGGACTGTGGACTTCAATGAAGGACATTTAGTTTCAATCGTGGGACTTGAAGTCGGGTTTGGGTTAATTTTGTGTTTGTGTTACATGTTTAAATGTGTGCGCATGCGGCTTATATACAGGTGCGGCTTGTTTATGTACAAAATCGTTTTTCCTCTTGAAATGTGGTGGGTGCGGCTTATAATCAGGTGCGCTCTATAGTCCCGAATTTACGGTAGATTTTATGCAAAAACCATGTACGATTTCCTTACATTCTGGAGTCTGTTTGAGGTAGTGGCCCCTCTACATACAAGCTACGCTAGTTACGAAAAATTCGAGATAAGTGATGTCTTTCGAGCAAAAATCTTACCCGACATACGAGAGAAAATCCAAGTCACGGAAATTTCCACATGTTAGCACTAGAGGCCGCTCACCACCAGCATCAGCTATTCCCAGTTAGTACGTGTGTTTCCTACCAACTGTCTCTTGTGCTCCCTCACTCCTCCACGGTAAGTGCTCATAATAAACTCACATTTTATTTTGTTGATATCTTTTTGATCCTATTACTGTATTTTTAGGTTCTATTAATACTTGGATGGTGTTTTTGGAGATGAAGAAGATGTGTTTTAGAGTAAATGGTTTGTGTTAAAGTCACTAAAGACCTCCCAAAGTGCTTTTACAATAAGCTTCACACTTACCCATTCACACACACACTCACACACCGATAGTGCCGACAGCATGGAGCTGCCCTTGAGCTAGTTAGCATGAACTTAGATCAGTGTTTTTCGACCTTTTTTGAGCCAGGGCACGTTTATTTTTACATTGGAAAAATTTCGCGGCTCACCACTAACCAAAAATGTTATAAAATGAAACTGAACAGTATGTTTAATTGCAATATAATGTCATGTACCGGAACAGGATCAGGACCCAATCGCGTGACGTTTCTCACACAAGCCTTTTATTTTACGGGAAACGGGGAGTCACGCACGTTAGGCAACAGTCTGGCGTGAAATGATAGGAAGCCAGAGGCTGACGAGAGCGATACCAATTCCCCAAGTTGATATCGGACAGATAGGGTCGATACCGGACAGGACGGGACAGACAGGATAGATAATGAAACAGGATATCGAAAATAAACAGGACAAACTAGACGGGAACGAAAACAAAAAACAGGACAAAAATAGACGGAAACAAAACTGGAAACCGAAATTAAACAGGACCAAATAAACGGGGACAATACCGGACAGGAAATAACAACAGGAACAGGACCGAGTCGAAACTCACGTCTTGCGGGGAAGAAGGAAAAATGAGAGCACTGAGCTTAAATAGACAGAAAGCCAATCTGTCAATGAGCCGCAGCTGGTGCCACATGGGCGGGGCCAATTGGGCGCCATGGCAACCGTGAGATATGATTTATAATACCCCCTGTTTTTACAGCACAGACACTTGGCAATGACATATTTGCAGAAAATGATTCATAAATGTTTAGTACAATTTAAAAAAGTGACATTGGATAAAAAACAGTGGTTGAAAATCACTGACTTAGACGATTTTAAGAGGCAAGGAACGAATTAATGAGTTTTCAGTTATTTCTGATGGGGATCATTTGTTCGAGACACAAGAAATTGGGAATGGATACATCTCATATGTAGAGGGGGCCACCCTAACCCTTTGGAAGAACAGATTTTTCACTCCATGAAGGTCTCCCAACTAGTTTTCACTTTGGAGATAATACAAATATTTTTCTTCTCACTTAATTGATTTCAAGTAAAATACAATAGAAACAAAAAGATTATTTTGAGCTACAGTAGTTGCTTTATGCTAAACAACCCAATTTTGGGGTTTGTTTTCTTTACCTAATCGGGTTATTTTTTACCCAACTGTTTTTCGGGGGTATGAGGTTTTTTTTGCTCTAAGACAATCAAACATTACACTATGATTTTATTATGTACAATGTTAGGAATTTAATATTAAAATGTATCGTTTACCAAATTGTTCGAATTAGTTATCTGACTCCATTAACCAAACACAACCTATATTCACCCAACGATGCGCGTTCGTTTCTTGATGGAAAAGAAGAGACCGGCATTTCCTCACGGGGGCAGATTTAATTTCCTTAAACAATTTAACTAAGTGAACTCCATCGAATATGGCCGAATTAGCCAAATTAGTGTCGCTCGAGTCTCTGTCAAGCCTCCTCTCTCGTTTCATCGCTTTCTTCTCCTGGCCCATGTTTTTCCGCAAGCTGGTGCGCTGGCTCCTCCCATGGGCGTGCCAGGGAAGCCCCCACGTGGGCTCCTCCATCTCAGAGAAGAGCGTCCCGATGTCTGAAAAACTCATAACAGCAGAGCGTTTATCAAAACAATGCCTGACGTCCTGCGTCACAGTCCTGTTATCAGCAGAACTAGACAAAACATTCCGCATTCGGATGAGCGTGACCTGTCATTGAACTTAAGCCTACTCTTCATTGTACTTAATAAATGTAACTTGTATTCAATCGTATAAAATCTTTTATAGTCAAATGTATAAAATCCTTCAACAAGCATAATGGTTGTCGGGCATTCTACTTGATCGAGGTTGTTGGGGAAGCGCCAGGGGAGCCACTTGGGAGTGCCAAAACGCTGCATAACCGCGAGCAGCTCCAGAGCTGCTTCAACACGAAAGCGTATATGTTTATCAATTTTGTTAAAAACCTAGCTAAAAACACTCCCAGAAGCCTAAAGTACAACCGTGTAAAATTTTACGAAAATCGGTGCGGCGGTTCCAGAGCGTACAAGCCACATACGCGCACACACAAATCATGAATTCTATATAAGTCTAGATTTAATATTTTGCACTGCACAAAAACAAATGCTGTTGTATTAGCTGACATTTAATCTCATTTTAAGTTTCATTTTCTCAATTTACTATAGTTCCCTATTTTTTCTTATCACAATGAGGAGGAAGAGTTGGTCATTTAGAAAACTAACAATCTAAATAAGCCAAGAAACCAAGTTGCCATGACTTTGTCATATATATCAAAATGCTGCTTATTTTAATTTAGATTGGTGAGAGAAAAAAAGAAAGAGAGAGAGGGGGGGGTAAGAAAGGGAGAGAACAAGTGAAACAGAGCAAGAGAGAGCGAGAAGTAAAAGAGGCAAAAAGGGAGAGAGTGAAATAGAGAGAGCGCAATTGAGAGAGTGAAAAAGAGAGCATAATAGAGAAAAGGAGAAAAGAGGAGATGGAAAGAGAAAAAAGAGAGAAAGACAGAGACAGAAAGAGAAAGAAATAAAGAAGAGGAAATTGAAAGAGCAAATGAATAAGAGACAGACCCCAATCAGTGCGGATAGGTCAGAACAGTTCAGATGTCATCTACCTCAGCACGGGCTCCCCCCAAGGCTGCGTCCTGAGCCCCTTGCTGTTCACCTTGATGACACACGACTGCGTCCCTAGGTCCGCCACAAACCACATCGTGAAGTATGCTGACGACACAACAGTGGTGGGCCTCATCAGGGATGACAACGACCTAGCCTACAGAGAGGAGGTGGAGCAGTTGGTGGGCTGGTGCAGGGACAACAGCCTGGTCCTGAATGTTGACAAAACTAAAGAGATCATTGTCGACTTTAGGAAAAACCAGCCCAACCATGCCCCACTTTGCATCAACAACAAGGCTGTGGAGGTTGTCAGCAGTATCAAGTTCCTAGGGGTGCACATTACAAACAAACTCACCTGGTCCGTGAACACTGCATCACTGGTTAAGAGGGCACAGCAGCGCCTGTACTTCCTGCGGAGGATGAGGAGAGCCCACCTGCCCCCACCCTCCCTCATCACATTCTACAGGGGCACCATAGAGAGTATCCTGACCAGCTGTATCTCTGTGTGGTGTGGAGGCTGCAGCGCTACCGACTGTGGTAGTGTGAGGAGGGTAACGAGGACAGCAGAGAAAATAATCGGGACTACACTTCCCTCCATTCAGGACATTGGCCAGAAGCGCTGCCTATCCCATGCTAAGAACATTACCGGGGACCCCTCTCACCCCCATCATGGACTGTTCACTCTGCTAGCCTCTGGGAAGAGGTTCTGCAGTGTGCGGTGCAGGACCACCAGGCTCCGCAATAGTCTAGTCCCCCTGGCCATTAGACTGTTAAATGGTCAATCTAACATATAGTTAACTTAAATCTAAACGGCTGCTAATCTGACTTTTTGCACTACTGGCAGTTTTTTTATAGCTTGCCACTCATTGCACATTGCTCTCTGCACTATGGTAATTACAGCGTTATTGTTACAGTGTTAATGTTACTGTGTACCTGACTTGTTAACCTGACTGCCCATTTTGCACATCTGGTTAGCTACTCTTCTTGCACTATCGGCACTATGGTAAAATACTATACGTAGCCAATTACAATACAACTTTATTTATATCTGTACATTCAAGGAAACTGTGGGGGTCAGATGCATCGACATTTCGTTCTGTATACACGTGTACTAGAATGACAATAAAGTAGATCTGAATCTGAATCTGAGAAAGATACAGAGAAAAAAGACAGAAAGCGAAAAAAGAGTGAGCATGAGATAAAGAGGGAGAAAGAGAAAAAAAGGAAATAGCAAAAGGCAAAAAGAGATAATTGTTTTTTTAAAAAAGGTAGCGAAACAGAGACTGCGTATGAAATACATGGAAAAAAGAGAAAGAAAAAGAGAGAAATAGATAGAGAAAAAGAGACAGAGAGAAAAAGAAAGGGAGAGAGGAATAGAGAAAAAAGAGAGATATAAACAAACACTACTAAAGTTGTTTTGCGAGTGGTGTCTAGCTTGGGTGACATCAAGCGGATACGTTTCAAACCCCAGCTCATTCTTCTCTCGCACTTCTCTCGGCGTAATCTTGCGGGCCATATCAAAACCCCTGGCGGGCCCGATCTGGCCCGCGGGCTGCCTGTTTGACACCGGTGGTGTAGTGCGACCGAAAACCATAAACATATTTTATTCATCCATTTTATGTATGCATTTATTATCTCTTTCCAATCCAAATTTAATTTATAAATACAATATTTAATTAACGACACATTAAATTACAGTTTAATTGTATGTTTGGTTATTTAATTCGCACGTTTGGTGATTTGAAAAAGTAAAAGTTTTGTAGTGTAAAAAAAATAGAAGTCGTAAGTAATGATCTGCTGTTTCCATTTTCACCAACAGGGGTTGCACCTCAACAACCGAACATGAATTCTCTATTCTTTTTAATTTTACTTTCATTTTAAGATGTGTGCTAAGCATATTTGAGTGTTACAAGTTGAGTAGTATCTTAAAACATTGACATATATTTATTTTGAAAATGATAAACAGGAAACACTTACAATAGCTTGTCTTGGCGTTGGCTTTTTTTGTCTACAAAATAAGAAACACTTGCGGTTTGGTGGAGTGATGGGAATTCTGGCTCTTTTTTTTGTAGAGAATTGGCTTTTTGGGCTCGGCTCACTAAGAAGAGCCGACTCTTTCGACTCTCTTCGGATTGTTTTTGTTGCCCTAATTCACATGTTACCAATTGCTATATGACATTTTGCACGAAATGGATGGAAAAAGTTTGAAAGAAATACAACAAAACAAGAAAACAAAACCTAAACTAAATAAAAAGAAAAAGGAGAGGGGGGGCTGTTGTTTGGTCGTGTTATTTTGACCTTTTTTGGTGTTTTTTTTGGGGGGGGGGTGTCATATTTTGTTTGTTTCCTGTTCAATTTGGAGCATTGGTTGTTAATTTTCCCCTTTTTTGGACAATTTGTGTGCGTTTTTTGGGGTAATTTTTGGGTTGTTGTTGTCTTTTTTTTTTCCAGCCCATATTTTCTGTCGTTTGTTACTTGTTATATTTTGGTTGTTTCTTGTGAATATTTGTTTGCCTTTGTTTTTTTGTCCTATTTTGGTTGGTTTCTGTTTTTTTATTGTCCGTTTTTTATTCGTTTCCTGGTCATTTTTTTTGTTTATTTTTGGACCACTTTTAATCATTTTAAGGTGTTTTTTTGTTTTTGATTTTTGGGGGGTGTTTTTGGATACTGTTTTTGTTATGTTTAGGTTCTTTCCTGGTTATTTTTTGTTCTTGTTTTTTTTTTGGGTTGTTACTTGACATATTTTGGTTGTTCCCTAGTTATTTTGTTTTTGTTTTTGATCAATTGTTTGTTTCATTGATTTCTTAAAATTCTTTTACTTATTTCTTTGGTAGTTTACTGTCATATTTTGGTCGTTTCCTGGTCTATTTATTTAAAATGTAAAATTGTTGACTCAATATCCCTGAAAAAAAGCATTTTTTTTTAATTTATTTTTTTGAAGGTAGTCGGCTCTTAACTGCTCTCTTCTTTCACTCCCAAGAGTCGGTTTATAAAGCCGTTTCACTTACGAACGACACACCACTTGTTTGGTGCATGAATATGCAAATGTTTGATCAGCAAAGAGCTCCACCTCTGGTTCAGTGCGCACACAGTGGGCGGTTTCGGGACTCGAACTAGCGGACTGTGCAACCTGCGCGAGAGTCAGTCTTGGGACAGAACCTCAGAAGTCCTTGCGCACTTTTTTTTGCAGGATTAAACCCGACATGGCTTTATCCGGAGGATTTGTTATCCCGTTTTGGATTTCTAAAAACATATTTGTGTTGTGATCTTCTTGGAGGCGTTTAGAATCACGTGGTTGCACTTTGTACGGACGCAATGACAGCAAAACAAATGTATTTTTACAAGTTTTGGACCTATTCCAAATGGCTTTACGCAGTAATAGTGCGTAAAAGTTTATGACCTGAATTTTTGGTCATTATTAACAGACGACTTTTTGAAAGTTGAGGACCTATTCCAAATGGGTTTACGCAGCAACAGTGCGCAAACGTTTATGACCTCAACTTATGGTCATTATTAAGAACTTCATTTCTCTTCGATTTATTTTGCACCCGACGCTCAGAATCAAGACCCGAAAGCGAAGTTGGCGTAACACCATGACCCTCGGTTGGTTTTCCTTGGTTGGATTTCTCCTGGGCGCCTTTTGCAACACTTCCCCGGCGTCGGGGATTCAAACCTGGGACGGGAGCAACCAAGCGCACCCCGCTTTCATCCAGAGGCGCCTGAGGACGCACGAGAGGAGAGAGATGCAGAAGGAGATCCTGTCCATCCTGGGTCTTCCGCACAGACCCAGACCGCATCTTACCCATGCCAAGTACAACTCGGCTCCGCTTTTTATGTTGGATTTGTATAACAGCATCTCCGGCGGGGATTTAAGGAGATCGGACAGCGATTTGGGACGCTACGAGCCGCTGAAAACCACGCGGAGCCCCCCGCTCAATACGTATCAGGAAGCGGCCTTCCTCAACGATGCTGACATGGTGATGAGCTTCGTTAATTTGGGTGAGTCCGCTTTTTTTGAGATCGGAACAGGAGGAGTCGGTTTTATGAGCAGTAGGGGAGGCGGATCGATCAAAATATCGATTAATACATAAAATAAAATAATCTTACACCATATTTTTTTCCAAACGTGTTTATTTATGTAGTTTAACATGTTATATTGTACATGTGTTTCGTTATATCACAGGGTGGAGTAGGGTTACTTTAACTTGATTACTTTCAATGACTTTTGGATTACTCCAATAGCAAATATGCTAATAAAAGACAAAAGAAACTAAATATGAATAAAATGACTAAATTTTGTGCAGGCTTGGGGAGTAACGGAATACATGGAACGGCAAAAAGCTGTTTGGATTTCTTTTCATTTAGTTTCTGTCGCATTTTATGTTACTTTTGCCGGAGATCCAAGAGATCAAAGCCAGGAGAGAAAGCTTACCACGTGTTGTGAGTCATCATTTTATTCATTTTTAGTTTCTTTTGTCTTTTATTAGCATATTTGGTATTGGAGTAATCCGAAAGTCATTGAAAGTAATCCAGTTAAAGTAACCCTACCCAACCCTGATCATATATATTGTTAATTAACATTTTGTTGTGAGATACTGAGTTGTTCGACGTGAATGAGGTTTATTATAAAAAAAGTTCAAAAATGATGTAGCTTGGACGTTCATTGTAGAAGGAAAAAATACATGCAAATATAATTAAGTAGAATAATTATTATGAATTCATTTTCTGCATTAAATTATTGTTGGCAATATACTGATTCAAGGGATAACAAAAAAAACGGTCTTTTTTCATTTTCTCCTTTTATACTTCCTTTTTTGCTTAACTTCTTTATACAATAAAATAATTCGTAATATAATGCATCAAAGCAAGTGAGCCGTTTGAGAGCCGGCTCTCTTTAATGAGTTGAGCCGAAAAAGCCGCTTCTCTAAAAAGAGACGGACTTCCTTTCACTACATAACTACCACATGAAATCCGAGGCAGCAGACGCATGCGCGCAGTAGCATCAAACCGCTCGCTTCGTTTGCAACGGGAAAAAAAAACGATACCGAGATAGAGGCTACCGCGGCGAACTGGTTTGACTTGATTGATTTGCTGTTTCGTGATAGTTGGTGTATACCGGATGGTACCCATGATTGACAAATGTGCGTTTTTCCGTACAGATTTTCTCGTACGTCGTACAGGTCTTAAAATGCATCATAAACGTACTTTGTACGGCAAAAACGTACAGGTTGACAGGTATGAATTAGGATCAGATGGAAACAATGGATCGATACTTCACTCCTCCACCCATTTCCTCCAAGTGCCGGTTCTCTATGTAGACAGCGCAGCCCTCACCCTGTGTTGTGACTCTTGAGTTGACCGAGAGGCTGAGGCCCACTTTTAGCAGCTCTCCCCACCGCTCCCGTCTCTGCATCTTGCCTGCCAGGCAGATAAGAGGGCCAAATCTGCGCGAATCCCGATAGAGAAGCTTTTTAAAAATTTTTTTATTTCATTTTATTTTATTTTGTTCTGTTCTGTTCTGTTCTGTTCTATTCCGTCATGTTCCATTCTATTCTATTTTTTATTTTCATTTTATTCTATTCGATTCTTTTCCATTCTGTTCTATTCCATTTTGTTCCATTCTATTCCATTCTATTCCACTCTGTTCTGTTCCATTCTGTTCTATTTTCTTTTATTTTCTTTTCTTTTCTTTTATTTTATTCAATTCCGTTCGGTTCTATTCTGTTCTGTTCTGTTCTGTTCTGTTCTGTTCCGTTCTATTTTCTTTTCTTTTCTTTTCTTTTCTTTTCTTTTCTTTTATTCTGTTCTATTTAATTTAATTTATTAATTTAATTTAATTTTATTATGTTCTATTCTATTTTATTTTATTTTATTCTGCTCTATTCTATTCTATTTTATTCTATTCTATTCCGTCATGTTCCATTCTATTCTATTTTTTTTATTCTCTTCTATTCTTTTCCACTCTGTTCTATTCCATTTTGTTCCATTCTATTCCACTCTCTTCTGTTCTATTCTATTCTATTCTATTCTATCCTATTCTATTCTATTTTTTAAAATTTTATTTTATTTTATTCTAATCTATTCCATTCTGTTCTATTGCATTCTGATCCAATCTGTGCTATTCTATTCTATTCTATTCTATTCTATTTTATTTTTTAAATTTAATTTAATTTTATATTATTCTAATCTATTCTGTTCTGTTCGATTCTGTTCGACTCTATTCTATTCTATTTTTTATAATTTTAATTTTATTCTGTTCCATTCTATTCCGGTTTATTCATTCTGTTCTATTCTATTCTATTCAATTTTTTTCTATTCTATTCTGTTTTGTTCTTTTCTATTCTATTCTATTCTATTCTATTCTATTCTATTCTATTCTAATACCATTCGTGTTCATGTGTTGGAAATAACTGTCCAGGACGTACTTATTTGAAATACTTATATGATTCAAAATATCTATTTTGAAAACAACTATCAAAATTGATAGCTTCTAGATAGTGATGTGGTCGACTATTCCGGCGGTATAGCAGTTCAAATTTAGACTTGCATACTGTTCCACATGTGGGCATCTATTCTCATTAATCACAACCTGCAGAGCGCATGGCATAATAATAATAATTATTTTTTGCGCATTTTTACCTGAAATTTAGACATTTTCAGTTGCGCGCCGTGTTTACGGTAGCGCCCCTCCTCCTCTGCTTCGTGTGTCAGTGTGTGTTTGCGCGGCGCCTCACAGAGGAGAGCTCCGTGTTTTAACCTAGCCAACGAAACACACGCACGCGATAAATGAACGAATCATGACGGCTCCTCGAGCGAAAACATCCCGTTCTTTCCAGCCAGCGTGGACAGACGAATGAGACTTTGTGCAAAAAATGACCGTGCTGTTTTGTGCATTATGCCTCGAGAGCGAGGTACCTTGCACGTCAAGTGTTAAACATCGCTACGAGATGAAACATGAACATGAATTCAAGGATGAGTCCGACATGGCGGAGACATTAAAACGCGCAGTGTCCTGGTACGGCAAACAAACACAGACCCTGAAGACCTTTGTCACTGCTAAAAACACCACCGCCGAAGCAAGCTATCACATTGCTCACTGCATAGCAAAGCAGAGAAAACCATTTATTGATGGCGAATATTTTAAAGAAGCATGTGTGTGCGTGAATGCGTGTGTGCACGCACGTGCCTTCTGCTTTGCTGCTGTTATTTCAAGTTTTGATATTTTCTGCAACAAGATATCATTGATGAATAGTATGGTAGCTGTCCATAGCACTTGTTTCTTGATTGCAGTTCATTGTTGATGAAGAATGGTTGATTCTGGTTAATTCTTGTGGCAAAAAAGTTATGGATGGCTACAGGCCTTTCCACTTGTTATTTATATTTATTTCTTTAGTTGATTGATGAACAAGAATAGTGGAAGATAAATTGGTCAGTTATAAAATTTCAATGTCAATCCATGTTGTCTATTTGGACTGGTGTAAAATTATAGCTCTGTTGGATATAAAACACACTGAAAAACACACTTGCTGACCCCTGCACTAAACTATAAAGATTCGAAAAAAATGTGTCCAAAAAAAGAAAATAATTGCTTAAAAACTGAAAAAAACACCTGGTGAAAAACCCCAAAAGTATTTGATAAAACAAATAAACAAATATCTTTGCTACCCCCCCAAAAATCCCACAAACCCCCATTTCTTAATGGCGAATACACACTTTTTTTGTAAAACATTTTAAAAACATAAAAGCTCGAGAACAGTCCTTCCTTCCATTAGCAAGCTCCAGTGTTTACTTGGGGACTCTAAACAAGCGCCTCGGAAGATAAACAGACTCAAAGAGGCTTGGGACCACGCTCTTACTCTCTAGGACCCCATTTCCAAAATATCTTCTCCGATCCACCATGGCTTCAAAGCTCCGAGCGGTCGTTTTTGTGCGTTGCCGTGGAAATATAGGTAGGAACCAAAAAGTAGGAACTAATGTTAGGAGCTGACCGGGGACATTAAAAGGGTGACACCCATTCCCGGAGGCAGTCTGTTGTGAGATGCCAATGACCTTGTATGTATGATTAAGGCAGCATGAAAAGATCATTTCCTCTTGTGAGTATTAGTCATGCAATGTATAGAATAGAGGTAGGGAACCTAGGGATCGGGGGCCATGTATGGCTCATTTTCTAAGTACACATGGCTCGGAGTCCGAATTTAACTGTTACACATATCATTGTGGCGCTCCAAAGTCGGGTGATTTCATCCCGATTTTGTTACACGTGCTGAAGCAACAGTGACAAGATCCTTGGTTCAGTCCAGGATATTTAAGCCACGTTCTCAACCAAAGATTACGCTTTACAGTTAGAGTGTCACACCAACATACCCCGTTTTGGCAGTATGTGGCTCGTGTTATTAATTAATTATTACAATGTAGCGTTTACCAAATTGTTCGAAATAGTTATCTGACTCCATTAACCAAACACCACCTAACAATGCGCGCTCGTTTCTTTTTGGGAAAAGATGGACAAGAATAGCCGATATTTTCACACCGGAGCAGATTTATTTTCCTAAAGTAACTAAGTGAACTCCATCGAATTAGTCGAATTAGTCGAATTAGCCGAATTAGCCGAATTAGTGTCCCTTGAGTCTCCGTCAAGCCTTCTCTCTCTCGATTCTCTCTCGATTTTCTCGCTTCCTCGATCTTCTTAAGTTCTTCTCTCGACTCGCGTTTCTCCGCCGGCTGGTGTGCCGGCTCCTCCCATGGGCAGGCCAGAGAATCCCCATGTGGGCTCCATTTCGTCGCCTCGATGTCTGGACCCCGAGCGTTCCTGTGTCACAAAGGCCCCCCATGCGCCAGGAAGCGCTGATTATCATATTAGCCCTTTGTGCCAGTTCCTGCTGTTTTCTGTAAACATCATTCTTCACAAGGTTGCATTGACCTCGCCCCACAGCTCAGCCAGTGAATATCTTTTGCATTTAAATGTCGTTTGTATTTGATCGTACAAAATCCCTTATAGTCAAATGTATAAAATCCTTCACTAGGAAAGCCTTTAAATGGAAGCTCATTAAACTAAATATAATCCATGTCAAGTCAAGTCATGTTTATTTGTATAGCCCTTAATTACAAAGAGTCTCAAAGGGCTGAGATACTTCATGATGAAAACCCACTGATCAAACTGTAATGTATAAAAAGGCCAGCAAGCCACTCAGAGCAATATGATTGGGCGAGTGGTAGAGGTGGGCGGACCCCTGCACACAGCGCAAGGCACTCCCTTCTCTCTCGCAATGCTGCCCATGCAGCCAAAGTGGCCACGAGCATTAGTAGCTAACGCCGTTAGCATAAGCATTTAGCAAAGAGACTCTCCTGATTACATAGTGTTTCCTATTTTGTTTTTGTTAAATATCTTTAAATAAGAAAAAAAATGCTCTTGAAATAAGCAATATTTTCTTCTAATTGGGTAAGATAAATTATCTCGATTAAGCATCATTTTTTTGTTTTTTTATGTACAGCCAGGCGCCTTATAATTTCTGTGGGCCTTATGGTTTGGAAAATAAGGTAAATTGAATTGTTTCTACTTTTCAAATCAGACATTTTGGACGATATACAATTGGTACAGGAAAAAAAATTGTAGGGTAGTCCCAAGTCTTGATGCCATGTACAGAACTGATGAAATTAGAATCAAGACAAAAGAAAGGCAGCCAAATGTCTATCCATCCATCCATTATCTGCACCACTTATCCTCAGTAGGGTCACGGGGGTGCTGGAGCCCATCCCAGCTATCTTCGGGCAGTGGGCAGGGGACACCCTGAACTGCTTGCAGACAGTCAACAGAGACAGACAACTCGCTCTGTGATTCACACCATGGGGCAATTTGGACAGGCCAATTAACCTGACATGCATGTTTTGGAAATGTGGGAGGAAACCCACGCAAGCACGGGGAGAACATGCAAACTTTACACAGGAAGGTCTGATCTCATGACCTAAGAACCGTGCTGGTCTTTGCTCATAAAACTGTCATGATAACTGATGTGAATCACCTGTGCTTCGGACTCTGATTGGCTCCCTGTCCCTATTTAAACCCACTCCTGTCTGTCCCCATTTGTCAGTCCGTCTGCGAACCTCAGTTAACACTAGGCAAGCCTCTTTTCGACCCTGACTCCCACCTGGTTTTTGCTCCCGTCTGTTCCCCGGCTTCGGCTTGTTTTTGATCCTGACCACGTCTACTCTCCCGTCCCGGCTTTTAAACTCTTTTTGTCCTCGACCATGTCTACTCTCCTATCCTGGCTTACGACTCTCTTCCGACCCCGAACACGTTTTTGCTCTCCTGTCCCGGCTTCTGACCCGTTTTTCCGTTACCGACAGAGCCATCGCTCGCCACGGAAGATCCACTTCCGCGTTCAGAGCGACCTGCTTCCCGCGTCCAGCTATCACCGGATGGTGGGCATAACCCTTTCTCTTTCTTCCAATAAAACGTGAGAAATGCAAGTGGGTCCTGTCTCCGTTCTGGTCCTGACAAAAACCCAATCAAAGGGAACACAAAAGACAGTGTGTAACCGAATAAAAAGTCGAACCTCTGTATGGGACTGTAGTTGGGAAGCGATCTTTAATTTTCCAGGATTATATTTACATTGGAATGTCTGCAGTTGCAATTGAAGATTCTCCGAGTGGGAGGCATCACTGGAAAGTCATACACAGGCTTCAAATTCGCCGTTGTTCCGGTATTAGTTACTTTATTTGAAAAGTAATTACGTTACCCCAAGATGACTCACACCCAAAAGTAACTTCCTTGACTTGTTCCCTCGGTTCAGATGTGCCCAGACTTGTTGACTGTGGTGTTTTCTCGTCATGCGTTATTGGCGAACGAAACGGCTCTATGAGCCGGGGCTCTTTGAAGTGAACGACGAGAGCCGGTGCGGCATCCATAAGGAATTTGAAACACTCCCTCTTTCTTTTTTCCCTCTCTTTCTCTTTTTTTTTCTTCTCACTCATTATCTCTCCTTTTCTGTCTCTTTTTCTGTCTATTTTTCTTTCTCTTTTCCTCTCTTTTTCTCTCTTTGTCTCTCCTCTCTCCTTCTCTCTGTTTTTTTTTTTCAATCCGTCCTACTTTTTCTCTCCCTCCCACTCTCTGTTTTTCTGTCTCTCTCCCGCTCTCATTCTTCCTCTCTCATTTCCCTCTGTTTCTCTCTGTCCCATTAATCACTCTTTCTCTTTTTTATCTTGTTCTTTCTTTTTTCTTTCTCTTTTTCTCTTCTTTCTCTTTCTGTCTCTCTTTATTTTCTCTCTTTCTTTTTCCATCTCCCTCTCTCTCCCCTTATCTCTTCCAACCCTTCTTTTTGTATCTCTGTTTTTCTTTCTTTCTTTTTTCTCTTTCTCCTTTTCTTCTCTTCCTCCTCGTTCTCTTTATCTCTTTTATTTTCTTTCTCTTATGTCTTTCATTTTCTGTCTCCTTTTCTTTTCCTTCTCTCTCTCTTTTTTCCTTTTTTCTTTCTCTTTTATTTTTTTTCTATTTTCTCCTTTTCTTTCCCTTTCCCTCTCACTCTTTTTAGATCTCTTCCTCTTGCCTTTTCTCTCTCTTTTTTCACTTTCTTTGTCTCTCTTTTCTCTCTGTTCTCCTTTTCTCTATTTTTTCTCTAACCACTGTATTTAAATATTTAGCAAGGTAACTAGCTAGCGTTTAAACATTTTTGCATGCTAGCTTGCTAGCACTTTGATTTCTTTCCTAGTTATCAAGCTAAATTTGGGCCGCCTATCCAGCTAGCGATCTTTTTTTTTTTTTAGCATTTTATCCAGCGATTTTGTTTGGTTTTTACTATTTCTTTTCTTTTTTTTACCTGTTTACCTCTCTAGCTAACTATTAAGCTACTTTTTTTTAGCTATATAGCAAGATATCTAGCTAGCTTAATACATTTTTGCATGCCAGCTAGCTTCCATTTGAACCTTTTTCCTAGTTTTCAAGCTAAATTTGGGTCTCCTTTCTAGCCAACTGTTTAGCTTTGTTAGTATTTTATCCAGCGATTCAGTTCGTTTTTTTGCTCTTTTAGCTAGCAACCTAGCTCAATTTTTGTTTTTTTGCCTTTCTAACTAACTATTAAGCTACTTTTTTTTTAGCTATTTAGCAAGTTATCTAGCTACTTGTTTACATTGTTTTACATGCTAGCTAGCTTACATTGTACTTCTTTCCTCTATAGCAAGCTGAATAAAATAAAACCCCGCAGACCAGAAATGTAATCATGTTACTGTTTCTGGACAAAAAACTGTAAACCTGCTTTTACAATGACAACCATTTGAACCTTTTTTGCATATTATGTATTTGCATAGTATTTAATACTGTGCAATGGAAGGTATTTGATATTTTTCTACAGTATTTGTACGTGTTTTCATTGCATTGCTTCTTTTTTGGTTTGACTCTCTTGGCTTTTGTTGTGAAACAGTTGAAATAGAAATATTTCTATTCCTTCTTTTATTCTGTTAAAGTTCAAAACATAGTTATTTATTTGAAAAAAAATAATACGTTTTGAGAACCTGAAATATTTGTGCTGGCAATTATGCAACAACATGATATTTCCAAGCAAAAGGTATCAGATTGGTATCACTCGATACTACCATGTATTTACTTGGATCGGATCGATAGCAATATTCCCAGTACCCCCGCTGCCCCTACTCGGAGTTATGTCGGAGAAGTGAGACGTGAGCTTAGCGATAGTAAGAACATACTTGGATTAGATGAATACGCTTTCCTAGGATCGGTACTTCACTCCTCCACTATTTTCACGAAAGACCTGCTTCTCTATGTAGATTGTGCATCCCTTGTCTCCCCCACCCAGTGTCCTCACGCTTAAGTTGTGACTGACAGGCACACTTTTAGCACCCCTCCCTATCCGGCCTGCTGCTGCGCCTTGCTGGCCAGGCAGAAGAGAGGGCTGAAATCTATCCGTCCATCCCAGCCAGAAGCTAAAAATGACAGGCAGGTGGAGCCCTGTGTGGTGTGGATTTTCTTCAACTACAAATGCCAGATGTCATTTGTGTGTTAAAGTAGGTTGCTACGGTGGCAACACCACAAATTGACATAAGCACATGATGAAAAGCTCACATGGCAAAGAGCGACGAGTTGTGACCAAAAATGTAAAGATGTTACTGTTCCTGAACAAAAATCTGGAAATTCGTTGTCAAGATGGCAACAGAGCCAATGGGAGACAATTGACAAAATTCTGTGCAATGGAAGGTATTATAGGTCTCTAGCTGACATTATTAAACAGTATTTGTATTTTTGTTACAGAACATCTCTGTTTTTTTTAACATTTGTATGTAGTTATTTAATTAATTTTTAGTGCCTAAAATCCTCATGCTCAAGGGGGGAAAGTTCAATTTATCAATGCTAATAGTAACAATTGATACTACCGTTTATTTACCTGGATCGGATCGATACCGAAAGCCTCTGTATCGACACCCCTATATCCCACCTCTGAAATAGTCTCCTGAAGACGTTTTTTTCAGGAATTTACGGGGTTCAGTTTTGACTCAAGTTTCTACACCAGTACTTGGCAATGATCGGAGAGACAGTCCCAGTACATGTTTACCTTTGTTTTCAAAATATTTCTCAACGGTCCATTTTATTATGTGTCCACTCCAGCTGTGAGCCTTATTCAGGCCATATGCCTGCGCCTCACATGAGTGCTACACACTCTGTGTCTGTCATGAGAGGATACAAAGAGTGTGTATTTTCACCTCAAGTACTGTGAAGCCCGTGTATAACTGCCTCTTAAGGTCACTATGCAAACAATCTTGGTAAGTACTGCATAAAGGGTGTAGTGGGGGTAGTGAAGGATTTTATACATTAAACTGTAAGGGATTTTGTACGATCAAATACAAGTTACATTTATCGAGTGTAGTGAAGATTTTCACCGAGTGAGCTTCAGGTCACGCCGTTCCGAATGTTTTGTTTAGTTCTGTTGATAACAGGACTCTGACGCAGAAAGCTAGGCGCATAAGGACAGACATCGAGGCGTGGGGGCGTTTCCTGGCACGCCCATGGGAGGAGCCGGCACACGAGCTGGTGGAAAAGGCATGGGCCGGGAGAACTTCAGAAGATCGGAGAAGATCGAGGGAGAACGAGAGAAGAGGCTCAACGAAGACTCGAGTGACACTAAATCGGCTAATTCGATGGAGTTCACTTAGTTAAATACTTAAAAAAAAAAAATCTGCCCCCGTGTGAAAATGTCAGCTATTCTTGTCCATCTTTTCCCAAAAAGAAACGAGTGCGCATTGTTAGGTTGTGTTTGGTTAATGGAGTCAGATAACTAATTCGAACGATTTGGTAACCGGTACATTTTATTTTATTAATTCCTAACAGTAGGCATATCTTTATTTTGAAAAAATAATGTAAGGTAATCCCTCGCTATAACGTGGTTTACTTTTCATCGTTTCGCCACTTCACGGGTTTGCCTCACTCGTGTTGTGATTTGCAGCGGACCCAAACGCAGGTAACCGAGCAAGGTGCTCATGGTGTTTAATCACGTGATCATAAAAAAAGTAACACCCAAATGGTCAATGGAAAAACACATTTTCCAAACCAGAAAGCAAAAAACAAACCTCAGAAACCTGGAGGAACTGATAAAAGCTGTTGGAGGTATGCATGGTGGGATATGAAGAATGACCCGACAACGGGTTTTGTTCAAAATGTCCTTAGTAAGGCCCGGGGTAATTAGGGACAGGTGCGTGGTAATTAGACACACCTGTCCCAATTCCGAACCCTTTAAGGCACCCCCTGGTGGACGAGAACCAAACCCCAACATTGTGTTTGGCATTTAGTTTGGCTAAGCAGTCTCCAATTTTAATATTTTTTGGCCGTACAGTAGTTATTTGTAAAAAAAAATAAAGATCAAAACAATAAAAAACATTAATAAGTACTTTTCTTTGCTATGCAAATGCTTGAGCCTGTAAAAAGTGTTTGTTCTTTAGGTTTTAGTAATTACGGTTCTTTTTGGAACGTAAACAAAGGATTACTTTACCCTTTTTTTGGCAATATTTTATACCTGGCGTGTCAAATATACAACCCGTGGGTCGAATCCGCCGTCAATTTCTGAGTAAGAACCCAAATGCGTAACGTTTTCACACAAGCTTTATTTTACGGGAATGGGGCAGTCATGCGCGTGAACACAAACGCCAGTGCTTCGGCGATCACTGGGCGGAAGAAGTAAGACAGAAGTCTGGCGTGGAAAAACAGAAAGCCAGAGGCCGACAAGATCGATACCAGCTACATGACAGGACAGTCAGATATCAGACAGGACGAGACAGACGGGATCGATACCAGACAATAGAGACTGGAGTCAGATAGCAGACAGGACGAGACAGACGGGATTGATGCCGGATACTGGAGACTGGAGTCAGATATCAGACAGGACGAGACAGACAGGGTCGATACCAGATACTGGAGACTGTAGCAAGATTTCAGACAGGACGAGACAGACGCGATCAATGCTAGACACTGGAGTCAGATATCAAACAGGACAAGTTAGACAGAATCGATACCGGACAGGATTCACAAGCAGGATACTGGACAGAGTCAAAACACACGTCTTGTGGGTGCAGAGGTACGTTGACGGACTGTCAAAGGGGGAGTGAGAGCAGTGAGCTTAAATAGGAGGGAGGCCAATCAGGCAACGAGCCGCAGATGGTGCCACCGGGCGGGGCCAATTGAGGGCAATGGCCAACCGTGACAAATGTAGGCGTCGCAGAAATATTGGCCCTCTTTTGGAGTATGTCCATATCAGTTTTGCAAATCTTGAAACAGAAATATTTGCCCATTCTTCCCTACAAAATAGCTCAAGGTTTTATGGTGATGGTTTGTGCCCGGCAATTTTCAGACCGTTCCACAAATGCTCCATAGGATTGAGGTCTGGACTTTGGCTTGGCCATTCTAAATGATCAGTTCTACACCATTTTATTTTAGATTTAGCTATATGTTAAGGGACTTGGTACCTGTTGGAATTTGAACCAGCGCCCCAATCTCGGGTCTCTTGCAGACTCAACAGATTTTCTGCCAAAACTGCCCTGTATTTGGCTCCATCCATTTTCCCAATCACTCAAACTGTCTTACCACTCCCATAGCAACTCTAGAGCATGATACTGCCACTACCATGTTTGACAGTGGGAATGGTGTTTTCAGGTCGATGTGCAGTGTTACTCTTGCGCCAAACGTTAAGGCTTTGCGTTCAGCCAGACAAGTTCGGTTTTGGTGTCATCTGAACAGAGCACCATATTCCACATTTGTGTCTCCCACTTGGTCTTTTGAATATTAGATCACTTGTTATCCTTTTGATTTGATTTTTGTTTTATACTTAAATTATTTATATTTTATTTTAAATTTTTCATTGCAGCCTGGTCATCCTGGAAGGGGTGATTACCTTATGTGTGATCCCTTCTCAAGGTTTATCATTTTCCTAATGTTGAAGTTTTGGAGTTTTCCCCTGCCCTCATGTTGGGTTTAGATCAGGGGATGGTGTCATTACAGTCTGTAGTTTGCACTAGTCTGTGGTTTGTGCAGCGCTTAGAGACTCTTTGTGATTAAAGGCTATACAAATAAACATGACATGACTTGACTTGACTATGTTTTGTGTAGTGTTACCCAATGCTAAATTTGTTACACCTTGATCTTTCTCAAGGTTTCTTATTTTCCTCATGCTGAGGTTTTTCCTTGCCCGCATGTTGGTTTCAGATCAGGGGATGGTGTCATTGTAACCTGTGCAGTCATTTTGAGGCATTTTGTGATTAAGGGCTATACAAAAAAACTTGACTTGACTATGAAAACGTACTGGAAAGTATGAAAATATAGAAAAAGTATTGAAAACTACTAAAATAATCTGAAATATAAAAAAGTGAAAAATGTACTGCAAAGTATTAAACAGGTTTTTAAAATCTTAAAACATATTGGAAAGTTTATAAAATCACAGGCAGGCAAAAATAATACTGAGATGCCTAAAAATATACTAAAAACTGTAAAAAGTACAGAAAACCATTATAGAGTATGAGAATACTACTGAACTATTTTATAGGCTTGTTGCTGTCATGCATTTTCTGGACAATTTTTTTACATAATACCTTTTGTTTTCTTTTATCGATGTTCACCATGTTTTGTGTACTGTTACCCAATGCAAAATCTCAAGATTTCTTATTTTCCTCATGCTGAGATTTTTGTGTTTTTCCTTGCCTGCATGTTGGTTTCAGATCGGGGGATGGTGTCATTGTAACCTGTGCAGTACTTTGATAATTTTGTCATTAAGGGCTGTACGAATAAATGTGACTTGACTTGACTTAAAGTAATACTACCAACCCTGGATGCACCAATGCAGTAGTATCCAATAATATTCCGTTTTTTCTCAAGTTTGAGGCTGTAGGATCTAAAACAGCTGGAAGTCACCATAGAGAACAAATCTATAGTTCCCAACAGAGATCTATGGGTGCCCAAAATTTAGTGTTATCGAGGTTGAAATTGTAAATCGGCGACAAATATTTAATATAAATCTATATATTTATCCAGTTTTAATCATCACAGTTTATTGGTAATACAAATCAGTTATCACTTCAGATTTTTCAGTTCACAATATTGTACATTATACAAAATAATATTGCTGAAATATTTGTCTATATATTCATGCAGTTTTAATTATCACAGTTAATTGGTAATACAAAGCAGTTATCACTTCAGATTTTTCACTTAGTATATTCTTGGTGGTTTGCTGTCCCGCCACAGTTGTAATGCCTTCTCAAGGTCCAATTGCACAGAATTTCTATAGCTAATTTGTGGTTTTCATTGTCGTGGTGCCGATCCAATGTGCTCTTCTGAAAGTTCGTATTGCGAAACGATTTATGCAATCCAGTTTTTTTGTCACGCTGGGTACACGCATCACAGAACGTGTAGCCTTATCATCCTCCTCATAGCGTAACCAGGAATATAATTGAGTCCATTTTGGCAGAAAAGTCCTTTACTTGCTAGGAGTATTCTTTTGTTTTTCTTTCGTCGAATCGTTCGCTTCAACACACGTGTTTTCCTTGCCTCCGCGATCTTCCGAAGAATTTCTCCGCCGTTTTTTCGTGCCGGAATTATAGGCCGTTGTTATCACTTTCTGTATTACGTTTCGACTTATTATTGACACTGAAGAAATTACCAATTTTGTGTTGATTTTCACCTAATACTAACTGTTTTTCGGAGGCCTACTTCTCTTTCACTCGACAACAACCACCACAACAATGAACGTTTGCCGAGATCGGCGTGCAGACAAAATCTCCAACCGCGAGACCAAAACAACAATGGCGGATCTGCCTGACGAAAAGTTTGGAGTGCGGTAAATCTTTGTTTAAAAAAAAATGTAATCGGGTAAAAATGACAATTTTTTTGTCAAAAAAGTTGATTTGACACTCTGCGTCCCCAGCAAAAATGATGCGTCTAGTACAAGAACACTGGTGATGTTATGCCTGATTTTTGAATATCGTGGACAAGAGACCCACTCACCTGTTAGCTAAACGTCTATTGCTTATTGTAGCCGAGAGTACATTTCTTTTTGACCTTTCGGACAGTTATCTGTGGAATTCCTAGCCCGCCCCGATGTCAAAACTAGCGTTTAACCTGTGAACCATTGAACCTGCCGAGTCAACTTCATCCGTTATCGTCACGACCCCCATCGTGCTGCTAACGGTGCCGAGCCTGATGTTGAGCAATTAGCTTATCAAGGCAAACATTCCATTTGTCGCATTCTTATGTGAAGACGGAGAGTCCCGATTTGCTAGATCGGATGGAAGAAGATGTATATTTTTTTCGTTACCAATATTTACAGTGCCTAGCGAAAGTATTGCCCCCCCCAAGACCTTTTTGTCATTTTGCCACATTTCAGACTTCAAACTTAAAGCTAAAAAATTGAAAATCTTTTCTCAGAGTCAACAACATGTGAGACACAATCGTGAAGTAAACCACATTATTTCGACATTTTATATTATATCTAGAACGAACAAACAAGTTGGTTGACGCTATGGCGGCATTAGCTCAGGAGGTAGAGCGCTCGTCTTGGGATCAAGCGATCCCAGTTTGAATCCCGGCTCCTCCGTGTTACATGTCAAAGTGTCCTTGGCTAAGACACTGAACCCCTAATGCCCCCAATAAGCAGGTTGGCGCCTTGCACGGCTGCACGGCCGCTATTGGTGTGTGAGTGTGTGTGAATGGGTAAATGTGAAGCACATTGTAAAGCGCTTTGGGAAGTCTTCATTGACTTGAAAAGCGCAATATAAATGCAGATTATTTCATTTCGTTATGGCGCACGGATGTAAAGCAGTTATAAAAAACAGTGGTCATGTAACCAAATATTAAGATCGCTAAATCCCAGTTTCATTTGGGAAATACAAAATAGTTTTGAGTTTGTACAGTCAACAGTAAACACTGCTTTGCTTTTCGAACACACCCCTTATAACTAATTGCCCAATTGCACAGCCTTCAAAGCAATGTTCCCTCTAAGCTGCGTGTGTGCGCAATTGCGCACTACCCAGAGCTTTTCCGCGCACAAAAAAATCTAGCCAGCTCACAAAAATCAGGGCTCGAAATTGCTAATTAAGAAGCGAAATAAGTCAAAGTTACAGTGCATGAAGGTAAAAATACACAGGTTCCCCTGACATTGTGTTCTAAATGCGGTATTTTGAAGTCAAGGTCGAAGTAGAACGAAGTTGAGTAAAGTCAGTAGAGTTTTTCGAGAACCGGCTTCTTCGGCTGGGCTCACAAAAAAGGAACCGGCTCTTTCGGGTCCTAAACGGCTCTTTAGGTTGTTTTTGCTTCTTTCATCCCTATATGACCAAATATTATGTAAAATTATGCACAAACTGACTTAAAGGAAAGGGGAATAGAACAAAAAAGAAAAAAATACCAAAATGAAAAAGTAGTGAAAAGCTGAGAAAAAAAGAAAGAAAAGGAAGAGAAAAAAGAAGGAAAAATTCAGAAAAAAGCCCCCAAAAAGAAAAGAAAAAGAAACAAATGAAAAAAGTAAATAAAGGAACAAAAAGAAAAAAAGGAACACGATGAGATTTTTTTTTAAAGGAATTAAAAAAAATATAAAAAACAGGGAAAAAGAAGAAAAAGTTCCACTAAAAAATTTGATTAAGTACAGTTCTGTATCATACAACCAACTGAATAAGCCCCCAAAAATGTTAGTATTAAGCAACAAAAGATACAAGGAAAAAAAAAGAAATAGAAATCTTGTGAAAGAATTGTTGTGAAAACAAATGATGTTTGTAGGCCATACAACTTTTGCAATAATACATTTGTCAATTCATTCAAAAGTGAAACATTTTTTTGCATTGCCGGAAACTCAGCAAAATGTAATGTGATGTCAAGTTTTGGACATCTTTGATAATGACTTACGTAGTTGCCACGTTTGGGATTGCTGTTGCTCACTGTTGTTTCAAGCGTTGCTCACCGACTTTGTGTGAACACTCAGACCCGTTGAAAATTAGAGGGATCTTCTGCACCCACTGGTAACTTGTTCAGCATGTAACTGACATGATTACCGATGTGAATCACCTGTGCCCGCTTCTTTGGCGCCAACTGGCTCGGACTCTTATTGGCTCCCTGTCACTATTTGAACCCAGTCCCGTCAATCCCCTGTTGTCAGTCCGTCTGCGAACCTCAGTGTATACAAGGCAAGCCTTTTTCGACCCTGACTCCCACCTGTCCCGTTTTTTCTCCCGTCTGCCTCCGGTTACGACCCGTTTCTGACCCCGACCAGGTTTTTGCTCTCCTGTCCCGGCTTTCGACCTGTTTTTCCGTCCTTGACGCCGCCGTCACTCGCTACGGAAGATCCGTGTTCGGATCACATTCCGAGTACGAGAGCATCTTCCTTCCCGCGCCTAGCGAACGCCGGATTGTGGCCGCAGCCCTTCCTCTTTCCTTAAATAAAACTTGTGAGAAACGTAACGCAATTGGGTCCTGTTTCCGTTCTGGTCCTGACAGTAACTATAAAAATATACTAAAACCTGCGATATTCTGGTTATTCACATTGCACTGCTATTATTTTGAACAGTACCGTATAACAACACACTTATTTCTTTCTACTGTCAATTTTGACATAATATTTTGCCACTTTTAGGGGTTGTTTTCTCATTTTATTAAACAAATTAACGCAAAATATTGGATTAATATTTCAGAGGAAATTAGTAACTTACACTGATATTTTCTGCCACTAGGGTAAGATTTTCTGAGTGAATAGCACCATCCATTTGCTTCTGTAAATGACTGTTGCTCAGAGTTAGATGATTTCTAAGTTAATTGAGCCCTTAAAAAAAGGGATGTGTTTTATTTAGTTGATGTTTTGTCTTTTAACTCATAGTCGGGAACCAGGAAATCAATTATAACTTGAAAACTGATAAATTGGTTCTGTTTTTTACTATTGGACAAGTGCAAAAGGAGATCTGTTCATTGTCGCCCACACCCTTTACAGCTGATCAGTTTTTTTGTCACCTTGAAGATTTAATAAAAAGAGAGGGCTCGGAGGGAGGACAGAATAGTATTTTGTTATCTGAGAGAGCCTGTACCAGTCCTCCAAGTTCAAAATATATTGTTTTATTTTGAATGAATGAATGAATGAAAACTTTATTCGAACATTTAAATAAAAACTGAACAAAAACAATACCTCAACAACAAAATAAGGTTACATAATATGTTCGAAAAGGGGTAGTAAGAAGCAAATGCTTATATTCCCTACCCCTTCATCTTCCCCACCACACATACCAATGATATAACAACAATTGTAATGATATTAATAATAACAATTTTGATATAAGAATAGCAACACAAAGTTAGCTAGACGCACTATTCTCAATCTCCCGCACCACTCATCTCTGTATTCCGCCAGGAATCTTCTTTTGTATCTAAACCTGAACAAGTGAATCGCTGGACACCGTTTCATCTCGTCTTGCAAACCGTTTCCAAAGCTTGACTCCACACACAGACACACACATACTTTTCCTGGTGGTTCTCACCTTTGGGATTATGAATTCACTACAGCCCCTTAAGTTATAATTTCCCTCTTTCCGAATGAATAATTTACAGATGTTTTCTGGCTCTATGTTTTTGCTGACCTTAAATAGCAGTTGTGCAGTGAAAAATTTTACTAAATCATCTAATTTTAATCATTTGGACTGCAGGAATAAAATATGAGTATGATCTCGATATCCTAACCTGTGTATGGTTCTAATTGCAGGTTTTTGGAGGATAAAAAGGGGCTGTAGTGAACTTTTGTAATTATTGCCCCAGACTTCCGCACAATATGTTAAGTATGGCAGAACTATAGAACAATCTAATAAATACAATGCATTATGGTTTAAAATGAATTTGGCTTTATTACTTATTGAAATGCTTTTAGATACTTTAGTTTATATGTGTCTGGTAAAGTTTAAACTTACCTTTAATTAATGCAGTTTCACCTTTGATCGCACTACTTCGACACGCAGACCCTAAGCCAGGGGTGGGGAACCTTTTTTACCCAAAGAGCCATAATAGTAGGATATTTCTATTTTTTTTCTTTGAGAGAGCCACACCATAGCTTTTAGGACAAAATTCAACAAATCTGCCAAGCCCACTCTCCAGGCAAAAGCTAATTCTTCAGCATATTTATTGTATTGTTATTGTATAGTGACTTGTTTACCTGACTGCCCATTTTGCACATCTGGTTAGCTGCTCCTCTTGCACTCTTTGCACTACTGTATAATACTATACATAGCTATAATTATTTAGTATATTATTAGTACTTCAATACTCCAACTCAATACATTTTATTTATATCTGTACATTCAAGGAAACTGTGCGGGTCAGATGTATCGAGATTTCGTTCTGTATACATGTGTACAAGAATGACAATAAAGTATATCTGAATCTGAATCTGATTAATTCACTGTTTAACATTTTGGTTTGATAAAATTTATAAAATAATAATAATGCCATATGAATTTGTCTCCTTCCTGCAGTTACTTAATAGTGCTGAGTCTAAATTTTCCCGTCATTTTTGGCCGAAATAATGGTTTCAAAACAAGGTACAAGCAAAGTTATTTAGTAAAAGTGTCACAAAATACTGCAAACGATAAGAATACGAAAGTATTTACCCTCGGGGCGGACGGCACTAGGCAAGAGAGAAGGGAGTGCGTGAATATCTCCGCCCATCCCTACCTCCCTTCTATTAAATTGCTCTGGCGACTTTGCAGGGGTTTCCGGGTGTTTACGGTTTGTTTTGTGGGTTTCCACAATTACATGTCAACAGTTAACATAATTTGTTTATGAGCTTCCATATAAAGGATTTATTAGCTATATATAGCCAAAACTGGGTCTGTTAGTGTGACATCCTGACTGTAAAGACTTTGCCCTATATATACTGGACCAAACTTTTTTGCATATGCAATCAGCTATTTATATGTCATAATTGGGATGACAAAAAGAATATCAGCGCAAAATACATTTTAATCTGAGCTATATGTACTCATGAAGAGAGCCATTGGTACCCGACCCCTGATCTAAGCAGCTTTATCTAATTCCACACCCTTAGCCCTCCTCGGAACCCCCACAACCATGTGGTTCCCCTCAAAAGGACATGCCTGAAACAACAAGTGTCACTGCGCAGTGAGAAACAAAGCTTCCAGCCCGAGTGCCTGAGCTCTTGACCCTCCCTAAGCTTCTTGCTGCTGCTAACAAATTTACGAGTTTTGGTCGACCCCTGAACTAGTCTTTCCAAACACGATACGGGTGTGATAACTGACGGAATGGAGAGGCCAGAAAGAAAAGGATGAGAAATTTCCATGAAGTTATTTATCCCTGTGGTATGATCTCTGTCTGATTATCTAATAATTGTGTTTTATTTTGCACAGTTATCGACATCAGCTCAGAAACCGGGTTCCTCCCTTGGACCCAAAAATAGAAAATAAGCTGGGCATAAATAAAACATGTTTCTTCCCAGGAAATGGAGCCCTTAATGAGCATTCATAATTTTGGCTTATTCAAATCAATATTGTTTTTTCTGACCTCTAGGAGTCGCTATATAATACTCAATGTCTTTTAAACAAGGTAGACACTGATGTGATTATAAGATATGAAGTTAGAAGCATTATGACTAGCCTGACTTAGAGATTTAACTCGCATGAAAATGGTCAATGGCAAATGTTGGCAAGTTATGGCCCATGTGCCACATAGATGAGAGCACAGGTATGAACTACCTGCGTGGTGTTTCCGCCTGACACATCTCCGCCAAATGGGAGGGGCAACTGCTGTGTCATCAGCCGGGAGTCGTCCTCAACTGTTGTTTTGGTCTATTTATCCTGGAACATGTTATGGTGGTGGAGCAATGGCAGGGACCTACCGCTGTCGCACCCTGTAGCTACCCTTAGCCCCTCTGTTTCCTCCAAGACCTGTCCTTCCTTCTCTGCCACAGCCAGGAGCTGTCTTTCTGCCTCCTCTGCCAGGTCCCTGATTGCCTTCTTCAGTTCTGCTCTACTCTCTCCAATCTTCATGAGGAGACGTTGGATGGATGTTCCAACAGCAAACCTTTACAGGGTAGTTTTGTGTCGCCAAACCCGGCTACCAGCTCTGTGTATTTCTTTTATACGCAGCCTCGACTACTCCCTCCCAAGGGACGGTTAACTGCCAGGATCGCTGTCTTTCCTCCAGGGGACCACAGGATGATGTCTGAGCTCAGGGAGCTGATGGTTATCTCTGGTGGGAACTTAAGCTGTGTCTCAAGGTCTACCCTTAAGTTACAGTCACATAGTGGCGTTAAAATTGGTGGTCTTTCCCTTTGGCTGATTTTCCGAACCCTGGCCCCTGTCCAATGAAGGAGATCAATATTTGCTCCTGGTCTTTGGAAGCTTCCAATCTCCGTTCTTTAAGAACTTCTGCAAGCTTCTGCAATACCAGATCTTGCAGCCTCTTATACCTACCCTGCACCAGTGCTGTCTTGTAATTGGACAGGATATATTGTAGGCTGGGCAGCACGCCAGCGCAGTGATTAGCGTGCGTGCGGCACAGTTCTGAGGTCGTGATATCAAACCTCCTGTCTGGAGTTTGCATGTTCTCCCCGTGCTTGCGTTGCTTTCCTCCGGGCACTCCAGTTTCCTCCCACATTCCAAAAATATGCATGTCAGTTTAACTGGCCGATACAAATTGTCCTTAGGTGTAAATGAGCGAATAAATTGTCTGTCCCTGTGTGCCCTGCGGCTGGCAACCAGCTAAGGGTGTCCCCTGCCCACTGAAGATAGCTGGGATGGGCTCCAGCACCGCCCGCGACCCTACAGAGGATAATCGGTGGAGATAATGAATGGATGGATGAATGGATGGATGTTGTAGGCTTGGGTTTGAGGTGTTGCAGAGCAGGCAGTTCTCCTCAGAGCTGTACAACTGCCTCAAATTGCTTGGACATGGTAGGGTGTCGTACGTTGCTCGAATGAGGAAACAGCCTTCATTGAGGCCTCTTCCACACGTCGGACCACTTGATGATCCTGTTGAACACTCCTTCCCGGGTTGTCCGTTGCCTTGTTGCGCCTGCTGAGCGCCTTGATCTTGTATTGCTCCTCCTTGCCTTGGACCAAAACCTGGGTGCTGTTCCCCACCCCAAGCCAGCTCTACCTGACTGTCCTGCCAACCATTTCATTGTGCATGATCCTGCTGATGGACTGGTCAACAGCCTCTTCTCTCTTCCATTTACGTCCAGTCCGCACTATTGCCTTGCTGTTTCTCAAACATAGGTCAGTTGAGTATCTTAGGTCCAGCACAAGACTCACTTTTACTTGTCTGTAGCCCAAGTTGACACACTATCCCTTTAAAACAGAAACAACAGATGGATGAAATGAAAGATATCTGAAATATAATATACGACATTACGGCAACATCTTGGGGTCAATCAATACACACTGTCCCATTAACTTTCATATTAGGGTTGGAGCCCTTTGCTATCGTCCATTTTTTTGTCTGTATTTTACATAATATGAGGCTTACCTAGAGGGAGCTCACATGATTGTCGGCCATCTTCCTGCTAAGGGTACCCCCGAAAATCCAAAAACCACACAGAGAAGTGAAAAAATGGTGTGGTTTGGTCACTTTGAGTCTCCGTGGTTTGTAATCTTCCTTGTGCTTTGTAGTACATGATTTCAGTTGCACTGTACAGTACGGCGACACCTAGTGGTCAAATATTGTACAGTGCTTATTTAAAAAAAACGTTTTTTAATCTTATACTGTTTCCATCAGCTAACTGCTACTAGGAGGTAGCGAATAGATCCAAATATCGATATTATCAATACTAATAAAGTACTTAGATCGGATCGATACCATACACCTGGGGTCGATTCTTTACTCATCCACTAATTGCTTTAAAGTGCTGCTTATTTATGTTAATAGTGCAGCTTTTCTCTCTCTCTCACCCAGTGCCCTTGGCCAGTTTATACCTGGGTGTGTGACTGATAGGCACACTTTTACCCACACTCCCTACCTGGCCTGCTGCTACATCCTGCCTTCTTGGCAGAAGAGAGGACTAAATCTATTTTCTCATTGATACCAGAGGCTAAAAATGACACCACTACACAGGAAGCACAGGGAGTTGTGGATTCTCTTTTCAACAACAGAAAATGGCAATACCAGGTGTCATTTGTGTGGTCAAAGGGTCTGCTACTGTGGCAACACTACCCATTTATAGTACCATATGAAAAAAACTCTTGTAGAGAGCAACAAGCTGCAACCAAAAATATTAACTTGATATTCCTAAAGAATAGCTGTTGTCATTATGGCCATGGATCCAGAGACAATTGTCACTTCATTTGCATTACTTTTAAAATATTCTGCAATATACACTATTTGCATTTTAGTTGCATTGCTGCTATCCTGGTTTGAGTCTCTTGGATCTTGTTCTGAAACAGTTATAATATGAATCACTTATCTCTCCAAACTGTTAAAGTTTGCAAGGTAGTTATTGATAAAAAATTTCAGAGCCTACAATCGTTGTGCCGTGTTTATGGTAATTATAAACTGATTCAAGGGAGGAGGGTTCAATTAATAATCATTACATTTCCAAGCAAGGACTATCGGTATCCGATCATATCAATCGATGCCGACGCGGCTTCACTTGGATCGGATCGATAATAACATCTCCATTATCGCCCTCTCCTAACTGATTTCATCATTTATATCTGGATTTTAAATTCCTATCTGGTTTCAACAACCACATTTACACGTTTAGTTCCTTTAATATAAAATAGACGCCGCTTAGACTCAGTGTGTATTTTACATTTTGACAGTCGGTCGCCCTAATTCGGGGTTTCCAAAACTTGTTCAGTTCAAAAACCCAAATTTAGAAATGCGGTTGCTCTCTCGTGAAGAAAAAAATGACAAAAATACATCATGTACTGTATTTAGATAGCAGCCATGTATTTATTCCTTGAATATACATTAATTTTCCTTCTCATGAGAAAGACAGAATTTACTGTTCTAAAGGAGACACTCACCTGGGGCAAAAATCACCCTTTGGAGCATTAAGGCTTAGTAAAAGATCCATTGATCATGAAGTACAAGTTAAAGGCACACTGTGTAATATCTGACCACTAGATGTCACTGTGTTGTATATTGCAACCAAAAACCAGTGCTACAAAGCATGAATAATACAAACCAGGGAATGTTTTATCTACTTTATATGTATTTAACATTAGAGTATGTATATAAGTTAACTATTTAGACTTTTGATAATACAAATATTTAATTCATGAAAAAAAAAATATTTGTAAAGATGTAAACCAGTGTTTTTTTTCTTTCATGGAAACTTAAGAATGAAGATGGTTTATCATTGTTTTTATCTTTATTTTGCTATTGATTTTGGTTCATTTTTTTGTAAACTCTACGATAAATAGCTCTTATTACACGAAATAATAAAACTCCTAAGTTTAAGGTTTGGTTGAGACTAAAACACAGTACAGAAGACATCAATGAATTTTCAATATGCAAAGACAACAGAAGCGGAGTCGGCGTCCATGTTGACACCGAGAAGACTGAGAAGAGGAGCCACGTCCTGCCAAACAAGCCCCGCCCACTCTTACTTCATAATGATTCGTTTCTTCCAATCAAATCTCGCTTTTTTCTACCATGATGTCACTTCCTGTTGTTGTGGGGATATTGTCATGACAACCTGCTTTTCTTCAAGCCACCTATTATTTGGAATTTATGATGTCCCCCCTATGTTCCTGCTCAAAGCCTTCGCTCTGAAACTACTAGTAGTCTATGAGTGATCCCAAGAGCCAAGAAGAAATCTGCAAATTCGGGCCCTCTGATGTTCGATCTGCAACCTCAGAGGAAGTTTTTAAATCTAGGCTTAAACAACACAAATATTCGATATTTTATGAATGATGTTGATCTCAGGAACCTGTCAATCGGACATTGTGCTTCCACCTATATTTCATTTTGATGTACAGCCATTTAAACTTCTTGTGATTAAGGGCTATACAAATAAACATGACTTGACTTGAGAGCACTCAAACCTATTCACAAAAGCCTTTTGATAAGAGGGACAACACCAACGGAGTCCAAAAACTAGAAAGACATGAGAGACATGCCTCGCTGATATTTCTTGCCAAGGCAAGTTTTTTTTTCTAAAGGTATTGCTACGGAAAACCAAAAAGTACTTTTACAAGAATTACAAGGATAATCTATTTTATAACTAGAAAATTCAAAACTAGTAGAAAATACATCACTGGATTTGGAATTTGCAAGGAGAACAGGGGAGGAAGCCGAAACCTCAGACTAGAAATTCCACCTGTTCTCAAGGTCCTCCTCTGAGCTCTGTCTTTGTTTTAAATCTCTTAATTTACCAAAAGCAGACCAGCCTAAAAGGGCGTAGGCATCAAAGAACAGCAACATGATTGGCTAATAGTGACAATGATGCAAACAGTGCTCAAAAGTCAACATAATTAACAACTTTGTACAGTTGCTTGATATCCTCAAAAATGCTTTAATTTTACTGTTGTGTTTTTAAAGTTTGATGCTTAAAAGTGCTTGAAAGTGCTTGAAATTGTTGCCATGTCTCTTGGCAGTCTGACCCAATAGACCACGCATTAAATGAAGAAAAATAAATCTTGTCTGCTTATGACGCCGACGGTGCTCTCTGGTGGTTTTTCTCTGCCATTGCATTTTTTCTCAACTCGTGATTAACAGCAGCTGGTATTAGTTTGTATGACCTTGTCTCGTGAAGCGTCATCGGTCCCTATGTGTCGTACCCAGGAGGAATTATGGGCATTTATTATGGTCCATGCAATACATACTGGAGTGTTTCCCAGTTGTAAATTCTAATGACAAACACCTAAAGTGCTGTTCAAAATGATAGCTGTGCAATGTGTTTAACGAGAATATTCCTGTTTTTTTTTAATATTTTTTATTTTAGAATGCTATTTACCAGTATGTGTAGTCGATTCTCAGAAAACAAACAAGACCCAGTATTCATAATAGGCACGTTTTGAAGGCTGTGCAATTGGGCAATTGGATGCAGTGTCTGCTGTTGATGGTACAAAATTAAAAACTACTTTGTATTTTCAAAAAAAGGTCGCATTTAGCAATCCTAATATTTAGCTGCATTACCAACGTTTTTATAAGTGCTTCACTTCTGTGTGGCATAGAGTCAAATAACTTGTTGCACCTTTCAGTTGTTATTTCACTCCATGATTGTTAATTTACAGTTCTTGGTTTTGTTTGACAAACAGCCTTTTTGATATCACCTTACAAGTTCTCGATTGGATTGGGATCTGGGGATTGAGCTGGCCACTCTATAACTTTCATTTTATTGGTTTGGAACCAAGATTTTGCTTGTCTACTTGTGTGTTTGGGGTCAATGTCTTGTTGAAATACCCATTTCAAGGGCATGTCCTCCTTAGCATAAGGCAACATAACCTATTGTTGCCTTGGGGCGGCAGTAGCTCAGGAGGTAGAGCGCTCGTCTTGGGATCAAGGGATCCCAGTCCGAATCCCGGCTCGTCTGTGTTACATGTCGAAGTATCCTTGGGTAATACACTGAACCCCTAATACCCCCAATAAGCAGGTTAGCGCCTTACATGGCTGCAAGGCCGCTATTGGGAAATGTGGAGCACATGGTAAAACGCTTTGGGAAGTCATTGACTTGAAAAGCGCTATATAAATGCAGATCATTTCATTTTCATTTCATTTATTAATGTATATTGAAATACACAAACTGATCCAAACTGCCTGGTATGCGATAAATGGGCCCAACACCAGAGTAGGAGAAACATGCCCAGTCTATGATACTTGCACCACCATGCTTCACTGTCTTCAATGTGTACTGAAGTTTGAATTCAGAGTTTGGGGGTCGCCTCACACGCGGTCTGTGGCCCCTGGACCTAAAAAAGACAATTTTACTTTCATCAGTCCACAAAAGGTTCCTCCGTCTTTCTTTAGTTCAGTTGATGGCTTCTTTGGCAGATTGTAACCTCTTCTGCACATGCCTTTTTTTTAACAGAGGGACTTTGCGTGGGATTCTTGAAAATAAATTTGCTTTACATGTCACGACCCAGGAACGGAGACAGGACCCAGTAGCGTTCGTTTACTCGGATTTATTGATAAGCTGGGGAGAAGGGCTTGCTTCCACGATCCGAGGATCGACGGACGAAGGGGATATGGAAGTGACACTTCCGTGTCTAGCAAGGAGGATCGGAGACAGGCGGGAATTAAAAGTCGTTGGCCGGGACTGGAGAGCAAAGGCGGTGTCAAGTTCGGAAACGAGGTCGGTAACAGGAGGCAGGCAGGTAACGGGGCAAAACAGGTCAGGTAACAGGCAGCCAGAACGGGGCGAAGTCATGTCCGGAAACAGGTTGGCAACAAAGATCAGGCAGAGAAAAGCAGGGTCGGACGAAAAGGCTTACTGAGCTGGTGGCAACAGTTCGCATAACGATCTGACAGCTTCCCCTTGGAAGCCGGGGGTTTAAAAAGAGTGCATCAGCCAATCAGCTGTTCAGGCTGTTGGCACCAATTAAGCAGTCGCAGGTGCTCTCAATCGGTAATCATGACATTACACTGTCACAGCACTTACAGGTAACTGCAGACTGTGTTTGATCTTCCTGAAGATAATCATTGGCTGAGCCTTTGCCCGTCTGGTTCTTCTGTGGTCCATTTTAATAGTTGTCTTCCGTTCTTTTCCAGGTGTCTCCTTTTTTCCTACCCAATTTAAGGCATTCAAGATCATTTTAGGCTAATATCAGACGATTTTTTAACCACAATAGGTTCTTCTCTCTCCAACCAACTTTTTAGTCAAAGAACGCCGTTCTTCGGAGCAGTGTTTTGATGCATGTTCAACCTGTGCTGGCTTTATAATCCTTAAATAGGCGCCACCCGATTCAAGCCTGTTTTTGTCTTTTTTCTTCCCAAAAAATGATAAATTCAGAGATTGGTTGCCACACTACTATTTTTTCAACACACCCCTTTGAACTATTTGCCCAATTTCACAGCCTTCGGAGCATGCTATTATGAATGCCGAGTCTTGTTTGTTTTCTGATAATCTACTGCACCTACTGGTAACTTTTCTGGCATGGAACAATAAAAATATACTCAAAACAAGGGATATTGTGGTTGGTCACATTGCACTGCTATTATCTTGAACGGCACTGTATATGGGGATAGATTTGTGTAAAATAGATTTACACATATATTGTTCAAATCCACAAATATAATTTAGATTTACTCAAGATCTTAAAATCACATGTTTTGATATGTAAATTGCAGATATATCTGCAGCTCTGCAAAATACATGATTCACACCGGATTTCTTCTTTTAATGCTACTGGAGGAATTGGAAAATTGTGTATGCAAATGCCAACAGTGCGGTACTTATCAATGTCACCATTGAAGCATGGTTTCGAACCACAGTCTGTCTAAAACAAGGCTGCATTCTCTCTCCAACTTTATTCAACCTTTTCCTGGAGATGATCATGTCCAAAGCTCTGGAGCAACATGAAGGTACTTTCAGTATTGGGGGACACAACATCAGTAACCTCCGTTTTTCTGATGATATTGCTCGATTACCAAGAGACGAACAGGAACCTAGAGATCCAACATGGGATGGAAATCAGCACAGAGAAAAACTAAAGTAATGACCATCAATCCCCGAGGTATCACCACAAACATCACCATCAACCACAGAGAGCTAGAGCTAGAATCTGTCGCCAAGTTTAAATATCTTAAAGCTGTCGTATCAGAAGAGGGATCAGAACCAGAAAATAGGGTCGTATTAGCTCAAACCACCGCCGCACAGACTTAAATCCATCTGGAGGGACAAGAACATTACAGTGAAATCAAAGATCAGACTCATGCAAGTGCTGGTTACTTCTGTCTCCCTCTACGCTTGCGAGTTATTGACTCTCACAGCAGAACTGGAAAAGGAAATCGAGGCCTTGAATATGCTATGCTACAAGAAACTTTTAGCCATCAGCTACATAGCCCAAGTGTCAAACAAAATGGTGCGCAACACCATCAGAGGGCACGTTGGACCCTAAGAAGAACTGTTGTACGCCGACGGAAGCTTCAGTGGTATGGTCACGTCACAAGATCATCAGGACTGACCAAGCAAAGTCTCAAGGGCACAGTCCAAAGGGACAGAAGAAGAGGAAGACCAAAAAAGATTAAGGAATGGACTGGTGCCAACTTTGCAACGACCCAATAACAGGCCAGTGGAGAAGACTGTCCAGAGTTGCGTTCTCATTGGTGCCCTGACGACCCGTGCGATTAAGGGATCCGTGAATCGTGATGGAATGAAAACTTCTCGACTTTGAGGTCGCCAAGCATTGACTAGTGGACCTCATATTTCAAACTTATGTTACAATGTTGTTTTTGGAGCTGAGCCTTTATGTAAAACCAGCGGTTGGGCTTCTCTGACGACTTAAGCTCAGGGGATCAAGAGCTCTGCTGCCGAAACGCTCTGCGGTCACCTGACAACAGTGACAAGCGAAGGAGGCGGGAAAAAAAAACAGACCGAGGGGTGAAGATGGGTGGATGTTACACGAGAGCCGGGGGAGGAAAAATGGCAGGCGGGAATGGCAGGAAAAATGAGGTGTTCACAGAGACAGAAAATACTTCCCCTGCCTCGTGGGTGAGGAATGCAAAGCCACCGATTTGTGGACTTCTCCTTTTGGAAACAGCTGTTTCTCTGCTTTTAAAGATATTTTTCCTTATTTATCCGATCCCCAGGGAGAGATCCGTCTCCCGGTCTCGACGCCAGCTTCCTCCTTTAAATCAGGAAGCGCTCCGGCTGAGTTCAGGCATATGAATATGCTTGTACGCTAGCTTGTATGCATATACACCTGCGTATGAGAGGACGTTTGAGAAATAAAACAGACTTACTCTTACGTATAACATCATACTTACACGAATACACAACTATACTCGCATGGAGATATAGTCCTATGCATGCTCAAATACTACTATACTTTCTCATACCTTCTTGGCTTTTTTACCTCACTGTGAATGTGTGGAACTGGAGTGTCATGCCCAATTTCGTTGTCACAATATGTTAACCCATTTTGTAACAATGACAATAAAGGTATATTCTATTCTATTCTCATCTCATCTCATTAGCCGTACCGCTTATCCTCATTAGGGTCGCGGGGGGGCTGGAACCCATCCCAGCCATCTCCGGGCAGTGGTCAGGGGACACCCTGAACTGGTTGCCAGCCAATCGCAGGGCACACAGGGACAGACAACTCATTCGCTCATTCACACCTAGGGACAATTTGGACCGGCCAATCCACCTGAAATGCATGTTTTTGGAACGTGGGAGGAAACCAGAGTGGCCGGAGGAAACCCACGCAAGCACGGGGAGAACATACAAACTCCGCACAGGAAGTCTGGAGCTGGATTTGAACCCACGACAGGTTCCCATGACATGAACTGTGCCGCACAAGTGCTAACCACTGCGCCGCTGTGCTGCCCCTATTCTATATTCTCTGTCACGGAAACAGGAAAGGACCCATTTGCGTAGACGTACTCACAATTTATTGGGGGAAGAAGAGGAGGGCGCACAATCGATCCGGGAATCGATGGTCGCAGGAGTGGATTAGAAATCCACTCAAAAGAAAAGAATGTCCAAAAACAAACGGATCAGACCAAAAACAAAACAGGATCAAATACGGGCAAATTCACAGAACTAGGCATTTAACAGGTTTTAACAGAAGTCTCCCATAAGTCTCACAGACGTTTCACAGAAGTTTAACAAGTATAACAAACGCTCCAGCAAAGCAAAGTTCAAAGGAACGCGTTTAAGTACTCTAAGAAACAATCAGTTAGATACGTCTCAGCCGGTGTTCATGGGCGGGGTCAACTGGTCGCCGAGGCAACTGCGCCAGAATCCAGCGCCACCCGGCTGGAACCAACTGGGCGCCATGGAAACCGTGCCAGACGTGACGGATAAATCTATTTATAAATTGACTTGAATTGTCTTTATAGTCCTTGATATCAACATTGTATGCAATGAGATTAGACACGACACTCCAAGGTGTTGGAATTTCTTGTTAAATCAACACATACTTCAATTAATCATCTGACTCCAATTTGTGACCTTTCCCAATCACCACTCATCCAAACAATTTGCGCGCTCTTTTCTGCATAGAAAGTTCTCAGAAGCCAGCATTTCACTCACGAGTGGATTTATTTCTAATACACAAATCACTACATCTCTGCACACTTCTTCTTCCAAAAAACGACTCTTCTCCTTCTTCCGAGTTGCTCAGCAAAGCATCTCCTCCGCCACTTGGCTGGATCCATTGGTCTCCCGTTCCCTGAAGAATGGCGCGTCGACTCCGCCTGGGCCCCCAGTCAGCTGGTCACCTCCCACTGCCCAAGAGCTGCCCCACGTGATCTACTCAACAAAACTTTTGCACAAAACACAGAGAGTCCAACAGACAAAACCCAAATTCAAACTTCCATATTCCTTTAAAGGTGTATTAAGACTTAAAAGAGAAAAAAAGTGAAAAGAATATCGTGATAAATAGGCAAAACATCTTTATAAGGTAGTGCTTGGCAAACAGGCCCAAGTTAAAATGATAATGTAATGAAAAAGAACATCGGACAACTCATGTTTTTATTGCACATAACACGTTTCATCTATAAAAATACATTTGTAAGTACATTTAGAATACAAATTGCAGTTCTTTGCAGTTATTCCAATATGAGAAAACATTTTTCATGTGCAAGTCTGAAACTGGTTGCGAGGGATTTCATATTTTCATGTTTATGTTGAGATGGGATTTGAAGTTTTTCTGTTTTGGGGGCCAAAAGGCTTGCTGAGTATTTATGGGGATAATAAAATAAACATTTAGACCGGTCCAAACTAAACATTCTGATTTATATTACTTTTGCGGAATATGAGTTAAGCAGCAATGTCTTCGGTTTTTATCCGTCTCGGGGGGGCGGACGTTTTGACAGTGAAAAATGTAATCACAGTTACTTATGGTTTAGGTCACATCCAATCACAGCCAACCTTTTCTTTTGGGGGATGGGGGGGGCGTTACATTTAACATTATTTCTTAGTGATTAAACAGGCAAAATGTTTGTCGAGCCAGTAAGTTAGCAGCAAGATCGACATTCAAATGGTTCATCGGTGGGACTCGTAATCTAGAGGTCAGGCAGTGCATAGGTACACAGAATAAGCAAGAGTGCTGTGACAAGGCTGCTTGGAATGAGATGGGAAAGGCAACAAACTAGCAAGGAACCAAAAGGAAATGAAATGAAATGAAATGATCTGCATTTATATAGCGCTTTTCAAGTCAAGACTTCCCAAAGCGCTTTACAGTGTGCTTCACATTTCCCAATAGTGGCCGTGCAGCAATGTAAGGCGCTAACCTGCTTATTGGGGGTATTAGGGGTTCAGTGTCTTACCCAAGGACACTTCGACATGTAACACGGAGGAGCCGGGATTCGAACTGAGATCTCTTGATCCCAAGACGAGCGCTCTACCTCCTGAGCCAAGGACAGGTTAATAAAAAAAGAAAGCACGAGGAAATCAAGACAAGTCAAGTCATTTTTATTTGTATATCCCTTAATCACAAAGAGTCTCAAAGGGCTGCACAGGTTATTGCACAGACTATTACAGTGGAACCTCGGTTTTCGGACGCCTCTCAGTTCGAACAAATCGGTTCTCGACCGAAAATTTCAAGAAATTCTTGCTTCGCTTTTCGTTCCAAAAAATCGGAGTTCGAACGCCGGTACGCTAGGGTGCGATGCTGAGCGGCGTACAGGTGTAGCAAGCAGCAAAGTTGCTATTGGTGAAAAAAGAAGAGTAGTGCGTACAACTATTGCATTTAAGAAAGAAATAATAGCAAAATATGAAGAAGGTGTGCGAGTTTCCCTTCTTTCGAGGGAATAGAGCATGGCTTCTGCAGACCACCACAAAGGTAAGAAATCCTATTCATAATTCTTTTCTTTATCCTTTAACCGCTCACCACTTGTTGTGGAGACCCGGGTGCTAAATGACGTATAAACGACCTGATTTTTTTATTTTTACACGTTCATGTTAGCGTAATCTTTCGTACGGAAGATTACGCTAACGCAAACGTACGATTAGCCTGGGTTAGCTTCATGTTTACGTTCATGGTAAACATTCAGGGTGTTGGAACGGATTAAAACGATTTTACATTACTTTTAATGGGAAAAACGATTTCGGTGATGGAACAAATCGGTTTTCGAACAGGGTTCTGGAACGGATTATGGTCGAGAACCGAGGTTCCACTGTATTTAAGACTATTATTACACCATCCCCTGATCTGAAACCAACATGAGGGCAAGGAAAAACTCAAAAACCTCAAAAGTGACAACAATTGTGAGGAAGAAAATAGAACCCCAACATGAGTGACTAAATAAGGTAAGGGCAAGTGAGAGTAAAGAAAAATCAAATGAAAAAAAAGAAAGAGAGAGTGAGAGAGAGAGACAGAAAGAGACAGAGAGAGATGGGGAGAAAGCGAGAGAGAGGTAGAGAGAAACAAAGAGAAAGTTGGAGAGAGAGAGACAGAGAGAGAGAAAGAGAGAGAGAGAGAGAAGGAGAGAAGAAAGAGACAGAGAAATAGACAGAGGAATAGAAAGAAGAAGTCAGGCGGAGAGTAAGAGCGGGAGGAAGTAAAATGAAAAGGGTGGGGAGAGAAAAAAGAGAGAGCATAAAAGACAGAGACAAGGAAAGAAAGAGAAAACGAAAATTAAGGTGGAGAGAGAGAAAGAGCGAGACAGAGAAAATGAAAAAAGAGGAAAAATAAAGATAAATGCAAAGAGAAAAGGGAAGAAAGACAAAAATAGAGAAAGAAAAAGAAAGCAAGAAAAAGAAAGTGAGAGAGGAAAGAAGAAATAGATATAGAGAAAGAGAAAAGAGAGTAAAAAAGAATAAGAAAATAAAATAAAAGAGAGAGAGAGAGAGAGAGAGAGTGCGTGAGAAAGAAACAAAGCTAAAGATATAAAAGGAAAGAAAGGGATAAAGATAAAAAAGAGAGATAGAGAGATAGAGAAAGAAAGAAAGAAAAAAACAAGAGACAAAAACAAAGAGAGAGAGAAACCAAGAAAAAAGAGAGAAAGAAAGAGAAATAGAAAAAAAGAGAGAAAGACAGAGAGAAATAAAGAGAACTAGAGAGAGAATAAGAGAGAATGAGAGAAAGTGAGAAAACAAGAGAGAGAGACAGAAAGAGAGAGAGAGAGAAAAAGAAAGAGGATAGGAGGGTATGCATAGTCTATACCTAAAAATAAATTCAAAATAAATGCTGATATATAATAAAGCATTAAAAAAAAAAAGAAAATCCCCTATGCCCCCCCCAAAAAATAAAAACATTGTCGTATCATGCCAAAGACAATATCATGATGAAACGCGTGGAAAATGTCATGCACTTCGAAATACTGTTTCCGAATGATTATTTATGTTGTATTCCCGGGATGACATCCTCTCATCATTAATGCATTCATCAAGGCATTTCTACTCTTTCATACCTCAATGCATGTCCTGTTTGCGGACCCAAACGCTAGGCGGAATCAGCTAATCTCACTGACACACAGGTATGAGATTTACGAGCAGCCGGAGACTGCAAAAGTCCGTATCTATCTGCCGGCACAAGCAATTACGGCACATTATCCAACTTTTTGCCAGGCGGGCTTTGACAGTCGACGTGCGCCGCGATCGCTATCGGCATCTGATTAGAAACCGACGTGGTATGCGGCTGGGTGATGACAGACTCTTCCTTAAGAAGCCCTTCCATATCTGATCCCACGCTTCGCCAAAGTTGAATCCTGAATTTTGGACTTTCGAGGTTTTTTTCAATTGTATTTTCAACCCTGATGGTGATCATTAGAGCGAGTTTCTGTCTGGTGCAGGGTACGGCAATAATATGTTGCTGTCATGTCCAGCATGGTCGCGTGGCGACCGGCTGGCCCCGCCCCCTTGGCACCGGCTGTAGCAGATTTTCTAATTTGCGTGTGTGCTTCTTAAGGGCGGGTTTTGGGGATTGCCGGTGGCGGGTTCATTGCATTACTTTGCATTATTCTGTTCTGTTTGACTTGAGGAAACCTGTACTTGCCCGTTCTGCGTAAAAGCCTGTTTTCTGAGTATTCCTAGTCCGAGTTCCTGTTTGCCTGTAAGCCTGTTTTTGTTTTTGTCCCTGAGTGTTGGACGACTTTTATTTCCTTAATAACGACTTTTTTTTAGAGTCAATGAGCCAATCAGCACTCAAGGCTGTTGGCGCCAATGGGGCATTCGCAGGTGCCCTGAATCAGCAATCATGACAGTTTGCCTATTTATCCAGACATTCTTTTATCTCTTTTTTTTTAATCTCTTTTCTCTTTTTTAAGAAAAAGTCAAATCATGTTTATTTGTATAGCCCTTAATCACAAGAAGTCTCAAAGAGCTCTACAGACTATAGACTGTGCAATGTTGGAAACGCAGTGAGAAGAACTGGAGCAGAGTAAAATGAAAAAGAAAGATTTGAAGGGTAACAAAAGATAGATGTATAGATGTATAGATGTATAGATAGATAGATGTATAGATAGATAGATAGATAGATAGATAGATAGATAGATAGATAGATGGATAGATAGATAGATAGATAGATAGATAGATAGATAGATAGATAGATAGATAGATAGATAGATAGATAGATAGATAGATAGATAGATAGATAGATAGATAGATAGATAGATAGATAGATAGATAGATAGATAGATAGATAGATAGATAGATAGATAGATAGATGGATGGGTGGGTGGGTGGGTGGGCGGGTCGACAGATAGATGGATGGATAGATAGATAGACGGGTGAGTGGATAGATAGATAGATAGATAGATAGATAGATAGATGGATGGATAGATAGATAGATAGATAGATAGATAGATAGATGGATGGATAGATAGATAGACGGGTGGGTGGATAGATAGATAGATAGATAGATAGATAGATAGATAGATAGATAGATAGATAGATAGACGGGTGGATAGATAGATAGATAAATAGATAGATAGATAGATAGACGGGTGGGTGGATAGATAGATAGATAGATGGGTGGGTGGATAGATAGATAGATAGATAGATAGATAGATAGATAGATAGATAGATAGATAGATAGATAGATAGATAGATAGATAGATAGATAGATAGATAGATAGATAGATAGATAGATAGATAGATAGATAGACGGGTGGGTGGATAGATAGATAGATAGATGGATAGATAGATAGATAGATAGATAGATAGATAGATAGATAGATAGATAGATAGATAGATAGACGGGTGGGTGGATAGATAGATGGATAGATGGATAGATAGATAGATAGTTAGATAGATAGATAGATAGATAGATAGATAGATAGACTGGTGGGTAGGTAGATAGATAGATAGATAGATAGATAGATAGATAGATAGATAGATAGATAGATAGATAGATAGATAGATAGATAGATAGATAGATAGATAGATAGATAGATAGATAGATAGATAGATAGATAGATAGATAGATAGATAGATATAAAGATAGATCATTTATTCATCCCCGTTGGGAAATTCACATCTCCAGCAGTATCCTTGTGTTGAAAATGAAATAATAAAAGAAAAGAAATAGAATACAGAAATACCCAGTAGGAGGTACGAACTGGAACACATTCTTAAAAGTAGTGTGAACGAACAGATGGCAGACGGTCGAGATGTTTCTACACGGGCACGCTCGGCTTATAGTCAGGTGCGGCTTATATTCCACAAATGACGGTACTTGGAGTTACCACATTCAGCAACCCTCCAGTCATGTATTTTGAGCTGCCGCATGTTATGCGTCAACCGCGAACAACCAAGTTTTATTCTAAACAAACCCGCTCAACACATAAAACACAGGACCTTCTGTCAAGCACGGGAACGTTCTCGCGAACAAGACGATCAACACCTGCCGCTTTGGGGCGGAATGTCAACTTTTTTCCTGCTTCCAGCTGCTCATTTCCAGTCTGACATTCAGACAAATGCAATTATTGCAGATTGGTACGTTTCATGTGTCCTGGCTGCAGAGCACTTAAACCGGCTGTCTGTCATTTCAATGCACTGTACTGGAACTGCAATTTAAAGCTGTTCACTGGGTGGTTGATACTGGGAATTTGGTATCGATACGATCCAGGTAGAAACACTGTAGTATCATCCAATACTGAGCCAATACGGATACTGCAATTCCCTCCTCTACGGTTTACCGCAAAACTCCCTCCATAGACTTCAGGTGGTCCATAACTCTGCTGCAAGCAGTGTTCCCTCTTAGCTGCGCGCAATTGCGCACTGCTGGCTCATTCTCAGCGCACAAGAAAATCTAGCCAGCGCACAAAAATCAGGGCTCTAAATTACTAATTAAGAAGCGATTTAAGTCAAAGTTACAGTGCATGAAGGTAAAAATACACGGGTTTCCCTGACGTTGTGTCCTAAATGCGGTATTTTGAAGTCAATGTCGAACGAAGTTGAAAAGTAAAGTTAGTAGAGTTTGTCAATAACTGGCTTCTTCGGCTCGGCTCACTAAAAGGAACCGGCTCTTTCGGGTCCTAAACGGCTCTTCAGGTTGTTTTTGCTTCTTTAATCCCAACATGACCAAATATTAGGTAAAACCATGCACAAAATGACTTAGAAGAAGGGGGGAATAGAACAAAAAAGAAAAAAATACCAAAATGAAAAAGTAGTGAAAAGTTGGGAAAAAAAGAAACAAAAGGAAGAGAAAAAAAAAGAAAGAACAATTTTGAAAAAAAGACAAAAAAAAAAAAAAGAAACGTCGGAAAAAAGTAAATGGAGAACAAAAAGAAAAAAGTAACAGCTCGGAAAAAATAAACACAATGACACTTTTTTTTAAAGGAATTTAAAAAAAAAGTAGAAAAAACACAGAAAAAAAGAAGAAAAAGTTTGTGTTGCATTCAAATAATTTCCAATGATATCAAGTGAATCTTGTTGGCAACATTGTACTTCCACTCAAAAATGTGATTAAGTACAGTTCTGTATCTTGCAACCGATTAAATAAGCCCCCCAAAATGTTAATATTATGCGACAAAATATATCAGGAAATAAAAAGAAATGGATATCTTGTGAAAGAATTGTAAGAACAAACGAGGTTTGTAGGCCGTACAACCTTTGCAATAGTACATGAGTCAATTCATTCAAAAGAGAAAAATCATTTTGCATTGCCGGAAACTCAGCAAAATGTAACGTTATGTCAAGTTTTGGACATGTTTGATAATTATTTATCTTGCCACACTTGGGATGATGGTTGCTCACTGTTGTTTCAAGCGTTGTTCACCGACTTTGTGTGAACGCTCAGACCCCTGGAAAATTACAGGGAATATTGGCTGCAAGCATCATCACCAAAAACCCTTCTCGTCATCACATCACCCCTGTCCTTCAGCAACTCCACTGGCTCCCGATCTACCATAGAATCTACTACAAAATCCTGCTCTACACCTACATGGCCATTCATAACCTTGCCCCTCCCTACCTCACCAACCGCCTTCACACTGCTACGCCATCCTGCACCCTCAGATCACCCTCCTCCCTTCATCTCACTATAGCCTCTGCCTCCCTCAGCTCCATGGGGAGCAGAGCTTTCAGCCGCTCTGCCCCCCAGCTCTGGAACTCATTGCCGCCTGAGCTCCGAAATTTGCGACCCTGTCCACCTTCAAATCTGGACCTTTAACTCACCTCTTCAGACTTGCCTTTTCTTGATCATCAGCCTCACACACTGCCCCTTTTAAATACAATGTGTTTTATTGGCTATTTATTACTTGCTTGTTTTACTCTTCCTTTATTGTTGTGTCCTACTTATAAGTGCAGTGACTTTGGGTGTCCTGAAAGGGGCTTCGAAATGCAATGTATTATTATTATTATCATTAATATTATGACTTTTTGCCTGTAAATGTCATGCTCACTGAATAACTGAACCCCTTGAGTTCGTTCAGAATTGCGATAATTACAGCACATTCATTTTGGCGCTGAAAATATTGCATTTTGTATTAAAAACCTACACTGTAAACTTAACCAGTATAAAAAAAAACATAAATAGAAATAATTCTATTACAATTGTTTTAAAACCAAAGCCGAGAGAATCGAACCAAAAAAGCAGCAATTTAACAAAAACAGACATGCGTAACATGCCCTCCTTTGCACGACATTTTGAAAATAAAATCAAAAATGCAAATAAGCCGTCAATTTGATCTCATTGGCTCTGTTGCCAAAGTGATAACGGATTTCCGTTACTTTTTTAAAATTAAGGAACAGTACGTGTTTACATTTTTTGATGTAGCTTGTTACCCTCTTTGTTCTTGTGTTTAGATAAAATGGTGGTGTTGCCACAGTAGCAGACCACTTACCCACACAAATTACACCCGACATTGTTCTTTTCTGTAGTTGAAAAGAAAATCCACACACTGTGAAATCAAAGGCAAGTTATGACACATACAAAGGCGAAGAAAAGCAGAGACAGAGTTAGCCTTTAGTCGTAAATTTACCTCTTTGTGTGTTTATATAAAATGGTGGTGTTGCCACAGTAGAGGACCATTTCCACACAAATTACACCTGGCATTGTCCTTTTCTGTTGTTGAAAAGAGAATACACACACACACCGCTACGCTTCCTGTTTGCCTCTGTGGCAGTCATCTACATAAACAGCGGTGAATTGAGAAAACTGGTGGAGGAGTAAAGTCTCGATCTTCTGACAAAAGTATCAATCTGATCCAAGTACTTACTTAGTATTGATAATACCAATATTTGGATCATTCCACCTACCTCCTACCAAATATCTTTGCTATGGATGGTCACGCCTAGACCTCGATCCTCGCATCACTAACCTTAGGGCCAGGTCATATGTGTTAAAAACCGCCCACACGCGGTTGTGTGTTTATGTAAAATGGTGGTGTTGCCACAGTAGCAGATTACTTTACCACACAAATTACAGCTGGCATCGTCTTTTTCTGTAGTTGAAAAGAGAATTCACACCCCGCTGCGCTTCCTGTTTGCCTCTGTCATTTTTGCTTTTAATAGGGGTGGTGGACATAGATTTTGCCCTATCTTATGCCTGGCAGGCAGGATGCAGCAGAAGACCGGGTAGGGAGAGGTGTTAAAAGTGTGGCAGTCATGACTCAGATCTAAACTTAGAAAGTGGCCTATGATGCTGGGTGTGAGAGAGAAAGTCTGTGCTATCTACAAAGAGAAGCGGTGAATTAAGGAAACTGATGGAGGAGTGAAGTCTCGATCCTCTGACAATAGTATTGATCAGATCCAAGTACTTACTTAGTATCGATAATATTTATATTTGGATCATTCCGCCCACCCCTAACACATATCTTTACTATGGACAGTCCTGCCTGGACTCCGATCCTTGCGTCACTAACCTCAGGGCCAGTACATATGTGTTAAAAAACGCCCACACACCTTTGTGTGTTAATGTAAAATGGTGGTGTTGCCACAGTAGCAGATTATTTTACCACTCAAATTACAGCTGGCATGATCTCTTTCTGTTGTTGAAAAGAGAATTCACACCTCTCCGCGCTTCCTGTTCGCCTCTGTTATTTTTGTTTTGATAGGGGTGGGCACATAGATTTTGCCTTTTGGCAGGCAGGATGCAGCAGAAGGCCGGGTAGGGAGAGGTGTTTAAAGTGTGTCAGTCATGACTCAGATCTAAACTTAGAAAGTGTCCTAGGATGCTGGGTGAGAGAGAGAAAGTCTGTTTTATCGACAAAGAGAAGCGGCGAATTGAGGAAACTGGTGGAGGAGTGAAGTCTCGATTCTCTAACAATAGTATCAATCTGATCCAAGTACCTACTTAGAATTGATAATATTTATATTTAGATCATTCCGCCCACCCCTACAACATACCTTTGCTGTGGACAGCCCTTCCTGGACCCTGATCCTTGCGTCAGCGTCAGTACATATGTGTTAAAAAAAACCCACAAGCGTTTGTGTGTTTATGTAAAATGGTGGTGTTGCCACAGTAGCAGATTACTTTACCACACAAATTACAGCTGGCATTGTCTTTTTCTGTAGTTGAAAAGAGAATTCACACCCCGGTGCGCTTCCTGTTCGCCTCTGTTATTTTTGCTTTTGATAGGGGTGGGGACATAGATTTTGCCTTTTGGCAGGCAGGATGCAGCTGAAGGCCGGGTAGGGAGAGGTGCTAAAAGTGTGTCAGTCATGACTCAGATCTAAACTTAGAAAGTGGCCTAGGATGCTGGGTGTGAGAGAGAAAGTCTGTTTTATCGACAAAGAGAAGCGGCGAATTGAGGAAACTGGTGGAGGAGTGAAGTCTCGAACCTCTGACGAAAAGTATCGATCCGATCCAAGTACTTACTTAGTATCAATTATATCGATATTTGCTATGGATGGTCCTGCCTGGAGTAATGGATCCTCGCATCACTAACCTCAGGGCCAGTACATATGTGTTAAAAACCGCCCACACACTTGCCTCGTATTTGTGTGTGTAGTCACCCACGTCGGCGCACATGTTAGCGGAGCAAAAAACGCCTTTGATGCCAGGTCGGGAGAAAATCAAAGTCTCCAAAGACTCACGCTCAGATAATGACGAGTCTCTGCAGACCTCCGAGGCCTTTAGGTTTGCACCCTGGCCCCTGAGGTTTAGCACCGATTTCCTGACTACAAAGTGCAAAAACACTCCGGGCTGCAGTCAAGCGTGGCAACCATACAGTTCTTGGACTTTATTCAGGAAATCGCCTCAGTTCTCAAGTTTTGTATTCTGTGCTTTTAACTCATTTATGACTGGTGTGTATTGGAGTTTTTCCAGCATTGAGGACAAGGACCAATGTTCCCTGTAATTTTCCACGGGTCTGAGCGTTCTCACAAAGTCAGTGAGCAGCGCTTGAAACAACAGTGAGCAACCATAATCCCAAGTGTGACAAGATAATTAATTATCAAACATGTCCAAAACTTGACATCAAGTTACATTTTGCTGAGTTTCCGGCAATGCAAAATTATTTTTCTCTTTTGAATGAATTGACTCATGTACTATTGCAAAGGTTGTACGGCCTACAAACGTCGTTTTTTCTTACAATTCTTTCACAAGATATCCATTTCTTTTTATTTCCTGATATATTTTGTCGCATAATACTATTAATCACATTTTTTTAGTGGAAGTACAATGTTGGCAACACGATTCACTTGATATCATTGGGAAATATTTGAATGCCATACAAACTTTTTCTTCCTTTTTCTGTTTTTTTCTACTTTTTAAAAAATTCTTTTAAAAAAAGTCTCATTGTGTTTCTTTTTTCCGAGCTGTTTTTATTTTTATTCTCTATTTACTTTTTTCCTACGTTTCTTTTCTTTTTTTCTGGCTTTTTTCTAAATTTTTCCTTCTTTTTTTCTCTTCCTTTTGTTTCTTTTTTTCTCAGCTTTTCACTACTTTTTCATTTTGGTATTTTTTTTTTCTTTTTTGTTCTATTCCCCCCTTCCTTTAAGTCATTTTGTGCATAATTTTACTTAATATTTGGTCATGTTGGGATGAAAGAAGCAAAAACAACCCGAAGAACCGTTTAGGACACGAAAAAGCCGGTTCCTTTTAAGTGAGCCGAGCCGAAGAAGCCGGTTCTCGTCAAACTCTACTAACTTTACTCAACTTCGTTCTCCTTCGACTCGACTTCAAAATACCGCATTTAGGACACAACGTCAGGGGAACCTGTGTATTTTTCCCTTCATGCACTGTAACTTTGTCTTATTTCGCTTCTTAATTAGTAATTTTGAGCCCTCATTTTTGTGCGCTGGCTAGATTTTCTTGTGCGCAGAGAATGTGTGAGCAGTGCGCAATTACGCACACGCGCAGTTTAGAGGGAACACTGACTAGCACGTGTCTTTGTTATCTGGTTTTCTGCATTTTATTGGTGTATTTGTCAATGAAATGCATCAGGGTTGCTGTCCTTTTCGAATTTCTTCCGTTTTTTCAAACCTTTTAATTGACGGAGATTCAAAAGGTATTCAAATGGTAAAATAACTAAGACAGGGGTGTCAAACTCAATTATACAGAGGGCCAAAACTCAAACCGCGCCTTTGGTCGCGGGCCGAACAGGATAAATATTTATTGAATACACTTTCCTTTTTAAAATAAATAAATATGAATTTAAAACAGTCAGGAATATTATTCCAGAATAAACAAACTTAACCATTAAATGAATTAAAAATCGTGACTCTCCATAAAAATATCTCCAGTCAAAACTATAAAAAGGAAAATATGAAAAAACGGAAAATATAAATAAAATTTGTGCTTTTCACTTTTGAAATTTGCTTTCGGGAAAAACATCTTCATATTTTTCTTGAATTTTCAACTTTCTGTATCTTTTCTCTGGATTCAAAGTTTTTGAGCTTACTCTCAAGTTTTGTCTTGTAGTGCAGTTTTACATTAAATTCCTTAATTACGGCCACAAAATCTACACAAATAAGAAACGGGTTTACCGGCAATGTCAGTTAACATGATTTTCTCGGCCATTGTGGTTTTTAGTATCCGAGTATAATTTGAAAGTTATCAGGGTTTCATAGACCCGGGCCATTATAGTAGATGTATATTAAAGGATTTCACGGGCCGGATATTATTGCACGGCGGGCCGGATGTGGCCCACGGGCCGTGAGTTTGACACCTGTGAACTAAGACTTGAAGTACTTTAAAAAAGCGGGCAGCAACAAATAACATGTTGCATTTAGTTGGAAATGTGAACGATCTATTATTAGTTATTTTTATAATTATTATAATTTTTTCTAGATCTGTCCTTTGTTATTGCCTCTATATATTACAGTAAAATCCAGACTATAGAGCGCACCTGATTATATGCCGCATCCACCACTTTTTAAGTGATTTGCCACTTTTGTACTTACACAAGCCGCACCTCTGTACAATCCGCGTGCGCACGCATTAAAGCTTACTACACAATCACAAGTTTAACCCAGACCAGGCTGTAAGTTTCACGATTGAAACTAAATAAATAGAACACAATCTTAGAACCTCAATCGGCATCATGAATGGAAAATGATACCCGTGATTAACGTATGATGCAGACTTGTAAAGTCCGGGTCCCGTTGAAAGTAATCCAAGGAAACAAAATGTATATTTCCAAAGTTAAGGGTGGGAAAAATATAAATCCACTATTGTCCGCTGCGACAACAGACAGATCTACCGGTAACTCAGCTGTACCCCACATCCCATCAGCCCGCGTTTGCTCCGGCCCTTCTTTTTGATTCGCTCGTAGAACACATAACAGAATAAATCTCTAAAATAAATACATTACAAAAATGTACAGTTGCAAATACATATTATACACATATTTACAAAGAAAGACGGTACACCGAGAGAGTTTTCATTTCTTTAATAATAATGATATAACTTTCATCCCAAACCCTGCCTTTGAAAGGTACCAACACGCTAGTAGGATCACGCTCGCAATGCATCAAACGTGTCTGTCTAAAGAAAGCATCCCCTAATTGTGAAATTCATGGTAGATCGTCCTCAACTTCCTCCTCATAACTATCGCCATCAAGGGCGTCTTCCCCATTATCGGAACGTACCTTTCCTTTACAGACAATGTATGCATAAACTTAGAGGTTGCAGTCTTTCTTGGCGCACATATTCTACTGGTCTTAATCTAACCTTTTATACTCCAACGCCGCTAGTGGCCGTTAGAAAAATTACATAAATTGGCCGCTTTACTGAATAAGCCGCAGGGCTGAACATTTGGGAAAAAAGTAGCGGCTTATAGTCTGGAATTTACGGTACTGTAATTGTGTTGAGTATATATTGTATTATTTACAACTAGATGTAAGATCTTGGGCCAGAGAGAACGAGTCTTTAGGTCAAGTTATGGTTCTATTTAATAAATGCAAACCAAATGCTCTTTTAAGTCGCTGGAGAACAGTGTTAAGTTTCTATACTGTGGTGAGTTGGTTCTGGCCTGGGCCCAAACCGACCCGAACCCGGCCCAAAATTCAGACCTGGTTCGGGCTTAAAATGTCAATCATTAAGTCGGGCCGGTTGTGCTTCTCTCTTGCCGTTTTTTTTTTCTTCTTTCCTTCGTGAAGGATCTACACAGCATGCACCTACTTTTACTCAAGTAATTATTTGGATAAAGAAAATACTTACTGTCATGTCTGGCGCGGTTGCCAAGGCGCCCAGCTGGTTCCAGCCGGGTGGCGGCGGATTCTGGCGCGGTTGCCGCGACGACCAGTTGGCCCCGCCCATGGACACCGGCTGACTCGCATTGACTGATTGCTTCTTGACAGTATTTAAACGGGTTCTTTTGAAGGGTGCGTTGCTGGATCGTTTGTTATGCTTGTTAAACCTGGTTAACTCTCTGAGACTTATGTGAGACTTCTGTTGAATCCTGTTAAATGCCTAGTCTGTAAAGCTGCCCGCGTTTGATCCTGTTTTGTTTTTTGGTCTGATCCGTTTTGGACAACTTTTCTTTTGTTTGGATTTCTAATCCACTCCGCGACCATCGATCCCCGGATCGAGTGTGCGCACCCTCCTCCTCTTCTCCCAATAAATTGTGAGTTCGTCTACGCGAATGGGTTCTTATCTCCTGTTCCCCTCTCTGCTACGTGACACTTACTCAACTATCAGTTTATCTCCAAATAACTTAATCCCCCCAAAAATTCCTCCTCGGTGTTAGGGGTAAAAGACGCGTGTCTTCCTCCCGCCACCTCCCTCACATCATATGTCATTTCTTCTTCTTGCCTATAGCTTACAAGCTTTACAAACTTTTTTTCGTCTTTTTGGCCAAATCTTTCTCTATTTACAGCCTGTATTTGCTTTTCGGTGCCATTTTGTTTAGTTTCACTGCACGTTGCTGAGATGTGCACTTTGGCGCCAAACCCTTCATTTGGGCGCTGCAATTGCAGTGGACACTTGGTTTGAGGGTCTTGGACCTAAGTAAACCCTAAGCTGTGTAGTTCAGCCAAAACGCACAGTAAAGCTTCGTGCTTACTATAGTGGTAAATTAAAGCTTCGGGTTTATTTCGGGCTCGTTTATCAAATCAAGTGAATTCGTCGGGGTCGGGCAGGTTCGGGTTATACACCTGTGACTCATCCCGCCGTCAGAGTCCTGTTATCAAAATTCCCCAGCCAAAATATTCCGCATTCGAATCAGCTTGACCAGTCATTGAACTTCAGCCTACCCGGTGAAAATCTTCATTGCACTCGATAAATGTAACTTGTATTTAAACTTATAAAATCCTTTATAGTAAAATGTATAAAATCCTTCAACAACGATGATTTTGGTGGAGATGGCGGCGTTATAACTGCCTGTAAAAGATAGATAGATAGATAGATACTTTATTCATCCCCGAAGGGAAATTCACATTTCCAGCAGCATCCCTGAGCTGAGAACAATACAATAATAAAGCAAAAAGAATACAATATACAAATTCCCCAGTGTGACGTGCAAATGCCCACTGTAGCGTGTTATATAGAATAACTAAATAGTGCTACACAGAATACATATTGCAATAAGATTCGGTAATATGCAATGTAGGTGGTGTGGTTTACTGTGGGCTTTTACTCTGCCGGGTAGAGTTAAAGAGCCTCATGGCATGAGGAAGAAAAGATCTCTTCAGTCTGTCCGTAGTACAAGACAGTGACAGCAGTCTGTCGCTGAAACTGCTCTTCTGTCTGGAGATAATGCTGTGTAGTGGATGCGATGGATTGTCCATGATTGACCGCAGCTTTTCCAGTGCCCGTCTCTCAGCTACTGTTGTTAGGCTGTTCAGCTCTTTGCCCACAACAGATCTCGCTTTCCGAGCCAGTTTATTGAGACGAGAGGCATCCTTCTTCTTGACGCTGCCTCCCCAACACGCTGCCGCATAGAAGAGGGCGCTTGCCACTACTGTCTCATAGAATATTTTCAGGAGCTTTTTGCAGATTTTAAAGGAGGCCAGCCTTCTGAGGAAGTAAAGTCGGCTTTGCCCTTTCCTACATAGAGCTTCTGTGTTGGCAGTCCAGTCCAGTTTGTTGTCCAGCTGCACACCCAGGTATTTGTAGGTCTGGACAAATTCTACACATTCTCCTTTGATGGTTACAGGAACCGGGTGACTTCTGGTTCTCCTGAAGTCCACCACCATCTCTCTGGTCTTGGTGGTGTTCAGGTGCAGGTGGTTTGCGTCGCTCCATCGGACAAAGTCCTGAATCAATTTCCTGTACTCCTCCTCCTGCCCATGTCTGATACATCCCACGATCGCAGTGTCGTCGGCAAACTTTTGCACATGGCAGGACTCAGAGTTGTACTTAAAGTCCGATGTATATAGAGTGAATAGGATCGGAGAGAGCACGGTCCCCTGCGGAGATCCTGTGCTGCTAACCACAGTGTCCCGTGTACAGCCCCCCTGTTTCACATACTGGGGTCTGCCTGTCAGGTCAGTAATCCATTCTACAAGGTGTGAGCTAACTCCCATCTCTGTCAGTTTCCTACTCAGTAGCAGAGGCTGTATGGTATTGAAGGCACTGGAGAAGTCCAAAAATGTAATCCTCACAGCCCCCTTAGCCCTATCCAGGTGAGAGAGGGATCGGTGTAACATGTATACTATAGCATCCTCCACTCCCACCTTCTCCTGGTAAGCAAATTGCAGTGGGTCGATGGCGTGACGGACCTGTGAACTAAACTGAACTATTAGAGGCCGTAAATCATACTTGCTCTCACATATCATACTCTCACACATGCACCACTATACTATATCTCAAACACACTACTATACTCTCTCACACATACTATTAATCTCACTCACACAAATTACTATTCTCTCACACACACCACTTTACTGTCACACACATACTACAATGCACTCTCACATATATTACTATACTCTATCACACATACTACTATGCTGGGAGCAATTTCAGTTTAACGTCAAACTGTATTGGTTACCAAAAGTACCCAAAGTAAGTACCCAAAGTAAAACACCACTGAGAGGTGAAGGTAGTGTTACTTAAATGTGAAAAAAACCTGTATTAATAATTAATGGTACGTGCGAAAGAATAGTAGCGTGCGTGTGAGTGAGATTAACACTGTGTGAGAGAGTCCATAGTAGTGTGTGTGTGGGAGTATAGTAATGTGTAAATGAAAGCATAGTAGCATTTTTGAAAGTGTGTATAGTAGTAGTCTATCTATCTATCTATCTATCTATCTATCTATCTATCTATCTATCTATCTATCTATCTATCTATCTATCTATCTATCTATCTATCTATCTATCTATCTATCTATCTATCTATCTATCTATCTATCTATCTATCTATCTATCTATCTATCTATCTATCTATCTATCTATCTATCTATCTATCTATCTATCTACCTACCTACCTACCTACCTACCTACCTACCTACCTACCTACCTACCTACCTACCTACCTACCTACCTACCTACCTACCTACCTACCTACCTTCCTTCCATTTCCTACTGCTCTGTAGATCCTCTTCAACATTCGCTCCTCATCCATCCTCTCAAGGTGTCCAAACCAACCGAGTACTCTCTTATCCACACGCTTGCTCAGTTCCGCTACTACTCCAGTTCTGTCTCTCACAATTTCATTTCTCAATCTATCCAATCTTGTCACTCCTAACATACTCCTCAAACACTTCATCTCAAAAACATTTAATTTCTTTCTCAAATCTGCGTGTGTGTATAAGAGTATAATACAATGTGTTAAAGAGCACAGTGGTGAGTATAGTAATGTTTGTGCAACGGTATGACTGTGTCTGGATCAGGGTATAGTTATGTATATGAGTATGATGTAACATGTGAGAGCAAGTATAATTTACTTCTCAAACGGCCTCTCATACACAAACTGCATGTCATCTTCGAAGTGTGTGGTAAGACATCTGCAACGTGAGCAAATTTGCCCGCGCTTTATTCGCTCGCACATGACCCCAAAACGTACTAAATGAGACCCTCGCGCGAGCCAGGGCTTCCTTGAGACAAAACGCATTTACGAATCCTAACGATTGTGCGGAGAGCGGCGTCCTCCACGCACGGTTTATTGCGTACGTAACAATTACCAACGAGGGCATGTAAAAAAACTCAGCGCCTCGCATAAATCCATCCCCGGCTTCTCGATCCGTCTGCACTTCCAGTCTGCGGTCGGGAAAATGCAGTCTTCTCAACCTCAGTTCGCTTAGTGTAAACAAGCCACTTGTGTGCGTGTGTGGGTGGTTGTTTGTCTTGTCTTGAATGAGCTGTACAATCAATTAACCAGAGGTGAGTAGAGTCACCAAAATTTGTACTCAAGGAACAGGGTTACTTTAACTTCATTACTTTCGATTACTTTTGGATTACTCCAATACCAAATATGCTAATAAAAGACAAAAGAAACTAAATATGAATAAAATGACTATATTTTGTGCAGGCTTGGGGAGTAATGCAACACATGGAACGGCAAAAATGATGTTGGAAAGCTGTTTGGATTTATTTTCATTTTGTTTCTGTCGCATTTTATGTTCGTTTTGCCGGAGATCAAAGAGATCAAAGCCAGGAGAGAAAGCTTACCACGTGTTGTGAGCATCTCACTCAGGGGACATGGGAAGGAAGATAATAAGTGGAGAAGAACATGCGTAAATACATGGAGGGGATTTGAGTAACTGGTTCAATGTAGCCCAATTTAGCAAAGATTATAAAGATTAGTTTCTTCTTCCCAAATACTACTCAAGAAAAAGTAAAAAGTATAGTGATTCAAATATTGCCAGAAGTACAAAATGCCCCCAAAACTTACTCAAGTAAATGCAACAGAGTAAGTGTAACTCATTACTACCACCTCTGCAATTACCTTGCACATTTTCTTCACGCTTGTGTGGTTGCAGGATTGAGTACATTTTTGTGGTTTCATCGTTTGCTATTTAAACTTCCCTGCGCTTGTCGTCATTTTTAAAGGACGGTGGGGCTTTTACTGTGGCGGGGTAAGCCACATTTAAGATGGGAATGGAGTGGCCAAGAGAAACCTTGTTATGATTTGGACTTGAAACAAGCGTTTTTTCCTGGGTTGATACTAGTCTTTTTTTACAGTACTGTATATGTTATAAGGTGTTTACCAATAGGGTAACACTCTATTTATTGCAGTGTAAATATTTCATTGTATTTTGGATGGGGGGTAATTCTAAGTACTCAAATGGACAGTGTGTATTATTTGACCTCTAGATGTCGCAGTGCAACTGAAAACGAGTGCCAAGAAGCACAATTAAGTATACAAACTACAGAGAGTCAAAGAGAAAGGCCACCCTTTTGTAGGATTTTTGGCTTTCCAGGTACCCGTAGCAGCAAGATAGTGGACTAGCAAGTTAGCTCCTTCATGGTGAGGCTCATTATGGCCGTGTCAGTTGGGTATATAAGGGGAAAGAAAATCCTGAGAAAAAAAGCCCAGACAACCTGTGTGTCTCATTGTCTGTAAAATATTGTAGTTTGTTGTTCTGTTGGGAAACATAGGTAACAGTGTATGGTTTGGTTTGACTTTTTTAAAAGTGATAATTGGGTGTTTATCCATAAATCCTTTTTCTGAATTTCTGAATGCTAAGTATTAATTTATGTGTATAAATGGAACCTGTTTGTGTAAAAGACAAAATTAAATTGTACTACTCTCCGGTCTCCCGAAGTCCAAAATTCAAGAGCCTGCAGTTGGTACAAAATGCTGCTGTGAGGCTTTTAACTAAGACAAGAAAGTTTGATCAGATTACCCCGATTTTAGCTAACCTGCATTGGCTCCCTGTTAGCTTAAGATGTGATTTTAAGGTTCTGTTAGTAGTATACAAAATCATGCATGGACTTGCTCCCTCATATCTTTTCGATTGAGTTTTCCCTTGCCCTCATGTTGGTTTTAGATCAGGGGATGGTGTAAGTCTTTCAGCTACTCAGTAAAGTTTTGCTGGTCGAGCAGAGTCGATCGGTTTATTTTCTGACATTATTGTCATAGCCCAGCTCAAGCGCAGCATTAAATATTATTTTCCAAAATAATATGGACGATAACGATAACAACAATTGTAACATTCATAATAATTACAACATTAATAATACTAATGTGCATTAATCCATTGTCATGGGGAATATCTAAATGACCTCGTAACATCTCACAAAAGTAAAATTTATTCATTCACTTTACATCTGCTTACCCTATTTTGGGTCCATCCTCGTCTCGTCAAGTCAAGTCATGTTTATATGTGTAGTGCTTTATTACAACAAGGAGTCTCAAAGGGCTGCACAGACCACTGAATATTACTTCACCATCCCCTGATCTAAAACCTACATGAGGGCAAGGAAAAACTCAAAAACCTCAACATGAGGAAAATAAGAAACCTTGAGAAGGGACCGCACATAAGGTAATCCCCCTTCCAGGATGACCAGGCTGCAATGGCTGTTGCAATAACAAATAATATACAGTGTTGAGATTTGACTATCAAAATGTAACGTTTACCAAATTGTTTGAATTAGTTATCTGACTCCATTAACCAAACGACCTATATTCATCCAACAATTATGCGCGCTAGTTTTTTGAGAGAGAAATGACCAGGAAGGACCACACGGGGGCGCATTTCTATTCTTTCTAACAGCAGATCTAAGTGTAAACAGGAGACGGCCCGCATCGAAGTTGCCCGGGATCATTTGTACATTTCAACAAACAAAGCAAAGACATCCTACTATTCCCCATATTGACTATGTGTCATCTGCAGCTAACTTTAGCTTTCTCTTATTGGTTATCTTCTCCTAGCATGAGGGGCGTGTCGGCTCCTCCCATGGGCGTGCCAAGGTAGTTGTTTTGTGCCCAACAATCTCTGGTCGTCCTGCGTCAGCACACCCAGGCATCCTGTTATCAGAAATGTCCTAGACAAAACATCTTCCACACAGCCTGCCCTGACCTTTTATTGTACATTGAACTAAAGCACAGTCAGTGAATATCTTTATTGCATTAAACTGAATACATGTAACTTGTAGTCAATCGTATTAAATCCTTTATAGTCAAATGTAGAAAATCCTTTAACAGATACTGTCAACATGAAATATAGGTCATTCATAAGCTATAGAATAGAAGTGTGTTTTAAGCCTAAATTCAAACAGTTCCACTGAGGGCAGATAATTCCACAGCACCTAGCCATGTTTTTGAAATGTGGGAGGAAACAAGAATGCCTGAGGGCACAGGGAGGACGGGGGACCTCTGAACTGTGAGGCGGACGTGATAATAGCAATGCACCCTGGTCCCTACTATAACATTTAAACTCAAGCATCATTTCGATCTGCCTGCCAAGTAATACAAAGTACAAACTCACCAAATTAACCCTGCTTAAAGCTTGTTGTTGTTATATGGTCTCCGAGTCATCTTCTTGACTAAGGGTTCATGCATCCTCCAACTCTGTTGCCAAAAGTTTTTCCATGGCGACAGTTTGTTTTCATTTTAGCATAACTTGACCAAGTTGACTATTCTCCCCGCTGATTGGTTATTAGCAAATGGTTTAGGTTTTCCATTTATATAGTATTTAGAAAACTGTGATGGACTATTTCTAGGCACTAGTCAAGTCAAGTCAAGTCATTTTTATTTGTATAGCCCTTAATCACAAAGAGTATCATAGGGCTGCACAGGTTGTTACACATGAGAAGTATAGGTTATTCATATGCTATAGAGTAGAAGTGAGTTTTAAGCTTAGATTTAAACATTTCCACTGAGGTTGCAGATCGGATCGCAGGGGGAAGAGCATTCCACTACACCGGTGCCCGGATGGAGAACGCTCTCGAACCAGCGGAACACTTCTTGGCTCTTGGGAGCACCAGAAGACCGGCGCTCTCAGAACGAAGGCTTCGGGCTGGAACATAGGGGGAAATCAGATCTGAAAGATATGAGGGAGAAAGTCCATGTATGATTTTGTATAATATTAAGAGAACCTTGAAATCACATCTTAGGCTAACAGGGAGCCAATGCAAGTTAGCCAAAATTGGGGTGATGTGATCGGACTTTTTTGTCCTAGTTAAAAGCCTCGCTGCGGCATTTTGTACCAGCTGAAGACTCTTGAGTCTGGTCATCGGAAGACCGGAGAGTATTGCATTACAGTAATCGAGACGGGAGGTAACAAACGCGTGAATTATAATCTCAGCATCCGACTGAGACAGTATAGGACAAATTTTAGCAATGTTACGAAGATGGAAGAAAGCGGTTCTAGTAATTTTCTTCACATGTGTTTGAAAGGACAGATCGGGGTCAAATGTGACACCTAAATTTTGAAGTGAGTCACTCTGTGTGATGTGACATTTGTCAATGTTCACAGCAGTTTTAGAGAATAAGTCGCGGCATTTAGATGGACCAATAAATAACACTAGAAATAATGGTCCACTCATCAATACTTGTATAGTTTCCTATTTACATTTCGCCACCCCTTTTTATATTCTCTTAGTAACAAACGTCCCCTTTGTGTGTGTCCCATCCCACAGTGGTGCATGACCGGGAGCTGTCCCCTCGGCGGCGTCACCACAAAGAGTACAAGTTCAACTTGTCGCAGATCCCCGAGGGCGAGGCCGTCACCGCCGCCGAGTTCCGCCTCTACAAGGAGTGCGTGAGCCGAGGCTTTTCTAACGACACCTTTCTGCTGAAAGTCTACCAAGTGGTCAAGGAGCACCTGGACAGGTAGAGCTTTACAAAAGAGAAGGGTGTGTAAATGACAGGGTTGGGTAGGGTTAATTTAACTTGATTTCTTTCAAGTACTTTTGGATTACTCCAATACCAAATATGCTAATAAAAGACAAAAGAAAGTAAATATGAATAAAATGACTCAATTTTGTGCAGGCTTGAGGAGTAACGGAATACACAGAACAGCAAAAAGGATGTTGGCAAGCTGTTTGGATTTATTTTCATTTTGTTTCTGTCGCATTTTATGTTAGTTTTGCCAGAGATCAAAGCCAGGAGAGAAAGCTTACCACGTGTTTTGAGTCATAATTTTATTCATATTTAGTTTCTTTTGTCTTTTATTAGCATATTTGGTATTGGAGTAATCCAAAAGTAATTGAAAGTAATCAAATTAAAGTAACCCTACCCAACCCTGATAATCATGTATAGTATTGTATATGAGAGAGTATAGTAATGTTTGTGAATAGGTATGGCTGTGTTTTTAGGTGCGCCTTATAGTCCAGAAAATACAGTTTCTAGCAAGGAGCAGTTTCTGCCTTTCCAAACTGTCTGACTTCTATCATCATTAAAAAAGCAACCTTTTTGGGCGTGGTCCAGAAAGGTTCTCAGACTCAAAGTGATCCTCGCAGAGCTTTCAGGATTTAAGGATTCCATCTTGAGATGCTGGCAATCGTCTCAAGTATTTGTCCACGGTGTCAAAGGGTTTCAACGGGTATCGGGAGCTGCTTATTTTCTGCATTCCTTTACCCCGACAATGGGTGCTTTGTAATCTCCAGCCAAGAAGTAAAGCCTTTTATTTTCCCAGATATTTGAAGATTAAAGGGCCAATAAAGCTCTCTATTATTTTGGTGGGTATTTTGTTTTCAACTGGTTGATTTAGTTAACTGAGGAATAGCCATATTGAAAAGAATACAGACATTTTTCAGCTTCTGCTTTACGAGCCTTGTGACTTCTGTTCCAGAGTGCAGACATAATAACAGAGGGGCTGATTACCCTGACACCCTTTGTACTTTTTCATTGTTGGGGTACTTTGGAGAACAGCAGGTCAGGAATGTGGACACAATGTCAAAAATGTATGGAAGCAGCAGGGTGCAGGTTGCTGTGACTACCAATTTAGAAAGATATAAAAACAATCCCTGTTATTATTGTAATTTAGGAATATAGTATACAATTCTGAAAAAGTTATATGATATTCAAAACCCACGAAGAAGTTTACTTTATCAGATATCAGTAACATATAAGATATACAACTGTAACAAAATAAAAACTATAGATCTAAGAAGTACAAATACAGAACACAGAATTGCAGTTGAATACAGTAATGAATAGTCTTCATTGTCATCGTATAATAGTACAAAGAAATCGGAGGGCTTCTCTTTTCAGTGCAAGAAAGCGATGTAGAGAGCAGCCGGCTAGAATCAGGGATCCTCATGTTGGGCCAGGTTTCCGTGATGATTAAAATAAAGGGGTCACGAATGGAGCGGTTTCCCACGAGTTTATAGCTCCAGGTCATCCGTTTCTAGGTAATGGATTTGGCGATCGGCATATTTTTGCGCTCGACTAACTTTCCACGATTCAATCAATGAATTTCTTTTCAATGTTATGAGCCGCTAAACTACTGTCGCTGTGCTTTGCAGTTTGTTTCGGTAGACATAATGACTTGTGCAGCCACTTTGCTGTTTGACTGCCCATTACAGTAGCATAGAATTGAGAAGAATAGCTACTCAGAGATCTGTTCAATCGCCTGGACAAAGCATAAACTGAGTATGGGATGGAAAAGTAATGACAAGCAATCAACCCCAGAGGAATCACCACAGACAACAACATCAACCACCAAAAGTTTGAACATGTCACCAAATCAAAATATTTTGGAGCTGTCATATTAGAATAGGGACCAGAACCAGAAATCATAGCCAAGATTGCTCAAACCGCAGCCACACTTGCCAGTGTTAAACACATCTGGAGGGACAAAAGGAGCTAAATCAAAGCTCAGACGTATGCAAGCATTGGTTACTTCCATCATCCTCTACGCTTGCGAGACAAAGACACTCACACAAAGCTGGAAAGGAAAACCAGGCCATGGAGATATGATCCTCCAGGAAACTTCTAGGCATCAGCTACATAGCCCATGCACATAGGACCCTCCAAAGAACTCTTGTCAAATGTGCGCAGACAAAAACCGTAGTGGTGTGGTCACGTCAGAAGATCACCAGGACTGGTCAAGATGATTTTCAGAGGGGGCAAAGGGAGAGAAAGAGAGAAAAAGACCTGGGCCATCAACATAAAAAATGGGCTGGTGCCAACCTTCCCACAACCCAAATGTAGGCCAGGGACTATCAGTATTGGAGAAAGCTGACCTGAGTTGTGTCCTCAGTGGTGCCTTGATGACCCAGACTAGGTTAACGTATCTGTGATCCAGTTTTGGTTCGCGTATTTGATGTTGTTAGGAATTAATTATTCAAATTTACCGTTTACCAAATTGTTCGAATTAGTTATCTGACTCCATTAACCAAAAACAACCTACATTCACCTAACAATGCGTGCTCGTTTCTTGATGGAAAAGATGGACAAGAGACCGGCATTTTCACACGGAGGCAGATTTAATTTCTTCAACAATTGAACGAAGTGAACTCCATCGAATATGGCCTAATTAGCCGAATTAGTGTCGCTCAAGTCTCTGTCAAGCCTCCTCTCTCGATCTTCTGCTTCCTTCTCTCAGCCCACGTTTTTCCCGCAAGCTGGTGTGGCGGCTCCTCCCATGGGCGTGCCAGGAAAGCCCCCACGTGGGGTCCACCATCTCGGAGAAGAGGGTCGCGATGTCTGGAATTAACCAAAACAACACAGAGCGTTTCTACATCATCAGGGCCTTGTTCTCCAAACATTGCCTGCCGTCCCCCGTCAAAGTCCTGTTATCGAAATTCCCCAGCCAAAACATTCCGCATTTGGAACAGCGTGACCTGAAGCCCACTGAGTGAAAATCTTTATTGCACTCAACAAATGTAACTTGTATTCAATTGTATAAAATCCCTTATAGTCAAATGTATAAAATCCTTCAATGTCGACACCACAATTTCTGTGTGTTACCGCTCGAGACAGAGATGCTATTGCGCAAGAGCGGCTGTGAGAAGCCTCACTCTATTCGAAGAATGTGGTGTTGCGACAATAGTCAACAATGTATTCTTCCGACGAGTTCTATTATCGATTTTTGTCAACAACGTCGACTAATCTTTGCAGCCCAAGCTATAACTGAAACAAAACCTGCTTGTCGTGACTTGCTCCCTCATATCTCTTAGATTTAATTTCGCCCTATGTTCCGGTCCGGAGCCTTCACTCTGAAAATGCTGGTCTACTAGTGATCCCAAGAGCCAAGAAGAGATCCGCAGGTTCGAGAGCGTTCTCCATTCGGGCCGCAGTGCTGTGGAATGCTCTTCCCCCTGAGATCCGATCTGCAACCTCAGTGGAACTGTTTAAATCTAGGCTTAAAACACACTTCTATTCTATAGAATATGAACAACCTATATTTTATGTTGACAATATATGTGTATTATTTGTTATGGCAACATCCATTGCAGCCTGGTCATCCTGGAAGGGGGATTACCTCATGTGCGGTCCCTTAAGATTGCTTCATTTTCCTCATGTTGAGGTTTTTGAGTTTTTCCTTGCCCTTCTGTAGGTTTTAGATCAGGGGATGGTGTCATAATAGTCTGTAGTTTGCAATAATCTGTGGTCTGTGCAGCCCTTTGAGTCTCTTTGTGATTAAGGGTGTCACAAATAAACATGACTTGACTTGTGGATAAGAGTCACTGTAGCCAAAAGCGTGCAGACCAGTTGACTTCTGACCTTATTATCCAAACCCATTTAAGCAGTCTGTCACAGAGCGCTTTCCCGCGGAGCTCTCCTGCCCGGTGGAGGCTTTCCCAGCGACCCCCCTCCCGTTCCTCCCTCCAGGTGGACTTCGGCTGCTCGGACATGTGAAGCCAGCTTTATGGGAAACGTGGGGGTGGGGGTTGTCCGAACGCCGTTCTTAATGAGCAATGAAGATGTGCCGCCAGCTCATGACTGCGGGGGCATTCTCCGAACACCTGGATGATTGTATGGCTTTTGATGTGCCTTCGAAGGGCGGGGCCCGGCCGGACCCCGCCGTGTTATTAGTACAGTAAATGCACAGTCGGAGGACAGGTCCTCTTATCACTCATACTGTTGTCTTGTTCTCTCTTCTCATTAGGCACTTTTTAGTCACTTACGCTTGTCTGTAACAAGAAGTTTCAGGTGCGTCATTGAAAAGGAGTAATTCGTTACAATTACCGTAAATTCCGGACTATAAGCCGCTACTTTTTTTCCCTAACTTTCAACCCGGCGGCTTATTCAGTGATGCGGCCATTTTATGTAATTTTTCTAGCGGCCGCTAGCGGCGCTTGAGTGTTGCTACCATTAACTGCCCTGTCAAAGCTATATTATTATTATTAAAGCTTTGAAAACTCTCTCGGTGTACCGTCTTTCTTTGTAAATATGTGTAACCCATGTATAATATGTATTTGCAACTGTGTTTTGTAATGTATTTATTTGTATTTATTTTAGACACTCATTCTGATATGTTTTGCACGGTGAACGAAAAATGAGGGGCGGAACAAACGCGGGGTGCCGAGTCTTAGTGGGGACCGTTAAAGGTGAGGGACAGACAAGAAAAGAAGAGGGGGTAAAAAGTTGGTTAAAGAAAAAGGAGTTGAGTAAATGTGTTCATCTGATATATTTTTCCCACCATTACCTTTGGAAATATACACTTTTTTCCTTGGATTACTTTCAACGGGACCCAGACTTTGCAGGTCTGCATCAAACCTTAAGTACCGGTATCATTTTCCGTTCATTTGGCCGGCTGGGATTTTTGGATTTGTTCAAACCGGACAGATCTATTGACACTAACAAAGATGTTACATAACGAAATTGTGAATATGCTTGATTGCTGTTAAGATTGTCGAGAAGGGTTGTTAAAACCTCACATTGTTTGTTTGCTGTTATTAGTGTCAATTGATTTGTTCAAACCCCCAAAAATTTAGTTTCAATCGCGTGACTTGAAGTCGGGTTTACTTTTGTGTTTGTGTTACATGTTTAAATGTGGGCGCATGCGGCTTATATACAGGTGCGGCTTGTGTATGTACAAAATCGGTTTTCCTCTTAAAATGTGGTAGGTGCGGCTTATAATCAGGTGCGCTCTATTGTCTGGAATTTACGGTACTGGTTACTCCATTTAAAAAGTAAATCAGTTACCCCCCAGATTACTGAAACCAAAAAGTTCTGCGTTACTCTAAAAGTAACTATTTAGTTACAAATTACCGTATATACTGTGCCACTGACAGACTGAGGAGATCTTTTCTTCCTCATGCCATGAGGCTCTTTAACCCCACCCGGCGGAGTAAAGGCCCACATTAAACCACACCCCCCACATTGCATAATACCGTATTTTTATTGCAGTGTGTATTCTGTGTAGCACTATCTAGACACTCTATATAACACGCTACAGTGGGCATTTGCACGTCACATTGGGTATTTGTATATTGTATTCTTTTTGCTTTATTATTGTCTCGTGCTCCAGGGCAGGGATGCTGCTGGAAGTGTGAATTTCCCTGCGGGGATGAATAAAGTATCTATCTATCAATCTATCTATTTACTTACGTACAAACTGCTTTAAAATAGCCACATAAAATAAATAGGAGAAAACGTGTACACCAACCTGTGCAAGCAGGCCTTCATATTTGTTAGCTTTGGGCAATCTTGAAAACTTGTAAACTAACCCTTAGCCGAGACAATCCATATCCATTTTATCTCCGGGTTTCAAACCACTTTAAGATCTACTTCCCAATTTCTGGGCTCTGTCCGAAATGTCACAACCAGAACGAAATTACGACCCAGATGCGTAACAAGTTTATTGAGATAAAGAGGAAAGGCAGCGCCCGCGATCCGGTGCTCGCTGGACGTGGGAAGCAAGCCGCTCTCAGAATCGGAACGTGTTCTGGTTGCGGGAGTGGATCTTCCGAAGCGGGAGATCGTGGCGTCGAGGACGGAAAAAACAGATCGATAGCTGGGACAGGAGAGCAAAACGTGGTCAGGGTCAAAAATGGGTCGTACGCCGGGACGGGAGAGCAAAACGTGGTCGGGATCATAAACGGGTCGTAAGCCGGGACGGGAGAGCAAAACGTGGTCGGAGTCAAAAAACAGGTCGTAGCCGGAGACAAACGGGTAAATCAGGAAAGGACGGGTGGAAAACGGGTGCAAAAAGTGGGACCGACGGGAGTAAGAGTCAAAGTGCTTGCCTTGTAGAAACAGAGGTTCGCTGACAGACTGACACCAGGCGAGTGAAAGGATTGAGCTTAAAAAAGGACGGGGAACCAATCAGGTAGCCCGCAGCGGCTGGCGCTAAACGAGCGGGCACAGGTGATACTAATCAGTCATTATGACACGAAATATTTTCTTTTTTTCTCCAGGCATAGTGTATTGTTTATTTGACATGTAAAAAGACCAAAATTCAACATAGTTTTACCGTATATTCTATTCTTACGTTTGGCCAATTGGTTTCCCGTTGGTTTGTTGTTCCTGTTGTTCCTGTATAAGCCATGTCCCCCTCCCCGTGCCCTGCCTACCTTTCCCTACTTGTGGCACATAGCCCAATCTGCGCATATTGTAGTTTATAGTTGGAAATTTGGCTTTGATGCAAGTTTATATGGTAGAGAGAATATCTCCAAGAGAAGAAATTAAGCATCCTCGTACTGTGTGCGGCGTTATAACTGTATCCGGTTGTACTTTGTAGGTAAAAATGGTGAGAACATGACCTGTGCAGGTGAATTCAGCTATCTGCATTTAATAGGTATCAGTATAATACAGTAACGCACTATGTAGTGTTACGAAATATGAAATACTTACTCTGTGCTATCAACTGGTGAATTAGGAGAAATGCAATGAATGCGGTGATGTTCATGTCAGGTGAGGCACAGTCAGATTTCTAACTATCGCCCTCTGCTGTAAGGCAAGAGAATCGCGTTTTTCACTCAGGATCTGCAGACGCTTAACACAGTAATATGCAACAAACTGCATTTTTAAACAAATATATCAATGGACTGGTCCTCCATTGTTAAAACGAGTCTATGAAACAAGTAGGAAAAACACTAAATGTCTTGACATGCTGTTAACTTGCTAATACTATCAGAGAATCTACTCTTTGGGGCTGAGGAGTGTGCAGGTCTCGCTATCGCCCTCTGCCATGAGGCGAGATCATTGCGTGCCGTATTCTGCATCTGCAGATGCTCAGCTCAGTAATATGTTACACGTTGATAGTTTTAATGATATTCATGCTATGTCATGAAAATCGAGTGATTGTGAAAAAAATAAAGAAAAAAACTTTAAAAAGTCACACATTCAGCCGTAAACTTGAAAAGTGGCTGGAGCGACTGGGACAGAGAGAGGCTACATTATCTATATTGAGAAGCGTTTCTTTAAAGGAATTTGTGGAGGAACTAAGTATCGATCCCGCTTGTTTAGTCTCGATAAACTGAATATTTGGATCGCTCCGCCCACCCTTACATTGAATTTGACCCAAGCTTTTTTCCCCCTTCACAATCTAAGCATTTCTTATTGAACAATGCTGTCTGGAACGTATATTATTGTTTGATATCTTCTTTAACTGTACAATTGTATAAAATAACGAAACACAAGTCTGTCTTCGAGATCATACTAATATTTTATTTCTGTAGTCCAAATTATTACAATTAGATGATTTAGTAGAATTGTTCACTGCACAACTGCTATTTAAGGTCAACAAAAACATAGTGCCAGAAAACATCCATGAATTATTCATTCGGAAAGAGGGAATCTATAACTTAAGAGGCTGTTGTAAATTCATAATTCCAAAGGTGAGAACCACCAGGAAAAGTATGTGTGTGTCTGTGTGTGGAGTCAAGCTTTGGAACGGTTTGCAAGACGAGATCAAACGGTGTCCAACGATTCACTTGTTCAGGTTTAGATACAAAAGAACATTCCTGGCGGAATACAGAGATGAGGAGGGTGGGGTATGAGTGGTACGTTATTTTGTTGTTGAGTTATTGTTTTTGTTCTGTTTTTATTTTGATGTTCGAATAAAGTTTTCATTCATTCATTCATTCTTCTCCTACTTGCCCAGAGAGGCTGACCTATTCCTGCTGGAGTCTCGCAGATTGTGGGCCCTGGAAGAGGGCTGGCTAGAGTTCGACATCACGGCTAGTAGCAATCTGTGGGTGATGAGCCCAGCACACAACTTGGGCCTGCAGATTAGTGTGGAGACCAGCACCGGTAAGTATTCTTTCTCACAAATAAGTTCACTGTGAATTCCGGACTACAGATCGCACCTGTACAAAAGCCGCTCAGATTTTAGATTGAGATTAAATTTTGTCTTTGTACACTGGATTTTATGCGCCGTTTGTTTTGGGAATTTGGCTGCAGAATGCCAACTGCGCCGTCCCCTTGCATACCTGGAGCCGTTTTCAACTCCACTGCAAGTAATAGAGTGTATGTCACGTGTTCTTGAGACTACCCGAGCGATTTAAAAAACAAGCACATATTTACATAGGAAGATAATAGATAGATAGATAGATAGATAGATAGATAGATAGATAGATAGATAGATAGATAGATAGATAGATAGATAGATAGATAGATAGATAGATAGATAGATAGATACTCTATTCATCTCCATAGGGAAATTCACACTTCCAGCAGTATCCTTTGTTGTTTATTAACAGGATGTCCTCGGGGTGCTGTGTTGTAGTTTAGCAGCAGCAGAGAGGCAGGACAAGGAACGCAACCTCCACGTGGTGTCCTGTGGACGGCCACATGGCCGACGAATGCGTCTCCCACCCGCTACACGAACGCTTCGGTACAAGTTACCCAAAGCTGACCTCATCCGCTTTCGGAGCGGCCAATTCGCGGAACTCGTAACACAACCGAAGCGTTCCATGTCGTTCCTAAAGATCATCTTTAGACGACTTGAAGCGATCTAACAACAACAACAGCAGCAGCAGAGTGGATGACGTCACACGCTAGTCCAAAAGTTCGACGTCCCTTAGGCCGATGGAAATCTTTGTGCCCAGGGTTACACCACCTCGTGTTCACGTAGATAGTGAGTCCACCTCCTCTCCACTTCCCGCAGGCTTTCATGTCTCTGTCTAACAGCGCTGAAGCTGGGTAGCTCCGGATAGGTCCGGGTAGCTCCGGGTAGCTCCACGTTAGCGTCCGGGATGCTAGACGTGAGCCACGTTTCCGTAAAACACAGCAAACTTTACTCCCTGTACGCTTTGATGTTTTTCACCAGCACAGCCAGTTTGTCGGTCTTATTTGGTAGAGAGATCACATTTACCATGATTACAGACGGTACCGAAGACTTATAACGCCGCTAGCCGCTTAGCCTTCACCTTAGCTCCGGCTCTGCATCCACAATAGGCCACCTCATCACGCCGGCACGAGAACTCTTCAGGGCAAGGAGTTGATTCCTCGAATAAACGCATTTTTTTTGCGTTAAAACCCATAACGATAGGATAGAAAGTAATCGAAAGTGTAGTTGTCAAACGGGACGAAAAACACAGAAGATAAAAGCAGACACTTAAAACAATGAATCACAAAAAATGCAAAATAACACGGAGCTGCTGGAAAGGCTGCCGCTCGTGGCGGCGCCGCTTTGAATTTACCGCTGTGCTAAACTACTCAGGTGAGAAGTGCTCAACTGCAACGCAATTTTTATTCTGTTGTCATTGGTGATTCTGCGTTAACGTACCAAATTTAATTCGCTCGTTATCGTCTCTGGAGGATTAAAATAAACCGCAGCAACCTGACAATAACGATACGAAAAGAAAACGGAAGCGTTTTTGATAGATAACTTACTCGCTTTCAGTCCGGATGTATGAAGACTGTATTGAGAACATAATTTGTGGGTGAAAAGGTTGAAATATCGTTGTCATGGTTACTGATTAGTATCACCTGTGCCCGCTCATTTTGCGCCATTGATTGGTTCCCTGTTCTTTTTTAAGTCCAGTCTTGTCACTCTCCGGTTGTCAGTCTGTCAGCGAACCTCTGTTGTTACATGGCAAGCATTTTGACCCTGACTCCTGCCTGTCCCGTTCTTGCAACCGTTTTTCCACCCGTCCGTTCCTGATCTCCCCGTTTGTCTCCGGCTCAGACCTGTTTTTGATTCCAACCACGTTTGCTCTCCTGTCCCAGCTTACGACCCGTCTTTGATCCCGACCACGTTTTTTGTTCTCCTGTCCTGGCTATCGACCTGTTTTTTTCCCATCCTTGACACCGCCATCTCCCGCTCCGGAAGATCCACTTCCGTATTCGGATCACGATCCGATTGCGTGAGCGGCTTACATTCCGCCTCCAGCAAGCACCGGATCGCAGGCGCTGCCCTTCCTCTTTTTATCAATGAATTTGTGGTTAACGCTACGCAATTGGGTCCTGATTCCGTCCTGGTCGTGACAATCGCGATTACTTAGTCCATATTGAATGAAGTACTGTAAAACTGTCTGTTTTGCTTCTGTTATGTATTATATGAATAATCTTGGCAAAAAACATTGACTCATTTCCCTCTAGAAGGGCATCCTAAATGTTTTGAGATATCACTGTGAGGTTTTGTATTTAAAACGCATCCATCGTCATTTGTGAAATTGGTCTACTGTAGTCGGGCAAAATAATTTTCCTGCCACAAACAAAAATAGAATGAGCCTCACTGTTAAAGCGACAGTGTTTAAAATGTAGCAAAAAGAGTCGCAGTTCGTAGTCCGGAACAGTGTCAATGAGTAAGTGTTTTTTTTTTTTTTGTCGAGACGATAATAATGATAACTTCTGTGCAAAAAGGGCATAGGATCAATCCCAAGGACGCAGGGCTGGTGGGACGTGACGGTGCCCTGGAGAAGCAGCCTTTCATGGTGGCGTTCTTCAAGGTCAGCGAAGTGCACCTACGAAGCACCCGCTCCGCAGGCGGCAAACGCCGACAGCAGAACCGAAACCGATCCACGCAGGAGGCATCTAGAGGGCCCAGTCAAGCAGGTTAGTCCCCCCATCCATCTTTAAGGTAACCTGCCTGAAAGCTACCTGCAGACATTAACACGGGGAGGCCCCAATCTTCAAATACAGCATACCTGTCAAGCTCCAGGGCTCCATGCTCTTACAAACTGTTGTATTTTCCCTTACAAAATACAAAAAAAATCTTACACCAAATTTTTTTTTAAACGTGTTCATTTATGTAGTTTAACATGTTATATTGTACATGTGTTTTGTTACATCATATATATAGTTAATTAACATTTTGTTGTGAGATACCGAGTTGCTCGACATGAATGAGGTTTATTATAAAAGAAGTTCAAAAATGAAGTCGCTTAAATACATGCAAATATAATTAAGTAGAATAATACATTTTCTTATTCAAATTATTAATTCATTTTCTGCATTAAATTATTGTTGGTAATATACTGATTCAAGGGATAACCACAAACCTGTCTTTTTTCATTTTCTCCTTTTGTACTTCTTTATACAACATAATAATTCGTAATATAATTCATCAAAGCAAGTGAGCCGTTTGAGAGCCGGCTCTCTTTAATGAGTTGAGCCGAAAAAGCCGGTTCTCTAAAGAGAGACGGACTTCCTTTCACTACATCAAACCGCTCGCTTCGTTTGCAACGAAAAAAACGATACCGAGATAGAGGCTACCGCGGCGAACTCGTTTGACTTGATTGATTTGCCGTTTGGTGATAGTCGGTGTATACCGGCTGGTACCCATAATTGACAAATTCTCGTTTTTCCGTACAGATTTTCTCGTACGTCGTACTCGTCTTAAAATGCATAATAAACGTACTTTGTACGTCAAAACTGTACAGGTTGACAGGTATGATACTGTGACATCGACTGGTCCAATAATACACATTTCGGATTAAGGATCCTTTAGCCACCACGGTTGCAGGGGCACCACTTCCTGTGGTGTGTCTTGGGCAGGTACAGCCTGGTTGTGCCCATTCTTCTTGGAACAAAATAATCTTCCGCCAGTGATTTAGGATCTAGTGTCACAGACTAGCAACAGAGACAGGACCCAGTAGCGTTCGTTTACTCAGTTTTATTGATAAAGAGGGAAAGCAGGGCTTGCTTTCACGATCCGATGATAGACAGACACGTGTAGCAGGTGGCTGGAACGCGGAAGTGACACTTCTGTGTCGAGCGAGGAATATTGTAGACTGCTGGGATAATGGTCATTAGCCGGGACGGGAGATCAAGGGCGGTATCGAATTCAGAATCGTGGTCGGCAACAAGCAGGAAGCGGGGCAAAACAGGTCGGATGTTTGGATGGCAGAACAGGGCAGAAACAGGTCCAGAAACAGGTCGGCAACAGGTATCAGGTAGGAGAAAACAGGGCAGGAAAAATGTCTGAAGGTATGAGCTTGCCTAGCTGGGAGCATCGGTTCGCGACGATCTGATGGCTTCCTCTTGAAAGCCAGGGGTTTAAAAGGAGTCTCTGAACCAATCAGCTCTCAGGCTGTTGGCGCCAATTGGGCAGTCTCAGGTGCCTTGTATCGGCAATCATGACATCTAGCACACACGCCTGTCATTGCCAAGATCTGGCTAATCCCCAGAGAGTGGGAGGAGGCTTTACGGTTATGATGAAGGTGCTGTATCTGAGTCAGATCAGGCTTCACCTGCTACTGGTAACCAGGGAAACCAGTACAAGTAGGAGCACCAGTTCCTGTGGTGTGTCTTGGGCAGGTACAGCCGGATGGTGCCCATCCCTCTCGAAACAAAATAATTTTTCCCTTTTCCCCCAGTGGTTTAGGATCTAGTACACACGAACGTCATTGCCAAGCCTGGCTAATCTTTGAAGAGAAATAGAACGCCAAACACCTGCAGGACCAAGGAAAGACTAAATAATCTACCAAAACGAACCCATTGATCCAAACCAACCCGGAAAAGGGCCACATAAGTCGGTCTAGGCTTACCAGCGGAGCCGCATCTTCTCCACCTCCGTTTTGTATCCCCAGCTCCAAAAAAACCCCGTAAGCTTTTGGAGCCGTTCCGATTTTGTCCCGTGTTTACCCTCCCGATTTCCATCAAGTTCCTCAGCGCGGTTCCCAGTGCACGGCTGTTGACATAAGAAGCTACGAGTAAAATTCCCGGGGTCTTTTTTGTGTGTCTGTAATCGCATCAGATGAAAGCTTTCAAAACAGAGAACAAAGACACGTCGTTTGTTATGCTGTGGACAGTTGTAGAATGGACCACATGTTCATTCCTTACTCTGGACTGACTTGTAGCGTATGTTCTGCACTACAAGGCGCACTGGATTATAAGGCACACGCCCCCAAAAATAGTCTTTTGTCATGTATGTTGTATATAATGCGCATGATAGAATTAAAAGTTTTCATTCATTCATTCATTCAAAACTGCAGAAAGAGCTACTGTATTTATCGGTGTTTATATATATATTTTTTTTTGGGAGGGGGGGTGGCGGTTGGACCCAAGTGAAGGGAAGCAGGAACTTCCTTCCCCCTCCCTCCCCTTCCTTCCTTTGTTTCTTTGTTCCTTCTCTCTTTTCTTTCTTCTTTCCTTTATTCCTTTGTTCCTTCTTTATTTCCTTTGTTCCTTCTTTCTTTCCTTCCTTCCTTTATTCCTTTGTTCCTTCTTTATTTCCTTTGTTCCTTCTCTCCTTCCTTCCTTCCTTCCTTCCCACCTTTCTTCTTTACTTCCTTCTTTCCTTCCCTCCTTCCTTTCTTATTTCATTTTTGTCATGCCTGGGCTTTCCTTCCATTCTTCCTTAATTCTTTTCCATCTTGCTTTGTTCGTTCCTTCCTTCGTTTGTTCCTACATTTGTTCCTTCCTTTGTTCCTACGTTCTTTCCTTCCTTCCTTCCTTCCTTTTTTTCTTTATTATGTCATGTATGTCATGCCTGGGCCTGCCTGGCCTTTTTTTCTTTCCTTCATTCCTTCCCATCTTCGTTTTTTCGTTGGTTGGTTCGTTCATTCGTCCGTTCCTTCCATCCTTCATAACTTCCCATCTGTGTTTTTTTCTTCATTCGTTAATTTGTTCGTTTCTTTCTATCTTTGTTCTTTCCTTCCCATCTTCGTTCCTTCGTTCCTTCGTTCGTTCGTTCATTCCTCCATTAATACCCATCTTTGTTCATTCGTTCGTACATTCCTTCGTTCCTATCTTCGTTCGTTCCTTCTCATCTTTGTTCGTGCGTGCGTGCGTGCGTGCGTGCGTGCCTTCCTTCCTTCCTTCCTTCCTTCCTTCCTTCCCTCTTTCCTTCCTTCCTTCCTTCCTTCCTTTCATCCTTCCTTCCTTCTTTCTTTCCTTCCTTTTTTCCTTCCCTTTTTTTCTTTCTTATGTTATGTATGTCATGCCTGGGCCTGCCTGGGATTTCCTTCCTTCCTTTCTTCCTTCGTTCTTTCCCATCTTTGTTTCTTCCTTCTTCCTCCTTCCTTCGTTCCTTCCTTCCTTCCTTCCTTCCTTCCTTCCTTCCTTCCTTCCTTCCTTCTTTCCTTCCTTCCTTCCTTGCTTCCTTTCATCCTTCCTTCCTTCTTTCTTTCCTTCCTTCTTTCCTTCCCTTTTTTTCTTTCTTATGTTATGTATGTCATGCCTGGGCCTGCCTGGGATTTCCTTCCTTCCTTTCTTCCTTCGTTCTTTCCCATCTTTGTTCCTTCCTTCTTTTCTTCCTTCTTTCCTTCCTTCCTTCCTTCCTTCCTTCCTTCCTTCCTTCCTTCCTTCCTTCCTTCCTTCCTTCCTTCCTTCCTTCCTTCCTTCCTTTCTTCCTTCCTTCCTTCCATCCTTACTTCCGTATGTCACTCATTTAACGCCTAAGCCTCCGTATGAGCTCTCTAGTTCATGAGGAAACTCGGCTTCCCCCTTGCCATGTTGACTTGTATGAATCCACACTCCATTTTTGCTGTCTTTTATCGAATGCTGGTCAATCGAGTTAAAAAACACTAACTTTTGACAAACATACTCAGAAAAATTTGAATATATAAAGGCCATATTTTTTAACAGCTGCTGTATCCTTAATACTCTTCAGCAAAGGAAAGATCACAGCTCTCTTTTCGGTAAAATTTAGACTAAATAAGCTCTACGGTTTGTTTACTTGTGACTTTTTCAAAATTAATTGTAGTAATTTCATTTATGTATTTATTTATTTTATTTTCTTTTATAATATATTCTATTAGATAGCTTGTCTTGCTAAACACTGAGGGACAGATGAATGATCTGCATTTCTATAGCGCTTTTCAAGTCAATGACTTCCAAAGCGCTTTACAATGTGCTCCACATTTCCCAATAGCGGCCCTGCAGCCATGTAAGGCGCTAACCTGCTTATTGGGGGCATTAGGGGTTCAGTGTCTTACCCAAGGACACTTCGACATGTAACACGGACGAGCCGGAATTCGAACTGGGATCCCTTGATCCCAAGACGAGCGCTCTACTTCCTGAGCTACTGCCGCCCCTGATTCACTTATGTGTTCAATCAACGAAATTCCCCTGTTTTTTTAAGATACAGCTCTACAAAATTCAATCAAACATTCTTGGTCATTTCTTAAAAAACAGGATTCGTCTCCACGTAGCTTTCACAAAATTTTCTGTTGCCCCCCCCCCACACCAGAAATGACGCAATACAATGTTCTCAGTTCAGAATTGAGCGTCAACAGGGACCGTCTGTTAATGGCGTTGCACCCTGGTGGATTGCACTTTGCGTAACCCGGGGACATCAAAAAGGCCGTGCCCCGCCTCTCCAGGGTAAATATTTAGATCCGACACAGGAAACGAGCATCCGCGGCGTCGGTCGACTTGCGGGGATTGGCGAGGAACTCCGCGAAATATCAAATACAGAATCTTGCGCTCTGGGGCTTAAAAGCCTTTAAAATGGACTTTCATCGATGAGGTGTGTTCAAAAGCCTCAAACCTCATTTGACAAGAAGAAGGTTCTTATTGATGGGTATTTCACTTTCAATGAGTTTCTTCATTTGTATACCAGATTTTCTGGACTGAAAGGCAGTACATCTTTGTTTTCATATTTTAGGATTTAGCCAATAACATTGAAGCCATAAGTGTCAGGACCAGAACGGAGACAAGACCCACTTGCGTGCGTTTCCATACCTGTCAAGCTCCACGGCTCCATGCCCTTACAAACTGTCGTATTTTCCCTTACAAAATACAAAAAAAATCTTACACCATATTTTTGTTTATTTATGTAGTTTAACATGTTATATTTTACATGTGTTTTGTTATATCATATATATTGTTAATTAACATTTTGTTGTGAGATACTGAGTTGCTCGATATGAATAAGGTTTATTATAAAAAAAAGTTCAAAAATGAAGTCGCTTGGACGTTCACTGTAGAAGGAAAAAATACATGCACATATAATTAAGTAGAATAATGCATTTTCTTATTCAAATTATGAATTCATTTTCTGCATTCAACTATTGTTGGTAGTATACTGATTAAAGGGATAACCACAAACCTGTCTTTTTGCATTTTATACTTCCTTTTTTTCTTAACTTCTTTATACAACATAATCATTCGTAATATAATGCATCAAAGCAAGTGAGCCGTTTAATGAGTTGAGCCGAAAAAGCCGGTTTTCTAAAAGAGGCTACATAACTACCACATGAAATCCGAGGCTGCAGATGCATGCGCACAGTAGCATCAAACCGCTCGCTTCGTTTGCAACGAAAAAAAACGATACCGAGATAGAGGCTACCGCGGTGAACTCGTTTGACTTGATTGATTTGCCGTTTCGTGATAGTCGGTGTATACCGGATGGTACCCATAATTGACAAATTTGCGTTTTTCCGTACAGATTTTTTTGTATGTCGTACACGTCTTAAAATGCATAATAAACGTAATTTGTACAAAAATGGACAGGTTGACAGGTATGCATTTCTCTTAGTTTTATTGGGGAGAAGGGAAAGGATAGTACACACGATCCATAGATAGCTTGTCGCGGGGAGCAGGTTGCTCGGACGCAGAAGTGGTATTTCCGTGGCGAGCGATGGCGGTGTCGAGAGCGGAAAAAACAGATCAGTAGCCGGGGCGGGCGAGCAAAAATCATGGTCGGGATCAGAAAAGGGGTCGGAGACGGGAAACAGACGGGAATCAGAACAGGAGAGAGTCAGGGTCGAAAAGCTTACGTAGCATAAGCTGAGGTTCGCAGACGGACTGACAACTGGTGACAGAAAGGCGGGGATTTAAAAAGTGACAGGGCGCCAATCGGCGTCCGAAGCAGTTGGCGCCAAAGGAGCGGGCACAGGTGCCTCGCATCAGTTATCATAACAATTAGATGTTCAGATGTTCAGATGTGAGCTACGGGGACAGAGTCAGTCCAAATCACCTCTCCTGCACCTGATTTGGAATTTATTTCTGAAAAAAATGATTTAAGTCATCAAAAAACAAATGCTGAATTTACTTTTTGGGGCATTTTTCACAAATAAGTCAACCCCTCTAACTCTCTGCAAGAAATGGTGTTATGTTGTGCTCTGGGAGAATGGAATGTCTTTCTGGGAAAAAAGTCAACAAAACCAAAAGGGCTGATTCAGCTTTGGGGGGACATTTTTCACATCTAGGGTAACCAACCTGACTGCCTGTGAAAGATGGTGGTCATACAGTGCCATGAAAAAGTATTTACCTCCTTTCTGAGTTCTCTGTTCTTTGCATATTTATCACTAACAAATGTTTCAGATCATCAAACCAATTTTTATATCACACAAAGACAACCAAAAGACATATAAAATCAAACGTTGATTCCCTTTTTTAAGGCACAAAAAAAAATCCAGGTTTATCTTGCCCTAATTCAAATTACCCCCCTCCCTACACCCTTTTTTAATCACAAAGTAACTGACTAACCATAGTTTTAGGAAAGCTGACTTCAATTCGACAGGAAACACCAAAAATTGATGGCTACCACTGTGTCAAGAAATACCTAAATTTGAATGAATGAATGAACGCAAACTTTATTTGAACATTAAAATAAAAACAGAACAAAAACAATAACTCAACAACAAAATAATATTACATAATATGTTCGAAAAGGGGTAGTAAGAAGCATATGCATATATTCCTTACCCCTTCATCTTCCTTATTAAACACGCCAATTATATAACAACAATTGTAATAATATTAATGATAACAGTTATGATATTGGGGCGGCAGTAGGTAGAGCGCTCGTCTTGGGATCAAGATATCGCAGTTCAAATCCCGGCTCCCCCGTGTTACATGTCGAAGTGTCCTTGGGTAAGACACAGAACCCCTAATACCCCCAATAACCAGGTTAGCGCCTTACATAGCTTTCCCCCAAGAGAATGGCTCGTATCACTCATACCCGATTTTCTTATGTCATCTCTGCATTCCGCCAGGAATGTTTTTTTGTATTTAAATTTGAACAAGTGAATAGTTGGACATTGTTTGATCTCGTCTTGTAAATTGTTCCAAAGTTTAACTCCACACACAGACACACACATACTTTTCCTGGTGGTTCTCACCTTTGGGATCATGAATCCACGACAGCCCCTTAAGTTATAATTTCCTTCTTTCCGAATGAATAACTTATGGATGTTTTTTGGCACTATGTTTTTGTTGACCTTAAATAGCAGTTGTGCAGTGAAAAATTTTACTAAATCATCTCATTTTAATAATTTAGACTGCAGGAATAAAATATTACTATGATCTCGATATCCCACCCTGTGTATGGTTCTAATTGCACGTTTTTGGAGGATAAAAAGGGGCTGTAGTGAACTTTTGTAATTATTGCCCCAGACTTCTACACAATACCCCAGACTTCTGCACAATAAATCTGTTAGACAAGTGAAGTATGCTACAAAATCTCAAGAACAACAATTGTCCTGCCGCTATCCTAAGAAATTCCAGAAGAAATTAGAAAAAAAGTGATGGAATTCAATCCGTCAAGAAAAGGTCACAAAGCCATTTCCAAGGCTGTTGGGCTCCGACAAACCACCGTCAGAGCCATTATCCACTAATGGAGAAAACTGGGAACAGTGGCGAACCTTAACAGGAGTGGTCGACCAACTAAAATTACTCCAAGAGTGCAACAACGGTTCATCTGAAAGGTTACAGAAAAACCCTGGAAAACAGACGATTTCACGGCAATATACCGTATTTTCCGCACTATAAGGCGCACCGGGTTATAGGGCGCACCCCAAAAAAAATAGTTTTTGGTCCTATATTTGACATACATAAGGCGCACCGGATTACAAGGCGCTACAATGGGAACGTCGACAAAACAGTCAGATAGTTCAGTCCAACTTATTACCTCCTTAACATTCCCAAAGCTTGCAAAGACACGTGCGGATGCGGTGTCAGTACGATGCCACTCAAATGCATCGTTCCAAATATCATTCGGAAGGTTAAAGTCTTGGGATTCAAGAAATGCCAACCATTCCTTAGTTTCTATTTTCTTTTTCGCTCGCAACATTACTGTGCATATGACAATAAACACTTGGAATTGAGTTAGATTTAAAAATAGACACTCCATTCCATCCATTATCTGCACCGCTTATCACAGAAACATCGAGTTCAGTCTGAAACAAGATACAGGGAAAATATATAGCCGGAGTAGCTCACCGAAGTTGTTGTGGTCAATAATAATGTGCAACCATGGTCCTCTTATATCCGTGAGTGTAGTAAATCCAGGAGAGTAAAATATTTACAAATACAGTACAGAATAGTAAAATACTGTTTCCTCTATGCCGTAGTTCGACCGAACATGCTATTCACATTCATCTTTTTTGGCCAATTGCAGGCTTTGTTTTGCCCCTTTAGCCTATACAAGCCTGTAAATAATAAAAAGGATCCGCCCCCTTTACCTCCGAATAACTTTAGCCAATAGTGATCGATTCAACTGATGATTGACACATCTTTTTCGGCCAATTCCAGGCTTTGTTTTGCCCCTTTAGCCTATGCCAGCCTGTAAACGATAAAAAGGATCCGCCCCCTTTACCTCCGAATAACTTTAGCCAATAGTGATCGATTCAAATGATGATTGACACATTGGTTAGCCAATGAAACGCTGGTATAAAATTCCCAGCATACATCGCGGACTACTCGCGTTCGGGGGAAAATCTAGTCGGCGGCTGCTTGGATTAGTTGCAAGACTTTGCGACTTAATATTGATCCATAAATAAGGCGCACTGTATTATAAGGCGCATGGTCAGCTTTTGAAAAAAATCAAGGCTTTTAGGTGCGCCTTATAGTGCGGAAAATACGGTACCCAATTTACTGGTTTTGATTTAGTGTGTGTTGCTATGTGCTTCCTGCTAAAGAACAATACAAAACCTTTGAGTGCATTTTAGAGTTTTTTTGGGGGGGAAGGGGTGTTGGGGGATGTGTGAAAGCCGCTAAAGGGAGTTGGGCTGCTCTCCAGCTGCCAGGGGAAGTCGACAACCATCCGGGTAAAGAATATTACATCCCATCAGAGCGCGGGTGGCCTGTAATTAGCCCTAGCCAGTCATTAGCCGCCCGGCTAAAAGACCGACCGCGCTAACAGTATAGCTAAAATATAATAACACAGCGCGGAGCAAAGTCTGTTTTTCTCATGTGCTTCTCGCCTCCTACTCCTTTCGTCCCTCGGCCGATCCCCCTTTTGTTTACCGTTGGAGTCATTAGACAAGGCAGAACTCCCCGCGGGGTTTAATAACCTCAGTGATGAAAGACAGGAAGAAAGATAAACTTGTGAGGAGAAGCGAGACAACATCAGAACGTCGGAGAGCAAAGACCCCGTTCTCCTTTCAAGTCCTGGTTTTGGGCGTCAATGACTGCAATTTCGGGTCCACTTCAAACTGATGGTGTCATTTTCACATAGCCAGGGGTAGGCAACCTTTTGGATTTACGGGTTGCATTGAATAAAACATTTGGCCACTCGGCTATTTTGCTATTTCTCCCACTTAGAAATCATGGAGGGGTCTTGAATTCTTATCGTAGGTGCATGTTCACTGTGAGAGAGATAAACTAAAAAGAAAAATCCAGAAATCACGATGATTTTTTACCAATCTTTCACTGTACATATGTATGTATATGTATATATATATATATATATATATATATATATATATATATATATATATATATATATATATAGATGGATAGATAGATAGATAGATAGATAGATAGATAGATTGAGAGAGAGAGAGAGAGATAGATAGATAGAGAGAGAGAGAGAGAGAGAGAGAGAGAGAGAGAGAGAGAGAGAGAGAGAGAAGCACGGTGTCGCAGTGGTAAGCGCGTGTGTGGCACAGTTCTGAGGTCATGGGTTCAAATCCAGCTACCAGCCTTCCTATGTGGAGTTTGCATGTTCTTCCCGTGCTTGCGTGGGTTTCTTCCGGGCAGTCCGGTTTCCTCCCACATGACCCAAAAACATGCATGTCAGGTTAATTGGCTGGTCAAAATTGTCCCTAGTTGTGAATGAGCGGGTGAGTTGTCCGTCTCTGTGTGCCCCGCGATTGGCCGGCAACCAGTTCAGGGTGTCCCCTGCCCACTGCCCGAAGATGACTGGGATGGGCTCCAGCACCCCCGCGACCCTACTGAGGAGAAGCAGTGCAGATAATGGATGAATAGATGCTATATGCTATATTTCTCTTTAATAACACTTGTCTTATTAAATTGGTTTTGAACCCCTCCCAATTAAAGCAAAATATTACGTCCCAGTTTTAAGCACAAAATTTTATATCTACTGTATTTTCCACACTATAAGGCGCATGCCCCCAAAATAGTCTTTTGTGAAATATTTTTCATATATAAGGTAAACAGGACTATAGGGTGCATGAAATTGAAACTACACTAAGAGCTAGGGTTGCATAAGAAAGAATACATAAATGTATATTTGATTTCATAGAACATAAATTGACATTATAACATCTGGTTTCAGCACTAATATCAGTTTTAGCAACAAACAATTAACATGGAACCACAAGAGGGCACTCGAAGACCACTCTATACGTTTCTAAAAGGCAGAACAGTTATCATATAGAGTATCATTTAAGTGTAACTATGTATTTACATTTTTATCAACCGTATTTTTCAGTATATATATCGCACCAGATTATAAAGCTCAATTTCTAACCTATATGGGTTTTTAGGTGCGCCTTTTAGTCCAGAAATTACGGTAGTTTTGTAGTGCTACTGTAGCTGTATTTTTTTAGCATTCCTGTGGTAGTATTTTTGGAGGATTATCTTTTTGTTGGGTTTCTATTACAGTATTTTGTAGTATTTCTGTAGCAGTATTGCTGTAGTTGCATTTATTCATTACAATACTGTATCAGTATTTTCGGAGTATGTTGGTATATCCGTAGTATTTTTTTCGGAATGAAAGCAAAATAATATATTACATTCCTGTTTTAAGCACTTATTTGCCGTTTTGTTTTGTAGTAATAGTGTATTTTTGTAAGGCTTTTGTAGAATTTCTGCGGTAGGGTTTCTATTGTATTCCCATAGTATTTTTGTATTATTACTGTAGATGTATTTTTATACTATTTATGTAGTAGTATTTAGTAGTATCTCTCTATTATTTTGTAGTAGTATGTTTGTAGTATTTTTGTAGTTGTTTTTTGTTGTGTTTTGTAGTACTTCTGTAGTAATATCTTTATAGTATTTCTGTTGTAGTTTGTAGTATTATTATAGATGTATATTTGTAGTATTTCTTTAGTAGTATTTTTGTAGTATTTCTGTCGTAGTATATTTCTAGTATAATAAGTATAATGATATTAAGGTTCCCGTTTTAAGCACGAAAAGTTGATATTTCGTTTCGTAGTACTTCTGTACTTGTATTTCGAAGTGTTTTAGTGGTATTTTTGTGGTAGTATTTTTAGTATATCTGTAGCAGTATTCCCGTAGTAGTTTTTATTTATTATAGTATTACTGAAAAAGTAATTTATTAGTAATCCTGGAGTATATTTTTACCAAATGAAAGCAAAGTAATATATTAGGTCCCTGTTTAAAGCACTAAATTTTATATTTAGGTTTGTAGTAATACTGTTCATGTACATTTGTAGTTTTATGTAGTATTTTTGTAGGAGGGCTTTTGTAGTATTTCTGTATTATTTTTACATCATTACTACTGATCTAATTTGTAGTATTTCTGTAGTAGTATTTCATAGCATTTATGTAGTCGTTTTATGGTATTACTATAGAATGAAAGCAAAAAAATACATTTTGGGTTACCTGTTTTTAAAGAACAACATTTGATATTCAGTTTGTGTAGCAATTTTGTAGTATTATTTCTGTCGTAGTCTTTCTGCAGTCGACACACAAAAGGACAATGGGGATAAACCTGCCACACAAATATATTTTACGTCATGATTACCGATGTGATGCACCTGTGCCCGCTCCTTTGGCGCCAACTGCCTCGGACTCTGATTGGCTCCCTGTCACTATTTAAACCCACTCCTTTCTGTCACCTGTTGTCAGTCCGTCTGCGAACCTCAGTTAACTCTAGGCAAGCTTTTTTCGACCCTGACTCCCACCTGTTTTTGCTCCCGTCTGTTTCCCGGCTTCGACACGTTTGTTTCATCCTGACCTCGTCTACTCTCCTCTCTTGGCTCTCGACTTGTTTCCGATCACGACCACGTTTTTGCTCTCCTGTCTCGGCTACTGACCTGTTTTTTTCAGTTCCTGACACCGCCATCTCCCGCCACGGAAGTCCCACTTCCGCTTTCAGAGCGACCTGCTTCCCGCTCCCAGAGATCATCGGATCGTGGGGCCAACCCTTTCCTTTCTTCCAATAAAACTGAGAGAAACGTAACGTCCAGGGATACACCACCTCGTGTTAGCGAGTCCGTTTCCTCTCCGATTCCCGTAGGCCTTTGTGTCTCTGTGTAGCGGCGCTGAAGCCGGATAGCTAAAATAGCTCCGGGTAGCTCCGGGTGGCTACACGTTAGCGTCCGGGGTGCTAAACGTGAGCCACGTTTCCGCAAAACACAGCAACTGCGCTCCCTGTGCGCTTCGATGTTTTCCACCAGCACTCGTTGGTCTTATTTGGTAGTGAGTTCACATTTACCATGATTACGGATGGTACCGAAGACTTATAACGCCGCTAGCCGCCTAGCTAGCTCCGGCTCTTCTTCCACCATAGGCCCCCTCATCACACCGGCACGAGAATTCTTCAGGGCAGGGAGTTGATTCCTCGAATAAACGCATTTTTGTGCGCTAAAACCCATGTCCATAGGATAGAAAGTCATCTAAAGTGTAGTTGTCAAACGGGAAGAAAAACACCGAAGATAGGAGCAGGCAATAAAACAATAAATCACAAAAAGTGAGAGATAACAGGGCAGCTGCTGGAAAAGGCAGCCGCTCGCTGCGGCGCCGCTTTGAAATTAGTAGTACTTTATTCTCCATTGTATTTATTCTCTTATACTTATACTATTCAGCAGGCCGGATTAAAAAATCTGCCGGAACCCCATGTAGGCCATGGTCTTTATCCTCCTTAGCTTCTAAACGAGTCCTAATTGGGGACCTAGAGCATCCGAATTTGTGTGTTTTCGGAACGATTAAAAAAAAAAAAAAGTTATTTATGGACGTTTCCTCTTGACAGAAGGTGCTAGAGTTGTATTTTTCTGACTGGGTGAATGGCAGGTAGTGTTGCCCGAGGGCTGATATGTGCTCAAGTGCCCATTAAAAGTGTTACGATGCATTTCCTTGCCTGTCGAGTAGACCCTGGTGTGAGAGCGTGGAGGTTCACGTAGTAATGTTTATATATTCGGTCACCTCCAGGTCACATCAATATATTTATTCCTATTCAGAGTTCAACCCTCAGTCATCGATTTGCCGTGCTATTAATCTGATGATGTCTGAGATTGAATGAATGATTCGTCTTACTTGATTTAAACGACTGTGGTCATTGGCCTTAATAGTGGAACCCTGATATGGTCAAAGATAATCCGATAGTTTGCTTTTTTAAACGAGTGCAAATGTAGTGATGAGAATGTAAAAACCTCTGAAAATGTAAAAACATTGGCACTTGATAGGAATTTCATCAATGACTTTTATAATGTGATGTGAAGTGATAGACCGAGACAGAAATAAAGAAATAGAGATAGAAATTCAAAGAAAAATAGAAAATCAACGAAAGATAAAGAGAGATAGAGGAATGAAAATAGATAGAAAATTAAAGAAAGATAGAAAGATAAAGAGGCAGCACGGCGGCGCAGTGGTTAGCGCTTGTGCGGCACAGTTCATGTCATGGGAACCTGTCGTGGGTTCAAATCCAGCTCCAGACTTTCTGTGCGGAGTTTGTATGTTCTCCCCGTGCTTGCGTGGGTTTCCTCCGGGCACTCCTGTTTCCTCCCACATTCCAAAGACATGCATTTCAGGTGAATTGGCCGGTCCAAATTGTCCCTAGGTGTGAATGAGCGAATGAGTTGTCTGTCCCTGTGTGCCCTGCGATTGGCTGGCAACCAGTTCAGGGTGTCCCCTGCCCACTGCCCGATGATTGCTGGGATGGGCTCCAGCCCCCCGCGACCCTACTGAGGATAAGCGGTACGGCTAATGAGATGAGATGAGATGAGAAAGATAAAGAAAGGTAGAAACATAAAGCTAAACAGACAGACAGATAGATAGATAGATAGATAGATAGATAGATAGATAGATAGATAGATAGATAGATAGAAGATTGTTCAGATGATCCTGGTATTAGTGGCTAACAATCTACGTGAGTGAGTGAGTGAGATGATAGATTGATAGATATATAGAGGAATAGGTAGGTTGGCTGTGTTGGTGGTTGTGTGGATAGTTGGGTTGGTGGCTAGGTAGGTATGTGGTTGTTTGTTTGTTTGTTTGGTTGGTTGGTTGGTTGAATAGTTAAGAAGTTAGGTAGGTGAGTGGTTAGGTGGGTGGTTGGGTGTTTAGGAAAGTAGGTAAGTAGGTTTTTACAAGGTAGGTAGGTGGGTGGGTTGCTAGGTACGTCCAGTGTCGTGAAATAGTATTTTCCCCTTACTGATTTCTGTTTTTTTTCCCATATTCATCACTCAAGTTTTCAGATCAAACCAATTTCAATATCACACAAGCATTCCTGTGGTAGAGACAAAACTAGCAAATACAAAATTAAATTTTGGAATGTTTTTTCTATTTATGAGGCACCAAAAAAAAAAAAAAACCTACCCGGCCTTATGTGAAAAAGTAATTGACCCTGAACCTAATAATGAGTTGGGCCACCCTTTGTAAGGTTCATTGTTCTATATTCTTTATCAATTATCCATTATCCGTTATTGGTCAAATCATAATACGCTACAAAGCCAAGGGGCAGAGACACTTGCTCGGCGGCAACTGGGATTGTTGTTAAAATTGCCGGATCCTGGCCACTAGACCACTAGGAAAAGGCAGTAGGTCTTATATCATTATCAAGCTATTTGTATTCATGGTACAAGATAAAATGTTCGATACATGGGAAAACAGAAAGTGATTAAAAATCGGTATAAAATTTAGATTCAGCTCAAACTAAGTATTGCAAGTGACAAACGTTGAACACGTGCGGCCATGCGTATTTTTATGCATTTAAAGATGACTGAAATACTTCCCACAATGCCTTTTTATTCATTCAGTTCAGAAACTCAAGCAATGAAATCTTTATCCACGGTGTCACTATTAACATTAAGACTTTCGGTAGTCCCCAACCTTTTCTGTGCCACGGTTTAATGTTTGACAATATAAACGCAGCCAGACCCAATATTACATCAACAACCTGGTACTGTGACTAAGAATAATGTGATTATGACATAAAACATAATGCACTTTCGTGTGTCATCTGTATCCCTGGTATTGTAGTAGATAGGATCTGGTGCTACCACTGACCGATAACGGATAATGGATAATGAAAAAAGAATACAGAACAATAACCCTTAAAAAATCCCCCCCCCGACCCGGCCTCTTGGCTGAGAACAAGTGTCTCGGCCCATGGCTTTGAAGTGAATTATGATTTGACCAACAATGTATAATGGATAATTGATAACGAATATAGAACAATAACCCTTACAAAATTAAATTTTTTGTGCCTTATAGTTTGGTAGGCCTTATATATGAAAACAAAATTACAAAGGATGAATTTTTTGGGGGGTGTCTTACAGTGCGGAAAAAAAGGTAAATATGAAAGAGTTGCCTGTTTTCAATGCTAAGTAGTGCTGTTGCACACAGACTATTGCCTCATTTTTAATGTATTAAAAAAATAAAAACAAACGCGTGTGGGTAGTTACTGACCACAGGTAACACTGAACTCCTCCCCCGAATGGAAGTCTGACACCTATCCGTCTAGATGTTCCAATTACCAATGTTAGAAACTCATTTTCAGTTTTCTTTCCACCTCTGCTCCCAGTTAGGTAAAGGAAAAAAAATAAAAATGAATGGAGGGCTCATGGGAGCCGCCGCTCAGTGGTAGCTGTGCGACGTTAAATTTTTACTGGCAGGAAGGGGTGATGCGGTTTATGGGGACCACAAATCTAAACCTTTACACTCAATGAAAGCTTGCTGTAAATATCAGCGTTATTCCTCTTAAACTGCTTTGGAGACAGTGCATGCTGTTTGCTCAGCAGCTGCTACTAGTTGCTAACTGAATTAGTGTTTTTTTCCCAGAGTATAAGTCGCACCAGCCCAAAAAAATGCATGATTAGGACGAGAAGACTTATATATAAGTCGCACCTGGAGTATAAGTCGCATTAGTCACACCAAAAACATATATGACCTCTTCAAAACGCAGTTTAAGATAAAAATGAAATGGAGATCACCAGGCTGAATAAGTTACATGATTGACATGCTTGGTAATGTCAGTAACGATGGAAAATATAAAGAGTTATTAAGATAACTAGCATAAACAACATGCTTACCAAACTATCAGCTTCACTCCAAATCACTAAATGCAATGAAATCTTTATCCGTCAATTTTAACGGTAAAGAACTGTCCCAACTCGGGAGGTAGATGATGCTTCTACACGCGGTCAAGGGTTGAAATTATTATCACAGTTTCAGAGGCAAGACAAGTCATGTTTATCTGTCACCTGTTGTCAGTCGGTCTGCGAACCTCAGTTTACTCTAGGCAAGCTTTTTCGACCCTAACTCCCACCTTTTTTTGCTCCCGTCTGTTTCCCGGCTTCGACCCGTTTTTTTTTTTTTCCTGACCTCCTCTACTCTCCTCTCTTGGCTTTCGACTTGTTTCCGATCACAAGGAGTCTCAAAGGGTTGTACAGACTACAGACTATTAGGACACCATCCCCTGATCTAAAACCGACATGAGGGCAAGGAAAAACTCAAAAACCCCAACATGAGGAGAATGAAGAAACCTTGAGAAAGGGCCGCACATGAGGTAATCCCCCTTCCAGGATGACCAGGCTGCAATGGATGTTGCAATATCCAAGAATACACCGAAATGGTCAACATGAAATATAATTCATTCATAAGCTATAGAATAGAAGGCTCTCGAACCTGAGTCTTTCTTTTTGGCTCTTGGGATCACTAGTAGACCAGCATTTTCAGAGCGAAGGCTCCGGACGGAAACATAGAGGAAAATAAATCTGAAAGATGTGAGGGAGGAAGTCCATGCATGATTTTACCAACAGAACCTGAAAATCACATCTTAAGTTAACAGGGAGCCAATGCAGGTTAGCTAAAATCGGGGTAATATGATCAAACTTTCTTGTCTTAGTCAAAAGCCTCGCTTCATTTTGTACCAGCTGAAGGCTCTTGATTTTGGACTTGGGGAGACCGGAGAGTAGTACATTACAGTAATTGTGACGTGAGGGAACAAACGCATGAATTATAATCTCCGCATCCGACTGAGACAGCATAGGGTGAATTTTGGCGATGTTGCGAAGATAGAAAAAAGCTGTTCTAGTAATATTCTTAACGTGTGTTTGGAAGGACAGATCGGGGTCAAGCGCCCTCTTGCGGTTTAGTGTGAAAATAACATGTGAAATGATATACAGTACTGGTAATAAAATTCAAAACTCAATAATGTGTTAGTAATTTCCCACACAAGTCTCATTGGAGTATAAGTTGCACCCTCGGCCGAACTATGAAAAAAACTGCGATTATAGTCCAAAAAATACAGTACCTTTTACTGTAAAACAGGCCACAGCTAGGCTTAAAGGATTATTTTGACATTTTGTGTCAGTTTTTAATGAGATTAATGTTCTTAGTGGCACGTTTAAGATTCCTTCTCCTGTACTGCTACAGCTCAAAAGTTGGATCAAAATACTTCCAATGATGTCATTGTTGTTGAATCAACTTTTGGGTGCAACAGATGAAAATGATCAAGTGTTGTCAAAGCCTCCGTGTGAAAAAGCATGGATGCTCCAAAATTATTTTTGAAGTCCTGCAAAAACAACTAGTATTAGTATTATTAGGGCTGCGGCGATTAGTCAAGTTTGTCGACAGATTTTATTACACCCTATGTTCCGGTCCGGAGCTTTCGCTCTAAAAATGCTGGTCTACTAGTGATCCCAAGAGCCAAGAAGAGATCTGCAGGTTCAAGAACGTTCTCCATTCGGGCCCCCGGTGCTGTGGAATGCGCTTAAAACACACTATTCTATAGCTTATGAATGACCCATATCTCAACAAACAAGAGACTTTTGTTAAAATTGCACAGAGCTGGATTTTGAAGGTTGTATGATAAGTGCAGGCGAAAGACCATTGCTGGGAAAGTAGTGATAAGAAAGGATACAGCAAGTAAATCCTTCACTAAAATATGTGGATGAATATTATGTGCATTTACAACAACTAAATGAATAAAGTAATCAGCAAATTAACTATGTGATGATTAAATAATAAACTTAATATAGCTGGAAAAATCATATTATGGTGACAACATACTCGGGTCTGAGCGTTCACACGAAGTCGGTGAGCAACGCTTGAAACAACTGTGAGCAACCATAATCCCAAGCGTGGCAAGATAACAAACTATCAAACATGTCCAAAACTTGACATTTTGCTGAGTTTCTGGCAATGCAAAATGATTTTTCTCTTTTGAATGAATTGACTCATGTACTATTGCAAAGGTTGTACGGCCTACAAACGTCGTTTGTTCTTACAATTCTTTCACAAGATATCCATTTCTTTTTTTTTCCTGATATATTTTGTCGCATAAATTAACATTTTTGGGGGCTTATTTAGTCGGTTGCAAGATACAGAACTGTACTTGATCACATTTTTTAGTGGAAGTACAATGTTGGCAACAAGATTCACTTGATATTGTTGGAAAATATCTGAATGCAATTCTTTTTTTCGTGTCTTTTTCTACTTTTTTACAAATTGCTTTAAAAAAAAAGTCTCATTGTGTTTATTTTTTCCGAGCTGTTACTTTTTTCTTTTTGTTCTCTATTTACTTTTTTCCTACGTTTCTTTCTTTTCTTTTTTTCTGTCTTTTTTTTCTAAATTTTTCCTTCTTTTTCTCTTTTTTCTTTTTTTCTCAGCTTTTCACTACTTTTTCATTTTGGTATTTTTTTTCTTTTTTGTTCTATTCCCCCCTTCTTTTAAGTCATTTTGTGCATAGTTTTACATAATATTTGGTCACGTTGGGATTAAAGAAGCAAAAACAACCTGAAGAGCCATTTAGGACCCGAAAGAGCCGGTTCCTTTTAGTGAGCCGAGCCGAAGAAGCCGGTTCTCGACAAACTCTACTAACTTTACTCAACTTCGTTGTACTTCGACTCGACTTCAAAATATCGCATTTAGGACACAACGTCAGGGGAACCCGTGTATTTTTACCTTTATGCACTGTAACTTTGACTTAAGTGGCTTCTTAATTAGTAATTTTGAGCCCTCATTTTTGTGCGCTGGCTAGATTTTCTTGTGCGCTGAGAATGTGCGAGCAGATAATCAGCAACCAGGCTACCATGCTACCACTTTTAAAACAACCATAACTTGCTATTATTGCTTAAATGTGTGATTCAAACACCACTCTTACAAACACAACCTCAGGTTCACATCGTGTCACATTTCCTTCATCCTCTAATCTTTCCTGTCAGTGAAACACTCGCCAGTCACTTTATCTTGTTAGAAGTCAGTTTCCTAAATGTCAAGTTCACGCGTGTCGATTCGGGGCTCGCTCACACATCCAAATAAACATGCAGCGAACGACGCTTCCTATCGAAAAGGAAGGAACTCGGGCGCAGACGGGAAACGCCCCAACAGACTTGATGGATCTGTCAGGCCACACTTGACGTCATCTGGTACGTCTATCTGGCATTATATGTCTGCGTATTTTACCAAAACGGACAGATTTTTAGGGACGATTCAAAAGAAAAAATGTGCATACCAAGTTTCAGTGACGTGCAGTGAGGTTAATCTCTGGTGAGGCTGCCAGATTCGTTAAAATGTTTACCTACGTCTTATTCGTCATTTGATTGGCAAAGCAAGAAAACAATATGAAATGAAATGAAATGATCTGAATTTCTATAGCGCTTTTCAAGTCAATGACTTCCCAAAGTGCTTTACAATGTGCTCCACATTTCCCAATAGCGGCCTTGCAGCCATGTAAGGCGCTAACCTGCTTATTGGGGGTATTAGGGGTTCAGTGTCTTACCCAAGGACACTTCGACATGTAACACGGACGAGCCGGGATTCGAACTGGGATCCCTTGATCCCAAGACGAGCGCTCTACCTCCTGAGATATAAACCATAATATAAAAAAAAAGTTTAATTGTCTTTCAAGTTATAAATTATTTGTTATGTGTTGCGGGCCGCGCCAGGAACTGAGGCAGGGATGCCCAAAATAAGGATGGTCGTTTATAACAATCCAGGAACAAAGTAACAAACGAACAAGGAGTCACAAAACAAATGACCAAACATGATTAAACCTTACAATATCCAACAGTATTCTCGTTTGCCTGCGTCCCTGCGTCCTAGACACATCATTTATGCTGGGGACACATAGTGTCAAATCAATGTGCATCATTACTACCCGATTACTTTTTTTTTTTTAAACAAAGATTTACCGCACTACAAACTTTTCGTCAGGCAGATCCGCCATTGTTGTTTTGGTCTCGCGGTTCGAGTTTTCGTCTGCACGCCGAAGCAAACAAGATCTCGTTGCTTCGAGATTATGTCATTGTTGTGGTGGTTGTCGTCAAGTGAAGGTGAAGGTTAAGTAAGCATTAGGTGAAAATCAACAAAAAATTGGTAATTTCTTCAGTGTCAGTAATAAGTCGAAACATAATGCAGAGAGTGATAACAACGGCAACAATTCCGGCACGAAAAAACAGCGGAGAAATTCTTCGGAAGATCGCGGAGGCAAGGAAAACACGTGTGTTGAAACGAACAATAATAAACAAAAGAATACTCCTAGCAAGCTAGCTTATGAAGGTGCATCTTACCAGACAATTAGACCTTGAGAAGGCATAACAACTGTGGCGGGACAGCAAACCACGAAGAATATATGAACTGAAAAATCTGAAGTGATAACTGTTTTGTATTACCAATTAATTGTGATGATTAAAACTGAATGAAAATATAGATTAATATTTCAGCAATATTATTTTGTATAATGTACAATATTGTGAACTGAAAAATCTGAAGTGATAACTGATTTGTATTACAAATAAACTGTGATGATTAAAACTGAATGAATATATAGATTTATATCATATATTTGTTGCCGATTTACAATTTCAACCTCGATAAGACTAAATTTTGGGGACCCATAGATCTTTGAGCATGCGAGTCCCCGCGGACCCATCACTTTTCAGAGGTCAAATGAACACTGCTGAAACAAAGACCAAATCGGAAATGGAAATGCAAGGAACAAAGTAACAAGTTCAGTCATATTCATTTGTATATCACTTAATCACAACATGTCTCAAAGGGACTCCACAGGTCACACTAACATCATCCCCTGATCATTGTTTTGCATAGCTGTTTGTGTGCAAATATTTGGTTGGGACAGTTTTTCAGTCCTCACCTTCTCAATGGGTGTTTGCTCAGGACGGAGCACGGTACCATGTTCTTCCTACTATTGTCTCCAACAGAGACATAAAGCATCTCAGTGAATGTGGACGAGGCACAACGTCAGTGGAAAGTCGGCGTCCCCATTGACGCATGCAGGACGGACCTGCGTTCTAAAAGCAATACCTGCTCAGTCTCCTGCCCCGATGGTCGGCCGCAAGACCATTAAAAGCTAACCACAGGACGTTTTGGTGGCTGAGCTAGCGTCACCTCTTGTGTTTGGGCCAGCCGCCACAGTATTTGAATAATGATGGAGTCTGTGTGAACGTTTAGTAACAGTAGGTGCTTTAGAGCAGTGGTTCTCAACTGGTCTGACTTGAGGACCCACCATTCCAGTTCAATGGCAATCTACTGTGCTCAAGTCTCTGCACTGGCTTCCTGTCGCTCAGAGAATAGACTTTAAAACAGCTCTGCTGGTGTATAAGTCTCTCCATGGTCTAGCACCAAAGTACATCTGTGACATGTTGGTCCCATATGAACCATCTCGGACCCTGAGAACCTCAGGGACAGGCCTTCTGCTGGTGCTCAGAGCCAGGACTAAACAGGGTGAAGCTGCGTTTCAGTTCCATGCAGCTATACTCTGGAATAGTCTTCCTGATGACGTCAGACAGGCGTCTACTCTGACAATGTTTAAGTCCAGACTGAAAACAGCTCTGTTCAACTGTGCATACAACTGAAAGGGTTCTATCTGCACTCTTCACTTTTACCTTATTTTCATTCATTGATTTTATTATGTTTTATCTGTGGTTTTAATGCATTTTAAAAACCACATTTAAAATTTTCAATGTATTTTATTGTGTGTTTTTAAATTGTCTGCCATTTCTGTAAAGCACTTCGAATTGCCTTGTGTATGAATTGTGCTATACAAATAAACTTGCCTTGCCTTGCCTTGCCTACTACACGAATAAAGAAAACAATTCAATTTCTCAAATGAATAGAATGAAAGGACTGTGCAGGCTAAAGCAGAGCGAGGTGAATGTATTCACCTTTTTAAAAAAAGAACCCAAAATGACCAACAAAATGAAAACTACTTCAAGTACTGTACATTCTCGCATGTAGTAAGTCTGTCTCGGAGATAAAACAATCTTCTCTGTGACTTTCCAATTTTAACGTATGCGAAGACGAAGCAACACAGTCAGCAATCGTTCGGTCCAAAATATTTAAGGCAAAGTTTACCAAGAGACCTTGTTTTTGCTGTACATCTCTAAGGACTCATTTTTATGAAAACTTCTAGAAACAATCTATGTCACACTTTATGATGAAAACCCACAGAACAAACTGGAATCACCCAAAAACACCACCTAAGCACCAAGAGTAATTTGATTGGGTGATTGGCACTGTCTGGCAGATCTCAGCGCACGTAGCGCACTGCCCTAAATACATCCGCACTATTTTGTGACTTTTCCTTGTAGGTGCTAGCAGCAAGATGGTGACTCTATTTTAGTGATCAAAATCGACAACAAAAAAATATCCAAGGCAAAGTTTACACCCACGGTTTTCACCAAGAAACCTCATTTTTGCTGTACATCTCTAAGGACTCATTTTTATGGAAACTTGTGGAAACAATCTATGTCACACTCTATGATGAAAACCCACAGAACAAACTGGAATCACCCGAAAACACCACCTAAGCACCAAGAGTAATTTGATTGGGTGATTGGCACTGTCTGGCAGATCTCAGCGCACGTAGCGCACTGCCCTAAATACATCCGCACTATTTTGTGACTTTTCCTTGTAGGTGCTAGCAGCAAGATGGTGACTCTATTTTAGTGATCAAAATCGACAACAAAAAACATTGTTCTTTTAATTGCCGCTGGATTTTTTTCTTTCAATGGTACTGGAAAATATGGAAATTGGCTTATAAAGTGCTTGCATTTGGCAAGGATAAAAGTGTACAAACGCCGAAGATGAACTATTTAGCGGACTTTTTTTGGAAAATGTCTTTTTTTTCTGGAAAAAGATTATAACGCCGACAATCCGTTTGAATTCTCTTTCAGATTACAACGGCAGCGATCAAAAGACGGCCTGCAGAAGGCACGAGCTCTACGTCAGCTTCCGAGAGCTGGGCTGGCAGGTACACTACCTAGATGTGGCCCTAGAACATACGTGTCAAACTCATGGCCCGCGGGCCACATCCGGCCCGGCGTATAATCAGGGTTGGGTAGGGTTACTTTAACTTGATTACGTTCAATGACTTTTGGATTACTCCAATACCAAATATGCTAATAAAAGACAAAAGAAACTAAATATGAATACAATGATGACTCACAACACGTGGTAAGCTTTCTCTCCTGGCTTTGATCTCTTTGATCTCCGGCAAAACTAACATCAAATGCGACAGAAACAAAATGAAAATAAATCCAAACAGCTTGCCAAAATCATTTTTGCCGTTCCATGTATTCCGTTACTCCCCGAAATACCAAGAAATACCAAACAAACTTCATCTTCATCTGACTTCATCCTCATCAACTCAGCATTCTAAAACCCAAAGCGCAAAATAATTGGTCGGGGTGCTGGAGTGGTGGGTCTGACAAGCACATGGTCTTCCCCATGTTTGCAAATTTCCTTCACCAGATGTAGTTTCACCATGACCGGTGCCTATCTTCTGCAGAAAACTAAAGGAGGAATGAGAATGGAATTAACATAGGTTAGATTTGTTAGCCACTAATACCAGGATCATCTGAACAATCTTCTATCTATCTATCTATCTATCTATCTATCTATCTATCTATCTATCTATCTATCTATCTATCTATCTATCTATCTATCTATCTATCTATCTATCTATCTATCTATCTATCTATCTATCTATCTATCTATCTATCTATCTATCTATCTATCTATCTATCTATCTATCTATCTATCTATCTATCTATCTATCTATCTATCTATCTACCCTGGTCATATCCCCCGAAAGGGGTGACCGACAGAAAGACAAACACATACACAAAAACAAAGAAAATAAAAAAGGGAAAAAGTAGCAGAAAACACACTCCAATTTTTTGGGGGACCATGGCCAACGCAATTGCCCAAACACCCAAAGAAGTTAAGCACCTCGGTACGTAAGTTGAAACCGGACACAAGAAGCGGCCATGTCTCTCGGGTCAGGATGACACAACACAGTCTTCTGTTCAACAGCAGGGCCCGACAGCTTTCACTGGTTTACCCCTGCCGCATCATACGGGTGCCCTGCCCATCCCTTAGAACGCATCCAAACATCCTACTATCCTTTCACAACACCTCTCCACTCATTCCTATTACCAACAAGAGCTCTAACTTCCATTACATTTAGACCTCTTTCCTCCATTGCACTCATAACACCAGCCATCCACGTCAATCGCTGCCTTCCTCTTGGTCTCCTTCCATTAACTTCTGCTCTGTAGATCCTCTTCAACATTCGCTCCTCATCCATCCTCTCCATGTGTCCAAACCAACCGAGTACTCTCTTATCCACACGCTTGCTCAGTTCCACTACTACTCCGGTTCTGTCTCTCACAATTTCATTTCTCAATCTATCCAATCTTGTCACTCCTAACATACTCCTCAAACACTATCTCAAAAACATTTAAAACCTTAAAACAATAAATTTCCTTCTCATTAAATCTCATTAAAACTTAATGAACAATCTTAAAGGGGGTTATTCTCCTGAAACATGGTAAGCGATGGTAAAGCTGAACATGCAAAAAAACCCACATCATTTTTAAAAAAGGTGTAGGGCCTGACATGGAAGTGTCCCCATCCCCTCCCCCAACCATCTCCCCGAGGGCCCCGCTAGCACCCGGACACGCCAATCCCACCCTAGGCTACAGCACCCACCCGAAATTGGACCCCAGGGCCCAAAGCGGCCGGCTTGCAGATGGAAGATTTAAAACCACTGGCTCCCTTTGTGTGAGTGTTTGTTTTACATGGCGATGGACACTGAAGAATCCAAATAACATAACTTTTCGTCCAGATGCTTGGAAACACTGAGCTAAAATCAAGAGTACACAAACACGCGTTAACTGTCAGGTGCAGAGAACCTTCCAGAAACTAATGATACAAACAAGAATGACTTCCCTGAGTATGTAGACAGACCAAAAACATCCTGAGAGACGAGATGTTATTTCAGGCGATTTTCTCCGAAATCCTGGCCTGGTTCTTGTGAAGTGACCAGGGTTGGGGAGTAACCGAAAAAAAATTGTGTTCCTTTAGAGTTTCACATAAAAAGATGTACCGTATTTTCCGCACTATAGGGCGCACCGGGTTATAGGGCGTACCCCCCCAAAATAGTTTTTGGTCCTATATCTTCCATACATAAGGCGCACCGGGTTATAAGGCGCTACAATGGGAACGTCGACAAAACAGTCAGATAGTTCAGTCAAACTTATTACCCCCTTAACATTCCCGAAAGCTTGCAAAGAAGCAAATACGTGTCGTAGAAATTAAATGCATTGTTCCGAATATCATTCGGAAGGTTAAAGTCTTGGGATTCAAGAAATGCCAACCATTCCTTAATTTCTATTTTCTTTTTCGCTCGCAACTTTACTGTGCATATGACAATAAACACTTGGAATTTAGTTTAATTTAAAAAAGACCCATCACAGAAACATCGATATCACTCTGAAACAAGATACTGGGAAAATATATAGCCGGAGTAGCTCAGCAAAGTAGTTTTGTTCAATAATAATGTGCAACCATGGTCCTCTTATATCCGTGAATGTAGTAAATCCAGAAGAGTAAAATATTTACAAATACAGTACAGAGTAGTAAAATACTGTTTTCTCTATGCCGTCAACCCAACATGCTATTCACATTCATCTTTTTCGGCCAATTGCAGGCTTTGTTTTGCCCCTTTAGCCTATGCCAGCCTGTAAATGATAAAAAGGATCCGCCCCCTTTACCTCCGAATAACTTTAGCCAATAGTGATAGATTCAAATGATGATTGACACAGCTTTTTCGGCCAATTGCAGGCTTTGTTTTGCCCCTTTAGCCTATGCGAGCCTGTAAATGATAAAAAGGATCCGCCCCCTTTACCTCCGAATAACTTAAGCCAATAGTGATCGATTCAAATGATGATTGACACATTGGTTAGCCAATGAAACGCCGGTATATAAATCCCAGCATACACCGTGGACTACTTCGCGTTCGGGGGGAAATCTAGTCGGCGGCTGCTTTGCATTAGTTGCAAGACTTTGCGACTTAATATTGATCCATATATAAGGCGCACTGTATTATAAGGCGCATGGTCAGCTTTTGAAAAAAATTAAGACTTTTAGGGGCGCCTTATAGTGCGGAAAATACGGTAATCATATTGCAGGTTAGTTAAAACAAGGATTAATTAGCAGGATTATAACTGTATTTAAAACGGTATTTCGTGTACAAAATACGCAGAATCATGTCATATTTTCAATCACTGACACGAGAGAGATTAGGTTTACACACACGCTAGAGTGTGTTGCAGGTAAAAGCACTTTTCCCTTTGTTTTGATTTGATTTTCTCCTGGGCAGCACGGCGGATGAGTGGTTAGTGCGTCCAAGGCACAGTTTTGAGGTCATGGGATCAAATTTAGCTACCAGCCTTCCTGTGTGGAGTTTGCATGTTCTCCCCGTGCTTGCGTGGGTTTCCTCCGGACACTCCGGTTTCCTCCCTCATTCCCAAAACATGCATGTCAGGTTAATTGGCTGGTCCAAATTGTCCCTAGGTGAGAATGAGCGAGTGAGTTGTCCGTCCCCGTGTGCCCTGCGATTGGATGGCAACCAGTTCAGGGTGTCCCCTGCCCACTGCCCGAAGATAGCCGGGATGGGCTCCAGCACCACCGCGACCCTACTGAGGATAAGCGCTGCAGATAGTGGATGGATGGATGATTTTCTCCTTCAATGTAGCACTCAATTTTTTGAATTCACGTGAGTCTGCAGTTTCGTGAGGCTGCTACCTGTCAGAGACAAGGACGGAGACAGGACCCACTTGTGTTGCGTTTCTCACAAGCTTTATTGGAAGAAAGAGAAAGGACCTAGTGTTCTCTGGACGCGGTATGCAAGTCGCTCTGGTACTCGGACTGTGCTCTGAACGCGGAAGTGGATCTTCCGTGGCGAGCGATGGCGGTGTCAGGGACGGAAAAAGCACGTCGGTAGCCGGGACAGGAGAGCAAAACCGTGGTCGGGGTCGGAAGCGAGTCGGAAGCCAGAATAGGAGAGAAGACGTAGTCGGGGACAAAAGAGGTCGAACAACCGGGACGGGAGAGCAGACGTGGTCAGGATCAAAAACGGGTCGAAGCCGGGGACAGACGGGAGCAAAAAACGGGACAGGTGGGAGTCAGAGTCGAAAAAGGCTTCGTATTGGGCACCAGGCAGCGAAGTTGCTCGCCTGTGATGCGTTCAGGGACATTTATTTATATGGACTTATTCTCTTCTTTTTTTGTATTTTGCAGTTAATAGTTGTTCAAAATCCACTATTCGATCACTGTATTATAGTATGAGAATAATAAACCAAGCCTGGTTAATCTGAATACTGTATTTTTAAGAGGTTTGGCCTTCCAAATTCAAACAAATAATAATGTTTGTTGAAAATTTAAAAAGCGAACCAAACAATATTTGGTTGTTGTCCTCTTAATTTAAACGAATTAACTGTACTACATTGTTAAATTTGAGCACTTTTTTGGAGGACTCTCTGACCTTGATTTCCTTCAATTATTTTTCAAGGTCACAGTTTTCATTTATGTTAAACAGAATTTAGTAGTTTTATTGATATTGTTTATGAAATTTTTTTAAATATTTGTTATTGGAGTAAGACAGAAGTAATCGAGTTAAATTTCTTCAATATTATAGTTTTCGGATTATGTACCTGAAAACATTTTGTAACAGGTGACTAGTATCAGATTACTTTTTGAAAGTAACTCCCCCAAAACCTGGAAACGACACACAGGGGCCGCATGTATGAAGAAGACCGGCTGTGATATCTGTGGCTGTTTTTTCGATTATTTTCTTGCCTCCAAAAGAAGAAAAGCATGATGGAATGTCTACTTAAGTTTTGATTTTTGGTCAAAAATGGCTTACCTTGTGTCTTCTTCTTCTTATTTTTGTTCAATCTTCTTGTTCTTCTTACTTTTTATATTCTTATTTTCTTGTTTTTCCTTGTTTATGTTTTTCCTGTTATTCTCTTGTTTTTCTTCCCTTCAAGTTTCTTCTTCATACTTTCCTTCTTCTTTAGTTTCCTCTCCTCCTTCATGCTTCTTCTTCTTCTCTTTTTACATTTTCTTTTCTTCTCTTTTTTACTCTTCTTTTTATTTTTGGTCTAAAATGGCTTACCTTACATGTTGTCTGGGATTTTAGTCTGGGGAACAGTCCTGGACTCACATCTATTATTCTTTTTTCCATTTCTTCTCCTTCTTTATCATCATCTTCATATCTTCTTCTTTTTCTTTTTGTTCAGTCTCCTTGTTCTTATTGCTGCTCTTATTCTCATCTTCTTGTTTATGGTTTTCCCCATTTTTCTCTTGTTTTTCTTCTCTTTAAGCTTCTTCTTCGAACTCTCCTTCTTCTTTGTTTTCCTCTCCTTCTTCATTCTTTTTTCTTTTTTTACTCTTCTTTTGATTTTTTGGTCTGAAATGGCAAACCTTACATGTGGTCTGGCATTTTAGTCCAAGGAACAATCCTGGACTCATATCGATTATACTTTTTCCGTTTCTTCTCCTTCTTTATCATCATCTACATATCTTCTTCTTCTTCTTCTTTTTGTTCAATCTTCTTGTTCTTATTGCTCTGTTATTCTTATCTTCTTGTTTATGGTTTTTCCCAGTAATTTTTTGTTTTTCTTCTTTTAAGCTTCTTCTTCGAACTCTCTTCTTTGTTTTCCTCTCCTCCTTTATTCTTTTCTTTCTTCTCCTTTTAAGATGTCATTTTCTTCTCTTTTTTACTCTTCTTTTTTGTCTAAAATGGCTTTCCTTACATGTTGTGTGGCATTTTATTTCTATTTTACAAATTTTAACTAATTTACAATTTTTTTACTTTCCCAATTCTTCTCCATTTTTATCATCTTCATATCTTTTTCTCTTTCCTTTTTATTGTTATTGTTTTTCTTGCTTTTCTTCTTCTTTTTTTCCATTATTATCTTTTTTGGGGTCCCCAGAATCCAATTAATCCTCAAGAATTATTCTTTGACTCTGATGCAAGCTATATATTCATATCATTTTTTACTTTTTTTGCTTTTATGGATGTTTAAAATGAAAACAAATAACCCAAAAAATGACTAGAGGTCCAAATCGATAACCACTATGCTAAGTACCCACTTGGGGTGGTGAGGAATAACAGTGCAGTAAGGGAAGTCGGACAGAGCTACATATACAGGAAGCAAGGTATCAAGGCAACAATTGTGGTCCAAAATGCATGCGAGGGATCGGTGTTCCAGTAAACCCAAACCGCGAAGGAGATAGTCCAAGAGTTCCTCAGGTGGCACTTGTGATCAGGAAGGGCAGGCAAGGATTTTGTACAAAAGAATAACAAAATGATAAGACAAGAGTGCTTAGGATTTGGCAAAAAAAGCACCAAACTAGCACAGAGCAGAGGAGACACCGCGTTTAAATAGTGACAAGGGAGTGTTGCGATAGGAGGGAAATCAAGGCAAGTGACCGCAGTTGTGAGGAGGATAATTGAACCCAGAAGAGAGTGACCAAAAAAAGTAAGGTAGAGATAAGAGAGGAGAGAGGAGATGCATACTTGATATTCTCAATGTCATTTTGACGTGTTTGCGCCTCATGTGTCAGGATTGGATCATCGCTCCCGAAGGCTACGCCGCCAACTACTGCGACGGAGAGTGCTCTTTCCCTCTCAACGCCCACATGAACGCCACCAACCACGCCATCGTACAGACTCTGGTAAAAGCTCTACCCTCCCGCCAGGCAGTCTCACTCAAAAACAATGACCAACCAATTCCATCGTCTAGGTCCACCTGATGAATCCAGAGAACGTCCCGAAGCCATGCTGCGCACCCACCAAGCTCCACGCCATCTCCGTGCTCTACTTCGATGACAACTCCAACGTCATTTTGAAAAAATACAAAAACATGGTGGTGCGAGCGTGTGGTTGCCACTGACGGAGAGAAGGGCGGTGGGTTGTACATCATTCCGATCCTCGGACTTTGGGGTGAAGGACTGAGGGGTTGAACTTACCCAGGGTTGGTCCACCGTTGGTGAGAAAAGCAGACTATGGATTTTAGAGCTGACGACCAGCATTTTGTAACCCGGTGATCACAACCGCACCTTCTCTACCAATGAGAAGGCAAAACTGAACTGTGATGGACGATGTCAGTGCTGTTTCCCTCTACTTCCTCTTTCTGTCTCCCTGACAGCTTTTCGATTAGAATGGATCGATTAGTTTATTATTCTCGTTCTGGTTGAAAAATTTGAAAATGCTCTTATGGGTCCAAGTGCCAGTCAAACGAAGAGCTCATTTTCATATACGGGAACACTTCTCAGTAGGTTTGTCAGGAAACGGACCGGGAAGCAGGAAGTCGGAACTCATATGACGATCTGTCACTTTAATTTAGGAAAGAAAAGTTGTCCAACACACAAACGGACCAAAAACAAAACAAAACAGGTTCAAAGGCAATCAAAATCACAAACTAGGCATTACTCAGAGCAAACAGGCATGAACAGGGTTTCAACGAGGGTTAAACAATGGTCTGGCAACGGGCAGTCCCAAAAGGAGCATTTAAGTACTCCAAAAGCAATCAGTCCAATGCGTCTCAGCCGGTGTCAAGGGGCGGGGCCAGTTGGGCGCCATAACAACCGTGCAGGACATGACAAGGTTATCGTCAAGTAGCCCGTTTTGCCCAAATTGGACACGGAACAACCAAGTTGAAATCCTGAAACCGTACTGAAAATCACATTGAACTATTTCAAAAACGATTGAAGTACACCGCCATTCCAAAGCTTGAGTTCACATACATACAAGTTTGAGTTTTCCATGTAAAACTCACAATTTTATTCATCAAATGAAATATCCAATGCCTGTGTTCTTTTGCCTGTATTAATCTCTTCCTTTTGAAGGCTAGTCTCAGAGATGGATGGCTTTGTCTTTCTTACTCTGCCTGAAGGCCAGTAGCTCGGAGTCACCTCTCCACTTAAATGTTGACATGAGTGTTTTGCGGAAATATTCAACCAACCTAGTTGAAGACCTGTAAGTAAGGCATCTATTTCTCTTTCTACTCTGGCTACTCTGTTTGTGTTTTACTCTGAAGGGAGTAGTACACACCGTTGTAGGAGAACTTCTTGGCAATTCCTTGCATGAAACAATTTTTTCAAAACATAAATAGCCCAATGAGTTTCCCATGAAGGTTACTTTGTCTGGCTATTCTGAAAAATTGAATCGCACCCACAAATGTGATGCTCCAGAGACTTGACCGTCTCAAAGGAAGGTCAGTTTTATGGCTTATCTAACCAGCTATACTATTTTTAGCTGTGATAACATATTTACACAAGGGTTTTCTAATCATCATTAGCTTTTAAACCATTTAGCAAGCACGATATGCAGTACTATTAGAAAACTGGTGGGCTGGTTGCTGGAAATTGGCCTTGAACAGGGTTGGGTAGGGTTACTTTAACTTGATTACTTTCAACTTTTGGATTACTCTAATATCAAGTATAATAATAAAAGACAAAAGAAACTAAATATGAATAAATTTACTAAATTTTGTGCAGGCTTGGGGAGTAACGGAATACATGGAACGGCAAAAATGAGGTTGGCAAGCTGTTTGGATTGATTTTCATTTTATGTTAGTTTTGCCGGAGATCAAAGAGATCAAAGCCAGGAGAGAAAGCTTACCACGTGTTGTGAGTCATCATTTTATTCATATTTAGTTTCTTTTGTCTTTTATCAGCATATTTGGTATTGGAGTAATCCAAAAGTCATTGAAAGTAATCAAGTTAAAGTAACCCTACCCAACCCTGGCCTTGAAACATAGACATTTGCAGATAAACTAGTAATTTACCACATTAACAATATAAGATGTGTATTTCTGATTGGTTTAATGCGATCTTCACTAAAAAAACACATTATTTTCCTTTAACAAGCGACCCCAAACTTGAAAACACGTATTTGAGCACGAGACCATGTGTGTTAATAGTAGGCACAATATTAGGCATTTTTACTAGTAAATGGGTCATAAATTTATAGTCTTCCGTCTATTTTCTGCACAGAACTTTGAAAAAAATCTCCAAATTTGGATGTAAAGACTGGCTAGAACAGTGGTGGGCAAACTATGACTTACGGGTCACATGTGGCCCGTTAGGTTTTTTAATTTGACCTGCCAAACAAAAATTGTCAAAATATATTTCAAAAAGTACTATTATTTTAAATTTTGTACCACTCTTGTCCCCGGTGTCCCTTCCTGTGGACTGTCCTCAAAGCCATTGTGCAGATATGTACATGTTATGTTTATTTTTATTTTTTTTACAAAGACATTTATCGAATTTCAAGCAAGGATAACACTTTTGAGCTATTTCATATTGAGTTTTTAAAGCAAATGTCACGCTTAAATAAGGAAACGAATATATTACTTTCCTTTAAATTGGAATGTTTCAAAACCAATTTGAAGAGATACTCCATTTCTATACACATATTAAATCCAGTCACCGATGGAGAAAAACCTGCTCAAATCATATTGCTTCACAGTAGGGATGTTGTACTGCAATGTTCCTTGATTTTACTTCCAAGCATGACAGGTGAGGTAACAGGAAAACCACTGTTATATTTTGGTCTCATCAGACCGCATGGCCTTCTCCTAGGACTTCTCTGGATCATCCAGAGACTCTCTGGCGAATGTTGGACCAAATTTGACACCTATTGATTTCAGGGACTGTAGCTGTCCTTTGACACGTGGATTTTTGATAAACTACTCAACTCATCATCACAGTTTTTTGAGTAGTTCTTCTGGGCCATTTTTGGCTGACAGCTTACATTTCCTAGCTTGATTAACACTTTAGTAGGAGCAATTCAACCTAGGGATTTCCACAATCTGTTTTGTTTTCTACCAATTCCAATCACTTGCTCATTTTTTACCAAGCTTCTTGACAATTGAACGATAGCCTGCTCAATCTTGTGGAAGTTTGCATTGTCTTTGATGCCTGACTCTAGGTAGGAGTAGATAGCCTGATTGATGGTACAGTGTATACTAACCGTTCAAAAGTTTGGGGAAATTTCCTCATTTTTGAAGGAAAAACACATTTTTTTTCAAAGAAAATAACATGAGACGAATCTGAAATACACCCCATACATTATTAACGTGGTAAATGACTATTTTAGCTGCAAATGTCTGATTTTTAATCCCTGTCTGAGAAGGTGTGTAGAGGCTCATTTTCAGCCACTGGCACTCCAGTATATTGTGTTCACTGAAAGCGTTAGAAGGCTAATGGATTATGCAATGATGTTAGCATACTTTAAAACGGTTCAGCTGGTTCTTGGATACCTAAACCACCTGGGTCGTCAGGGCACCACTGAGCACTCAACCCTGGGCAGCTTTCCTCACTGGTGACGGTTCCTAGCCTGTTTTTGGGTTATGGCTAAGTTGCAACCAGTCCTTTCCTTAATATTGTCAGCTCAGTTCTTTTAGGGTCTTTCTCTTCTTCTGACCTCTTGGACGCTGCCTTGGAGATTGATCTGGGCCAGTCCTGAAGATCTTGCCACGTGACCATCCCACTGCAGTTTTCGTCTGCGCAGTTCTTCGTAGGGTTCTTGTTGGGGCCTGGTGCGGACAATCAATGTGGTAGTGGTGTTCCTACCTCGCAATCTAGTTGTCTTTCTAGCAGTCACACACTTATCACCTGCGACCTGATAGTTAGTGGAAGGCTCCGTCTTTTTCGACCAAGCTGGTATGAAGCATGAGCTGTTTTTGTCCATCATTAAGTGTGTCTTGGGCATGTACAGCCTGGCAGCAGCCGTTCCTCTCCAGACTGTTTTTTGGGTTGGTTTTGCTCCCCAACATGAAACAGATAGCAATGGTTTCCATTATTACTAGTTGCAGAAGAAGCCTCCTGATCTGACTATGAAAAGCTAAAAAACTGAGCTTCCTTTGAAGGTAGTCATTTATCAGGAGTATTACATTTGTGGGTGTGATTAAACTTTTATAATGGTGAGTTAAAAGGTTTTTGTGTGAAACTCAACAGTCTATTCTTGTTCTTAGAAACGAAGGGTATTCCTTGTGAGAAAATTGCCAAGAAACTGAAAATCTCCTACAACGGTGTGAACTACTCTCGTCAATAAACAGCGGGGCGGCATTGGCTCAGGAGGTAAAGCTCTTGTCTTGGGATCAAGAGGTCGCAGGTTCTCTTCCGTGTTCTATGTGGAAGTGTCCTTGGGCAAGACACTGAATCCCTAATTCCTCCGATAGCAGGTAGTTAGTTGCCTTGCATGGCTGACACTGCCATCAGTTAGTGTGTAAAGGGAAAAGTGTGAAGCACATTGTAAAGTGCTTTAGGTCTTCATTGACTTGAAAAGCGCTATGTAAATGCAGACCACCACTTACATAGTAGAAAGAGTAGTGGGAAACTCCACTGCACAACCAAGCAAGAGTACATTAGTCTACAGTGTAGTAGAAATTGACACTCAATAGTACCTGCAAACCACCAGTGTCAACATCTACAGTGAAGAGGCGACTACGAGATGCTGGCCTTTAAAAAATCCATATCAGAGACTGGCCAAAAACAGGGAGAAATTAATATGAGCAAATCGACCTATCCATTATCCTCAGTAGGGTCGCCGGGGTGCAGGAGCCCATCCCAGCTAACTTGCAGTGGGCAGGGGACACCCTGAACCGGTTGCCAGCCAGTCGCAGGGCACAGAGACAAGGGGACAATTCAAACCGGGCAATTAACCTGACATGCATGTTTTTGGAATGTGGGAGGAAACCGGAGTGCCCCGAGGAAACCCACGCAAACACGGGGAGAACATGCAAACTCCACACGGGGAGGCTGAACCTCTGCGCGCTCACCACAGAAAACTCATTTGATAAATAAAAAATGTGACTCTTTCATAGAAAATACAAAATACTCTGGATGACCCCAAACGCAGGGTTGGGTAGGGTTACTTTAACTGGATTACTTTCAATTACTTTTGGATTACTCCAATACCAAATATGCTAATAAAAGACAAAAGAAACTAAAAATGAATAAAATTACTAAATTTTGTGCAGGCTTGGGGAGTAATTATTTTCATTTTGTTTCTGTCGCATTTTATGTTAGTTTTGCCGGAGATCAAAGCGATCAAAGCCAGGAGAGAAAGCTTACCACGTGTTGTGAGTCATCATTTTATTCATATTTAGTTTCTTTTGTCTTTTATTAGCATATTTGGTATTGGAGTAATCCAAAAGTAATTGAAAGTAATCAAGTTAAAGTAACCCTACCCAAACCTGCCCAAACGTTTGAACGATACTGTACATATTTTATGTACAAAGTAACAACCACCTCAAACTGGTGCTTACATTAGTAAAAACCATCCGGGGTGGACTCTTTAAAGACAAGTCTCTAAGAGCTATAATTATTATAGATTCTTAGCCAGTACATACAAATAAATTATTTCAATGTGTCTTGGGAACCTCCTGTGTGGGTTCAAATCCAGCTACCGGACTTACTGTGCGGAGTTTGTATGTTCTCCCCGTGCTTGCGTGGGTTTCCTCCGGGCACTCCGGTTTCCTCCCACATTCCAAAGACATGCATTTCAGGTGGATTGGCCGGTCCAAATTGTCCCTAGGTGTGAATGAGCGAGCGAGTTGTCTGTCCCTGTGTGCCCTGCGATTGGCTGGCAACCAGTTCAGGGTGTCCACTGCCCGATGATTGCTGGGATGGGCTCCAGCACCCCCGCGACCCTACTGAGGATGAGCGGTGCAGCTAATGAGATGAGATTTTCTTTTAGGTTTCTTTCCCCTGTAGATCACAATTTACTTTCACCATCGAGGTTTTCCTAAATCAGTTTAAATAAACAGATACATTTAGCAGTCAATTCCACGTTTCAGGGGTTCGTCATTGCTCGTATATTTGCTTCTAAAATGATTATTTACACTCCCAAAATATAAAATAAGACTGACCACGGGCTATTTTAACATCGCAACTCCCCAGTGTCAATATTTGAGGCCTCAACATGATGCATGTTGCGGCTGAAGTGATGTTCCGGTTCCCAATACGTGAAGAATGAGGCCTTATACTTTGACGGCCGGTCGAAAAAGCTGGCAAAATGAAAATATCATTTTTGTTTTTCCTCAAGTTTGAGGTTTTTGGAACATGTTACCGTAGATTTTTGGACAATACAGGGTGTTTAAAAGTCTTGGGCATATTTTGACATTGAATACTATTTAGGGTAAAAAAACACAAAGTTTGAAATCTGAATTTTTTTACATAGAATGTACGATTGGTCACACTGAAATCATGTCAAACGCATACCAGCATGGTCTTGTCAGCTTCTATTTTTCGTGCCTTCAGCTCATTCACATACAGTGCCTTGCCACCCAGGAATTTTCAATCTTATCGATAGAAAACTCCAAATATTTTCTAAGAATCAAGAACATGTGACATATTCATGAAAAAGAACCAAATTTATTCAACATTTGACATTTTTCCGCCAAATTAGATCAATTTGAAAAGTAGTTAATGCAAAAATATTTGCTTCGTACGTCCTACTTTTGCTGCGATCGCAGCTACGAGTAGATTTGTTTTAAAACGGAAAATATTTGCCCATGGCTTCTTTCCGATGTTTTCGGCAAAATGCACGTTAAACAACCGTCTAGGATTCTGTTTTTGCAAATTCAAGAATACCAAACGCCTTTTCCGGTATAATGAACCCCATTAAAGGGTCTGTAAAGAAATACAAGTCAGTAAGTTACAAAAAACGGAATTAGCATTAAAATAGCACAACTTACTACCAGTTATAGTTACGGAGACTTTGAATGTGCCCAAGACTTTTGGAACAAAAACCAAGTAACCGTAAGAATCTCAACACGATACGTGGCCAGCCAATCACCAAACACAAAATATACCTCTGGTAAGCTGCTGTTTACATTTGTGATCCTGTTTAGACTGTTTTTACTGTAAATAAGTGTACATTCATTTTATTTATTGACCTTTATTTTCTTAAGAATAACAACAACTACATATAACGGAGACGTCTCAGAACCGAGGTTTTGTTTTTCATTTCTTTTATTATGAAATCTCATGTTACAACTCGCCATTGTTTTTCCTTTTGTACAAAATCATCAAAGTGTCACACGAGTTTCTTAGACCATGTGCTTTCCATTAAGATTTACTGGGTAAATCGACTCGGTGTGTCCCTGTTTTCGTCACGTCTCGTTAACGAAGTTTGGAGATCGTTTCAGCGTGTGGATCTTAAATTACGCCGGTTGATAGATTATTAACTAGTTTGGAGGAACTAATTCAGTGCTTTGACCCCGACTGGGCCACTTCCTTTCACAAGTGCGAACAATAAGGCTATTTTCAAGCGATACCAGCATGGCGTCCGTTTTAAGCAGGTCCATAAAACCGTGAGTACCGTTCAGGTGTTCTGGTCAACGAGGGCAGCAGAAACTAGAACCCTGTTGCGTAATGAGGATGTTAAAGGGACAGTGTGTCATAATTAGCGCCTCCTAAGGGTAAAAAAAGGGTAATCCATTAAAAAATGGCGGTCTTGACATGAGAAATAAGCAAAAAAATACATATGTGTATAAAACATTTAACTATGAATGTATGGCTTGATTTTCCAAAACAAGTTGACAGTATTCTGATTCTTTAGGAACCCTATGTCGAGAAATGTTCATTAGGGGAGGGAAAACTACGGCCCGCTGGCCACATGCGGCCCATCAGGCTTTTTCAATTAGCCCACTTAATGAAAATGTTAAAAATGTAAGTGTTATCTTCTTGTGACAACTGTCCCCCGCTACTTTTTCTTTACTTGCTATTTGTATAATGTATGTATTTTATTTATTTATATTTGTAGCTAATCTAATAAAAAAACAACCATTTCTAAGCTAGCCGTATTGCATTTTGAGTTTTTCAATGCATATTATCAAATTTAGTGCATACTCTATCCTCTCCCAATCTTTTTGTTCATAGCGAGATCCCGATTGTGTTCGAGAGGGGTCAGATCTCATTTGACTGCGATTTAGTACGTTTTATTGCCTTAATAATTATGTGTTCCGAAGAAGTGATAAAGTAAAGAGCAAGAGGAAAACAGTGACAATGACTGTGAAATAAGAAAGGAACATAATTTATTTATTTGCTTTAATTCTGAGCCAATTAGATTAAATGGTTTATTTATAGACAAGATTAACATACTGTAAACGTCTGCATGTTTCTGTATTCATCAATCCATATAATTGCTATTCTAAAGTCGTACCGCGATTGTTGTAGTCATATTTTAATTTGCCTAATGGAATGTTCAAAAAATATTTTAAAAAAATATTAAATTAACTTACACAAGCCACATTATCTTTCCCATTGATGTATTGCCCAGGTATCATATTTCAGACTGTTTTGGTGGATAAACAACAAAAAAATACAATCATTTTATTCCTTTCGGCCCTTTTACTAAGTATTTTAATCCAGCGTGGCCTGCGACTCAGAACATTTGCCCACCACAAATCTAGAGTCTGCCATCTTGCTGCTACGGGTACCCAATAACCTTGGTAAAGGCTGAGCAAACACGCCAGAAGAAATATTCTGCTTAATAGCAATTTTGAGTCTTATATTGTTTAGTTCCTTTTTAACATTTATTTTCAGTTGCACTACAAAATACAGCAACGTCAAATGGTCAGATAACACACACTGCCCCTTTAAGGGGCACCGTGGAGAGGTTGCACCAAAAGCTTTGTCCCTGAGTCGAGTCTCATAATCATTGCTGTGAATGAGAGGAAACACTCAACAATTAATGGCTTGCATTAGAACAACAGATTCCATAAAATAAAAAATAAGTGGCAACACAAATCAGAAAACAAAGACCCCCTTCAGAAACTTCATAAGTGGTTTTCAGAAGAACCAATAAAATACATTCGTGTACCCAAACACCCGAAATTGTTCCGAAGAAAAAGGGAGCGTGAGGTTTGGCTGGTGCAGGACAGCGGGATGCTGTTGCCGTAGCGACGCAGGAAGATGAGCGTTGCCTCGTTAGGGGACGCTCCTCACAGCTCGTCCCTCACTTGTTTCTTCACAAAGTCGTGGAGGTCTTCGAGGTTGCGGGGACCGTTGTACTCGTTGCCCTGTTTTCCGGCGCTGAACATTATCAGTGTGGGGTAACCTTGCACCTGAGGAAGGGAAATGAGCAAATTCTGTGCATTTTTGAACCTCTTTTTCACCCGTGAACAAAGAGTGATAATAATGTTTATGTTTTGGATCTAAGTGTGTACATATATACATCTGTTTGTGCGTCTGTCCACCCAAGGAGTTTAGATAGGACCACCATCTTTTAAAGGTGGTCAGGTTGCCCCAAAATAAGAACATCTTTGAATACCAACACCATTTCATGATTTTAGGTCTTCATTTGCACTCAGTTTTAATCCTTAGGTTTTTCTCTTCTCAAGAGCAAATGACCTGGCTAAGGAGGCAAATGGGACCCAAAGAGGGTTCGCATCTCAATGCAAGTGATGCTCTCATGGTGCACAACAGTTCTAGTTTAGATCTAATTTTTTTAGAGTATGGGGCTAATTTAAACCAGTTTTATGGGGTTAGTAGGGCTGCATGATTTTGGAAATAACTGCGATTTTTTTAGACATGTATTGCAATTTCGATGCGATTTTCGATTTCAAGAGAAAAGTGCATTTCTGTTCTTGATTCGTTTTTGTGGAGAACTTAAACGCTAATTTACCATGAGATGACGTCCTTAGAGACCAAAACTAAATAACAACTATAGATCTAATAATAAAACCCGAATTGCAGTTGAATAAATGGTCTTTATTGTCTAATGACACATTCGGCAGTAATGGCTTAAGAGTTGTTAGCCTAGCCGTTAGCTGTCCCTTCTGACGGCGCCTCAATCAATTCCTGGGCGCAATAAAAATCCAGGAAGCACGCGCTGGTGATCAGCTTTTCTTTGCGCTATTCTGACTTTCCTCAGAGTCCAATTTATTTGATTAATTAATTATCAATACAGACGCTACCCTACTTACGAACATTAGTTACGAAAAACGGTAGATACAAACATTTTTTTCGGGATGTCGAAAAATATCCAGACATTGCTTTAAGTTACATTTTGCATGGTGTGCACCTTTTTCCGAGTACAGGACAGTACTGTAGCTTCTTCCCGCCTCTACCGGCGTGTGGCGCTGTGAAGAAGAAATCCGTCTTCCTCTTCCTAGTTCGTGTGTAAACATACTATACTGTATCTCCAGGGCGCTAAGAACTTTAACATTTTAATTGTTTGATATCTTGTGCATCCATTTAATATGGTCGGTGTAATTAGGAGGCAAGCAGTTTTCTTTTGAAATGAAAGTGGAATAAGAAAGCTTGATGCGGTTGAATAAATGGTTTGATCGCTTTTCTTCAGCTACTTTATACCACGGAGGAGGAAGTCGCCTAACTCTTAAGTAAGTTAAACTTTACTTTATTTATCTCTATAGACCATATTATTTTATTAAATGTTTATTTTTAGTACAAAACAATACAGGTTACTCATATAAACCTTAAACAACATTCCATACAAAATATAGCACTGAAGCAACTTACGAACAATCTCGTTCGTCTCGTTCAATCTCGCTCGTAAGTAGGGCAGCATCTGTATACTGAGCCGCTAAAGTTATGTATTTGTATTTATTTATTCAGCCAGTATAAACCATAAACATGATATATACAGGAAATCATTTGACATGCGAACCTCTCGACGTGACGCTTTGCCTTTGATCGGCGCTGGGTTTTTAGACCCAACTGCTGTGTTGGGAGTCATTAGGTGACCAAACCCCCCAATAACAACCCTTAATGCCGAGCGCCAAGCAGGGAGGCAATGAGTACCAATGTTGTAAGTCTTAGGTATGACTCGGCCGAGGCTTGAACCAGCGACCTCCCAGTCTCGGAGCGGGCGCCCTACCCCCAAGGCCACCGAGCTGGTTATGAGCTGTCGTGTTTGTTTTGGTGGTCAGTTGTGTGCCCGGCTGCTTGACTGAGCGCCTGCATTTGCCTATCGAAGTCGTGCACACACGTCTTGCAAACTGTGCGCCGCCTGTAATTGGCCTTTAAAAGCCGCTTCTGATTGGCCGGCGCTGTTAAACTCCGATATTTAAAAATTCTTGTTGGCTGAGCACTCTATCACTCAAATAACAAACTGGATCTTTAAATCCTTAAAAACAACAGCAGTGTTTTGCAGTTACACTATTTGCACTACATCACATGCAATATCAATTAGATTTCAGTTAATCTTGCAGCACTAGCTTACATTATATGCGAGTACATTTGGTAGGTACCTATTAATACCATAGATTCTCTATTGCAACATATAAGGGTGTGACAAAATCCGGGGTTGTACGACAAACTAAAAGGTCACCGCACAAGTTGTGCTACGATAGCCAACAAATCCAGATAGCAAATAGGGGTTTGTACCCAAATTCAACATGCCAAGATTGACCGACGTTTTCACACCAAGAAAAATGTGCCATTTTGACGTCTTCATGTTTTGAGATTGCCACAATCCCGCCATCATTGCAGTACTTACGGAATACTTGTTGCAGAGCGTGCGCTCAACGGTGCAGTCCACCTTGGCGATCTTGATGTCCGTTAAGGCGGGATATTCCAGAGTGGTAAGCTTCTCCCAGGTCGGAGCTAACATTTTGCAGTGACCGCACCTGCACAGAACCACGATTCATATGTGTCTGTCTCTGTGTAAAACACGGTATTTATAAATGTGTAACGCACATCCCTAATTCTATTTCACTTTTTCTCCGCTCACACTTTGAATGCAGTGGGAATTTAATCCAGGTCGTGGGGGCGAGAGCGCGGAATCCTAACCACTGGTTCACCAGTGATAGAGATGACACACGAAAAGGCAGTCGATTTTATCTCATTATCACACTGTTTTCAGTCACTTTATAGTGGATAAGATTGACAATAGTGTAGTGAGTGCAGATTCCAAGGTAGAAAAAAAATCTTTCATCATCTTGAAATGCGAAGATTAACAGTACATTTTGTCTAAAAAGTTTTCCATTAACCAGAAAGACACCAAAACTTAAAATATAAGCACAGATTTTCGTATTTGATACGTAAAGTATCTTCCCCCTCTGGCATGTTTGTTTAATCATAATTCATGGAATTAGGAACCATTTGATTAAAGTACAGAGTCCCCTCTTTACTTTGCACTTTGCTGGTTCACTGCTTCGCGTATTTTGAATTCAATTGTCTTTATTGTCATTGATATCAATTTATTGTTCATTTTGTTCAGACAGAGAGCACACAGCTATCATAAGGGGCAGGTTGTATGTGTGTGTATTGGATGGGCGTGACTGTGTACTGTGATTGACTGACAGCATACTCTAGCCTAACAGCTAACTAACTAGAGGCCATTAGCTTTTAGTGACCCGTTACATTGGAAAGAAATTCATGAATTAAATCGGACCCTAAGGAAGGTCAAAAGAGAGCAAATAATGAGCACCGGCAGGTGCTCCATGGATTGTTATCGCGTCTGGGAATCGACTGAGGCAGCGTCAGGAAAGAAAGCAATAGCGAGGCTGCAGGTCTGGCCTAGTGCTACGGCTAGGCTAACAATTCTCTTAAGTGACCACTACTGAGCCTTATAGTTTTCATCCCCATTACTTGTGACAATTGAGGGCTTTCTGTATTTATGTAAACTATAATAAATGATTGATTTTTTTAGAAAACAGCGAGCATCTGAGCATATAGTATGCAAAGGACGTAGCATAACCAAAAGATACGTTTTCAAAAAAAAGGCCACAAGTGCTGCAATGTCTGTTTTACGATACTCAAAACTTGAGAATGCAATGGTTTTTCCAAGTGATTTAGGATCTAGTATTCGTATTGTCACACGTCTGGCTCATCTCTGAGGAGCGGGATGACCCTAAACACCGAAAAATAATGGCGACCAGATGATAAAGGTGCTGATTCTGAGTCAGATCAGGAGGCTTCTCCTGCTACTGATAACCAGGGAATCTAGTACTATCCGTTCCATGTAGAGGAGCAAACCCCAACCCAAAAAACTGGCCAGGTAGGATGGGTGCCGCCAGGCTGTACTTGTCTAAAACACACCACAGGAAGTGGTGTCCAACGACCCTGGCAGTTAAGGTATCTGTGAACCGAATGTTGATTTTGTTCACATCTAAAATGAACAATAAATGTGACACTTACAATGTTTGAAATAGAAGAAAGGAATAAAACGTATTATCATTATAATGTAAAAAGCACAATAAAACATTCTGTAACATTTGTCTCTGGTACTGTGACTAAAATTAAGATTGTGGTTAGAATTCGGCTCACTACAGCCGCAATCTGGGTTCAATTCCCGTCGGAACCAATGTTTTGCAATTGTGGTCGGTAAAACCTCCTGCAAGACGCGCAAATCAAACTAAGTCCGAGTTTTAAAATATTCTGCGTTCTACATGAATAAATACGATATATGTAAGATAACATCAGCCTTACCATGGAGCAAAGAATTTGACAAAAGTGAATCCTTTGGCAATGGTGTCATCAAAGTTGCTTTCCGTCAGCTGAATGACGTTTGACTATGGACAAATAGCAAAACAGACACAATAATTCAGCATCCAAACGTTTTTCCTACATGGACAAAAAATTAAAGGTGCAAGAGGCGCATTTATTATTATATCTTCATGTATTTTTCAAACACGGTTTTTCGTTTTGTGTTAAAACTGAATACCTGCTTAATTCACTCTCAAAGCACTTGGATCAAAAGTAAAGTTCATATAAATAATGATACATGTTTGAAATACTAGGAATCAAAATGCATGTGCCATGGCTAGAGAATAATAAATGTTAATAAATGTTAGCTTACCTCTGTCTCCACCTCAGCTGCTTCTTTTGTTTCTTTAGGCTCCTCCTTGACTTCTTCTGGCTCCGTCTTAACTTCTTTTGGTTCCTCCTTGATTTCTCCCTTGGTCTCTTTTGGATCTTCCTTAGCTTCTTCCTTCACATCTTTATCAGGCTCCTCCGTGGCTTTAGCTTCTTCACCTTCGGCAGGTTCTTCGTCCGTTTTATTTGCAGCCATCACCGCTTGTTCCACAAAATCTTTGAGGGTGTCGTAGTCTCGCTTTCCCTTGTAACGTGTTACCTCTACCTGCAGGTTGAGGCAAATGTCATAATTTGTGTGGGTTTTTTTGGGCTTGATTTTAGGTGTGCGCGCACATGATATATTCCAAGTTTTTATTTCTACTATTTTGCGCACAATATCATTTAGAGGCAGACTGGGCATTTCACACTCAGGCCTTCAGTAGCGCTACTTCTGAATCAATCCAAATCTCAACAGCTACAAAACATTAACTGCAGCAAGGCTACCCTGGTAGCTGGATTTGAACCCATGACCTCAGAACTGTGCCACCCTTCTTTAGTACCGTTAAAAGAAAAATGATGGGTGTAAATCATGGATTTTGTGGATCCACAAAAATATCTGGGATTTAAAAATGCAAGTTTAAATTTTCTGTGTGAATTTTTCAAGACGTGATTTTGAGATCTTGAGTAGATTGTGAATATATTTGTTTTTGAGAGGAATCCATACCTATATAGGTTTTGTGTGAAAATGACAGTAATATGTCGCTTACATTTGCAGTAAGTTCTTACAATAACTATTTACCACTTGGAAACACTACTTTTAATGTTTTGCATGGCTGATGATGCTTCATAGGACAATGCCATACAAACTAATACCAGCTCATATCACGAGGAAATAAATGCAACGGCAAAGCGAAGCCACCAGAGCAGTGCTGTCATCATTTTTAAGCAGACTTGTAGAGAAACGCTGCAATAATTTCAAGCATTTTCCAAACACCTCACCAAAAATTCAAGCACGCTTTAATCCTTGAAAACACAACATTTAAATTAAAGCATTTGAGGATTTCAAGCACATGTATGAACACCGATACATATGTTAATAATAATTAGGTAATTAGAGCCTTTAAGCAGAATAATCACAAGTTATGAGTACAGACGCTGCCCTACTTACGAACGAAATAGGTTCCAGGCGATCGTTCGTAAGTTGAACTTGTTCGTAATTGCTTCAGTGCTATGTTTTGTATAGAATGTATGCTTAAGGTTTATTTAAGTAACCTGTATTGTTTTGTACTAAAAAAATAAACATTTAATAAAATAATATACTCTATAAAGATGAACTTACTTTTGGAAAATAAGCTTCAAGTGTTAGGCGACTTCCTCCTCAGTGGTAGAAAGTGGCCGAAAAAAAGTGTTTCGACCAGTTTCTCAACCGCATCAAGCTTTCTTTTTCCACTTTTATTTGAAAAGAAACAGCTCGCCTCTTTTTTACACCAACCGTATTGAAAACATCCGTATTATTCCAATATGGATGCAAGAGATATTAAACAATAAAAATGTCAAAGTTCTTAGCGCACTGGAGATACAGTATAGTATGTTTACACACGAACTAGGAAGAGGAAGTTGGATTTCTTCTTCAGGTGGATGCTGGGTGAACTCTCACAGCGCCCAGCCGGTAGCGGCGGAAAGAAGCACTACAGTACTGTCCTCTACTCGGAAAAAGGTGCACACAATACAAAATCTAACTTACAGCAATGTCCGGATATTTTTTGAAATCCCGAAAATATTTGTATTCAACATTTTTTGTAACTCGAATGTCCGAAAGTAGGGGAGCGTCTGTATCATGTGTTATAGAATTAAATTTGCAGCGTATTAAATGACACACAATATATGTTTATGTTGTGTCTTGTTTTTTAAACAATACAACTTCTGTTGAATTAAGGTGTGCTGGGTGAGATGTATTTTTTAAAAATATTTGAAAATCGTTATCCTACAGACTGTATTCCAAAATGTGATTTGATTATTGGCCAATTCACCCAGCTCTAGCTAACACCTTATGTAGGTTATGTAATGAGTTGAAAATGCACCTTTTCGCCTCCCTTGAAGAAAAGCAACGTGGGATATCCCCGCACAGTCATCTTGATGCACGTGTCGTGGTACTGTGTGCAGTCCAGCTGAAGATTTTTAACGAAAAAGAACATCGTTTTAATGACATCAAATCTCAATTGTTACAAGAACGCGTTCGTAAAGTATGGTGTTGCGTCATCGGGAAAGCGTACTTTTGCAATTTTGACTTCAGAGTTCTCAAAGGTAGAGGCAATCTGATCCCAGATGGGAGCCAAGGCTTTGCAGTGGCCACACCACGGGGCGTAAAACTTGACAAAATGTAACCCTGGACAAAGAAAGGCGACCAATAAGCAGCCAGATTGAACAAGCTTAACACCCAAAACGTCAAATTTGAGGCTGTGACTCCCTGGATTGACACAGAGCCGTGAAAGCAAATCTCTACCTCCTACGAAGTTGAATGCAACCATTATACATTTATTGCTTCTCTGTTGCCAACATGTAACAGGAGGAGCAATAAACACAGGTTTAAAAAATGCTTATGTCATATCCTGCCATTTATGCTGGTTTATTTATGCCGGAGATCCAAAACAGTTGAGACTCCGAGACACCCTCTGCTTTGCCTTGACTAACAAATATGAAATGTCAGTTAAGTTAATTATGACAAGAAGGAATGAATCCAGACGGACTGCTTTTGCTGGTTAGAAGTTGACCGGCAAGTTTTCTATTGTTGTACATGTTTTACCTGTGGATACGTGGTTCTTAAAGTTCCCGGCAGTGAGCTCGTACATGCCATCCTTGGGCACTGGGGGTTCGTCATTCAATTCCTCTTCAGCTGCTAATTCCTGAACAAAGCGAGTAAAGTCACACGAAACTCATTTAAGCTCGGGGGCCATATGGAAAAAAAACTCCCACGGGTGCCGGACTTGTAGAATAGAAAGTAAGATAGAGGGAAAGATAGAAAGAGAGAGAAAGATAGACAGAAAGTAATATAAATACAGAAAAGATAAAGACAGAAAAAAGAGAAAGAAGGAAAGACATAGAAATATAGAAAAGAGAGAAAGATATAGAAATATAGAAAAGAGAGGGACAGAAAACAGAGAAAGAAAGAAATAGACATATAGAAAAAAGAAAGAGACAGAAAAGAGAAAGAAAAAAATAGACAAATAGAAAAGAGAAAGAGACGGAAAAGAGAAACAAAGGAAAAAAGAGAAAGAAATAAGAGAAATAAAGAAGAGAAAGAAAGAAGAGAAAGACAGACAAAAAAAACAATTGAAATAGAGAAAAGAGCTAAAAAAGGAAAGATCAGTGAGGGAGAGAAAGAGCAAAAGTGACAGAGAGCGAGAGAGAGACATAGAGCGAGAGACATAGAGAGAGATAGAATGAGAGACATAAAGAGAGCGAGAGATAGATAGAATGAGAGACATAGAGAGAGACAGAGAGACAGAGACAGAGAGACAGATAACATTTTAAGGCCATAAGACTTTTGGACAGCTTGAAAATGGGACACAGCAGTCCTTAAGAGAGTGCGGCACTTTGAGAGAACAATGACAGGTGGATAATAAAAAAAAAAAGTTAGGGAGAGAGAAGCCAGCCTTGACCTGAACATATTGTTTGACATGACAAACCCAACCCAAATATCAGCATTTTTTAGTCATAGCTACAACTCTGGTTTGTTTATGTTTGTGATAATTGTGGTGAATTGGTTCGGATGTAAAGGCTGCATTTATTCAACTGTTAAAATAAATAAATTGTTAACAAATTTAAAACCAAGAATTAAATTATTTTTTTCTAATTGTTTGCTTTGATAATATACCTTATTCATCATTATAATTTGTAGGGTAGGTTATGAAGTTAAACTGAATATAGTACTGCAAAGCTAAATATATGGAGTTGACATTTTTTTTTACTGGCCCACACGAGAACATAAAATTTGGAATTGGCCCCCTAGCCGACCGAATTGAGTTTGACATGCCTGTTCTAAAAGTTTTCTTTATACAACACCTACGGAAGGATCCTTCTCGAGCGTCTTCAGCATCCAGTCCTCAAGAGCCTGTATAATCCTCGGTCCCTGGTACTTGATAGGATCTTGGTTTGGCTTGTACAACACAAGCCTACAAACAAAGACATGTTTACGATTGAACAAGAAAACAAAAATCTATGTCATTTGTATAATCAGTGGGCTTTTTATACCAGGAGGAATATGAACATAGTATTTAAAACAATAATAAAGATAAGATGAGATGAGATACTTACGTGGGGTACCCTCTGATGTTGTGGTCTTGGGAGCAAAACCTTGTGTCTTGGACACAATCTATTTTGACCACATATGCGGGGGGATTTTCCATGTTGTTGTACTTATCTGCCAATTCATTCCACGTGGGCTGCAACTTTTTACAATGGCCGCACCTGTACACAACAAATTGCCGCCATCTATGTTAACGTTGCTGTCCTGTACACTCCACTAAAACCGGCAGGTACGTTTATTCTGTTTTACTAACGGACACCTGCAAAGGAGAGCTCGTAAGATGCCAGTTTGTTGTTTGACTACTATACGTCAGTGTTGTTAGTTGTTTTGACTATTGTGCACTGTTGACATCATTGTCACTATTCGGCTAATCATGTTGCTGCTCTTTAATAAACCCTTTAGGGCAGAGGTGTCAAACTCAGTTTCACCGCGGGCCAAATCAGTGTAAAGCAAGTATTTTCAATTATGTTTGCTCATGCCCCCATTTTGGCTTTGAAAGGTAAAAATCCTCTTATGCTTATATTTTGTGCTTAATGCACTATGTGGAGGCTGAATATAAACATAACACATAGCCACTAAGAATGCTGCTGCCCCCTACTGTAGTGGGTGTACAATTGCACTTGATTCTGGGAAAGTCAAAACAACAACAAAAAAGTTCCCCAAAGTCAAACATGTCCGCGCCCCCCTCGACAGAGATAATATATGTCTCAATTTAAATATTTTACATTAATGTGAAAACACTGCCATGGTGTGACACTGAGTCGTCAAATGGATATGGTAGGCGACAGGCATTGTGGGAAAGCACTCTGAACTAATTAATTATAAGATGCATTTTAAGCATTTTAATATCTCGTGGGTCACATAAAAGGATGTGGCGGGGAACATTTGGCCCTAGAGGCATGAGTTTGACACATGTGCTTTAGAGTGTGCGAATCAAAGAGCTTTTCTATCTGATTTTGTAGTCAAGTCATGTTTCTTTGAATAGTCCTTAATCACAAGAAGTCTCAAAGAGCTGTAGAGAATACGGGATACTATTACACTATTACGCTCTCAAACCTGCGAAGTTCTTCTTGACTCTTGGGATCTATTTTGTATCTTTTGGGATCTGTTTTTGTAACCTGGGGATTTAATGAAAATAAAGGGTGCAGGGGAGAGCTTTTAGAAGAGGTTGGGATTCATTATCTCAGGTATAGGCTCGCCCCTAACTTAACACAAAACTGACTATTGTTTAACTCATTGACAACTCTAGCTTCTTATGGCAGCAAATTAGTTAAGATACACATAGTGCAGGTCGCTACTTCTGGGTTAAAGCGCAAGTAACCTAACCTGATGGGAAAAGAATACACAAGCTGATATGTGCACTCAGTATAAAAAAATCAACAAATACTGACTTTATCGTGGAAGATTTATGGCGAAGAAGAATCAGCATTTACAATTTTGCCCCCAGACTAACAGTTTAGGGTCTGTAAATATCATTTTACAATATATATATATATATATATATATATATATATATACAATATGTATGCAATATAATATAAAAAAATAATATATAATATACAATATAATATATACAATTATATGATCCCTCAATGAGGAAATCTGTGCTGGTAGGGATATCAGTGTTTTACTTTATTTCTCTTTATTTAGTAAAACACATGCATTTGTAGGCAAATATTTTTTATGTTCTATTACATAAAAATATAAACTAATTTGGGTCAAGAGTAACCATCCACTAATTAGGTTAATTTGTCCCAAAATTGTATTAAAATGAATGAATGAACAAACAAACAAATGAAATAAGAAACCTCCAAGACTACAAAATAATTTGGTTTTGAACCTTAATGTATCTTAACTAGTTTGAAACAACTCACCCTAAAATATATATACAAATATATGGCCACCTAGTCACGCACCAATGTTAATATTTATTTTTTGTTAATATATTTTTTTATTTCAGATCAGACATGCCATTGACTACAGAGCTGCGCGTAGAAATCATCTTATTATCTGGTCGTGGTGGTGCAACAGAAACCATCTTCATAAAAATGTTTCACACACTTCTGTCGGTCGCTTAATCAAGAAATTCAGAGAAACTGGTAGCGTCCTTGGCTCCACGAGAATTTTGGAAATTGGATCGGTCGAAGAGGTACGGTAGAGTGGTCGCCTGACCTAAACCTGATGGACTTTTATTTCTGGGGTCACAATAAGCAAATTGTTTATTCAACGGAGATTCGTGATTTGGATCATCTGAAGAGTCGTATTATCGATGCTTGTCAACAAATTGATGGTGATGCTGATTTACTGAATCGTGTCTACAGGAATTTTGAATTTCGTATTGGCTTGTGCATAGCCGCAAACGGCGAACATATCGAGCATTTGTAAGACTGGTAAAGAACTTTGAATTTGAATAAATGTTACTACTATAACTTCTTTAATTAACATTGGTGCGTGACTTTGTGGCCACCCTGTATTTTACTTAAGCCTCCAAATGGGGTTATTATTCAAGTACTAAAAAAATAAAATAAAAAATGCTGAAACGCAAAAAGTTAAGAAAAAAATCACCTAAGCAGCAATTGGTCCACATTTTTGCACAATTTGGGTTTATTATCATTTAACCAAAGATTTTTTTGACTGTATGTTTTTTGTATTCTCATTACGATACAATTTTTTGATTATTTCAAATTATGTACGCTGTATAACAGTTTTTGTACGGGAAATTTATTTTATAATATACTGCTACGTATAATAAGCAATACTGGGTTAGCTGCAAGTGAGGAAATAACTAAGAAAAATCCTGGAATAATATTTTTGTTGGTAAATAACCTTGTCTACACATTTTTAATTCTACTTAGTCTTCCTTGCTGTGAGTAAATAGGTGCCGAGTAGTTTTTGTAAGGTTCATTATTGCTTCATAACAGGAAGTACTATCATTAATAAGGAGAGCAAATGGCTGAGGTTGACAGGTATGTTATTATAATGGTTATTATTATTTTAATATCTTGTCTTTCACTGTTTTTATACATTTATTTAGGGCTTTTTGGCGTGTACAATCATTTAAGACGATGGAAAACACTTTTATAGCAAAATGACATTTATAATACGAATATTGCAAGTAAATATCGAAAATCAGATTTTAAAAATAAGCACATTACTTTTTTTTAAATTAATTTGAATTAAATACTGTTTACATTTATTTATAGGTTTATATTTTGCAGTTATAAATTAGAATATGATTTTAGATTGAAGACTGGAATTCTGCTTATGCCACGTCAGCTTAGTGAATTCCCTCAGCATCCCGACTCTCAACTTTCACTACGTCACTTAGAAACACTTTCACCCTCAACTTCAAAGATACATAGCAAGTTTTGTAGGATTAATTCACAAATAATAGGTAAAGGAATACAGTATAAGGTCCACTTTAGCGAAGCCAGCTAACCGGTAGCTGCACTTAGCTTGAATGCTAACTACAAGCTTCAACCACGTAGAGATGACAATTAGCATTTATGCTAACTAGCCTGCTAACTCCCGGCGGGTTAGCTCAGATGTCACGAACACCGGCGTTGCGTTCACGTAACCGGTAAAGCGCAAAGATGATCAACTTACCACGGGGCGTAAAACATGACAAAGTGCGGCGCGGTGGCCACCGCCTCGTTGAACATCTCCACCGTGTACGTGTGCTTGGCGTGTTCTTCTTCTGCTTCATCTTGCTCGCAAAATACTAAAGCAAACAGCAACGCGTGAATAATAACGAAGACGATATGATTGTATTTGAATGCGGCTGCCATGATGAGAGTCTGCCAGTCACTTCTACGATAGAGAATGCGCGTTCACGCTGCTTCTATGAAGGAGAATGCGCGCTCACGCTGCGCCTTGGTGATGTGATTAAAGGTATGTGAGACGTGGAGACAGTGCGCGCTTTGTGAGGATTTCTTTTCTTTTCTTTTTCTATGTTTGCGCTTATCTTCGCAATTGTAAGTGATGTGGAGTGAAGAGCACGTTACTGGGAATAAAGCAATTAGTTACAGTTACTAGTTACTGCATTTAAAACATATTGTCAGATATAACGAAATTGTCTCATCTCATCTCATTAGCTGCACCGCTTATCCTCAGTAGGGTCGTGGGGCTGCTGGAGCCCATGCCAGCAATCATTGGGCAGTGGGGAGGGGACACCCTGAACTGGTTGCCAGCCAATCGCAGGGCACACAGGGACAGACAACGAAATTGTGAATATGCTTAATTGCTGTTAAAATATTCGAGAATTATTGTTCAAACCTCACATTGTTTATTTGCTGTTAATAGTGCCAAAAAAAATTAAAAATAATTGCGTTAGCCCTAGATTACTAACACCCAAAAGTTGCGCGTTACTCTAAAAGTACCCACTAGTGTTATATTCTTAATATATGTCACTAAATATGAAGTCATGATTGCATGAGTTTCCCAGCTATATTAGTGAGCTTATTTAATCATCACAGCATTGCTTTAATGATTCAATTATTCATTTAGTTGTTATAAATGCACTTTGTGTTTATCCACATTTTAAAATTAAGTATTTATTTGCTGTATTCTTTTGATTTTTTACTGTATCATTTCATTCAGTACTTTCCCAGCAATGTTCTAAATCAGGGGTGAGGAACCTATGGCTACACAGTAGATTTTGGTTCGGTCCAGAAGATATAGGGTGTTAAGAGTACAAACTACAGTTTACAGTCACATTGTTACACTAACAGACCATGTTTTGCTCCTTTCCTTTAAAAAAAGTGGTCAGCCATTTTTCGAGCCTTGTTAGGGAGGACATTGTCCTGATGATACAAGCCCAGAATATTCTGTTTATTTCTTATTTTGTTTATTCTTAATAAAACTCCTCAACTGAACTGCTCTATTTATCTCTTATTTCTATGTCCAAATACTTGGTCGGAATCGTGGAAGTTGAACACAAGGCGGGGCACTGATTGTCTAGGACATTACTTGTAACACATTGCCGTACACGCCTGAATTGAAGCCAACCGGCTTAAACTGATTACAAAATAAGGCGGAGCGGATTGATACAAATGTCAATATTATCGATACTGAGCTAAAACTTGGATCATATCGATACTATTCTCTTGGGATCAAGACCTTGATCCCATTACCACAATTACTATGATAATGGTGTGAGTTGGTTGTAAGGGTATGCATAGAATTATAAGTTTCAAATTTGATCCAATTGAGTTTACACTATTTACTTTATTTTCAAAATATTTTGCAAAGGAAGGTATATTAAATGTCTTGTTAGAATTTTCATACAGTACTTATATTTTTGTTGCATTACTGCTCTATTTTGCTTTGATTATTTTGACTTTTGTTTTGAAACAGTTGTAATGAAAAATGTATATTTATTTTTTGTAATGTGTACTGTTTTCATTGTAGTAATTTATTTTTCGTGTGCCTAAAATCCTTCTTCTATTTTTATCGTAATTAGAAACCAATTCAAGGGAGGGAAGGTTCAGTTATTTAATGATTATCACATTTCCGAGCCAAAAGTATCTGTATCGGATTGATGGAGCGATACTAACCTGTATTTACTTGGATTAGATTGACACTAAAAATCCCGGTAACACCCTACCCTATTAAAAAAAGCCACATAACAAAATAAATAGAAGAAAACATGTACACCAACCTGTGGAAGCGGCGAAACCTTCATATTTCTTGGCTTGTGCAATCTTGAGCGCTTGCAAACTATCAATTGAGACACTCCATATCCATTTTGTCTTCAAACCACTCTAGTCTTTCCTCCTCCATTTCGGGGTGCAAGACGTTTTAGTTTTTTTCTGCAGGCATGTATCGCAAAAATAATTTTAGAAATAAAAAGACCAAAATTCAGCACTGTTTTACCGTAAATTATAGGCTCACAATTATCATCATTGATTTTGTTGTTACTGTATAAGCCACGCCCCCTTCCCGCATGTTGCCTACTATTTGATACTGGTGATACGCAACCAAATACGTTTGCGGACATAAACTGACAGGGTTGGGTAGGGTTACTTTAACTGGATTACTTTCAATTACTTTTGGATTACTCCAATACCAAATATGCTAATAAAAGACAAAAGAAACTAAATATGAATAAAATGACTAAATTTTGTGCAGGCTTGGGGAGTAATGGAATACATGGAACGGCAAAAATGATGTTGGCAAGCTGTTAGGATTTATTTTCATTTTGTTTCTGTCGCATTTTATGTTAGTTTTGCCGTAGATCAAAGAGATCCAAGCCAGGAGAGAAAGCTTACCACGTGTTGTGAGTCATAATTTTATTCATACTTAGTTTCTTTTGTCTTTTATTAGCATATTTGGTATTAGAGTAATCTAAAAGTAATTGAAAGTAATCAAGTTAAAGTAACCCTACCCAACCCTGTAAACTGACCCCTGACTTTAATATTTCATTTATAGTAATGCATGCATTTGAGATGAGCGTTCATACAGTAGGAAGAATATCAGAACATCAGTAGGGAGAAATTACGTGCCCTTGTACTCTGTGCTTGAGACAGCACCACTGTAACTGTATTCAACTGTATATATAAACCCCGCCCCCCGCCTTGCACGTTTGTTTCATTCGCCATTGTGTTACTGGCAGAAGGACGTATGTTACATCATGAGCAAAGGAGAGATTGCCAATTTGCAGTAGACATTGTAATTTACAGTCTGCTTTTTAAAAGTAGGGAGGTGATGCACAATATTGTACAGAACACATTACCAAAATAGGTAATTTTGTAATGCCTTTGTAATCCGGTACTCCCAACACAAGTGATGTGTAGATCTGTGCAAGCCTGCAGGCGTTTTTCTGCTTACCAGCTTAACTGGTTAGTGAAAAACTGTTCCACGTCACCGTAACTGGATGTGATGAAATATATAATGAAATAATTATTACACAACCAAAAAAATTATGATTGAAACATTCTGCATTGGGCCTCCACAATGTAATTATTGCTTTTTTTCCTAATTAACTGGATTTATAAATGCAGTATGAGGTAGTCGTTTGCTAAACACTAAAAAGTTATTGAATCGGGAAGAGAATCATCAGAAAAAAGTTGTTTTCCTGAATAATTTTTCAGAGGTGTGTTTTTTTATTTTATTTTTTTAGGATAATACCATTCAAATATTGCACTTTTATATGATGGTATATGTAAATTTGCTTATTATTCAAATCAATATAGTTTTTTCTCCTGGGTTTTATTTTATTACAAGGAGGCTAAATAATACTTAAATAAATCAGGTCATAAAGTTTTTAACCGCAAACAGCAAGTATAGAAAATAATCTATCAAATAAACACATCAAATGAATATGTGTCATTGAAAAAGCAGATCATGCAAATCCTTGTTATGACATAAAATACAAATGATTTAATAGGCATTTAGTGTTTTATGTATACTACTCTGTATGGCAAACGTGGTAAAATGTACAGTACAACTAATTAAAGTTAGGTACACACCGCATTTGAAATGATGATTTCCTCTTAGGGAAGTTCTGTTCAAGTTGAAGCTGCAGCAGAGTGAAATGTGTCGTAAAAACACAATTTAAAATTTGTTTAGGAGATTTTGGTTCATCTCCTGGAATGTTAGGAAGAGTCTAATGACTTGAAATGGTTCAGCACACTAATACCTTACGGTTCCTTGTCAGATATTGTGAATTTAATTCATCTGCTTAGGCTGAGGTATTTTGGAGTGCAGGGGGCACTCCTGAAGAATAAGCAAGTGCTCTTGATAGACTGCGAACTCTCCACGACTTTGGATATTTGCACATTGCTGGCCACTTTATTTTACCTATTTTGCACACCTGCCATTGGAAATTGCAAACTACAGACTATTATTACACCGTCCCCTGATCTAAAACCTACATGAAGGCAAGGAAAAACTCCAAAACACCAGCAAGAGGAATATAAGAAGCTTTGAGAAGGGGCCTCACAAGTGGTAATCCCTCTTCCAGGATGACCACGGTGCAATAGGTTTAGGATTGGGTAACAATACATGAAACATAGTGAACATCAATTAAAAAAACGTATAATATATAAGGTTTACGGTATTCATTTTGGTTGATGATTTTGTTATCAGTTTGGATTTTACTATATTTTACTATAGAAAATCTAAATTTATCTATTAAAAAACATTTGTGAGTGTGTGTATTCGTATGTGGCTTATAGGCTCCCAAATGGCTGGACCGATTTTCGTAAAAATTTACTTAGTCGTAGTTTGGGCCTCTGGGAGCGTCTCTAGCAAGGTTTGTGTCAAGGTACCCCCAATAAATACTAACAAAATCGATAAATGTGTGCCTCGTTGTGGAAACCCAAGGTCCCATCCTAGAAAGGAGGCTGTTCTGGGTGGGCCGAACCCCCTACCTATTGGGCGAGGTTGTAAAGCACTCTCACCTCCAAGTATAGTGGTACCTCTACTTATACATTTAATTTGTCCTGGGAGTAGCTATTTAACCTGAAACATTTGTAAGTAGATACGCCTTTTGAATGTCAATGCACAAATCCGTTCCAAGCCCCGCAAAATTATTAAATTTGTCTAAAAAATCATAAAAGAGCATCAGTGCATAAAACATCCATCCATCCATTAGCTGCATCGCTTATCCTCAGTAGGGTTGTAGGGGTGCTGGAGCCCATCCCAGCTATCTTCGGGCAGTGGGCAGGGGACACCCTGAACTGGTTGCCAGCCAATCGCAGGGCACACAGGGACAGACAACTCGCTTGCTCATTCACACCTAGGGACAATCTGGACCGGCCAATTCACCTGAAATGCATGTTTTTGGAATGTGGGAGGAAACCGGAGTGCCCGGAAGGAAACCCACGCAAGCACGGGGAGAACATACAAACTCTGCACAGGAAGTCCGGTAGCTGGATTTGAACCCATGACCCTAGAACTGTGCCGCACACGCGCTAACCACTGCGCCGCCGTGCTGCCCTTGCATAGAACAAATACATATTAAAATTAGATTACAGCAGGATAAACATAAAACAAGAGGTCCATAATGTAAAAAACTGGGAATAAAGGAAATACTACAAAATATTTACTTACCTTTTAACAGGCCATTTTGTCTACTGAACCTTTGTGTTTTTTTGCCTGGGGTTTCTTAAAAAAATTGATACAATGACGTCTGTTTTTGCTGGCTTTTACTGGGTGATTTCTTACTACGAATTCTGAGACGTCATGGAATTTTGCCAAAATGTCTTTAGTTTGGGCTGATGGATTGATGGCTGCATCCTCCTTCGTGTCGTCTCTTAACTCTTCTTGCACGGCCTTGTGTGTTTTCATGCCTTTTTATTATTGCTTGCTTTGTTTCGATGGCCAGACAAAGTATCTTCCTCTTCTTTTCTCCTTGGCCACTTTTTTGCATGTCTTTCATGGGGTTCATTGTGAATAATAGCTTTTTTAGCGATACTATATAGTACACTGTTTACAGAGCAGGAGTGGGACATGAACAGCATGCTTGGAAGGGGACACGAAGAGCATGCCTGGATTCACACATACGCACCCATTTACCAAGTGTCTGCAGAGCGGGAAGTGGACATGAGGAGCATGCCGGAATTCACGCATACACACCGATTGCCCTGTAGAACTCTGGGAGCATTGAATGGCAGCGCGTACTGTACTATATTTTTGACTTTGTATCCTAAAACATCTTTGGAACTAGATGTAATATTTCCCTGTTTTTGTACTTAGTACCTGAAACCTCTGTATGTAGTGACATTTGTAAGTAGAGGTACTACTGTACATTCCCCGCTATCAATTAATAGAGCTAAGCCACGCCCATCATAGTATTACAGGCAGTGCAAATAGAGCGGCTGAAACAACAGCGAGCGGCTCTTTAGTCGCACTTCCTGATAGCATAGCTGTATAATGTCTTCCTTATTGTGCAATCTTATCCCAAAATACAGTAGAAAAGGGTCTCAATTTTTACATAGGAGTTACTGTATTTTCATGATATCAAGGTGTCCAAAGACACTAATAACCTTGTGTCGTTGGCGATATATGAAGAAGTCAGAAGCTTCGTACCAACTACACATAATAATAGATTCAGTTTGTGAAAGATAATGGTATATAGAGGGTATACAAATGAGTGACCCAGCAGATCAAATTTAGGAAACGAGTGGTGTCATGTCCATCCGTTCCCAGTCTCGGGCGAATAACATATGGAAACTACATCACAAGCCACTGAAACCAGATAACTCGGATTACAAACTTCATATCTTATCTATCCCATAACTTCTCATCTCATTAGCTGCACCGCTTATCCTCAGTAGGGTCGCGAGGGTGCTGGAGCCCATCCCAGCAATCATCAGGCAGTGGGCAGGGGACACCCTGAACTGGTTGCCAGCCAATCGCAGGGCACACAGGGACAGACAACTCACTCGCTCATTCACACCTAAGGACAATTTGGACCGGCCAATTCACCTGAAATGCATGTCTTTGGAATGTGGGAGGAAACAGGAGTGCCCGGAGGAAACCCACGCAAGCACGGGAGAACATACAAACTCCGCACAGGAAGTCTGGAGCTGGATTTGAACCCACGCAGGAGGTTCCCATGACTTGAACTGTGCCGCACATGCGCTAACCACTGCGCCGCCGTGCTGCCTATCCCATAACTTATTAGTTTATTTTAATTACGAAATGCCACCTTAGCTTGTAATTGTTTTTGTTATATCCTAACGAAGGCGCGGTGACAATACTCAAAGAAAGTGCAAGTAAAGCGGGCGCAGTAACTTACAAACTTCTCTCACTGACAAGTGACTGACCCAAGAGCAGCTAAATACGATTAAATGGTCTGTATTTATATGGCACTTTTCAAGTCAATAAAGACCTCCCAAAGTGCTTTACAATGTGCTTCACACTTTTCCCTTTTACACACTAACTAACTGATAGCAGCGTCAGCCATGCAAGGAAAGTACCTGCTCTCAGGGGCATTGGGGATTCAGTGTCTTGCCCAAGGACTCTTCGACATATAACACGGAGGTGCCGGGAATCAAACCTGCGACCTCTTGATCCCAAGACTAGTGCTTTACCTCCTGAGCCAATGCCAAAACACTTACTGTAGAACAGGGGTCGGGAACCTTTTTGACTCAAAGAGCCATAAAAGCAAAAAATATTAATTTTATTTTGGGAAAGAGCCACACCATATATTATGAGACAAATTTACTAAATTGCTAAACCCGCGCCCCAGACAAAAGCTTAGTCTTCAGCACATTTATTTTTGATGATTTGATAAAAATTATGAAAAGAGAATAATGCCAGAGCCCCTGTCCCAAATTCAACAAACAGACCACTTTAAACTTGTCTCTTTCTTGCAATTACTCAAGATCGGTTAAACTCCTTTTGACCCTTTTTTTCATACATATTGGTTTCAAAACCAGATGCAAGCATTTATTTTGTAAAAACGTCACAACATTCTGAGAATAGGGAGCCTTATGTGCTTACCTTTGGCGAGAGATGGGAGGGAATGCTTGTACTTTTTGCATAGCTCCACCCATCCCTCCCACTCACCCAATCAAATGACTAAGTTCTCTTCCGGTGTTTTGGCGTATTTACAGTTCTGTGGATTCATCATAAAGTATCTGAACACTGAACACAGATTATATAGTGAACTTTTAAATAAAGGATTCTTTAGCGTTGTACAGCCAAAACGAGTTTTTTTTCCCCTTTTTTTGTGTGACACTTTGACTGTAAATTGTAGTGAAAAACGTGCCCTATATATACTGCGAAGTGTTTCCTTTTCATTTAGCTTTGGTTTGGCTTTACGTGTACCTTAATAGAATAGACAATCTCGGTTTTGAACAAGATGGAGAAATTTTGCATGCAATCAAATTGGTCTCTGAGCCATAGGTACTCATAGAAAGAGCCATATATGGCTCGCGAGCCATAGGTTCCTGACCCCTGCTGTAGAACAAATAACTTTTATTCGGTTCCCATCGATCTTATGCATGTTGAAATGGTAAAGCCGCTAGCATGCCATGCATTGTGTGCAATCCCATTGTGTGTAATACAAAAAGGGGCGGGGCTGTCATCTGCCTCGCGTTCTGATTGGCTGAAAACAACGCTTTCGGATCTATTAATTGGCTCTATGGTCACACCTGAAGTCGATATGCTAATTACCCGGGGACCTGCTTTTAAGGGCATCTGCCCATTGAGGATATCACCTAGCTGGGGAAGAGATAGCCCCTGTCGCTCTAAAACTCTCGGGTCAGCCGCCAGTGGCCGAATCTTTTTTGGGAAAGTAAGAAGAGGAATTCCGTTTCGTTTAGATATCAGGACCGGACGGAGGCCTGATTTTACCTGTTTGCGCTCTCTGCCACCTACCACAGGAAGCCTACCTCTGATCAGACAAGAACCTTTGTTTTTTTTGGCTCAATTTCCCTTATCCCCGAACTGTTTTGTAGCAGTCCATAAACCTTTTGTCCGTTACAGAGAAAAGTAATTGTGTTCCAGGATTGTGTTTCTTTGTGACACATTTTTCCCAATACTGGTTTTAAATAAATCCCGCTTCATCCAATTTCTGCCTGGTTTTCATCTACCATGCTCATGTGAAACACACAAATCTCCCTACATCCACTCTTGCTATTTCAAGTTACTGTCAAAGTCAAGTCAAGTCATGTTTATTTGTATAGCTCTTAATCACAAAGAGTCTCAAAGGGCTGCACAGATCAAAGACTATTGCAAACTACAGACTATTATGACACCATCACCTGATCTAAAACCTACATGAGGGCAAATAATACACATATTATAAACATAGAATATAGGTTATTCATATGCTATAGAATAGGATTGTGTTTTAAGCTTAGATTTAAACATTTCCACTGAGGTTGTAGATCAAATCTCAGGGGGAAGAGCATTTCACCGCACCGGGGCCCGAATAGAGAACACACTGGAACCTGTGGATCTCTTCTTGGCTCTTGGGATCACTAGCAGACCAGCGTTTTCAGAGCGAAGGCTCCGGACCGGAACATAGGGGGAAATTAAATCTGAAAGATATGAGGGAGCAAGTCCATGCATGATTTTGTATAATACCAACAGAATCTTAAGCTAACAGGGAGCCAATGCAGGTTGGCTAAAATCGGAGTAATGTGATCAAACTTTCTTGTCTTACTTAAAAGCCTCGCTGCAGCATTTTGTACTAGCTGAAGGCTCTTGATTCACTCTTCCTGAGACCAGGGAGTAGTGCATTACAGTAATGGAGACGGGAAATGACAAACGCATGAATTATAATCTCTGCATCCGACTGAGACACCATAGGGCGAATTTTGGTGCGAAGATAGAAAAAAGTTCTTATAGTAATATTCTTAATGTGTGTTTGAAATAACAGATCGGGGTCAAATATTGAGCAAGACACTGAATCCCTATAGCTAATTGATGGCTGACGCTTCTATCAGTATGTGAATGTAAGTGGGTAAGTAAGGTGATTCAGGAGGCCTGCAGTGACTTGAAACATGCTATAGAAATGCAGACCATTTACATCTCCTCACATCTCCCACGCTCTCTTTTTGCAGCGGTTTTTCTAAGTCAAACGCTGACCTATTCATTGAAGGTGAAAAATGAAACTTATTTACTTTTTTATTCTCAAGTGTAACAATCTTGCCCTCTACAAAGGAGCCGGCCTCTTGCAATGGGACTCTATTGTTTCCAGGGCAATCCAATAAACGCCCACCGCAAGATGTCACGCTGCGACTAGATTGCTACCGAGAATCTTGTGGGCGTCTCTTGGTTACACATTGTTGTTGGGATAGAACCTCGCTCTGATTTAATAAGAGTCAAGTAGATTGATGACACATGGGGGAGTAAATGACAGTGTGATTATTTTTTGGATTGTGGGGGGGTGCACATTTTTCATACGTCTGTTATTGGCTCACTAAGGCTAGGTTCACACTGCAGAGCCTTATACTCGATTTTGATTTTTGGGTGAAATTTGATGGTTCCAACTTCCCTCATGCACAGAAGAGGACACGTGCTGTCAAACGCAATGCGCTCAAGTTTGTGGAAGTACTCATGGATGTTACGGTGGAGCGTTGTCCCCTCAAACATTAATGGAATCCAAAACGTCGCTTTCCCCCCATTGAGTGCTCTCCGTGTGGTGTAATTTGAATGTAAATATTGTTAACTACCAGTAGAAGTTAGTAAGAGTTGCTTTATCAATTAGCACCAGCATTTACGTCAAACAGCATGTTGTGAATCCAGTTGTATGCGATGCGCTGTTGGCTGTTGAGTTATAATAAATAAATTAACAAGTGTTTATCTTCCATGAATTTGTGAATTAATGACACTCCGTGTTCTCGGCCGCCATGCTTGAGGCAGAAAAGGGACGTCTACCACCTATCGATGTTGTGCTGGTCGCATGAATGCGTTTCGACAGTCTGCATTAAACTCGCATCCCAAAAGATCAGATATGAATTAGATTTAGGACCACATAGTAAAGTGGCCTGGGTCTAGATTTGTGCCAATCAGACAGACTTTAACAGATCCGATAGAGGTTGCAAAAAAATCAGATTTCCCTGCAGTGTGAACCAAGCCTAAGACGCAGTGAAAAAAACCTGAGCGAAAAGTAACACAAATGCAGTACACAAGTTCTTATAATGAATTGCGTTATTTCATCAACATTGTAGCATCATTGTTGCCCTGTGATTGGCTGGCAGTCAGTCCAAAGTGTCCCATGCCAAGTGAGCCCCCAAAACCCTAATGAGGATAAGCAGTTTGGGAAAATGAATGACTGTAAAGACGCTCCCCTACTTACTACCATTCGACTTACGAAAAACAGTAGATACGAACATTTATTTGGGGATGTCGAAAAATATTTGGACACTGCTTTAAGTTAGATTTTGTTTTGTGTGCACTTTTTTCCGAGTACAGGACATTACTGTCGTTCTTCTTTCCGCCGCTTCCAGTGTGTGGCGCTGTGAGAGCTCACCCAGCATCCACCCCAAAGAAGAAATTCAGCTTTCTCTTCTTAGTTTGTGTGTAAACATTCTATAGTATATCTTCAGCGCGTTAAGAACTTTAACATTTTTTTCGTTTAATATCTCGTGCATCCATTCAATAAGGTTGGTGTAAAGGGGAAATAGGAGGCGAGCCGTTTCTTTTGAAATGAAAGTGGAATAAGAAAGCTTGATGCGGTTGAGAAAATGGTTGGATCGCTTTTTTCGGCCACTTTCTACCACGGAAGAGGACCTCTTAAAGCTTATCTTCCAAAAGTAAGTTACACTTAACTTTATTTATCTCTATGGAGCATATTACTTTATGATTTTTTAATTTTTTAGTACAAAACAATACAGGTTACTTATACAAGCATTAAACTTACTCATATAAACCTTAAACATACAAAATATAGCACTAAGCAACTTAGGAACAAATTCAACTTACGAATCGTCCATAATGTATCTCGTTCGTAAGAAGGGCAGCGTCTGTAATTTAATTGTGTCAAAAATCATTAAGATGGGAACATTTGTACAAATGGTGTCAACCAATAGCCCTATAGATAGGTAACTTTACACATTTATATATCTCATCTCATTAGCCGTACCGCTTATCCTCATTAGGGTCGCGGGGGGGCTGGAGCCCATCCCAGCCATCTCCGGGCAGTGGGCAGGGGACACCCTGAACTGGTACATTTATATATATTCTGTTATTTTATTAGATTAACACGTTTCAACTACAGTTCAGTACAGTTGAGTAACACGAGTATGAGTATGGATGTAAAGAGAGGACTGTATGAGAATGTGATTGTGCCGACTCTGTTGTATGGTGAGGAGACTTGGAGCCTGAACGCAGATTTGAGAAGGAAATTAAATGTTTTTGAGATGAAGTGTTTGAGGAGTATATTACGAGTGACAAGATTGGATAGATTGAGAAATGAAATTGTGAGAGACAGAACTGGAGTAGAAGTGGCAAGCGTGTGGATAAGAGAGTACTCGGTTGGTTTGGACACATGGAGAGAATGGCTGAGGAGTGACTGTTGAAAAGGATCTTCAGAGCAGAAGTAAATTGAAGGAGACCAAGAGGAAGGCCGCCATTGACGTGGATGGGTGTTATTGTCATGATTACTGATTCGGGGCACCTGCGGCTGCCCCGGTGGCGCCAACAGCCCTGGTGGCTGATTGGCTTCTTGCCACTCTTTAAACCCCCTCGGCTCCCTGTTACCGGTGTCCGATCGTTGCAAACCTTCAGCTCCTGCTAAGGCAAGCCTTCCGAACCTGACTCCCTGTTTTTGACTCCCGTACGTTTCCCGGCTTCGACCTGTTTCAGTTTGATCACGTCTCTGCTCCGACCTGCTTTTCCCTCTTCGACACCGCTGTCGCTCGCCCGAGAAGCACCACTTCCGCGTCCCGAGCGACCTGCTCCCCACAATCAACGATCACTGGATCGTGGTTGCCAGCTAACGTCTCTTTTCAAATAAAACTAAGAAACTAACGCAATTGGGTGCCGTCTCCGTTCCTGGTTCCTGACAGTTATGAGTGCACTGCAGGAAAGAGGTCTAAATGTAATGGAAGCTAGAGCTCTTGTTGGTGATAGGAATGAGTGGAGAGGTGTTGTAAAAGATAGTGGGTTGCATGGACACGTTGTAAGGGATGGGCAGGGCACCTGTATGATGTGGCAGGGGTAAACCAGTGAAAGCTGTCGGGCCCTGCTGTTGAACAGAAGTGTGTGTTGTATCACCCTGACCTGAGTGACATGGCCGCTTTTTTGTGTCCCGTTTCATTTGGAGGGACGAAAGCATGACCAACTTAGGTGCCGAGGTGCCTAACTTGTTTGGGTGTTTGGGCATTTGGGTTTTTGTATGTGTTTGTTTTGCTGTCGGTCACCCCTCTTGAGGGATATGACCAGGGTAGATAGATAGAAACTCCAGTAAATATAATAGTGTGTAAACTGTTGTGAACCAGCTAGCAGGGAAGATTTAGCGGTTTCAGAAAATAAAGTGTGAAGTCGAAACAAAAAGATCTGAAAAGAACAATAACAAAGCCACAAAACCAGTAATTGCATGAAGCAACTTCCAAAAGCGTTGGTATGTAAAACAGGTGGAACTCCTCTGTACTTTCAATTGTTTCCAAAAAAAAACCTCTCCTCCCCTGATGATTGCGCCGCACGAGCTAAAGCCAGATGACTTTCCGTTCGGACCACATGACAGTATCATATCCGGGACACAGGATATGATCAACAGAGGGGAATTAATGTCCTTTTCAGATGAGTTACTAGAGCAGTAGACACCTGTGCTGGGAAAAAGGATTGAAAAGCAGAAAAAAAAACCATGGAGGAAGTAAGGTGACAGGGAAAAAAAGGAGTAAAAAATGTGTAGGAAGTGCGAACTGTGAGATAGAATAACACAAAGTGCCTCAAAGGGAGGAATGTGGTCAAAGATTTGCCATGTGTGAATTTCCCTACGGGGATAAATAAAGTATCCATGTATCTATCTATCTATCTATCTATCTATCTATCTATCTATCTATCTATCTATCTATCTATCTATCTATCTATCTATCTATCTATCTATCTATCTATCTATCTATCTATCTATCTGTCTGTCTGTCTGTCTGTCTGTCTGTCTGTCTGTCTGTCTGTCTGTCTGTCTGTCTGTCTGTCTGTCTGTCTGTCTATCTATCTATCTATCTATCTATCTATCTATCTATCTATCTATCTATTATGCATCTATCTATCTATCTATCTATCTATCTATCTATCTATCTATCTATCTATCTATCTATCTATCTATCTATCTATCTATCTATCTATCTATCTATCTATCTATCTATCTATCTATCTATCTATCTATCTATCTATCTATCTATTATGCATCTATCTATCTATCTATCTATCTATCTATCTATCTATCTATCTATCTATCTATCTATCTATCTATCTATCTATCTATCTATCTATCTATCTATCTATCTATCTATCTATCTATCTATCTATCTATCTATCTATCTATCTATCTATCTATCTATCATAGTAGCCATCAGAGGCCTAGCTTCAGGCATGAAAATCCCGCACCTTTCGTCAAAATTCGCTGTTCTGAAGTCAAAATGGGTGACCTACGGCAATCGTGTACATCTGAGGAGAAAACTTCAGTTTTTATAAGTCAACTGGATGTCAACAAAGCTAAAGCTTATTGCCACTCCCAAAGCTGTGTTTGCTACAATTTATCAAACTAACTGAACAAGGGCCTAATGCAACTACAGTGGTACCTTTAATTACGAATGTCTCTACATACAATTGCAACCCAGTGTGCATGCGTTCTCCCAGCATGCTCTTCGTGTCACCGTCACAGTTCAGAGTTCGCAGACGAGGATGTGTTCTGGCAAGATAGCGGGGAGGAGGACTCAGCCATCATCCACTCAGCCCAAATTAAAGCCATTTTTGGAAAATTCCATGAAGTCTTTGAATTTGTGGAAAGGAATCACCCGGAAGCAAAAAGTTGACAAGTCGGGCTACTGCTCATTATGATGACATCTGCCTCGCGCTTTTCTGACGGTTTGTAAAAAAGCCGGCCAAAGCAGACGTCGTTGGATAAGTTTTTAAAGAAATACGAGGCAAAAAAGTAAATGAGTAGTTTGAGTTTTTCCTTTATTTTATGTTTTTTTTACATTATGTGCTTCTCGTTTTATGTATATTATGCAGTTATCTAATTTTAACATGTATTTGTTTCATGTTTTAATGCTATTTTATGATTTATTAAAAAATATAATACTGTACTTTTGTGTGCTTGGCTTAGCTCATTTACAGAAAAAATGCATCTTTACTTCCAAAGTTTTCAGGTTACAAAGCTACTCCCAGAACAAACTAATTTCGTAAGTAGAAGTACCACTGTACATGTATGTACATTTTTTTCTTCTTTCAGTGGTCATTGGGTAATGGGTAATGGGTAATGGATCTGGCGTTGGTGAGATACAGGCTCGGCAGGGGTGGCTTGTGAGGGTTGTTACGTAACTGAGCTGTAGCAGTAAGCCGGATATGCAGCCTCGGTATTGTCTTTTCCCTCTATGCCACCACAGTTGCTACCCTGATAACAAACCACGGAGCACCTGCTAGTGATCAGAATTTTTTTGCGCTCGTCTGACTTTCCTGAGAGTACGATTTAATTGAGGAATTTATTTTTAGTGTAACGACCCGCTAAAACCTCTGTTGCCATGTTACCCAGTTTGGTTTGGGTATACACTTTGACTTGTGCGCCCCACTGTTTGACTGACAGCATACACCAGCCTATCACAGTCCCACACACAGACAGTCATGCCTATCCAACACACAAAGCCCTCCCCAACCTGCCCCTAGTGATAGCATTCGCTGTGTGCTTTCTGCTTAGAACACAATGCATTGACATCAATGACAATAAAGACAATTGAATTCAAAATCCAGTGCTAACTAAAGTGGTCTTTGTAGTTCTGTCCATTAGTGGGCGTAGAGAGACGAGGTGTAGTTCCGTCCACCAGAGGGCATATTTCTGTCATTTAGGGGACATTAGTACTACAAAAACCACGGAATGTAGTTTATTCTTTCTGGCATCCTGCCAGTAGCTTGAAGGCAGAGGAAGGAGGGGTTCATAGAGAAGAATGAAGGAACGACTCCCCACATCGTCCATTTCACATGGCCGCCATCTCTGATCAGTTTATGAACCATGATTACCATCCGTGCGACAAGGGACCAAAATGCCATGGCGTTCATTGCTTGCGTCAATGTTTGTTAACATTTTCCCCACCTTGGGCAAAAAACATGGCGTCAACCTCTGATTGGCAGGCCGACTCACTCTCATGGAAAATATTGCAAAGGGGTCCAAGTTTAGCTCAAGTCTGGCCCGCGTTGCCGTCCTGAGGTGGCCGAGTTACAAAACAGATGTTTACGCTTTTCTACTCTCAGACATACTTTTTATTCCCGTCCAAGACTCGAAACCGCTTTGGTCTGAGTGCATAAGACAACGTTTGTAAATGCAAACTCCATTGTGCACGGTTTGTCAAGCGCAGTTTTAGGGCTCAAATTCCAATAAATGGACCTGATGGAACAGATGTATGAAAGCATGTGTTACAGTCAATGTTGGGAATAACGCGATGTAACAGCGTTATTTTTTCAGTAATGTGGTAATGTAACTCATTACTTTTTCGCTGTTATCGTTGGTGACAGTTAAAAGTGGTTCATTACTTTGAATAAAGCGGTTTTCCGCTCTCTTCCGTCTTCGTTACGTCACGACATTTGGGCTCATGTCACCATTCAAAATAGCGACTGCCATATAGCAGGATAGCGATTATGAATATAGTATTTACGAAAGAAAAGGCGATTGGCGGCTGGTGCGGCAACTGAATCGTGTCGTTTGCAACTGAAGTGAGAGCCGGTTCTTTTCAAGACGCAATTTTCTCTTGGATTTTTTTCAGGGATTCTGTGCCGTTGATTTTGAATTGGTTGAGTATAAATAAGTTTGACATTGTTTTTTTATATTATGGTTTTCTTCATAGCTTTATAAATATTTGTATTTGTCAGGACCAGAACGGAAACAGGACCCAATTGCGTAGTGTTTACCACAAGTTTTATTAAAGGAAAGAGGAAAGGCTGCGCCCACGATCCGGTGTTCGCTGGAGAGGGGAAGCAAGTTGCTCTCGTACTCGGATTGTGATCCGAACATGGAAGTGGATCTTCCGTAGCGAGCGATGGTGGTGTCAGGGACAGAAAAACTGGTCGGTAGCCGGGACTGGGAGAGCAAGGCGTGGTCGGGGTCGGAAACGATTCGTAAGCCAGAACGGGAGAGTAAACATAGTCGGGGACAAAAACCGTAGCCAAAGACAAATGGGAGCAAAAACGGGACAGGTGGGAGTCAGGGTTGAAAAAGGATTGCCTAGTATACACTGAGGTTTGCAGACGGACTGACAACAGGAGATTGACAGGACTGGGTTCAAATAGTGACAGGGAGACAATCAGAACCCGCGGCGCTTGGCGCTAAATGAGCGGGCACAAGTGATTTCATAGGTAATCATGACAGTATTGATGTTTTCTATGGTTTTCAGTGTTAACGATTAAGTGTACAGAAACAACCTGAACAGATTTGGGAGTCAAAAGAGCAGGGCTCTATTTAAAACCAGTTCTCTAAAAAGAGTCGGAATTCCCATCCCTACAACGGACCATTAGAGTTCGATTTGATTCATTTAACCTCACCTTATATTTTTTCACTGCTGTTTTTTATTTTATGATATTGTTTACTTTTTCTCTTTGTTGCACTTTAAGTGTAGGATCCATCTGTTGCTGGTGAGGTGCAATAAATATAACAAGGTTCTTAAACACAACTACCTGATCTTCTCTACTCGACTGACTCGAATACTACTCGGAAAATTTCAAATTCTTTAACAAACAACTTGTTTTTAAAGTGACAGAAACAGGTACTCTTCCTTTCAACTTGTTACTTTTAATATACGGTAACTCAGTTACTTTTTGGAAGAAGTAGTGAGTAGTTATAACTAATTACTTATTTTAAAGTAACATGCCCAACACTGGTGACTGTGTGATTGGGAAGAGGGCTTTCTTTGAGGGTGACGGAGTGCAGAAACTGTCACAGAAGCCATTAAGCCGACTAATAGGTTTGACTTGGCTCTTAAGGAAACAGCAGGTGCTGAGAAGACTTGTCTGCACATACTCTCCCACTTTTCCTCTTCCCACACTTGTAATTTGTAATTTTCCCGGAAATTTGAACATAGAAATGAAGTACTCCCTCGTTTTTCGCAGGAGTTGTGTTCCAAAAAAGTTAAAGCATAGTCAAAACTAGCAAGGCAGAAACCTTTTTATATTTATTCATGAAATATTCAGAACAGATCGACTGCACAAGGTCAAGTATTTGTTAAACAGATAAAAGTACTGTACTTTATAAACATTTCTATCATGATTACCGATGTGAGGCACCTCTTCTTGGTTCTTTGTTCCTTCATCTTCCTTGTTTTCTTTTATCCTCACTGTTAAACGTGAAACTGGAGTGCCACGTCCAATTTCTTTGTCACAAAATGTTCAACCCATTTTGTAACAATGACAATAAAGGTATATTCCATTCTATTCTATTCTATTCTCCTTTGGCGCTGCCTCGGACTCTGATTGGCTCCCTGTCACTATTTAAACCCACGTCTATCTGTCACCAGTTGTCAGTCCGTCTGCGAACCTCAGATTACTCTAGGCAAGCCTTTTTCGACCCCGACTCCCACCTTTTTTTGTTTCCCCGGCTTCGACCCGTTTTTTTATCCTGACCTCGTCTACTATCCTCTCCTGGCTTTCGAGTCGTTTTTGATCCCGACCACGTTTTTTGCTCTCCTGTCCCGGCTACTGACCTGTGTTTTCCCGTTTCCGACACTGCCATCGCTTGCCACGGAAGTCCCACTTCCGCGTTCAAAGCCACCTGCTTCCCGCGACCAGAGGTCACCGGATCATGGGTGCAATCCTTTCCTTTCTTCTAATAAAACTGAGAGAAACGTAACGCAAGTGGGTCCTGTCTCTGTTCTGGTCCTGACAATTTATTTACAAATAGATTCTGTATTTTCAAATTATAACTTTAAAAATAATCTTCCCGCAATAAAAAACTGTATTGAATAAGGACACGATCCACTTAACTTCACGTGATACTTTTTCGCCAAAACTATGAAATGAAATGATCTGCATTTATATAGCGCTTTTCAAGTCAATGAAGACTTCCCAAAGCGCTTTACAATGTGCTTCACATTTTACCCATTCACACACACACTCACGCACCAATAGCGGCCGTGCAGCCATGTAAGGCGTCAACCTGCTTATTTGGGGCATTAGGTGTTCAGTGTCTTACCCAAGGACACTTCGACTTGAACACGGAGGAGCTGGGATTCGAACTGCGATCTCTTGATCCCAAGACGAGCGCTCTACCTACTGAGCAACTAAAAGCCTTATATAAGCCCTATGAGGAAGAATACACATATACCTTATCTATATTCATTGGAAATAGTTAAGGATGTGTTCTGTTTCAATTTACAGAAACCATATGTTTTCCATTATCAATCATTTTAGAAAAAGCGCTGGGGAGCCACTTGGGAGCGCCAAAGACCCGCATGTGGCTCCAGAACAAGTTTAGCAGGGCGAGAAGTCCATCTTTATTGGCGATAGAAAGCATCTTCCTCTGCCGTTTGGTGCAATTGTCAGTCCAGAGCGTTTTGCTAAAATGATGACTGTTAGAGAAAGTTGAAGTTGAAAAAGATTAGCGCACATGTAATGTCGGTTCGTCAAGCTGTTTTACCTTGCGTACAATGCGTACAATTCTGACCGCAACGTCATTGACAAACAGGCAGACACAAGCAGAAAGGGGGCGTGGCGACTACTTAGCCGGTCAGAATCCGGAACACATTGCACGATGCAACTCCGGTAAGTAGCAAAACAGTGATAAGTACGATAGAGCCAGGGATTACTGTTCCATGGTTTATGGACAGTTCATGGCTTCACACCAGCTCTCCTTTCACAAGATCGTGCCATAATAACATAGCAATAACATAGGTTAAATATATTTGTTTCAGAAACATCTATAGGAGATGAAATCCTGAAAACAGGGGTCTCCAATTCTATTTACTGAGGGGATGCTGGAGATAGGGTCTTGGGTCAGGCAGGGCGAAATCAGGATTTCATAAGTCAAGTCAAGTCATTTTTATTTGTATAGCCCTTAATCACAAAGAGTCTCAAAGGGCTGCACAGATCAAAGACTATTGCAAACTATTATTGCAGACTATTAACACTATTAAATTACAGACTATAGAAGTGTGTTTTAGGCTTAGATTTAAACATTTCCACTGAGGTTGCAGATCAAATCTCAGGCGAAAAGAATTCCACAGCACCAGGGCCCGGATGAAGAACCCTCTCCAACCTGCGGATCTCTTCTTGGCTCTTGGGATCACTAGTAGACCAGTTCAGACCAATGTTCAGAGCAGTTTTTGAGAACAAGTCACGGCATTTAGATGGACCAATAACTAACATTTCGGTCTTTTCAGGGTTAAGGCGCAAGAAGTTGAGTGACATCCACTCTTTTATCTCAGTGAGGCAGGCCTCCAAATTTCCTCAGTTTAGTGTGGCAGATTCCTCCATTGGAAGATATATTTGAGTGTTACAGCGTAGCAATGAAAACTGATATTATCCTTGCAAATAATATCACCTAATGGAAGCATGTAAATGCTGAAAAGAAGGGGGCCAAGTACTGAACCCTGCAGAACACCACAAGTAACACTAAAGACGTCATTTCACCATATTTAACACAGTGCGTCCTATCTGAGAGGTAGGATCTAAACCATAAGAGGATGGTTCCTGAGAGACCAGTTAAGAAAAGCTCATATTAAAACATTCCACTGTTCTCAAAGAACTTTTGAAAATGTTGCTACACAAAATAAGATAAAAATGAAAAAAAAAAAAAACAATAGGAATTAATATGAAAACAAACCGATCTATCATTTATAAATGGACCCATAATTTGCATGGACTGCACTTAAAGAGACAGTGTGTATCATTTGACTACTGTATGTCGCTGACTTGTGTAGTGCAACCGAAAATGAGTGCTAAAATACACAAGGAAGAATACAAGCTACTATCAAACAGGACCATTGTTCTTCTAATGTTTTGCTTAGCCTTTCGCAAAGGTTTTTTTGGGTACCTGTAGCAGCAAGGGACACTGGGGACAAAAATGGCACAATAACAAAAATCTTTTATTAGCCATATTTTATTTTACCAGTATATATTATCCTTACATTTTTACCTTTTTTGTTTGGCTGACCGGATATAAATCTTGGCTGGCCACATGTAGCCCATGGTCCGTAGTTTGCCCACCTCGTTCACCATGGTTAAACGCTATTTCAAATATTAACGACAAAAAAATGGATAATAAACAAATTTATAACCTAATGCTGTTAGAGTGGGCAAAGAAGCCATTGCAGGGATGCATTGTTGGCAGTAAAGACAAAAATTCCTGAGCTAATGGAATTTCGACAAGGTGGAATTTTGTTTCAGCTGGAGGCAAATGATGGCTTCGCCTCACGCTATTGTTTGGACTGTGATAAACTAAGTAAGGTGTTTGTTGATCATGGAACTTTTATCTGTATGATAACATGTTACATTCAGCAGCCCAAGACAGAATTACTGATAACTATGCAACTAAATGGCCACTGAAATCTTCTGTATTAGCACTTTAGTACACGTGATTGTGAAGTCAAAATATATTGAAAATTCTTTTATGAAAATGCTTGTTAACAGAATATGAGTGACACTGCAAATAAAACATTCAGATTTACTTGGTTTTATTTTGAAATGCAAAGGAAAGGTCATAGTTCTATGTTTTGTGCTCTCAGTGGAAGTACTTTCCTGTGTGTACAGTACAGTATGTGCTTGTCATGATTGCCGATTCAGAGCACCTGCGACTGCTCGATTGGTGACAACAGCCCGGACAGATGATTGGCTGATGTACTCCTTTTAAACCCCTGACTTCCAAGATATCCCTGTCAGATCGTTATGCGAACCGTTGCCCCCGGCTCGGTAAGCTCTTACGTCAGACTCTGTTCCTGCCCTGCTTTTCTCTGCCTGATCCTCGTTGCCAACCTGTTTCCGGACCTGACTCTGCCCCGTTCTGCCTGCCTGTTATCCGATCTGTTTTGCCCCATTACCTGCCTGCCTCCTGTTGCTGACCACGTTTCCGAAGTTGACACCGCCCTTGCTCTCCAGTCCTGGCTAGTGACTTGTAATTCCTGCCTGTCTTCAACCGTCCTCGCTAGACACAGAAGTACCTCTTCCGCGTCTCCTTCTACCCTTGTTCGTCAACAATCGGATCGTGGAAGCATGCCCTGCTCTCCCTCTTTATTAAAAAAAACTGAGAAAACAAGCGCAATTGGGTCCTGTGTCCATTTCTGGTCTGTGACAATACTATGTTCTTTGGTCCATGTACCATTGGCAAGAAGAAAGTCCATGCACTGGCGGCTAAGAGAAAATGAATATTTGCAAATCTGACTGCCTCACCATACATGTACCTTACCACAAGTCACTGGTATTAACAGTACCAGACGATATCACCTTGATCGGCCTCATCTCTGAAGGGGACGAGGCGGCGTACAGGGATGAGGCGGAGTCACTCTCAACGTGGTTTTCGGAAAACCGCCTCATACTAAACACCACAAAAACAAAAGAACTGATACTGGACTTCAGAAGGAATGGCAGGAATCCAGCACCACTCATCATAAAAGGAGACTGTGTAGAGAGAGTCCACTCCTTCAAATTTCTGGGTGTGCACATCTCCGACGACCTCTCCTGGTCTGCAAACACCAGAGCGGTGGTAGGGAAGGCCCAGCAACGACTGCATTTCCTGAGAGTGCTCAGGAAAAATAATCTAAAACAGCAGCTGCAGGTGTCCTTTTACAAAGCCACAGTGGAGAGCATTCTAACGTACTGCATTACGGTGTGGTATGCTCCTTGATCCAGAAATATTAAGTAATTACAGACCTGTGTCAAACCTACCTTTCCTCTCTAAAGTACTTGAAAGAGTAGTGGCACAGCAGCTGAATGCTTTCATATCGGAGAATAACCTTTTTGAATCCATGCAATCAGGATTCAGGGCTAACCACTCTACTGAGACAGCTCTGATCAAGGTGACAAATGATCTCCTAATGTCAATGGATTCTGGCGCTTCATCACTTTTGCTGCTGCTGGATCTTAGTGCTGCTTTTGACACAGTGCGCCACAATATCCTACTAGAACGGTTGGAAAAATGGATTGGTCTCTCAGGAGCCGTCCTCTCGTGGTTCAAATCCTACCTCTCAGATAGGACGCACTGTGTTAAATATGGTGAAATGACATCTGAGCCCTTTAATGTTACCTGCGGTGTTCCGCAGGGTTCAGTGCTTGGCCCCCTTCTTTTCAACATTTACATGCTTCCATTAGGTGACATTATTCGCAAGTACAATATCAGCTTCCACTGCTACGCAGACGACACTCAACTATATCTTCCGTTGGAGGAATCTTCCACACTAAACTGTGGAAATTTGGAGGCCTGTCTCACTGAGATAAAAGAGTGGATGTCACTCAATTTCTTGCGTCTTAACTCTGAAAAGACCGAAATGTTAGTCATTGGTCCTTCTAAATGCCGGGACTTATTCTCAAAAACTGCTGTGAACATTGACAAATGTCACATCACACAGAGTGACTCAGTTAAAAATTTAGGTGTCATATTTGACCCTGATCTATTCTTTGAGATGCATGTAAAGCAAATTACTAGAACTGCCTTCTTCCATCTTCGCAACATTGCTAAAATCCGTTCAATACTGTCTCAGTCTGATGCGGAAACAATCATTCATGCATTTGTTACCTCCCGTCTCGATTACTGCAATGCACTACTCTCCGGTCTCCCGAAGTCCAGAATCAAGTCTCTTCAGCTAGTACAAAATGCCGCAGCGAGGCTTTTAACTAGGACAAAAAAGTACGATCACATAACACCGATTTTGGCTAACCTGCATTGGCTCCCAGTTAGCCAAAGATGTGACTTCAAAGTTCTCTTAGTATTGTACAAAATCATACATGGACTTGCTCCCTCTTATCTTTCAGATCTAATCTGCCACTATGTCCCGGTCCGAAGCCTACGATCTGAGAGTGCTGGTCTTCTGATGATCCCGAGAGCAAAGAAGTCTTCTGCTGGTTCGAGAGCGTTCTCCATCTGGGCACCGGTGCTGTGGAATGCTCTTCCCCCTGAGATTCGATCTGCAACCTCAGTGGAAATGTTTAAATCTAAACTTAAAACTCACTTCTACTCCATTGCATACGAATAACCTACTCCTCTTGTCGGTTGAAAATAGTTTGTGTAATATAGTGTAACAATCTGTGAAGCCCTTTGAGACTCTTCGTGATTTAGGGCTATACAAATAAAAATGACTTGACTTGACTTGACTATGCTGGGTGCACAGCAGCAGACAGGAAAACGCTCCAGAGGGTCATCAAAACAGCCCAGAAAATCGTCGGTTGCCCTCTGCCCAGTCTGGAGGACATTGCCTGCTCTCGCTACCTCAGCAGAGCAGAAAACATCATCAAGGACTTTTCTCACCCCGGCCACCACCTCTTCGACCTGCTGCCAAGTGCTACAGGTCACATAAAACAAAAACAAACAGACTCAGAGACAGTTTCTTCCCCAGAGCCATTACCACCCTAAACACACACCGCACAAAAAACTGAAAAACGATGTTTACTGCTTACTTTGCACAATGTTTGATTTTTTTTTTTGCAGCAAATGCATATGTTGACTATTTTTTTGCACTATGATGACTATTTTTGCACTAAATGTATAATTGCACAAACCCTTACGATACCAAGCTGTATTACGATACCAAACTGTATGTAACATCCTACATGCTGACATTTCTTGTGTAAATATTGTGTAAATTAAAACTATAACCTTATCCTCCTTGTTTCATAACTGTCAGGCGGAAGGAAGACTGAGATCACTTGCACTCGTTTCTTGGTTTTTATTGGAAGGAAGGAATGACAAGGCGTGATTCTTCGATCCATTGTTTGACGGATTGACAAAGCTTGACAGGTTGGTGAAGGCTTGGCGGGAATGGTCGTGGACAGGCGTAATCGTCGTGTTGTTGGTCGGGGCTGGAGAAGAAGGGCGTCGTCGTGTTCGGAAGAGTGATCAGGAGTCAGACGGGCAGGGCAGGTCGTAGGCAAATTCGGAAACGGGTCGGCAACGGAGATCAAGTAGAAGAAAACCGGAGGCAGGCAAAGAGTCATAGGTACGGGCTTTCTGAGGAGATGGCAACAGGTAGCATAGTACAATCAGACAGCTTCTTTCCGGAAGCTGAGGATTTAAATGGACAGGATGCGCCGATCAGCTGTCCTGGCTGTTGGCGCCAAATCCTGAGCACAGGTGTTCCCGATCCGGGTGATTGTGACAATAACCTTATCTTCTTGGCTTTTTTACCTCACTGTGAATGTGTGGTACTGGAGTGTCATGCCCAATTTCGTTGTCACAATATGTTAACCCATTCTGTAACAATGACAATAAAGGTATATTCTATTCTATTCTACATAAATGAAAACATAGATTTTAGGGTCAAATATTGGGCTTAGTGCATTTTTGGGGGGCAATAATTGCTTTTATATGCTACACTGTGCGCATTTCCAGCTAAGTTGACACTGTCCAGCATCCCCACTCAACTCCCCACGGAACAATATCAATTTCTCAATGATTGCAGCATGGAGAGCGATCTAGTTCCCATTTAGTGATCATAGTGTTGAACGTTTGCTTTAGGCTAGAAATTCACGTCACCACCTGCATGAACCAGGAGGCATCGAGGGCTCCCCTGGGTGCTCTTATGTTGGGTTATTAACTTGGGAGCACTTTTGTTCGCTGGCATTTTCATTTCGAGCCCTGCACAGTTGAGTTAGGGGGGGACCTTCAAGTACAATAGGGAGAAAAAAAAGAGGTTAGGAATTTTCACAAGTCGGCAGGAAAGCTGGGGTGAATGGATACCTCCTGTCCCATTGTTCCAGAAAAACATGCTTAAAATCTGTTGCAAAGACCTGATCCAAGAAGATACTTGAGTTAGAAAAACGCAGCAAAGATAATTTAGGCAGTAAAAGGTTTCATTTTTGTTATAACCGATAAATAACTACAATACAAACCATAACAGTGTAAGAGAAATGAATAGAAATATTTCTATTATGACCAAAATACCTCCCATTGCACACTATTTTAAAAATAAGGTCAGTTGTCACGACCAGGACAGGAAAGAGGAAGCAGAACCCACTCGCGTAACGTTATTCACAGTTTATTGGGGAGAAGAGGAATGAGCGCACACTCGATCCGGGGATCGTTGGTCACGGAAGTAGATTGATCGGAACGAGGAAGTGGTCAAAATCAAACAGATCGGGGCGAGAACAAAACAGGAACAAAACACAGGCAAAAACGGAGACTCACAGGGCTTGGCAAAACAAGAGCAAAAAACACAGGCAAAACAGAGATTCACAGGGCTTGGCAAAACTAGAGCAAAAACACAGGCAGAAACGGGAATTCACAGGGCTTGACGCATCACAACCGAGTTTAGCAGGATTTTCGCAGACGCTCGGACACCAGGCGACTCACAAGACAGCACTTAAGTAGTCAGGGAGCAATCTGTCAACGCGTTTCAGCTGGTGTCCATGGGCGGGGCCAATTGGGTGCCATGGCAACCGTGACGGAACCTGGAACCACACGGCGGGGACCAATTGGGAGACAGTCAGTAAATAAAGTTTCAATAGTCTCTCATTGCCTCTGTTGCTATGGTGAGAATGGATTTACAATTTCTTTTTGTCAGGAACGGTAACATGTTGACATTTTTGGTTGCAGCTTGTTGCTCTTCGCAGGGTTAACCTTTTTCATGCGTTTATGTGAACTTGTGGTGTTGCCACAGTAGCAGATCACTTTACCACATAGATTACACCCGGCATTGTCCTTGTTTTTTTAGCAGTTGAAAAAAAATCCGTACTGTGCTGCGCTTTCCATTTCCCTCTTTGATTTTTAGCTCTGGTAGGGGGGCGGTTGCATAGATTTGGCAGGCAGGGTGCAGCAGCAGACCAGGTAAGGAGAGGTGCTAGAAGTGTGCCTGTCAGTCACAAACTCGGGCCTGAACTTTGAGAGTGACCTAGGGAGCTGGGTGAGAGTGAAAGGTTGTGTTATCTATATAGAGAAGGGGCACTTTGAGGAAATTGGTGGAGGAGAGATGTATCCATCCAAGGACAATAGTATCAATCTGATCCAAGTACTTGCTTGGTATCGATAATATCGATATTTGGAAAGCGCATTTTTCTTTCTCTCATCCGTCTATCGATGTGAAGGTGGAATGGTAAGCCAAGTGCTGGAAAGTTGAAACTTAAGCAGTTAATGGAACTTGCGATCGTTTTATTTGTTTCTTCAAGGAGGGTCAAATTTCACAGAGCTGGCATTTTATTAGCTTCAAAAAAATTGCCGTCATAAAACTAGGGGAATGATTATTTTGGCCTAAGAACAGATCCTGTTTTCAGGATATTGGAGATGTACTTATGGGGGATTAAATGAATGAAAATAAATATATAATCTGAATTTTAAAAAACGGGTGCAGTCAGGGCACCACATCATGTGGGCAAGTACATCCTTCTCACTGCTGCATTTTCAGGTAAGGGTTTGCTTCCCCCCATGAAACAGATAATACTGGTTACCAGTAGAGGAGAAATCAACTCTTTTGACTTATATATAGCACCTTCTGTTTCGTTTTGTAGGTGGAACAAAGTGAAGGGATGTAGGGGTGCTCAAAATAAGCATGGTATTTAATATCCAAACCAGGAACAAAGTAAGAAACAATGGGTCACAAAAGTAAACAACACGTCTAAACAAAATAAACCTGTCATTGTCCAAACCAGAAAAAAAAACAAAAACGAAAATGCTAATGCAAGGAACAAAGTAGCAAACGCAGAAGGAGTTACAAAACAAATAATATGTCAGAACAAAATCAAACCTGACAATATCCAAACTGGACACAAAGACAGAACCGGGAATGGAAACACAATGCAAGTAACAAAGTAACAAACAAACAAGGGGCCGAAAAGCAAATAACATGTCCAAACAAATCTGAAAGGGAAATGCAATGACCCGACGCAGTATGCTGTTTAAGCAGTATTTAGATAATTATGGAAAGGGGTGAGGAGATTGGGCTCAGGTGTGTCTTGCTCCACACTGGGTTGGCGCCCTCTGGGGGGAAATGTCATATCGGATCCTGACACCTTCATATTATAATTATTTTTCAATCTCTTTTCATCCTTGCTTGTACAGTGGAACCTCGGTTCTCGACCATAATCCGTTCCAGAACCCTGTTCGAAAACCAATTCGTTCGATCACCGAAATCATTTTTCCCATTAAAAATAATGTAAATCGTTTTAATCCGTTCCAACACCCTGAATGTTTACTTTGAATGTTTAACGTAAACATAAAGCTAACCCGGGCTAATCGTACGTTCGCGTTATCGTAATCTTCCGTACGAAAGATTACGCTAACATGAACGTGTAAGAATAAAAAAATCAGGTCGTTTACAAGTCATTTAGCACCCGGGTCTTCACAACAAGTGGTGAGCGGTTCATTGGAAAGGGGGCTCCGTTCCAACACCCTCAATGTTGGGCTCCGTTCCAACACCCTGAATGTTTAACGTAAACTTAAAGCTAACCCAGGCTAATCGTACGTTCGCGTTATCGTAATCTTATGAATAGGATTTCTTATCTTTGTGGTGGTCAGCAGAAGGTGCTCGCACACCTCCTTCATATTTGGCTATTATTTCTTTCTTAAATGCAATAGTTGTACGCACTACTTTTCTTTTTTCACCTGCAGCAACTTTGCTGCTTGCACTGACTTTCTTCGGAGGCATAATAAGGGGGTAAAACACCCGTACGGCGCTCAGCATGGCACCCTAGCGTACGCACTCACGCATTACCGGCGTTCGAACTCCGTTTTTTATATAATAATAAGCAAAAATTCATGAATTAAATGAAATGATCTGCATTTATATAGCGCTTTTCAAGTCAAGACTTCCCAAAGCGCTTCACATTTCCCAATAGCGGCCGTGCAGCCATGTAAGGCGCTAACCTGCTTATTGGGGGGAATTAGGGGTTCAGTGTCTTACCCAAGGACACTTCGACATGCAACACGGAGGAGCCGGGATTCGAACTGTGATCTCTTGATCCCAAGACGAGCGCGTTAACTCCTGACCCACTGCCGACTATCATATGAACTTGCTAGTCAAAAAATGGCCTCACTTCGAAGAAGCTGACGTGATTTTCCTCCATCTTGCAAGCTACGTGAACCCCTGAAAACCAAAATTCCTGTGAAAGGCTGGGCAAAAATATGAAAAGCAAAAATGCTGTGGTTCAATCACTTTGAGTCTCCATAGTTTGTATTCTTCCTTTTGCTCTGTATCACTTGTTTTCGGTTGCACTACACAAAACACTTATCTATTTATTTGAATCATGTACGTAATCATTTTCAATGTGGGAATTTTCTATGAAGTATATTAAAGGGACAGTGTGGTTTATTTGACCACTAGATGTTGTAGTATTGTGTAGTCGTTAGTAAAAAAAAAAAAAACGAGTGTTAAAAAGCGCAAGGAAGAATACAAACCACTGAGACTCAAAGTGACCATACAATATCAATTTTTTTTCTTCTTCTTTTGTTTCCGCCCAGCCTTTTTGACTTTTTTGGGGCACTGTAGCAGCAAAGTGGCGGAAAATGATGTTGTAGGTGGGACTCATGTGTAAAATAAAAGCAAATTTCTCTCCCTAGGAGAACTTTTCAAGGGACAGTGTGTAAAATGTAGTGCCTTGTAGAGGTACAGAAATCTTTCATTCAGTAAAAAAAACAAAACAAAAAAAAAAAAAAACAACAACATTGATTTGAATACTCGTCTAAAAATATTATATTCTATTTTCCATAGTGGAATCCAAACATAGTAGTCGCCGCCATGTTTGTCTGGCATCTTTTGCTGCTACACTGTGCTCTTGGCACAGGTTTTCGGGCATATTAGACAACAGTGCCATCTAGTCAGAAACCCTTCTCAAGGTTTCTTCATTTTCCTCATGTTGAGGTCTTTTGAGTTTTTCCTTGCCCTCATGTTGGTTCCAGATCAGGGGATGGTGTCATAATAGTCAGAAAAAATAGTCTGTGTAATAACCTGTGAAGCCCTTCGAGACTCTTTGTGATTAAGGGCTATACAAATAAAAATGACTTGACGAGTGGTCGAATATTACACACTGGGGCTTTAATAAAGCGTGTTTATATGATAGTTCATGTATTTTTACTTGTTCAACCAATATTGTTTTATTTCTAGAACAAATTGTTATTTCTTATCACTAGGAGGTGCTAAATCATATGCACTGTCCCTTTATTGTTTCTGAAAGTTCACCAGGGTCACAAAATCCCAGCGATTGTTTTCAGTGAAGGAGGCTGGACAAATATTGTTCGGCGCTGCACTTTATAACCATTGTTCCAGGTAGTCTCGCAATCTTGGCGGCATTCCGTACATCAATTCTAACGAAGGGTACACCTTATCTCTTGGCGTGGATTAATGGGGCACCAGGCGGGTGCTGCCGTGTTTCCTGTGCCAAATATGTTGGCACCGTGAACCAGAAACGCAGGAGAATTCCTGAATAACTGGAATAAAGCACATTACTCATGTGTTTCTCAGCCTGTTGTGAGCCACAGCACACTTTTCGGGGTTAAAAATCTATTTCTGAATATGTCTTTGGTTTTCTGGTTTACTATATGTAGCTTCCTTAATTGTTTTTCGACTTTAAATGTTTTTGTTTCGAGAAATTGTTTGACAATAATCGGGAAGACTTGCAGTACTTGTAAAGCATATTCAGAATCAATGACAACAACAACAACGAGGCACACCACCCATCGAAAATATTTACCGTAAATTCCGGACTATAAGCCGCTACTTTTTTCCCAAACGTTCAACCCTGCGGTTTATTCAGTGATGCGGCCAATTTATGTCATTTTTCTAACAGCCGCCAGCGGTGCTCGAGTACAAAAGGTAAAATTTAGACCGGTGGGATACATGCGCCGAGGAAGACTGCAACTTCTTAGCTTGTGCACAAATTAAATTAGCGTAGACATATCCTCATCATGCAAATTGCAAAAAGAAAGGCACATGACGCAGCTTTCAAGCTAAACGCAATCGAGCAGTCAGATAAAGAAGGAAACAGAGTTACTGCTACTGTAAATTTTACTTTGCGAGCATGTTGCTAGCGTGGTTTAGAATAAGGGACCGTGGGAAGACGTCTAAATGACAAAGTCACTTTCCCATACTGAAGGAAGACGACTTTGATGACGTCAGTTACAAGGAGGAAGATGAGGACGGTTTACAGTGGTTTCTACATGAGCGGTATGTTTTTTTTTTTAATAGACCCGTTTACTGAGTTGCGAGCGTGTTGCTAGTAGCGTTTTGCTACCCTTCACAGGCACGGTTTGGGATGAAAGTTATAATATTATTATTAAAGCTTTGAAAACTCTCTCGGTGTACCGTCTTTCTTTGTAAATATGTGTAACCATGTATAATATGTATTTGCAACTGTATATTTTTGTAATGTATTTATTTTAGAGACTTATTCTGATATGTTTTCCACGGGTGAATCAAAAAGAAGGGGCGAAAACAATGGGGGCTGACGGGAAGTGGAGTAAAGGTGAGACGTGTTTGTGGACGCAGCGGACAATAGTTGATATATATTTTTCCCACCCTTACCTTTGGAAATATACATTTTTTTCTCTTGGATTATTTTCAACGGGACCCGGACTCTGCAGGTCTGCATCAAACCTTAAGTACCGGTCTCATTATCCGTTCAATTTGCCAGCTGTGGTTTTTGGATTGTGTACTTTATATTCAGTTACAATCACAGGACTCAAAGTCGGGTTCGGGTTAATTTTGTGATTGTGTTACATGTTTTGGTGTGGGCGCATGCGGCTTATATACAGGTGCGGCTTGTGTAAGTACAAAAGCGGTTATTACGGTAAAAATTATTCCTGCTACGTTTCTAAATTGCCATAGTTGCCTAAATTGTTTTCTTTTTAATCATTTGTGGTCACTGTGTCTCAGTTCATTTTTTTGGCCCGAAGAGGGATGGGTGCCACCAGGCTGTACTTGCCCAAGACACACCACAGGAAATGGTGCCCCAACAGCCCTAGTGGTTAAGGGATCCATATTAAACAAATAAGGTTAGGTTTACGGGCGGCTGGGTGGTTAGCGCATTCTGAGGTCATGGGTTCAAATCCAGCTTCGAGCCTTCCTGAGCAGAGTTTGCATGTTCTCCCTATGCTTGTGTGGGTTTCCTCCGGGCACTCCGGTTTCCTCCCACATTCAATGCGGGTCAGTTTAATTGTGAATGAACGAGTGAGTTGTCTGTGTTTGTGTCCCCTGCCCACTGCCTGAAGACGGCTGGGATGGGCTCCAGCACCCCCGCGACCCTACTGAGGATAAGCGGTGTAGATAATAGATGGATGGCTGTTAAGTTTACAGTTTAGTAGACACTCAAACAAGGAGAGAAGATGTCAATGGATGGATGGATGTTTTTAATTGTGTATTTTTGTGTGTGTCTGTCTGTCATGGCAGGACAGAGCTTAGTGAGGCTCTTTGACTCTCACAGTTAAAAATTTCGGCTCTCTGTGTCAAACTTGTTCGCCACCCCTGGTGTAGACTAAAGACAGGCAGACTGGACGATTTGTTTAGATGTGTGAATATGTCAGGAGGAAGACCGTATAGCCCCAATAGCTAGGATTGCTAATGCTATCCTCTCTAAATAGCACACTTTGACCTTTCCGACAAGGTGAGCCACCTCTTCGGACAGCTGCACAATATTTGTTTGCCTAGTCTTTGCTATTACTGTTGATTACTGTAGCTGTTTTTGTTGTTGTTGTCTACTGTTTTACTGGCCTTGTCCACTGTTTACTTCGGGTTACTACCGTCCGTCATGGTGTCATCACGTGTGTGCAAAAGGTCCATATTCATGCAGTGATGGGGAAAATTATGCAAATTATGTGAGTGGGAGTGTCTTCTTTCTTACAAGGATAAAACTGGACAATTTCTTGCTTCATCGAAGACAATGTTTCAAGGGACACTAGTATGCCCCCGGCACACAGGTTAAAAAACACTGCCTTAACACACTCTTAATATTTTCTCATAAAGCAGCTTGAACTCACTTCTCAACGTGTCAACATCCCGCAGAGTCTAAATTCTTCAACAAGGATCTGAATGGTATACCTTCTCACGTCAAGCCCAGCCCCGTCTCCGACTGTTATACCTGACCTTTCACGGGTTCTGTTTTTCTTTCTTTCCATCCAACCAAACCCCAAAAAATAAACAAGGCCAGATGAAAAGTCGACTCGCTGGCAGCCGCTGACTACGTTTCCGTCTTGTCACTCCTTATTAGCCAATGATGAGCAGTCTCCATGTTGGACAGGCGTGCCGTGTCGCTCACTCAAAAAGGCACGCACGCTAGTTAAACAGAAACATTGAATCAATGGGGGAAGCATGAGCGCAAATTTTACTATGTTTGCAATACACCATGCCTCAAGAAAAGAGAAAATATCATGGCAAGTACCCAGAAATGGAGAAGGAAATCGAGTGGTTTGAAGCGAAAAGACAAAATATCTCCCGTTTATTTTATATGTGGCTATTCTAAAGCAGTCTTCAGGGATCAGCTTCTAGACTATACTGTAGTATGTAACCAGCTAGTTACTTTTGGAGTAACGTGCTACTTTTTGGTATCAGTAATCTGGGGGTAACTAAATTACTTTTTAAATTAAGTAATCAGTAACTGTAACTAATAACCGTTTTTCAGTCACACGCCCTTGCTAACGTGCGGACCACCGGGCTTCTAACTTGGCACCGGCCATCACCACTCTTACTTTCGTCAACACATTCACCCGTGCGCATGCACAAGCGGCGGAAACCATGTGTGGCCTTGCGTGAGAATGTAAAGGGATGCCGTGGCTTGGAGCCAAATGGGGAAAAAAAGGGTCTGAGTTCTTGGAATCTTTATACTTCAGTGATAAAAAAATAAATAAAAACACATTTTGTCTTGTGTGCTGCAAAAACTTGCCTGACCGTATACAGACGCTCCCCTACTTACGACCATTTAACTTACGAAAATCGGTAGATACAAAGATTTTTTTCAGGATATGAAAAAATATCCGGACATTGCTGTAAGTAAGATTTCGTATTGTGTACACTTTTTTCCCGCTGCTACCAGCGTGTGGCGCTGTGAGAGGTCACCCAGCATCCACTCCGAAGAAGAAATCCGGCTTCCACTTCCTAGTTTGTTAGTAAACATTCTATACTGTATCTCCAGCGCGTAAGAACGTTGACATTTTTATTGTTTGTTATCTGGTGCATCCATTCAAGATGGTTGGTGTAAAGTGTAAAGAAGAGGCGAGCCATTTCTTTTGAAATGAAAGTGGAATAAGAAAGCTTGATGCGGTTGAGAAAATGGTTGGATCGCTTTTTTTCGGCCACTTTCTACCATAGAGGAGGAATTTGCCCAACTCTTGAGGCGCATCTTCCAAAAGTAAGTTAAACTCAACTTTATTTATCTTTATAGAGCATATTACATTTTTATGTTTTTTTAGTACAAAACAATACAGGTTACTTATACAAGCCTTAAACATACCTGTATAAACCTTAAACACACAAAATATTTCTTCCTCATGCCATGAGGCTCTTTAACTCCACCTTTATATTGTGTAAATTATAACCTTATCTTCTTTTTTCCTTTATCTTGTTTTCTTTTATCCTCACTGTTAAATGTGATACTGGAGTGCCACGCCCAATTTCGTTGTCACAATATGTTCAACTCATTTTGTAACAATGACAATAAAGGTATACTGTATTCTATTCTATTCTATTCTAAAAGCCCACATTAAATAGCGAGCCTTAGATTCAAAAAGGGGGCAGCACGGCAGGGCAATGGTTAGCGCATGTGAGGCACAGTTCATGTCTTGGGAACCTCCTGCGTGCGTTCAAATCCAGCTCCAGACTTCCTGTGCGGAGTTTGTATGTTCTCCCCGTGCTTGAGTGGGTTTCCTCCAGGCACTCCGGTTTCCTCCCACATTCCAAAAACATGCATTTCAAGTGAATTGGCCGGTCCAAATTGTCCCTAGGTGTGAATGAGCGAGTGAGTTGTCTGTCCCCGTGTGCCCTGCGATTGGCTGGCAACCAGTTCAGGGTGTCCCCTGCCCGATGATTACTGGGATGGGCTCCAGCACCCCCGCGACCCTACTGAGGATAAGCGGTGTAGCTAATGAGATGAGATTCAAAAAGGTTAGGAAACACTGTACCGCACTTGTGTACCAGGTTGTAAAAAAACACTTTGTCTTAGAATTTTTGTACTAAGTTTCGAACCCGATACCACACCACCGGGTGCATGATTGGCACCAAAAACACAGCACAACATTTTATTAGTAGTACTTTATTACATAACAGGAGGCTGACCCAAAGGGAGCTGACATGGTTGTCAGCCATCTTGCTGCTACGGATAAACCCCCAAAACCCTTGTGGAAGACTGGACCCAAAAAAAAAGGAGAAAAATGGTGCTGTTTGATCACTTTGACTCTGTCGTTTGTATTCTTCAATGTGCTTTGTAGCACTCGTTTGTGTTTGCACTACAAAATACGACATTAAGAGTTCGAAAAATACACTGTGTCTCTTTAAAGGGAGGTCCACCACACACCTATCAAAAATGTAAGGGTCTTTAATTTTCTACTAGTGTTTTCCTGTCATTTTTGTAGTAACACCCTGGAGAGTGAGTCAGGGTCTGCACGGAGATCCCAGAGTACTAGTTGAACAGTTTTGTTTGTTTTTTTACGGATAACAACATGATTGTTTATAGATCCAAAACATGAACTACAAACCATGCTTACAAAATATTTTTTACTAGATTCCGTTAATTAATTGAATTCATTAACAGACGGAAACACGTTTAATATTTTCTATGCACTAATCAGAAGACATTGGATTATCATTCCATTTGTGGAGTGTGAATCACGCTGCTAAATACAACCCGTTTTAATTTCAGGGAGGAAATATTTTATGGATTTGCTTTCGGGAATAAATCAGGTGAGCTGAGGCAACTGCTACCTTACTTTTCATGTTCTGAATTTGCTCCTTTAAAAGGGCTGTTCTGCCCCCTAACGGCAAGATAGGGGTATTACATAAACATCAAACAACATGGGCGATTCTTGTGTATTTTGTTGTATTGTATTTCGTTTTTTTTATTTCAATCATGTTGTGACAAACATCACAAAATAAACTATTCACCTGAAAGGAAAAAAAAGGATGACAAGCCAATGTTTTATGAGAGACCCGTTGAAAACTTCTTCTATCAATCATATAAACAAATTATCATATTTCATACAGTCACGGGTTAATTCAATGTGGCATTTTCTCATGATTTTTAAAATAAGATTGGATGTTCGCTTAAAATGTGATTTTAAGGTATCATACAAAATCATGCATGAACTTGCTCCCTCATATCTTTCAGATTTAATTTCCCCCTATGTTCCTGCTTGGAGCTTTTGCTCTGAAAATGCTGGCCTACTAGTGATCCCAAGAGCCAAGAAGAAATCCGCAGGTTTAAAAGCTTTCTCCATTCGGGCCCCGGTGCTGTGAAATGTTCTTCCTCCTGAGATTCGATCTGCAACCTCAGTGGAAATGTTTAAATCTAGGCTTAAAACACACTTATATTCTATAGCTTGTGAATGACCTATATTTCATTTTGACAATATCTGTCAATTGTTTGTTATCCATTGCAGCCTGGTCATCCTGGAAGGGGGATTACCACCTTATGTGCTGTCTCTTCAAGGTTTCGTCATTTTCTTCATGTTGAGGCTTTTGAGTTTTTCCTTGCCCTCATGTAGGTTATAGATCAGGGTAATGGTGTCATAATACTCTGTAGTTTGCAATAGTATGCGGTCTGTGCAGCCCTTAAAGACTCCTTGTGATTCAGGCCTATACAATTAAAGATTACTTGACATGGTTACTATCTAATTTCAACACAAAAACTGAAATAATTGGTTAAAATAAATAATACAAAAGCTCAGATGTCTGATAGAGTATAAGGCTTTTCAGTTCAATAAACGTTGATTAATTTAGCTCAGAAGCATCGCCAACTGACATTGATATTCCTGTTCCGGTTCAAGTGGCAACGAGGAAATCACAACCAGAATAAGGAGACTTGTCGCATCATGGTGTTATTAAAATAAATGAAGAAACAGTACAAACAGTACATTTCCGGCATTGGATTTGATGTGGTCCAAACAAACAAGAAGGCTGTTCCTTATTATTCAAGCGGTGCTCATCACGAGAGTTACTCTGCAGACAGTCGGTTTACTCCAAGACATCATGGGTCAAATGTTCCAAACACCAGCGAGCTGGTGATTAATTGTGGGAACAAAAGTTCTGTTTGTGTTCAACTCCATAACAGTGTGCTCTCAACACACCTGCTACACTTGCAGTTTAGTGAATTCAAATTTGAATTTCTTTTATGAGAGTACCGTATTTTCCGGACTATGAGGTGTACTTAAAAACCCCAGATTGGCCAGAAATTTGATCGTGCGCCTTGCAATCCGGTGCGTTACCGTATCTGTGCATGATTAATCAGTTGATAACTGACCACATTTGCATAACCATGGTGGCAACAGGGGAATCGAACCGAGCACCTAATCCTAACCACCAGAGACGTGGATTTTTGTTCACAATTGCGTACTGTCGGATGCAACAGAACCTGAACCGAATCTTCATGGGGAGAGCACTGGATCCTATCCACCAGGGATACAGATGACGCATAAAAAACCATTAGGTCTGATCTCATTATCACAATGTTTTTTAGTCACGGTACCAAATACGATAGAGAAATGAGAAAAAGAAACTAAGCATTGAAAACAAAATTTGAATACTTGCAGCCAAGTGTTTATATACTGTATATCGTTCAGATTGACCGTATTACTTCCCACAATGCCCTTCTCTTTACTCAGTTCAGAATTTTGTGCGCTTCGTACAATACTGTATTTCAGGGATCCCCAACTACGGATCGGTTTAATATTGACTATATTCTCAGGGCCAGGCCCAATGATAACGTCAACAATTTAGTACTGTGGCTAAAAAAATGTGTGATGATGAGATAAAATCTAGCACCTTTTCATGTGTTGGCCATTTCCCAAGTGGGCTAGTGGATAGGATGAGGCATGCTGTGATTCCCGTTGCATCCAATGTTATGTTTATGCAATTGTGATCAGTGAGCAGTCAATGCACAAACGCAATACTTTGTTTTTTGTACAACCCTAGTTTTAATTGCATGCGCCTTATAGTGTGGTGCGCCTTAAATATGGAGGAAAAAAAAAAACATTAAAAAAAAAAAGTATATGAGGGGTTCGCCTTATAGTGTAGAAAATACGGTAAACAATTCCCTGCCCTCCAGGCTTGCAATGAATAGAAACCGGAATTGTTAAAAATCTATTTTCAGAGTTAAAAGTGACAGTTTTCCTTGTGCTTTCTTTGCCCGCTACTAAAATATTTTGCACGGATTTGGAGAAGTCTTTTGCGCAACATGAGCTCTCTTCTCACGCTTTTTCCCAACTATACATTTGTACATGAGCACAGGGAAATGACTAAACCTCGGACAACAACTTATCCAGGTCCTTCTTCTTCTCACTGTACCGAGTGCTGACCTGTCCGACAGCTTTGGCGTGCTCTTCGCCCACCTCTTCCTTCCGTCGCTGCTGCTCTTTCAGAAAATCTGCCCACTCGTCTTTCAGACGCTCCATGTTTCCCTGCAGCTGGCCACTCTGGATGTAGGATTAAAAATGCTTGAAACTCATCAAAATGAACGACTAAAGTAGAGCAGGGGCGGGTCATGTACCTGCTGTGTTTCTAGCTCCCTCTGCTGGATTCTTTCTGCCATGTGATTTGCAGCTTTCACTGTCACAGATCAAGGCATATTTTGGGATTTGTACACCTCTTTCATGGCCAAATTAAAGCATTTTTAAGGACATTCAAAGCCAATTTTCCAATTCCTCCAGTACTGTTAAAATAGAAAGTCCTCTGTGAATTGTGGATTTTGCAGAGCAGAGCCACAAATTTACAGTATCTGCGATTTACAGATGTGATTTTTCATTTTGTGTCTGCATTTATCAAGACCTATGATTTTAAGATCTTGAGTAAATCGTGAATATTTATTTTTGAGACAAATCTTTCCCATAAAGGTGTTGAGTAAATGACAGTAATAAGTAGCTTACGTTTACAGTTGTAGGAAGTTCTTCCCATTACAGTTTACCACTGGGAAACCATACCCTATTTCTTTTGCATGGCCCATGAAAAAAGTCCATAATTGATACGTAATCCTTGCACTAATAAACATTTTATAGTGCTCTGTCCAGGTGTCCTCTTGAGCGCGACCCGTAGGGGGCGATGACGCTTTATAGGACAGTGCGGTACAAATTAATGCCAGCTTCAGTGAACACAGGGGAAGAAAAACAAGCAATGGCAAAGCAAGGCATTTTCTGCACACTTGTTAAGAAATATGGCAACTATTTTAAGCATTTACAGGCACTTCACCTAAAATTCAAAATTTTTCAATCACTGAAAACAAAACAGGAAATATCAAGTATTTTTAGAGTTTCAAGCGTCTGACTGTAAGAAAATGATGGTCTAAATGTCCCTTTTATACTATATACTATACTCTTATACCCATTATATACCTTTATACTCTTAGATCTTTATACGTTTATATTTCTATAGTGCGCATTAAGTGTGTGGTTTTACAATTTCACAAACACCTTCAAGGTCAGGAGAATAAGCCAAGGGACCACCAAGGGATGTGCCTCTTATTAAAAAGCTACAACTTGAGGGCCACTATGAGGCCTGCTAGCTGGTTAATCAAGATGGCCTTGCCTCCCACATTCGAAGCCGCTCAAAAGCGTGCTTATCTTCTCACGGAGACGCTTTGTGTTTATAAAGTTTCTCTATCCTTATTATTCATTTATTATACTTGCACGCCATCTAGCGACCAACATTATACACTGTATTTGAATATGTGATTCCTGTCAGATTCATTTCCTGTGTTCATATAAACCAATCAGATGTGTAGTTTCCTTCTCGTGTTTCCCAATAAATGAGCCTCCTGAAAAAGGAGGAGGGTGATTTCTCCCTGATCCAATCCTGGAAACACGCACCTCCGACGGAAGGGGTCATCAAAAACCTAAATCTCCGACTCAGTGTGTTCTTTTCTTCTTTCTACTACAATCGCAAGTTTTAACCTTGACACAGACATTTTTTGCAATTCCCATTGGATTTCTAAATTGAAGGACTTTCCAGATATTGTTTTCTTCTTCCATGAGTTACTGGATTTACGGGACCAAATACTTACATCGAGCGATGGCGTTGGAGAGCTGCTCCTTGACGCCCTCCAAATCTGACGGGAGCACTTCCTCATTTGCTTCTTGTACTACTTTACTCAAGCTCTCCAGTAATCGGCTTTCCCTGTGAGCCCTTTTCTCCTAGGAGAGAGATACGTTTTGAAAAATATTACCAAGGACGACAATTAGTGTGTTTTTTTAAAGATTAACACGCCCACATAACACTAAATAAGTGGTTCTAAGATGAGGGTGTATTCAAAGAGGGCACTTGATGGGGTACGTGTTATTTTAACTGTTTAAAAAGCTTTTATATAAAATCAAATCTTGTCATGATTTTAGCAAAGTGTAAGTAACATAGTGTTTTCATTTAGAAAACTATTCATTTTAAAATGTATATTTCAAGCAAATATTAAGCATGATCCCTAAAGAGGAGTTGGGATATGATTTGTATGTGCACACTGCAAAGCGATTTGATAAGTTCACAGTTAAGTCAAATCAAGTCATGCCCTTAATCTCAAGGAGTCTCAAAGGGCTGCACAGACCACAGGTTATTGCAAAGTACAGACTTTTATTACACCATCCCCTGATCTAAAACCTACATGAGGGCAAGGAAAAAAATCAAAACCTCACTATAAAGAAAATGAAGAAACTTTGAGAAGGGACTGCACTAAGGAGGCATTCAAAATAAAGAAAGAAGGCATAAATTGATTTTAACCTTGCAAAAATGGGCGAGAGCCCAAACATCCGATAAGAAATTCCAACCCTGTTTTATAAGCCCTCCCATGAGCCCTTTCTTCTTGTTAAATCATGGTTCCTACAGCTTAAGGCAGGTTCAATTCAAGACTTTTTAAGACTTTTTTAATGCCTTTTAAAATCAAATTTAAAACCAAACCAACCAAAAAAACACACACAATTTAAACAAACAGGACAAAAACAATTAACATTATGTATAAAGTACTTCATGGATCCTCAGTCAAAACTGGCAGATGTCTACTAATTGTAAAGAACTCTTCTGTTACATTCAATTCGCTTTTTTATCATGAAAAATGAAATATGACGTCTTAGTCCTGTGTAACTTTTTTGAAAAACAACACTCCTATATTCATGACAGATTTCAATTCCCCCCTCTACGGCTTACCTCAAAATTCCCTCCATAAATCACCCCTGTCCTTCAGCAACTCCACTGGCTCCCAATCTACCATAGTTTCAACTACAAAATCCTGCTTTACACCTACATGGCCATCCATACCCTGCCCCTCCCTACCTCTCTGACCTCCTTCATACTGCCACGCCATCCCCCTCCCTCAGATCAACTTCCTCCCTCCATCTCACTATACCCCCTGCCCGCCTCAGCTCCATGCGAGCAGAGCTTTCAGCCGCTCTGCCCCCATCTCTGGAACTCATTGCCGCCTGACCTCCTCCCTGTCCACCTTCAAATCCGGACTCAAAACTCACCTCTTCAGACTTGCCTTTTCTTGACCATCCGCCTCACATACTGCCCCTTTAAACTCTGATGTGTTTTATTGGCTATTTATTACTTGCTTGCTTTACTCTTGTTTTACTCTTTGTTTATTGTTGTGTCCTACTTATATGTACAGCGACCTTCGGTGTCCTGAAAGGGGCTTCGAAATACTATGTATTATTATTATTATTTTTATTTTTGACTGTAGCATTATAAAAACACATGCTTGGGAAAAACATATTTTGTACTCCCTGGATAAGGACAATTGACAAATATAACTCAATCCCCGAGTTCACATTTTTAAGACTTTTCGCAAATTAGATTTTAAGTAATTTTAATACAAATTAAGGCCTTATTTTTAGAATAATGAATTAAATGCCATTTAAGACTTTTCAAGGATCCTTGGGAGCCCTGTAAATCTTAATTACAAAATAAAATAAAAAAAAATTAACTAAAACAGACTAAAAGAAAAACGAAGACAAAAACAGATTTAAGGTTTAATAAATCGGAATAAATTTAATCATTTTTTATCAGTAAACCCATACATATGTAATTTGTGCTGTTTAAAAAAAAATAGAGAAATAATTCCAAAGGAGTTCTCAGTTTAAAAAATACGGGTTGAGAGTTAAGCTTTAGATGAATGCTTTACTTATTGGACTCAAGTTTATCGCCGCTTACCTCAAATTCTCTCACAAAGTAACGGATCTCTGCATTGATAACAGGCCTGTGGTCCAGCAGCCGGGACTGAATATCGCCAACATCTGTAATAGTAAGCACAAATTGAATAACTACACCGATAGATGTGTTAACATACTATACTGTATCTCCAGCGCGTTAAGAAGATTGACATTTGTATTGTTTGATATCTGGTGCATCCATTCAATATGGTTGGTGTAAAGTGTAAAGAAGAGGCGAGACGTTTCTTTTGAAATGAAAGTGGAATAAGAAAGATTGATGCGGTTGAGAAAATGGTTGGATCGCTTTTTTTTGTCCACTCTCTACCACAAAGGAGGACCTCCTGAAGCCCATCTTCCAAAAGTAAGTTGTTGCCAAGGCTTATCTGAGCAAGATGTCGGAAAATGATGTTATGTCTATGAGTAAGTCAACAGCCTAAGCCCAATTTATCAAGATAATAGACTGGCATCATATGCAAGCTCCTTTGAAAGTGTCCAATATTATATGCAGAATAAATTTATCACATAGACATTAGTATTTGTACATTATTGTCAATATTGGCCAATTATGTTGCTGTCCTTTGATGTACACCCTTTTGGGTAGATTTGCTTTCATAAACTAGGAGATTCAATCAAAATAAAGGGCACAGGGGAGGGCATATAGGACGGATTAGAATTTCTTGTCTCATGGTGTGGTCCTCTTGTGATCTCATTGCATGTTCAAAATCCATTGATGTCTTCTCTCCTTATTTTGTGTGTCTACTAATCGATACACTTCTTACTAGGCATTGATGCCTAGAGTCAAATCATCCAATTCGTATTACATTTTGCACAATTTAATTTCAACCCTGCCCATAAACTAAATACAAGTACATTTCCTAAAATATTAGATTTAACTTTTTGTAAAAGATGGTAGGGAAATGGGCAGAAACAGGCTCAAGTATTTGTTCAACAAAGTACTGTACTGCTATCAGCGTTTTTTTAATTTACAACTATTTTCTGTACCGTCAAATTCTAATTTTAAGTATGATCTTGCCCTGCGATTGGCTGGCAACAAGTTCAGGGTGTCCCCTGCCCACTGCCTGATGATTGCTGAGATGGGCTCCAGCACCCCCGCGACCCTACTGAGGTTAAGCAGTGCAGCTAATGAGATGAGATGATCTTGCCGTTTTATTGCACAACTGTACGGATTAAAGACACGATCCACTTGCATGACACTTTGCCGCCATCATATAGAAGTTATGAAAATCTACATTTACCCTACAGAAACCATTTATTTTTCCATTATCGAATATTTTTGAAAAAGTGCCAGGAACCTACTAAGTAGCACATAAGACATGAATGTGCATACTCCAGAGCAAGTTTAGCAGGGAGAGAAGTTCACATTTGTTGGCGATAGAAAGCATCTTCCTCTGTATGGCCAATCAGAATGGAGAACACAATGCACACTGCCAATCCGTGAAAGGAAACCGCGATACAGAAAGGGTTTCCTGTTTCGTTTTTTTAATCAATTACGTTTTGGTTTTTTACCGCTGGGAGGCGCTAAAAACACACATGTCCCTTAAAGTAATGGAGCACTTGTTTAATGGTTAGATGTGACGTATTTTCACATAATCAACGCACCCAGAAACCTATACACCTTCTGCAAAATTTTAATGTCAAACTTATAATACCCATAACTATCTCTTACCTTTGATAATTTTATCCATTTTCACTGTCGAATTAAGTTTCTTCCGTAGTCAAGTCTCATTTTAGTTCTTGTTGAAGGCGGTGAGTTCGGCTTGCTAGCTTCTATTTCAGACACGAGTAAAAATTGAATTAATGTTTAGCAACTAGCTAAGAGCAAACTGGTTAGTTGCAACATAAATATAAATTAATGTTTTCAACTTGATGTGTAATATAAAATAACGCATTCACTGTATCGAATAGCCTTGCCAGATAACATCGGTATGAATAGAGTCAGCTGACATCAATAACACTGAACTCCCACTTCCGGGGTAATAGCGTGGCTTAAACCAAGTTGTTAAAATAGGGGTGTCCTTTTAGAGACCTTTATATTGTTGTGTTCAAAAGTCATTTAAAAAAGTTTTAATGGTCATTATTGTGAGTCCAAAATAAAGAGAAACAATACAGTTACATTTCATACAATGACACTTTTATTTCTTTTACAAACGTTTCAGCGAGAGGAGCTTCCTGTTCCCCAGCAGATGTCAGTCTTGCTTCGTGAAGAAAGTTCTTCTATCGTGAAACATAAAAGCCAGTGGTAGGAAACGTTTGTTCAGAAATAAAACATAATAATATAATAGGTCCTGTTTTAAGCTCTTATTTTGAAATTTAGGTTTGTAGTATTTTGTAGCATTTTTTGAGTATTTTAGTAGGGTTTATTACTGTACTTGTATTTTTGTTATATTTATGTAGGAGAGAGAGAGAGAGAGGGAGAGAGAGAGAGAGAGCGGGGGAGAGAGAGAGAGAGAGAGAGAGAGAGAACCTGAAAAAGACAGAAGCAGAAGGAAACTGAAAAAGACCGAAAGAGAAAAAGAAGAGCTATAAAGTGGGAGAAAGAGAGGGAGAGAGAGGAAGTGTGGAAGAAAGATATACACAAAAAGAGATACAGAAAGATAAACTGACGGAAATAGGAAAATAGAGAGAAAGAGAAATAGAGAAAGAGAAAGAAAGGAAAAGTGATAGAGAGTAAGGAGAAAGAAAGAGAAAGTGATATAAAGAGGAAGCGAGAAAGAGTGAGAGAGGGACAAAAAGAGAGAATTCGAGAGAGAGTGACAGAAAGAGAGAGCAAGAGAGAGATATTAGTTGAAAGAGAGAGAGGGGAGAAAGAAATGAGGTGAAAGAGAGGTAAAGAGAGAATCTGAGATTGAGAGAGAAACTGATCGAAATTTAAAAAAGAGATAACAAAAGAAAGAAACAAAGAGAAAGAATGTGAGAAAGGGAGGGAGAGAAAGAAAGAGAAAGAGTGAGAGAGATACAAAGTGAGAGATAAAGGGTATAGAGGGGGAGAAGAAAAATACAGAAAGTGAGAGAGAGAGAGAGAAAGAGAGAGAAAGAGGGGTAGAACGGAGAAAGAGAGTGAGAGAGTGGAAAGAGAGTGGGAAAGGGAGTGTAGGGCTAAAACAAGAAAAAGGGAGAATGGAAAGACAATGTGAGAATCAGAGAGAAAGTGAGAGAGAGGGGGAAACAAAGAGAAAGAGAAAATAAAAAGCGAAACAGGTAGAAAATAGAGAAGGAGATAGCATGAGAGAGGATAAGAGAGGTAAAGTTAATAGAGAGGGAGGAGAAAAAAGATAAAGAGACAGAAAGTGAGAAATAGAGAGAAAGAGAGAAATTGTGAGAAAAGAGAGAGGGGAGAAATGAGAAACAGAGAAGAGAGGGGGAGAGTAGGGGTTGAAATGAGAAAGAGAGAAAGTGACAGAGAGGCAGAAAGAAAGAGAAAGAGAGCAGCAGAAAAAAGAGGGGGAGAAAGTCAAAAAGCAACAGTGGGAGAAAATAGAGAAAGAGAGCATGAAAGAGGAGTAGAGAGGTAAAGTTAGTAGAGGGGGAGGAAAAAAAGATAAAGAGACAAAAAGTGAGAAAGAGAGAGAAAGAGAAAGTGTGAGAAAAGAGAGAGGGGGAGAAAAGAGAAGGAGAAAGAGAGAGAGAAAAGAGAGTGGGAGAGGCAGAGTAGGGGGTAAACCGAGAAAGAGAGAGAGTGGAAAGACAGAGAGTTAGAGAGAAAGAGAGAAAGTGAGAGAGAGGCAAAAAGAGCGAGAAAGAGAGAAGCAGAAAAAGAGAAAGTCAAAAAGCAAAAGAGGGAAAAAATAGAGAGAGAGAGAATAAGAGACAAGAAGATATGTAAAGGAAATAGAGGAGGAGAAGAAAAAGATAAAGAGAGTCAGAAAGCGACAAAGAGAGATAAAGAGAGAAAGTGTGAGAAAAGAGAAAGAGAAAAGGGAGATAGAAAAAGAGAGAGAAAGAAAGAAAACTTGAAAAAGAACGACAGAGAGAGAGAGAGAGAGAGAGAGAGAGAGAGAGAGAGAGAGAGAGAGAGAGAGAGAGAGAGAGAGAGAGAGAGAGAGAGAGAGAGCGGGAGAGACTGAGGAGAGCCATTCCCTCATAGGTGGGGAACCGACTCTTGTCGTTCGCTCACTTCCAAGCGCCGGCTCGTAGATCCATTTCGTTCGCAAACACCACATCACTCCCCACAGTCAAGCCAGCGACAGCAAGACGAGAGCCGAGAAAACGCAGCAACGATGGAATAACACCTTTCCGACTATTTCTTGACTTGTTTTCGACCTCATTTCGCCTTTCAAAGAAACTCGGGAACTTTTGCTACCCCTGGCTTGGAGGCTGATGCTGGCTGACATGCGCTCAAAGTGACTGACAGACAGCAACACAGCGCGATGAAAGGTAATATTTGGATCGTCGTCGGGTAAAACAATGGACCCGTTACTTATGATTTCACATTTTGAAATAAACTCTCATTTATTTGAAAAAGTGTAAGAGAACTATGATGACTTTTTCTTCGGTCAAATTATAAAACTGTCTCATTCTCGGCGTGAAGCCCTTTTGATTTCTCGTTTGATTCTAAGAGTCCGTTTAACTCTCACATATAACATCATACTCTCACACATGCACAACTATACTTTCACACAGACACAGTCATACCCACAAACAAACTCTATATACTCTCTTTTCTATACTACTATACTCTCACATACACTATTATAAACTCTTACATATATTACTATACTTTCCTACTCACATTACTATACTCTCATACAGACACTACTAAACTTACTCACACGTATTACTACACATCATACTCTCACACATGCAAAACTATACTCTCATGTAGTCACCAACTTTACCTACAATACCCCCGCATTTATAATAATATCCTTTCATTTACACTACTATACTCTCTCACACAAACTAAGATACTCTCAAACAGACACTACTAAAGTCACTCACACATATTACTACACAGCATACTCTCACACATGCACAACTACACTCTCGTTGAGACACTATCTGTACCTACTATACTCTCACATTTGTAAGACTATCCTCTCATTTACACTAATACTCTATTTCACACATAGCACTATACTCGAATATACACACGACTATACTCTCTCATGCAAACTAAGGTACTCTCATACAGACACTACTAAACTCGCTCACACATATTACTGCAAATAATACTCTTACACATGCACTGTCAGTACCTACCATACTCTCTTATGTATAATACTATCCTCTTATTTACACTACTATACTATCTCACACATACTACTATATTCTCATATAGACACTAATACATTCTCTACCACACACTACAATACTCTTATACAGACACTACAAAACTCCCTCACACATATTACTAATCATACTCTCACACATGCACCGTCAGTACCTACTATGCTCTCTCATAAATAATACTATACTCACATTTACACAACTATACTATCTCACAAAAACTATTTTCTCATATGCACTCTACTCTCTCACACATATTGCTATACAGTACTATCATACACACACTATTATACTCCCTCACACATACTAATTTCCTGAGAGAAACTCCAGTTTGACCTCTGTGCAAGATCAGAGTGCATTGCCATGGTTACCAAAAGTACCCAAAGTAAAACAACACTGAAACTTGAGGTGATCATTACACTAGGCGCGAGAAAACCTATAGTATTGGCAATTTTATTGGTATGTGAGAAAAACCACTATAGACTCTCACACACATTATTCTACTCTCTCATCCCCACTACTATACTCCCACACATTCACGACAACAGACTCACACACACTTCTGTTTGAGCAGGGATATAGCATAGTAGTGTGTGGGCTACAGTGTAGTACTATGTGTGAGAGAGCATAGCAGTGTGTTTGAATGTATAAAAGTATGTGTGAGATATTATAGCAGGGTGCATGTGAGAGTATAGTAGTGTGTTTGAGGGAGTATAGTAGCATTTGTGTATGGGTATGACTGTCTATGAGAGTATATTTGTGCATGTGTGAGACTAGGATGTCATATGTGAGAGTAAGTATGATTTACTTCTCATATAATTTATCCATCCCGCCAAACAAAAATGCTCAACATATAGTGACAATATAAATATTAGAGTAAATAAAGTACTACTAATAAAAAAATTCAATTTTTCCCTTCTGTCTTTACAACAAAAATACTACTTCAGAAACACTACCAAAAAAACACTAAAAAAACTAAGTATCAAATTTAGTGCTTGAAAACGGGGATCTAATATATTTTTCCTTCTATTTTAAAAAATAAAAAAATAAAAAAATACTGTACTATACTGTTTTTTTGTTCATGATAAATGCAAAGGGCTACCAGTTTGATAAGGATTCCTAAAATAACATGTTATTTATTACTCTGTTGCTATTATATTATTACAATGTTATTACCAGGTTGTACTTATTGGAATCTAATTTTTTTAGAAAATCACAATGATTTCAGAACTACCGTAAATTCCGGACTATAGAGCGCACCTGATTATAAGCCGCACCCACCACATTTTAGGAAAACCGATTTTGTACTTACACTTACACAAGCCGCACCTGTATATAAGCCGCATGCGCCCACATTAATAATATGCAACACAAACACAAAATAAACCCAGACCCGAATTTAAGGCCCCTGATTGTAACAGAATATTTTTTTGGTTTGAACAATTTTATTGACACTTTTAACAGCAATTAAACACATTCACAATTCATTGAAGTCCACAGTCCAAAAATCACAGCCGGCAAAATGAACGGAAAATGATACCTGTACTTAATGTTTGACACAGACATGCAGAGTCCGGGTCCCGTTAAAAGTAATCCAAGGAAAAAAGTGTATATTTCCAAACGTAAGAATATATATCCACTATTGTCCGCCGTGTCCACAAACACTCACCTTTGCTGGTCCCCACTCCCCGTCAACCCGTGTTTGTTACGCCCCTTCTTCTTAATTCGCCCGTCCAAAACATATCAGAATAAGTGTCCAAAATAAATACAAATAAATACATTACAAAAATATACAGTTGCAAATACATATTATACATGGTTACACATATTTACAAAGAAAGACGGTACACCGAGAGAGTTTTCAAAGCTTTAATAATTAGATTAGTTATTCTATATAACACGCTACAGTGGGCATTTGCACGTCACACTGGGTATTTGTATATTGTATTATTTTTGCTTTATTATTGTATTGTTCTCAGCGAAGGGATGCTGCTGGAAATGTGAATTCCCCAAAGGGGATGAATAAAGTATCTATCTATCTATCTATCTATCTATCTATCTATCTATCTATCTATCTATCTATCTATCTATCTATCTATCTATCTATCTATCTATCTATCTATCTATCTATCTATCTATCTATCTATCTATCTATCTATCTATCTATCTATCTATCTATCTATCTATCTATCCATCCATCCATCCATCCATCCATCCATCCATCCATCCATCCATCCATCCATCCATCCATCCATCCATCCATCTATCTATCTATCTATCTATCTATCTATCTATCTATCTATCTATCTATCTATCTATCTATCTATCTATCTATCTATCTATCTATCTATCTATCTATCTATCTATCTATCTATCTATCTATCTATCTATCTATCTATCTATCTATCTATCTATCTATCTATCTATCTATCTATCTATCTATCTATCTAATGATATTATAACTTTAATTCGGGCAGTTAATGGTAGCAACACGCTAGCAACACAGTAAACGGGTCTGTTTAAAAAACATACCGTACTTGTAAAGATCACGGTAAACCGTCCTCATCTTCCTCCTTAGAACTGAAGACATCAAAGTCGTCTTACTCAGTGTCGGAAAAAAACTTTGTCATATAGACGTTGTCCCACGCTCCAATTCCTTCTGATTCTGTGCCCTCCTCTCCGTCACGGCTCTTCGGAACCCGTTGGTGATGGTGGATTTTTTGATGCTGCCCCACGCTGTCAGGATCCGCTGGCAGAAAAAGTTGCCTTTCGCATGCGCCCGGTTTTAGTGAAAGATTTCTCGCCGCTAGTCAAGCCAAGAAGTTGCAGTCTTCCTCGGCGCATATATTCCACCGGTCTAAATCTTCCCTTTTGAACTCGAGCGCCGCTGGCAGCCGTTGGAAAAATTCCATAAATTGGCCGAATCACTGAAAAAGCCGCAGGGTTGAAAGTTTGGGGAAAAAGTAGCGGCTTATAGTCCGGAATTTACGGTACTCTGTCACTACTATATTATAACAAGGTTATTACCAGGTTGTACTTATTGGAATCAAATTTCTTAGAAAATCACAATGATTTCAGGACTAGCCTGTCAGCTTTTCAGGCTGTGCTTTGTTTTTAGCTGAACTACACATACACATACAGTGATATCTAGCGGCCAAATATTACACAGAAATTCTAATAATATTAAACCAGTGGTTTTCAAACAGTGGGGCGGGGCCCCTGGTTAGCTTTGGCTTCAAGGTACACTAGGAAGCCATGCCTTTCTCATTGGCGAAGTATTTTGTTTACATTTAGCCTTCATGCAGTTCATATAGTGCAGAGTATAAGCTTTGAGTATAAAATGTGGACACAAAGTGTAGCAGAACCTCAAGAGAAAAAAATATTCAACACAAATGCGGAGACAGGCGAAGAGGACTAAAAGACAATCAAAAGTCTTCTTTCCAAAGCTAAGAAGAAGAATTTTGACAAAGTATACGTAGCACTTCACTGCGACCACGAAGTGAAACGATTGAAGGTGTGTTTGCTTATGTTAAAAATGTTGGCAGCAGACAGCATGAAGCCAAATAAATTAAGCTGTCACTTCAGGACATTACAACCCAATCACCCTGATTGGACCCTTGAGGTTTTTTTCAGTCAAATTGTGCCAAAAGTCGATGTGTTACCACCAATATTCAACCATTTTGTTGATACAGATGTTATGTCATCAATTAAAAGATAAAAAAGATAAATTTTGGTAGGGAGCGAGAGGATTTCTTCTTCCGAGGGGGCGCGTGACAGAATATATTTGAGAAGCACTGTTTTAAACAAATGCTTCAGCCTGTAAAAAGTGTTTGTAATTTTGTTCTCTGTAAAAGTCAAAAAGTGAATGGGGGAAAAGATAGAGAAATAGATAGAATGAGAAAGAAGAGAGGTAAAGGGAATAGAGGGGGAGAAGAAAAAAGATAAAGAGAGACAGAAAGTGAGAAAGAGAAAGAAAGTGTGAGAAAAGAGTGTCAGGGGACCGGACCGGAACAGAGGCATTAGGCAGGAAGGGAGAACTCATTTGCGTTAACGATTAGTACTTTTTTTTAGCAAAATAAAAGTCGTCTAACTCTCAGGGGACAAAACGAAACAAGGCTTACAGACAATCAGAAACTTAAGACTAGGAATTTTAACAAAATAGGCTTTTACTCAAAACGTGCAAACACAGGTTTTCTCTGACTCAAACAAAATAGGACAGAGCAAAACAGAACAGAAAATGCAATGAACCAGCACCCGCAATACCCACAACCCACCCTTAAGAAGCAAACGCGCAAATTAGGCGATCTGCTTCAGCTGGTGCCCAGGGGGCCGGGCCAGCCGGTCGCCACGGCGACCATGCTGGCCATGACAAAGAGAGAGGGGGAGAAAAGAGAAAGAGAGAGGGGGGAGTGAGAGAGGGAGAGTAGGGGGTAAAACGAGAAAGAAAGAGAGAGTGGAAAGACAGCGTGAGAGTCAGAGAAAAAGAGAGAAAGTGAGAGAGAGGCAGAAAAGGAGAGAAAGAGTGAACCAGAAAAAAGAGAGAGAGAGAACGTCAAAAAGCAAAAGAGGGAGAAAATAGAGATAGCATGAGAGAGGAGAAGAGAGGTAAAGTTAATAGAGGGAGAGAAGAAAAAAGATAGAGACAGAAAGTTAGAAAGAGAGATAAAGAGAGAAAGTGTGAGAGAGAGAAGAGAGGTAAAAGGAATAGAGGGGGAGATAAAGATAAAGAGAGACAAAAAGTGAGAAAGAGAGAGAAAGAGAGAGAAAGTGTGAGAAAAGAGAGAGGGGCAGAAAAGACTTATAACATTGGTAAAATGGCGGCGCCCTCTGTTGGCTGCGGCTGCATCGGCTCGCTACAACGGGTCAGGTGTATCGACATTTCGTTCTGTGTACATTGTTACACAGAATGACAATACAAAGGAAATTATTATTATTATTATTATAAAAGAGAAAGAGAGAGGGGGAGTGAGAGAGGGAGAGTAGGGGGTAAAACGAGAAAGAGAGAGAGTGGAAAGACAGCGTGGGAGTCAGAGAGAAAGTGAGAAAGTGAGAGAGAGGCAGAAAAGGAGAGGAAGAGTGAACCAGAAAAAAGAGAGAGAGAACGTCAAAAAGCAAAAGAGGGAGAAAATAGAGATAGAGATAGTATGAGAGAGGAGAAGAGAGGTAAAGTTAATAGAGGGGGAGAAGAAAAAAGATAGAGACAGAAAGTTAGAAAGAGAGATAAAGAGAGAAAGTGTGAGAAAAGATAAAGAGAGAGAGAAGAGAGGTAAAGGGAATAGAAGGGGAGATAAAGATAAAGAGAGACAAAAAGTGAGAAAGAGAGAGAAAGAGAGAGAAAGTGTGAGAAAAGAGAGAGGGGCAGAAAAGAGAAAGAGAGAGGGGGGGAGTGAGAGAGGGAGAGTAGGGGGTAAAATGAGAAAGAGAGAGAGACTGTAAAGACAGCGTGAGAGTCAGAGAGAAAGAGAGAAAGTGAGAGAGAGGCAGAAAATGAGAGGAAGAGTGAACTAGAAAAAAGAGAGAGAGAACGTCAAAAAGCAAAAGAGGGAGAAAATAGAGAAAGAGATAGCATGAGAGAGGAGAAGAGAGGTTAAGTTAATAGAGGGGGAGAAGAAAAAAGATAGAGACAGAAAGTTAGAAAGAGAGATAAAGAGAGAAAGTGTGAGAAAAGATAAAGAGAGAGAGAAGAGAGGTAAAGGGAATAGAAGGGGAGATAAAGATAAAGAGAGACAAAAAGTGAGAAAGAGAGAGAAAGAGAGAGAAAGTGTGAGAAAAGAGAGAGGGGCAGAAAAGAGAAAGAGAGAGGGGGGAGTGAGAGAGGGAGAGTAGGGGGTAAAACGAGAAAGAGAGAGAGTGGAAAGACAGCGTGAGAGTCAGAGAGAAAGAGAGAAAGTGAGAGAGAGGCAGAAAAGGAGAGGAAGAGTGAACTAGAAAAAAGAGAGAGAGAACGTCAAAAAGCAAAAGAGGGAGAAAATAGAGGAAGAGATAGCATGAGAGAGAAGAGAGGTAAAGTTGATAGAGGGAGAGAAGAAAAAAGATAGAGACAGAAAGTTAGAAAGAGAGATAAAAGGGAGATAGAGAAAGAGAGAGGAAGAAAGAAAACGTGAAAAAGAACAAGAGAGGGAGAGAAAGACAGAAAAAAAGAGAGAGCGAGAGAGAGAGAGACAGAGGAGAGCCCTTCCCTCTTGTCGTTCGCTCACTTCTTGCCTTTCAACTTTAAATAATTAAGGTTTCACTTTGCGGATTTTGCCTATTACACGTTTATTTTGGAAAGTGAATAATGAGGGATTACTGTACTTTTACATTTTATTTGTCATAAAGTTTCAATGGATCTTGATTGTTGTGTTTGTCATGATGTCACAGACGACTTTGCAGACGAGGAGGAAGTACAATCTTTTGGATACAAGCGCTTTGGTGAGTAATCTATCTCGCTTTTTGGTTCTTTTGCCCTGAGTAGAAACCAGAGTAAAAAGAGAACTGGTGTGCAGACCGATCCCAAAACAGATATTATCAATACTTAGCAAGTATCCAGATTGAATCGATACTATTATCCTAGGATCAATACTTCGCTCCTCCACCAATTTCCTCAAAGCACCGCTTCTTTATGTAGATAGCAGAGCCCTACCTTCTCTCACCCAGTGTCCCGAGTGTATAACCGACACGTACACTTTAAGCAACTCACCTTACCTGGCCAGCTGCTGCATCCTGCTTGCCAGGCAAAAAACGGGACCAATATTTGTGCCCTCCCCTACTAAAAGTTATAAAGGATAGAGGCAAACAGGAAGTGCAGCGCTGTGCGGACTACAGCCAGGCGTAATTTTTAATGGTGAAGTGGTCTGCCACTGCGGCAACACCACACATTTACATTAGTTCATGAAAAAAGTTCAACCTGCAGAGAACAATGAGCTGCAACCAAAGTGTAAACATGTTACTGTTCCTAAACAAAACCCTGTAAATCAATAGCAACATAGTGACAATGGAGCTATTGAGAGACACTTTATTCGCATTTCAAAATATTGTGCAATAGAAGGTTTTTAAGTTCTCTAGATGATATTGTTAGACAATATTTGTATTTTCCTTACTTTCCTGCTTTTTTTGGTTTGATTCTTTTGGCCTTTGATCGATACTGTCATGATTGCTGATTCAGGGCACATGTGACTGCCCAATTGGCGCCAACAGCCCTGAGAGCTGATTGGTTCAGAGACTCCTTTTAAACCCCCGGCCTTCAAGAGGAAGCCGTCAGACCGTTTGCGAACCTATGCTCCCAGCTAGTCAAGCTCATACCTTCCGACATTTTCCTGCCCTGTTTTTTCCTGCCCGATACCTGTTGCCGACCTGTTTCTGGACCCGTTTCTGCCCTGTTCTGCCACCTCGTGCATCGACCAGTTTTGCCCTGTTTCCTGCCTGATATCTGTTGCCGACCTTTTTTCTGGACTCGATACCGCCCTTGCTCTCCCGTCCCGGCTAGTGACTGGTATCCCTGCTGCCTTCAATTATCCTCGCTCGACACGGAAGTGCAACCTGCTACCCGCGTCCATCGATCATCGGATCGTGGAAGCAAGCACTGCTCTCTCTCTTTATCAATAAAACTGAGTGAACGAATGCTACTGGGTCCTGTCTCCGTTTCTGTCTTGTGACTGATACTATCATGTTATTACTTGGAAAGGATCGATACCAAAATTCCCAGTATCGCCCACCCCTACTGCACAACCAAGCAAGAAAACAAGTTCATTAGAGTCTTTCCTTAAGAGTCTGATCCTTAACTAACTGCTTTGTGAAATATACCCGGAAAACACTTATGTCAACATCTACAGTGAAGAGGTGACTCTAAAATGCTGACCTCCAAGACAGAGTGGCATAGAAAAAGCCATATCTAAGACCAGGGGTGTCAAACTTATTTGAACTCGGGGGCCACACGATAGAACAAACATTCTGTCGGGGGCCGGACTAGTAGATTAAAGAGAAAGAAAAAGAGATAAAGAAATAAAAGAAAGAGGGAGGGAAAAGGAGAGAGGACGGGACAAAGAAAGAAAAGGAGAGAGAGAGGAAGAGAGCATGAGAAACAAAAGACAAAAAGGCAAGAGAGAGGGGGAAAAGAAAGGGAGAGGAAGAAAGAAATCCAAAGAGAAATAGAAAGACAGAAGGAGAGAAAAGAGAAAAGAAAGCGCGAAGGGTATGAAGAGAGAAAGAGAAAAGAGAGAAAAGGAAAAAAGAAAGTTAGAGCAAAAGAGGTGAAAAGACACAGAGAGAGAAAGAGACAAAGAGCAACAAAGAAAGAGAAAAAGAGACACGGAGAGTGAAAGAGAGAGAGAGAGAGAGTGAAAGAGACAAAGAGCAACAAAGGTAGAGAAAAAGAGACACGGAGAGTGAAAGAGAGAGAGAGAGAGAGAGAGTGAAAGAGACAAAGAGCAACAAAGGAAGAGAAAAAGAGACACAGTGAGTGAAAGAGAGAGAGAGAGAGAGAGAGAGAGAGAGAGAGAGATAGAGTGAAAGAGACAAAGAGCAACAAAGGAAGACAAAAAGAGACACAGAGAGAAAGAGACAAAGAGCAACAAAGGAAGAGAAAAAGAGACAAAGAGAGTGACAGAGAGAGAGAGGGAGAGAGAGAGAGAGAGTGAAAGAGGGAAAGAGACAAAGAGCAACAAAAGAAGAGAAAAAGAGACACAGAGAGAAAGAGACAAAGAGCAACAAAGGAAGAGAAAAAGAGACACAGAGAGTGAAAGAGAGAGAGAGGGAGAGAGAGAGAGAGGGAGAAAGAGAAAGAGTAAAAGAGAGAGAGAGAGAGAGAAAGAGAGAGAGTTAGAGAGGGAAAGAGAGAGTGCAAGAGGGAAAGAGACAAAGAGCAACAAAGGAAGAGAAAAAGAGACACAGAGAGAAAGAGACAAAGAGCAACAAAGGAAGAGAAAAAGAGACAAAGAGAGTGACAGAAAGAGTGACAGAGAGAGAGAGAAAGAGAGAGAGAAATACAGTGTCTTCGTTCGAGGCACCTGGCTTTGGCAACATCATTTGACATATTTCCACCTGCAGCTTGTTTTTCTCTTGCGCTTCTCTGAGTGTTGTCTCGCGGGCCGGATTCAATCCCTTAGCGGGCCTGATCTGGCCCGCGGGCCGCCCGTTTGACACCTGTGTCTTAGACCGTCCGAGAAAAGAGAATAAATGGGCAAAAGAACACAGACATTGGACGACCCATTCTGTAAATAAACGTGTGACTTTTTCATGGAAAGGTAGTGTAACTTAGGTTGTGGGGGTTGGGGTCCCTGCCGCATGGGGGTAGACCTGGGGGGGCCCCCCCAAACTGTGTTCAAAGGCATTCCCCGTCATCCGAGTCCGCCGAGGAAGAGCATCCTGTTTGTTTTTTCCAACCGGGGTGAGACACTCGGCTCGAATACCCTCTTCCCCGGAGAACTTTGGACTTTAGTTTGAGTAGAAGAAAGCCATGAATCCTGGAATGTAGAACCTACCGTCACCTCCACCGAGCTCCGTGAGGTTAACGTGCCAAAGTGCGTACCAGTTGGCGTGAGTCCCGAGCAATGTTCCCTGTAATTTTCCTTACGGGTCTGAGCGTTCACACAAAGTCGGTGAGCAACGCTTGAAACAACAGTGAGCAACCATCATCCCAAGTGTGGCAAGATAATTCATGATCAAACATGTCCAAAACTTGACATCACGTTACATTTTGCTGAGTTTCCGGCAATGCAAAGTGATTTTTCTCTTTTGAATGAATTGACTCAGGTACTATTGCAAAGGTTGTACGGCCTACAAACCTCGTTTGTTCTTACAATTCTTTCACAAGATATCCATTTCTTTTTATTTCCTGATATATTTTGTCACATAATATTAACGTTTTTGGGGGCTTATTGAGTCGGTTGTCAGATAGAGAACTGTACTTAATCACATTTTTGAGTGGAAGTACAATGTTACCAACAAGATTCACTTGATATAATTGGAAATTATTTGAATGCAACACAAACTTTTTCTTCTTTTTTCCGTGTTTTTTTCTACTTTCTTTTTAAATTCCTTTAAAATAAATCTCATTGTGTTTATTTTTTCTGAGCTGTTACTTTTTTCTTTTTGTTCTCTGTTTACTTTTTTCCCTTTTTTTCTTTCTTTTCCTTTTCTGAATTTTTCCTTCTTTTTCTCTTCCTTTTGTTTCTTTTTTTTCTCAGCTTTTCACTACTTTTTCATTTTGGTATTTTTTTCTTTTTTGTTCTATTCCCCCCTTCTTTTAAGTCATTTTGTGTATAGTTTTACATAATATTTGGTCATGTTGGGATTAAAGAAGCAAAAATAACCCGAAGAACCATTTAGGACCCGAAAAAGCCGGTTCCTTTTAGTGAGCCGAGCCGAAGAAGCCGGTTCTCGACAAACTCTACAAACTTTACTCAACTTCGTTCTACTTCGACTCGACTTCCAAATACCGCATTTAGGACACAACGTCGGGGGAACCCGTGTATTTTTACCTTCATGCACTGTAACTTTGACTTAAGTCGCTTCTTAATAAGTAATTTTGAGCCCTCATTTTTGTGCGCCGGCTAGATTTTCTTGTGCGCTGAGAATGTGCGAGCAGTGCGCAATTGCGCACGCGCGCAGCTTAGAGGGAACACTGGTCCTAAATCGGATACCAAAGAACAGAGTTACGGGTCGGGGTTTCTGGAGTACACAAGCGATATAACATGAATTTCATCTTGAAGGCATCATATGATGACATTTGTACTGCATACCTGTCGCGCTCCAGGGCTCCATGCCCTTTCAAAATGTTGTATTTTCCCTTACAAAATACAAAATAATCTTACACCATATTTTTTTTCAAACGTGTTTATTAATGTAGTTTAACATGTTATATTTTACATGTGTTTCGTTATATCATATATATTGTTAATTAACATTTTGTTGTGAGATCCTGAGTTGCTCGACATGAATGAGGTTTATTATAAAAAAGGTTCAAAAATGAAGTCGCTTGGACGTTCACCGTAGAAGGAAAAAATACATGCAAATATAATTAAGTAGAATAATACATTTTCTTATTCAAATTTGTCACAGACCAGAAACGGACACAGGACCCAATAGCGCTCGTTTTCTCAGTTTTTATTGCTAAAGAGGGAGAGTAAGGCTTGCTTCCACGATCCGATGGCTGACGGACAAAAGGAGCGAGCGGTGCGGAAGTGGCACTTCTGTGTCTGCCGAGGAGGATCGGAGACAGGCGGGAATAGCAAGTCGAGTCGGTGTCGAGTTCATAAGCGAGGTCGTAGCAGGAGGCAGGCAGGTAACGGGGCAAAACAAGTCAGGTAACAGGCAGGCAGAACGGGGCGTAGAGTGGTCCGGAAACTGTTGGCAACAAAGATCAGGCAGAGAAAAGCAGGGCAGGAACGGAGTCGGACAAAAAGGCTTACTGAGCTGAAGGCAACAGTTCGCACAACGATCTGACGGCTTCCTCTTGGAAACTGGGGGTTTAAAAAGAGAGTGTCAGCCAATCAGCTGTCCGTGCTGTTGGCGCCAATTGAGCCGCCGCAGCTGCGCTCTATCGGCAATCATGACAAAATTATGAATTCATATTCTGCATTAAATTATTGTTGGTAATATACTGATTAAAGGGATAACCACAAACCTGTCTTTTTTTCATTTTATCATTTTATACTTCGTTTTTTTCTTAACTTATTTATACAAAATAATAATTCGTAATATAATGCATCAAAGCAAGTGAGCCGTATGAAAGCCGGCTCTTTTTAATGGGTTGAGCAGAAAAACCCGGTTCTCTAGAAAGAGACGGACTTCCTTTCCCGACATAATTACCACATGAAATCTGAGGCATGTGCACAGTAGCATCAAACTGCTCTTTTTATTTGCAACGGAAAAAAGCATACCGAGATAGAGGCTACCGCGGCGACCTGGTTTGACTTGATTGATTTGCCGTTTCGTGATAGTCGGTGTATATCGGATGGTACTCATCATTGACAAATTTGCGTTTTTCCGTACAGATTTCCTTGTACGTCGTACACGTCTTAAAATGCATAATAAACGTACTTTGTACGGCAAAAACGTACAGGTTGACAGGTACTGCATGTCTTGCACACCAGACATAAGACAGACATCTTGAGCGTGCAGCGACTGAATTTGTATAGAGTCAGAGGTCGGCCCCCACCATATGCTCGAAACACATTTGGTATTGTCTTTAGGGAGTCCCTGACAGAAAGAAAGCCTCCATTGGTAAAAACCAAACTATGGAGCCTCTTCTAGGAAGGTAATGGGAAATTCTGCCCTCGCTCGTCATTTTGAAACCGCAAATATTGAAACAATTAAACCAACTGCAGTAGAGGTTTGGATTTTCTTGCATTTCTTGCTGTAACTTTAACCCTAAGTAGGTCCTTGACGACTTATCTGAGTCCATGAAAGCTTGGATCTAGGTCCTTTGGGATAGGGTTAGGGCAGAGGTCCAGGGAACCTAAGGCTTGCCAGCCATATATGGTGATTTTCGTGAGAATGTATGGCTCGGAGTTAAAATAGGACTCAAACAATTGTGATTATACAACTTCATGTTTAGTTGGTTGTCATAAATGCAAATGGTTCACTCCAGTATATATAGGACACAGTTTTAACTACAGTTGAGTCACACCAGCAGACCCTGTTTTGGCTGTAAATCACAAAACTATCCTTTATATGGCAGCTCATTAAACAATTTAGGTTCACTGTTGGGACACTTTATGATGAAAACTCACAGAAAAAACTTTAACCCCAAACAAGCTCAGCCAAGCACCTTGAATTTGATTGAGTGAGCATTAGGAATGGGCGGAGCCATACGCAGGAAAGGTTGCACACACTCATCTTCCTTCGCCCAGGACCGTCAGCACTGAAGGGCACACAAAGATGCAAATGAATCAACGTAAATACCTTGGTATACTCATTTGCAGTATTTTGTGACATTTTTACATAAGAACTTTGCTTGCACCTTGTTTTGAAACCATTATTTAGGACAAACATGACATACAAAATGAGACTCAACTCTCTTAAGTAACTGCGGGAGGGAGTCGAATTGTATCTGGTATATTCATATTGATATTAGACACAGGCTCCGGCATTATTATCATTTCATAGATTTTATGAAACCATCAAACATCCCTCAGTGAGATAAAATGCACTGAAGAATTAGCTTTTGACTTTTGTCCCAGGTTAAAAGGTTAGGGTTAAGAAGTTAGGGTTGGTAGGTTATGGTTAGTGGGTTAAGAGGATAGGGTTAGAAGGCCAGGAGGTTAGAGTAAATGGTTTAGGCCCTAGGGTGTGGGTCGGCAACCAAAAATGTTGAAAGAGCCTTATTGTTCCAAAAAACAAATTTGAATAATTATACTCATGCAAGTCTCACCTACAGCGTTTCTATAATATGAATGGTTCGGTCTGGTAAATAAAAAACATAATTCCCACTAAAGTTTGCAGTCAAGATGTAACACCAACAGACTCTGTTTTGGCGGTACATGGCCAAAGAATCCATTGTATGAAGGAACATTAACCAAATAAGTTTCACTTTTGAGACACTTAAAGATGAAAACCCACAGAAAACCTGTAAACGACCAGCCTAGTATAGAGAGCAATTTGATTGGGTGGAAGCTATGCACACAGGGCACTTCTCTTTGCCTAGCGCCATCTGCACCGAAGGTAAATGTGTAATAATCCTCGTTTCAGTGTTTTGTGACATTTTAATAAAAAACTCTGCTTGCACCTTGTTTTAAAACCATTATTCAGGAAAAAAATGAAGGTCAAAATGAGGGTCAACGATTTTGTCACGAAACACTGCAACGAGGACAGTTACGCATTTACCTTTGGTGCAGATGGCGCTAGGCAAAGAGAAATGACACTCAATCAAATTGCTCTGTATACTTGGCTGGCTGTTTACAGGTTTTCTGTGGGTTTTTCTCTTTAAGTGTCTCAAAAGTGAAACTTATTTGGTTAATGAGCCTTCATACAAGTCGGGTGTGAAGTGTTAAATTTGTTTTGGGACACAGGGTCTGGCATTATTCTTATTTCATAGAATTGATCAAATCATCTTACATCACACTGTGAAATAAAATGCGCTTAAAAATTAGATCTTGTCTGGAGAGCGGGTTTGGTGGTTTTGCTGAAATATATCTTAAAATATATGGTATGGCTCTGCCAAGGAAACCCCAAAATATTTTGCTGTTATGGGTCTTTGGGCCAAAAAGGTTCCTTACCCCTGGCTTAGAGGGTTGGAGTTTGGGGGTTTAGGGGTAAGGGTAACCTAACCCTGGTGAGTTGAAGAAGTATTTTAGGTCGTTTACAGCCTGACAGAACTTCTCTTTAAAGGTTTCTGTTTCTCTCATGAAAACCTCGATTCGAGTAAGTATTTTTCAAGTCCATACATGAAAGAATTTGCTCCAGAAGTTTTAGGGGGGACCAGCCCCCCTCCTTCTACTCAAGCTTCTCCAAGGGCTTGCTTGGCCTGGAACCCTCTAAACCAGGAGTCCCCAAACTTTTTCCTGTGAGGGCCACATAACTTTTCCCTTCTCTGATGAGGGCTCGGGGTCAGTTTGTAACAGAAAAAGTGAGATGATTGCACGAGTGCCTAAATGTAAAAATGTATTGTACATCTCACCTGCAAAATAGATGATAAATGTCAGTCTCACACGACACCATTTACTTGTTGACATTAAGTGTGATTGATTGAACAAGTCTCATTAAATCACGTGAGGTCCCGTGAGACCTGCCCCAAACACCCTTCTCTGACCTGTGATACTATGTCATCTAGTGGTGATATACTGGTACTTCACTTTTTTCTGCTTTACAAAACAACACCAAAATATAACATTTTAAATAGTCAGCAACCCTTGTTGCGCCGTATAAAATTAATAATGAAAATAGTTCATAATTTAGGAACATTTTATTTTAGTCCAACTTTAGTATCAAATATAAATACACATATATGAAAAAAAAAATCAAAATGCTTTCTGGTATTGTTCAGGGGGCCGGACCAAATGTGGAGGCGGGTCGCATTCGGCCCGCGGGCCGTAGTTTGGGGACCACTGCTCTAAACCTTTGAGAGATTTCGGGTGCCCATCTTCTCTCTCTCTAAAGCCAAAATTGGGCGGGCATGTTCCCTGCTTGCGGCCGCTTTTGTAACAAACACCGCTTAGTTGTGGTTTTCTTTAGGTTTGCTTGCTGCCTGTTTCCACTTTCCAGAGTTTGATGTCGATATTCTCCCGCTGCGCTATTTGCTGTGTGGCATTCGAGGAATCGGTATGCTTTCTGCCAGTGAGTGTCTTGTATATAATATTTCAAACGAGATGTATTAACAAAAATGGAGATGATGTACTGCCAGGCAGTTGGGAGGCCCGCAAGGGAGTATTTATTCCTGGCAAGGGAGTGAAGAAGGTTGAAGAGACGCAGCCGGCTCTGCTGGGAAGAATAGGGAAAGGGTCCGGGGGCCGGACTGAGATAAGGAAGGTCAATGGGTGGATGTGGAGGGCAATCAGACATAAAAATCCAGATGGTGGGGGGCTATCCTTTTCAGTTAAGCCACACTGCATCCTGCACCCATTCTCAGACATACCTTAAGGCACCCAGGCTATTTTTTAGCATGTTGTGTCTGCTGACTCAGTTGGTTTTCCGGTGTTCATCCACTGTTAATTTTTGAGGTAGGACCTCATACCTGTCAACCTGTACGTTTTTGTCGTACAAAGTACGTTTATTATGCATTTTAAGACGTGTACGACGTACAAGAAAATCTGTACGGAAAAACGCAAATTTGTCAATGATGGGTACCATCCGATATACACGACTATGACGAAACGGCAAAACAATGAAGTCAAACGAGTTCGCCGCGGTAGCCTCTATCTCGGTATCGTTTTTTTTCCGTTGCAAACAAAGCGAGCGGTTCGATGCTACTGTGCGCATGCAACTGCCGCCTCGGATTTCATGTGGTAGTTATGTAGTGAAAAGAAGTCCGTCTCTTTTTAGAGAACCGTTTTTTTCCGGCTCATCTCATTAAAGAGAGCCGGCTCTCAAACGGCTCACTTGCTTTGATGCATTATATTACGAATCATTACTTTGTATAAATAAGTTAAAAAAAAACGAAGTATAAAATGATAAAATGAAAAAAATCCCTTTAATCAGTATATTACCAACAATAATTTAATGCAGAATATGAATTCATAATTTTGTCATGATTGCCGATAGAGCGCAGCTGCGGCGGCTCAATTGGCGCCAACAGCCCGGACAGCTGATTGGCTGACACTCTCTTTTTAAACCCCCAGTTTCCAAGAGGAAGCCGTCAGATCGTTGCTCACTGTTGTTTCAGTTAAGAAAAAAAAGAAAGTATAAAAGGAGAAAATGAAAAAAGACAGGTTTGTGGTTATCCCTTTAATCAGTTTATTACTAACAATAATTTAATGCAGAAAATGAATTAATAATTTGAATAAGAAAATTTTACTTAATGATATTTGCATGTATTTTTTCCTTCTACAGTGAACGTCCAAGCGACTTCATTTTTGAACTTTTTTTTAATAATGAACCTCAATCAAGTCAAGCAACTCAGTATCTCACAACAAAATGTTAATTAACAATATATATGATATAACAAAACACATGTACAATATAACATGTTAAACTACATAAATAAACACGTTTGAAAAAAATTATGGAGTAATATTATTTTGTGTTTTGTAAGGGAAAATACAACATTTTGTAAGGGCATGGAGCCTTGGAGGTTGACAGGTATGGGACCTATATGAAAGGAAGCAGAAACTGAGCCAGGGATGCTCTAAAAAGTGATGGCATCAAATGAGAAAATGAGGTACAAAGTGACAAACAAGGGTTCATAAAAGAACGAAACGTCCAAACAAACTAAAACAGAAACAAAGACCTAACATGTGGGTGCGAACAAGTGATAAAATGTCCAAACCAGAAACAGGAAACTATGTCTGGTGTAGCAATGACTGAAGAAATTAAAATGAAGCTTTCAGGCGAGGCCGAGGGGCTCTCACCTCGTCGCCGAGACAGAATTCAGGCGCGGCCGAGGGGCTTTCTCCTCGCCACCAAGACAGGATACCAAAAATCGCCGCCAGGCATTGCGTTGTTGTATTAACATTTGTTTCCTAAATATTAAAAAAATATTTAAAAAAATGTTTTTTTTAATCATATCTTCTTTATATATATCTTTAAGTATTTTGTTGTTTATTTTCGTAGATCTGTAAATATTTTAATCGATATTTCCGATGTTTTTTAGGGTTAGCGTGAGTCACGATTAGCTTTATTTTTAACGTAGCAAATTTAAAGTTTGTTCCAGGTATTTTGATGATAATTTTCATAATAGACATTTTGTTGTGTCGTGTGTTTTTCGGGGATTCTGTTTTGCTTGAATTTAAAGTTGTTTGAAAATATTTAAATGAGTTAAAAGTTCACTTTAGCAGTGTCTGAAATAACGTCCGCCCGGACGCTCGGGGCGTGCGTCTTTTACGTCGGGCGTACAACTTACAAAACGTCTCTGCCGAGTGGCCGACAACTTTTTCAAGAAAACAAAAAATCTTTTGTTTTTATTTATTTATTTTATTTTATTTTTTAAAATCAAACGTTTGCTTTATTCCAATTTTGAAATCTTTGTTCGGTTTGAACATTTCGGAATTTCAATACTCGGCAGCCAATCAGAAGCCTGCATTGAATAACTTCGTGCTTCCGGACTTTACCGAGTGTTATAAGGTCGTGCATTTACATATCATTTTCCAAAGTAGACGCACAGAGAACACAAGAAAAATTGATAAGTGGTTAGAAATCAAGCCAAAACCTCAGCTCCAGAAGAAAGGTTCAAAAGAAGCTAACAAAATTGATGACGCTACAAAACGTAAACAAACATTAAAAGTATCGTGGAAAGAGGAGTTCACGTGGCTTGTAGGAAACGACGCAACGCAAACATTCCATGAATGAAGATGAGTAAATACAGGTACATACTGACGGCAGATGGAAAACAGCAATGTCATATTCATGCAATGAATTTTATAAGTAGATTTATAATAAACTTTATTTTAAAGTTTTGTTGTGTTATATATTCTTATTATCAATCCTTAATACTTTGCAACAATGGGTTTTTTTGTGATTAGTCGTCTTATTGTGTTTCAAGTTGTGAAAAATGGGGCAGGCAACTTTTCAGAGTCATCTGCCCTATTATATATATATATATATATATATATATATATATATATATATATATATATATATATATATATATATATATATATATATATATATATACCGGAGCCATAGCGCTTTTCAAGTCAAGACTTCCCAAAGCGCTTTACAGTGTGCTTCACATTTCCTAATAGCGGCCGTACAGCCATGCAAGGCGCTAACCTGCTTATTGGGGGCATTAGGGGTTCAGTGTCTTACCCAAGGACACTTCGAGCCGGGATTCGAACTGCGATCTCTTCGTCCCAAGACGAGCGCTCTACCTCCTGATCCACTGGATTTGAACCTGCGCGGGGAGACCCCAATGGATTTCTAGTCCATTTGAATCAAGAACACATTCCCGACTCTTTCTGGGAGATTGATACAGAGGAGGGCTTTCCCAGCCCCCTTGCTCAACCCAACTGATGTGTTGGGAGTCATTAGGTGACCAAACCCCCCAATTCCAACCCCTAATGCCGAGTGCCAAGCAGGGAGGCAATGAGTACCAATGTTGTAAAGTCTTAGGTATGACTCAGCCGAGGTTTGAACCAGCGACCTCCCAGTCTCGGAGCGGACGCCCTACCCCCAAGTCCACCGAGCTGTATACAATTATACATGTTTTAATTTGTTATTAAGTCATTTTTTGCCCGTTAGTATGTCGGTTTGTGCTCGGGCAGAGTTCAGGCACACCACAAACGCCTCTTATGTCGCAGTTCGCAACGCCGGTTAGCGCAGTTCAGATTTGCGAGGCCACCCAGAAGGAATCCTGGCGATTCTCTTTTCCATTGTTGCCCACACAGGAAAGATGCGACCGCCGGTCTTTGGATGGCCACTCGTTTTTCAGTCCAAAGCGTGAAATTATAATGTTTTGGATGTGGCTTGATGTCACCTTTAATAAGCATCAGTTTCTTCCTCTTCTAAAAGTAGACAAGATTCTGTTTTAAATATTGGGCTGAAGATTGAAAGAGTAAATCGGGCTTAAACAAAAATCCAGCCCGACTTGACTAGGACCGCGGGTATTAAAGCCTGACTCAGCCCAAGCCCGACCATTTTAATTGATTTCCAGGAACGAGCCCGTAGAAAACCCCGGGATTTCATATTTTCACACCTGTCAACCTCCAGGGCTCCATGCCCTTACAAAATGTTGTACTTTCCCTTACAAAATACAAAATAATCTGAAACCATATATTTTTTTAAACGTATTTAGTTATGTAGTTTAACATTTTATATTGTACGTAAAATCATATATATTGTTAATTAACATTTTGTTGTGAGATACTGAGTTGCTCGACATGAATGAGGTTTATTATAAAAAAGGTTCAAAAATGAAGTAGCTTGGACGTTCACTGTAGAAGGAAAAAATACATGCAAATATCATTAAGTAGAATAATAAATTTTCTTATTCAAATTATGAATTCATTTTCTGCATTCAATTATTGTTGGTAATATACTGATTACAGCGATAACCACAAACCTGTCTTTTTTCATTTTCTCCTTTTATACTTCCTTTTTTTCTTAACTTCTTTATACAACAATTATGATTCGTAATATAATGCATCAAAGCAAGTGAGCCGTTTGAGAGCCGGCTCTCTTTAATGAGTTGAGCCGAAAAAGCCGGTTCTCTAATAAGAGACGGACTTCTTTTCACTACATAACTACCACGTGAAATCCGAGGCGGCAGATGCATGCGCCCAGTCGCATCAAACCGCTCGCTTTGTTTGCAACGAAAATAAACTATACAGAGATAGAGACTACCGCGGCAAACTCGTTTGACTTGATTGATTTGCCGTTTGGTGATAGTCGGCGTATACCGGATGGTACCCATCATTGACAAATTTGCGTTTTTCCGTACAGATTTTCTTGTACGTCGTACACGTCTTAAAATGCATAATAAACGTACTTTGTACGGCAAAAACTTACAGGTTTACAGGTATGTATTTTATTTGTGCGGACTCGGAAGGAGGAGAATGATAACAAATCAAAACCTGTCTTCTCTAAAGAAAAATAAGTTAAACAAGACTTCATAAACATTTAAAGCTTTTTCACATCTGTGTCTGCAGAGGTTACAGTAGCCAACAGTATTTTATTATTGCCTGTTTATTTTAATAGTTGACAGGAATTATTATTTTGACGGGTTGAAATTTGGGCCACAAACCACAGCAGCAGTTCGTCTTTAAGATATAGAATCTAAAAGAGAGATAGAGCGACAGAGAGACAAAGCAAAACAATGATGGGGGATAATAGAAACAGGGAGGCATTCTTTGAATCGACAATGCCAATGCTGTGATATTGGGGACTATGGTTTCTCAAAATGTTAGCCGAGGTTATCGCGGATCCTTGAAAAGTCTTAAAAGGCATTGAATTCATTACTCTAAAAATAAGGCCTTTATTGGCATTAAAATGTCTGGAATCCAATTTTTGGAATCTTAAAAATGTGAACACATTGCTGTAAGTTAGATTTTGTATTTTATTTAGTACAGGACATTACTGTAGTGCAGGGGTCGGGAACCTTTTTGACTCAAAGAGCCATAAAAGCAAAATATATTAATTTTTTGGGGGAAAGAGCCACACCATATATTATGAGACAAATTCACTAAATTGCTAAACCGGCACCCCAGACAAAAGCTTATTCTTCAGCACATTTATTTTGATGATTTGATAAAAATTATGAAAAGAGAATAATGCCTGAGCCTGTGTCCCAAAATCAACAAACAATCTTGAGTAATTTGAAGCAATTACTCAAGATCGGATTAACTCATTTTGACCCTTTTTTCATACATATTGGTTTCAAAACCAGATGCAAGCAGTTATTTTGTAAAAACGTCACAACATTCTGCAAACAGGGAGCCTGATGTGCTTACCTTTGGCGCAGACGGCGTAGGGCGAGAGATGGGAGGGAGTGCTTGCACTTTTTTCATAGCTCCACCCATCCCTTCCACTCACCCAATCAAATAACTTTAAGTTCTCTTCCGGTGTTTTGGCGTATTTACAGTTTGTTCTGTGGATTCATCATAAGGTATCTGAACACTGAACACAGATTATATAGTGAACTTTTATATAAAGGATTCTTTAGCGTTGTACAGCCAAAACGAGTTTTCCTTTTTCTTTCTTTATTTTGGTGTGACACCTTGACTGTAAATTGTAGTGAAAAACGTGCACTATATATTCTGCTTTGTTATTCAGGTTTGGTTTGGCTTTGCATGTATCTGAACAGTATTAATGGATTAAGTTTTGAACGAGATGGAGAAAATTTGCATGCAATCAAATTTGTCTCTGAGCCACAGGTACTCATAGAACGAGCCATATATGGCTCGCGAGCCATAGGTTCCTGACCCCTGCTGTAGTGCTTCTTTCCGCCGCGACCAGCGTGTGGTAGCGCTGTGAGAGGTCACCCAGCATCCACCCCCAAGAAGAAATCCGGCTTTACTTCCTAGTTCTTGTGTAAACATATTACTGTACGTGTAATGTATTTGCAGCGTGCTAAGAACTCTGACTTATATATTAATATCTCGTGCATCCATTCATTATGGTTGGTGTAAAGTGTAAAGAAGAGGCGAGCTGTTTCTTTTTGAAATGAAAGTGGAATAAGAAAGATTGATGCGGTTGAGAAAATGGTCGGCCAATTTTTACGACGGAGGAGGACCTCTTGAAGCTCATCTTCCCAAAAGTTAATCTCAACTTTATTTAGCTTCATGGAGCATATTATTTTATGAAATGTTTTTTTTTTTTAGTGCAGAACAATACAGGTTACTTATACACGCCTTAAACTTACCTATATAAACCTTAAACATACAAAATATAGACCTGAAGCAACTTACGAACAAATTCAACTTACGAACAATCGTCCGGAACCTATCTCGTCCGTAAGTATCTTTTTGTAAGCATTTTCCTTTTGTTGGTGAGAAAGAAGCCCGGCCCTACCCGAACGTGATTATTGATATTTTAGGCCTAGGCCGGGCATATTTAAAGCAGTTTTAGGGTTCGACTTATATGCAATGTGGGTTTCTATCCGAGTAGATAAGGTAGTTGTCTCATTTTCCTTCTGAGATCTCAATACAGCCACAAGAGGGTGCCATCAGTTCGATGGCCAAGTTTGACGTATGTTATTTATTTTATCCAAACCCAAAAAATAATTTGCATATCAGACAAAAAGAACAAGGCATGACTGTCTTGTTTTTTTGAGTGTTTATTAACCTATAAACCTAACGATTGGTCTTTGAGCTGTATATTGTACAACTTAAGGTTCTTTTAACAGTTCTTTCTTGTTCTTCTTGCAAGTTCAGAAATCATTAATGCCTTCTCTCCTCATTTTGAGTTTTTTCTAAACTATTAACTTAAAAATTGGTTCTTTGAGTTAAATATTGTACAATTTGAGAGGTTTTTTTTACAGTTCTCTGGTTCTTCTTGCAAATTCAACATTCATGAATGCCTTCTCTCCTTATCTTGAGTGTCTACTAAACGTAACAATTTGTACAACTTAAGGTATTTGTACACACCTCTCTTCTTGCAAGTTCAAAAATCATCAATCTCTTAACTCCTCATTTTAAGACTCTATTAAACTAGAAAATTAACAATTGGTTATTTGAGCAGGATGTTGTATAGCTTTGTACAGTACTGTTGTTCTTCTTGCAAGTTTAAAATTCATTAATGCCTTCCCTCCTAATTTTGAGTTTCTACTAAACTAGAAAGTAATCAATTGGCTCTTTGAGCTGGATGTTGTACAATTTGAGGGGTTATACAGTGCTGTTGTTCTTCTTGCAAGTTCAAAAGGTATTAATGTCTTCTCTCCTCATTTTGAGTCTCTACTAAACTAGAAACTTAACAATTGGTTCTTTTAGCTGGATATTGTACAACTTGAGTGTTTTGTAATGTGCTCCTGTTTTTCTGGCAAGTTCAAAATTCATTAATGCCTTCTCTCCTCATTTTGAGTCTCTACTACACTAGAAAATTAACAATTGGTGCTTTGAGCAGGATGTTGTATAGCTTTGTACAGTACTGATGTTCTTCTTGCAAGTTCAAAAAACATTAAGGCCTTCTCTCTTCTCATTTTGAGTTTCTACTAAACTAGAAAGTAACCAATTGGCTCTTTGAGCTGGATGTTGTACAATTTGAGGGTTTGTACAGTGCTGTTGTTCTTCTTGCAAGTTCAAAAGGTATTAATGTCTTCTCTCCTCATTTTGAGTCTCTACTAAACTAGAAACTTAACAATTGGTTCTTTTAGTCGGGTACTGTACAATTCGAGAGTTTCTTACAGTCTTCTCTGGTTCTCCTTGCAAGTTAAATATATGTCTTCTCTCCTCAATTTGAGTGATTACTGAATTATAAACGTATCGGCTTGGCAAACCCCTGCCTAATTCAAGATCAATGTAAGGAGTTTTTCCTCATTTGCGAGAAAATAAATGTATTGATAATATTCCGGGACCCATGTTGTCTGCCTGCTATGTAAACCGTTTATGACTTCATGGATTTCATAGCGGAGCAGGCCCGTTTGAACTCCTTGAAAACTAGCTTGCAGTTTTCCTGAAACCCAAAAATACAGATTTTCTGCAGTCCTTTTTTTTTATAGAAAGAGCTCAGTGTTACAGCACTATATCTCTGTCTAGCTCCAAGAAACCCTCGGAAGAATTATTTTCCTTGAGCGCAAAATATTTGCAAGGCAGCAAAAGACAAGTGGATTTCAGCTTTCTGTTGTGAAGCAGGTAAGTCTTTATTATCTCAGCTGCTCATTAGGGGGAGGGGATGTTTTTTGAAATGTGATTTCAGCTTGATTCCATCTACTAGCTGTTTGTTTTACTTTCAAGCACTTGCCTTGACTTTATCTGCGGTGAGAGATTTACTTTGAAACAGGACTCTTTTTTTTCCAGGCTCAGAGCTGAAAGTGGGAGTGTGGCCTGTCGCAAGAACATGCCTTTCAAGCAGTGCTAGATCAGGCCCGCTAAGGGTTTTAACTACCTGGGTTGTCGTGGTACCATTTCATGTGGTGTGTCTTGGGCAATTACAGCCTGGTGGCACTCATCACTCTCCAGGCCAGTTTTTGGGTAGGAGTTAAAGCACATTTCCATGAAAACCAGTAGCAAGAGAAGTCTACTGAGCGTCCTCCTGCTCTTTAGAGATGAGCCAGAGATCTCAAACCACTATTTTTGGTAAATTTTGAGTAGGCCCGTTTTGTTTTTGTTCACAATAAATATTATGTAAGATAAATATAAGACCTGGAAGGAAATAAGGAAGGAAGGAAGGAAGGAAGAACAAGAATAGAAAGAAAAGAACAATGTAAAAACAAGGGAGGGAGATAAGAGAGGGAGAGAAAGAAGGAAAACACAATGAGAAAAAGAGACAAACTGGGAAAAGGAGAAAAAAAGAGAGATAAAAGGAGAGACAAAGAGAGAGATATAAAAAGAGTGGAGAAAGAGAGAGAAATAGAGACAAAGAGAAAAGGAGAGGGAGAGATAAAAAGAATAAAGAAAGATATAGAAAATAAAAAGGGAGAATGGAAAAAGAGAGCAAGACAATACGTGCTTGACTTTTGGGAAATCAAGTGGACATATTTAAAACTGCAGCTTGTTTTTCTCTTGCGCTTCTCTCAGCGTTGTCTCACAGGCCAGATTAAGGGATTTTTGAAGACGCTCAAAATAAGTAGAGATCAATGGATTTCGGAGAGGGAATGACTGCAGAAAAAAACCCTTAAGATGCAAACATTCCGACCTGTTCTTAAGGTTGTTGATTGAAATCCGGCTTAAAGGACCAAATGATATGTTTATAGTTTAGCGGACACTTCAATCAAGGAAGGAAAACCTCACAGAATTTTAAGCTTGCAAGGAGGACAGAAGAGAACCGTAAAAATCCTTAAGATGTACAATATCTGGCTCAAAGAACAATATTCATCGTTTAGTAGACACTCAAAATAAAAAGAAAAGACATCAATAATTTTGAAATTTCAAGGAAAAACGGGCAAAGAGGCCACATGTCATATAATAAATTTGTACTTGTTGTTGTAAAAACCTTCCACCGAGCCCTTTCTTTTTATTTGATCTACTAGGTTAAAACAAGCATACCCGCTTCAAAAGGCTGTGGAATTAACAAACTGATTAGTTAAAAGTGACAATGATGTAAACAGTGCGCATTATTCAAAACAATGAACACCAGTACACAATAATAGTCAAAATAACTAACTGGAATCCTATGCGATCTCTTTTGCATGTGTCAATATTAAAAAACAGAATCAACTAATCAAAACTGGCCAAAAGAAATCAAATGCATCATTTTGGGCATGTAATGATCTATGTAATGTAATGATCTCCATTTATATAGCGCTTTTCAAGTCAATGAAGACTTCCCAAAGCGCTTTACAATGTGCTTCACATTTACCCATTCACACACACTCACACACCAATAGCGGCCGTGCAGCCATGGGGGGGTTCAGTGTCTTACCCAGGGACACTTCGACATGTAACTGGAGGAGCCGGGGTTCGAACCTGCGATCTTTTGATCCCGTGACTTGGTTCTACCTCCTGAGCTAAAGCCGCCCACAAACAGTCACGACATTCTTAAGGTCAAATGGGGACATCTAACTTTGGTGTCCTAACACTAAACCCCTTACTCTGAAGCCACACTGGGATTTTAGAAAATGACTTGTAGCGAAACAGCAAGACCCTAACAAAAGTTTGAGGGGTAAGCTATATTAGCTATGCTCTGCTCAGTGGCCAGTGTAGTGGTGCTACGCTGTGCTTTCAAATTCATTTGCTGGCCATCTTTGATTAATGCTGACCATACTACTGTGCCCTTCCTGTACTTCACGGTGATCCGTTTTAAATGTAAAAACTAGTGTGAGTATTTCATCTCCCATCAGTTTGATGGCTTGCAGATGTTGGGGCAAGAACTTGTCACTAATCACTTATTCGGCCTGAAAAGTGTGAGAGGAAAGGAACAATGAAAGGGGAGGGGGATGTTATAACTGGAATTGAAGTGGACTTGAAATTGTCACATTCCGGCACTCGTGTTCCTGTTCCTCTGTAGGTTCCTTCTGTATGTCTCCCTCCCTCTCCTCTCTTAACCTTACCTTACTTGGTTACTCACTTCAAGGTTCAATTTTCCTCCTCATATCTGTGGTCACTTGCCCTGATTTTTCCTCTATCGCAACTTGCCCTCTTCCCTTTATTAGTACTCTGCCCCCTTGGTTCCTTGTTAGTTGGTTGTCTAGTTCTTGCTTCAGCTCCTTATTCTTCCAGTGAACCGAATCCCTGCCTGGCCTTCCAGACCACGTTGGCCACCTGACTCTTGGACTGTCGCCTTTGCTGCTTGGGTTTTCTGATTGGTGCCTCTGGAGGCCTCGATACTTTTGCTTAGCTGCCTAAATTCCCCGAGTATCGAACCCTGTCCGAATAAAACAACCCTGTTACTACACTAACATGTGTTTCTGCACCGTGCTTCTGCACCACACAGAGTTCTTCATGACAAAGAGTCAAGGCTGGCAAAGGAATCGCCATACTCAGGGTAGCATACTTCTTGAAAACAGACACATATAACGTTCGGCACGCACCAACCTTCGTGTTTACCTTTAGATCAAGTCCACTCTGGAGCCCAACGTTCCATTTAATCCAATTCAGAGCAGAGAAGTCAATGTTACTAACCAGTCTTCAACGATACAGCCGTAGTGGTGACTTTTTAGGTCCACCCTTCTATATTTGCAAATGTAAAGATTGTTATATGCCCACAGCCATTCAGGAGGGCACCCAGTGCACAAAGTGCAAAAAGGAATGGGCTCTGAAGACCTCCATCGCCTCGCTCTATGTGCTTTGCTCGCTTCTCACTATCGCTGTTGCCGTCCTTGGGTATGAAGGTAAGACCAAGAAGGTAGGCTTACTTGCACATTTATTAGACTTATGCTTCCTTGAGTTAAAAGAGAGACTTGAACTTTCACATCCGACTCACTAGAGCTTGCGTTGGTCCCAAAACATTGATTGTTTCACCAACCCTCGCATGAGCTGTGTAGCCCAACTTTCCAGCTTTTGGGTTCTGGACTTTAAATGCTCCAATGAAAGATTTCATAAGCATTGCCATATGCACATTGTTTTTTGCTTCTTGCTCTAAAACAGTGATGTCAGGGGGAGGGTTATCTGTGCGTTCATGCTCTCATGCAGACCTACTTAATGGATCCCAGATGGGCTGTGAGCAAATACAGTCCAACTTCAGCCAAATTGGTTCTCCTCTGGCACCAACTTAAAACTCTATGCGGCAAGCTAGGCTGTGGATACGTTTGGAATGGTCCTAGCCGCAGTAACCCATGACCTGTTTTGTAATGTCTTCTTTAACCCTGCAAAAAAAATTAAAGTGATAAAAAAGCCACATTTTCCCCTTTCATGTCGGAAGGTCACTGTTGCATATTTGAGGAAACCTAGAGATGTATTGTTTTAGCAACAGTAGAGTAGGGACTGTGTTACCAACTGCAGTTCTTCAGGAAAGCTTTGCAGCATGTTTTGGATTTTACCCTTTCTACCAGAACCGAGATTCAAACCAGCACAAAGTGCAACAAAAACAAATAAAAGAAACAAAGCCAAAAAGACTATATTCTAGGCTAGTTCAGAAGTATGTCTACTTGAAAAAGCATCCAGAAAGCCGTGGTATTTTATAAGACATGGGCTTGAAACTGTAGTTTTCCCAGTCCCACATACTGTACTGTAGTCCCAGTTGCCTAACCTGGCCTGGTTGGCTAAGGGCAGTGGCTCCCAGAGTGACAGCTTGTGGTTACCATTTGAAATCCCAAACACATACCGCAGGAAATGAACGGCAGTGTGGCCAGCGGGGCAGCCCCCCACAGGTTGTCTTTGACTGCCCCCGATTTACCGTAGACCCCTCCTGCCAGGTCACTTCCTGTCCTAAGGGAAGATCCCCCACCCTGAGTCTATCAGTGTCTCCTTCTAAAGCTCAACCTAATCAAGGATGATGTTATTTACTTTGCTTGAATTGATCCAGGGAGTTACACGAATCACTCGCACTATTATTGCATGTCTGCGAAAATGAGTCGGGTAATCCTTTCTAACATTTTTGCGGATGCTTTTTTTTTTTCTTATGAAATGATGTCTGTGGTCTAAAGAACACGCTTACCTCAAGTTTGTTTTTTCTGGCAGTGGTCCAAAGAGTGGACGACGTATCTAAAGGCCTGGCCATTTACGGCGGCAAGATTATCACTATTGAGACAGACTTGAAAAAACTAGGTAAGTGTCCTGAGGATTGCCCTAGAAATACTCCAACACTTGTGATTATTTTTCACTTATTTCCAATGTCTTCATTGAATTGTTTTAGATTGAATACTTGGCATCAAATCAGGCGACTGTACTGTAGGCCTTTTGTGTACTGTTTTGTCTCACCAACAATTTGTCACATTTCAGAAACTTATTGTATTTTCACAACCATAGGGCGCACCGTGTTAAAAGACGCAGTTTCTATTTCTGTATTTAACATTAGACAAGTAATGTTTATTTGTGACACACTTAATCACACTAAGTCTCAAAGGGCTGCACAGACCACAGATTATTGCAAACCACAGACTCTTATGACACCATCCCCTGATCTAAAACCTACATGAGGGCAAGGAAAAACTCAAAATCTCAGTTTGGGGAAAATAAAAAAACCTTAAAAAGGGACCGCACAAAAGGTAACCCCCCTTCCAGTATAACCAGACCGCAATGGATGTTGCAAGGGCATCAATTAATAATACACAGATATGTGTATTAATGGTAGACTTCGGTAGACTAGAGAGTAGTACAATACAGTAATCGGGATGAGAGGTAACAAACGCATGAATTATAATCTCAGCATCAGACTGGGACAGCATAGGGTGAAATTTTGCAATGTTGCGGTTATGGAAAAAAAGCTGTTCTAGTAAAATTCTTTACATGCAACTGGAAGAACAGATTGGGGTCAAATGTGACACCTACATTTTTGATCGAGTCACTTTGGATGCATAGGGCGCACGATAGGGCCTTCTACTGCTGCACAGATAAGCATGCAAGTCTCAGTGTTTAAAAATACAACGGAAGCAAAACTGAGTTTTGTTGTGGTTTAAGTATTTTTTACATTTTTTTAGCCAGTAATTCATATCAAACAACAGTCAAAATCTTAGTCGTCTGTTTTTGAGCAGAACAGTTTAGCTAAATCTGTATGAAAAGGTTCACTTTCTTCTCTTTCTGAGTTACTTTCAAAACGCTCAAACAACAGTCCCGGCAGACACGTTAGCCCAAGCGTCGACAATCCAATCTTTTCACTATCATCCGCTGAAAATGGTGAAAAAAATGACAGTTTTATGAAACAAAAGCACCACGACGATGACAATATCTTTCAAATTAAATTGCTAGATATGCTGCCGCGTTTGCATCCATGAGTACTTCCACAAACAATATATTGCGTTTGATGTCACGTGAAGTGGTGGTGTTCAAACAGGAGACCCATAAAACTCACAGGAGATTACATACAAGTTGCAATTAGTTGAAAATGCGAACCATCTCACAAAAATATGGGATTCTACTCAAAAATGTTGTAAGTCTTGACTCGGCCAAGGCTCAAACCTGTGACCCTAAGGCCACCGAGTGGGTCTACGTCCGCTGCTTAACGTGACAGACAAGGTGCACCATATTATAGGGCGTGCCGCACAATTTGAAGAAAATCTGAGACTTTTATGAAAATACAGTAATATGTATATGTTCTTTAAAGGGACAGTGTGTATTATATAGCGTTTCCTTGTGGTAAAAACATTCATTCAAAAGAAAACAACATTGATTTGAGCAAAAATACATACACTATTACATAAACATGCATTTTTAAAAAATACTCATAGGTGAACAACATTTCTATTTATTTGACATAAGATGAGGATCACCTCCAGGGATCTTCTTCTTCTTACTTTCTGTCTTTTTTGCCTTTTTTCTTTTATTTTTCATCTTTTTATTTTTTTCTGACATTTTTCCATTTCTCATTTTTTTTTAATTCTTTTTGCGTTTTCCTTTTTCTTTGATTCCCGGCTCCTCCGTGTTATATGTCAAAGTGTCCTTGGGCAAGACACTGAATCCCTAATGACCCCCATACGCAGGCCGGCGCCTTGCATGGCTGCATGGCCGCTATTGGTGTGTGAGTGTGTGTGTGAATGGGTAAGTGTGAAGCACATTGTAAAGCGCTTTGGGAGGTCTTCATTGACTTGAAAAGCGCTATATACCATTCTTGTTTCTTCCTTTCATCTTTGATTTTCTCTTTTTTTCTTTTTCTTTTTTTCATCTGTCCTTTCTTGTATTTTTTACACTTTGTCCTTTCTTATTTTTTCTTTGTTTTCAGTTTTTCTCCCTTTTCCTTCTCTCTTCTCTTTTTCACCTTTCTCTTTTTCCTTTTTTTAATCTGTTTTTTCTAATTCTTTAATTTTCAATGTGTTTCCTTTTTTCATTCTCAAAAGGTTGGGCGAAAACATAAGCAGAAAAAACGTTGCACTTTGATGACTTTGAATCTCCAAGTTTGTATTTTTTCCCCTGTTATTAAGCACTCTTTTTTTTTTTTGCTTCACTACAAAATACAGAGACGTCTAGTGGTTAAATATTACATTATGTCCCTTAAAGATTTTTTAGACTCCAGGAAATTTTAGGATGTCAAGTCAAGTCAAGTCATTTTTATTTGTATAGCCCTAAATCACGAAGAATCTCAAAGCCCATTGAGGTAATCTGGTCTGAACTTTGAAATCTATATGTCCAACTGTTGATTGTTTCATATTTTAAAAGCAAGTTGTTTGTGTTCAATAAGGTTGATAGCAAAATATACAAGGGTTATTTGATTCAATTTCATTCAGTAATTCAAGAGTGAGAGAAAGGCAACACGGTCACAAATTTGAGCCCCTGCCCAAAAAGTAGTGATGTCATTTATTAGTATATTTTTTTTTAAAAAGTAATTATTAAGTCATTAATGCACAATGTTACATGATAATTGGTATTTCAAGGCAAGACAAATCTAAAGGGTGTATGTGTTCAACAGTTTCAGTGAGTTTTAGCCTTATCCTGAAATGCCACCCAAAAGCCTGGTATGTAAAGAGCAGGAGAAGTTGGTGACGTTCCAACTTATTTGGCATAACGAATGAAACATCTATTTTCAGATGATCAAATTGGGTCAGAGAACACTACCACAGCGACCCAGGCCTTCAAGAGTAAGGTGTCAGCCCTGCAGAGGCAACTGTCGGCCATGGAGGAGCAACTCCACGGTGACCAGGTCAAGCTTAGCCAGCTGCAAAACTTTGGCTGGCAAATCCAGAGTACTCAAGCCTCTGTCCGCCAAATTCTGGAAAAGAATGCGGCGTCCTTGCGATTGGTCAATGGCACACTGAACTCACACGGCAGCGCCCTCGGCAGTTTGCGGAACGACACTGTCCGATTGCAACAAGAACTCCAACGACATGCCAAGCTCCAGAATCAGATCTTAGTGAGCATTGGTGGACTGAACCTCACCCAGGGGCAGCAGAGAGGCCTCATCCAGGCTCTGCACCGCTCAGTGGACGACGCCAGTCAGAACATACAAAAAGTCCACGGTGATTTTCAGAGTTTGGAGCAGACCAGCAAGCAGACGTTTGCTGATACCGACTGGCTCCGGAGTCAAGTGTACAGCCTACAGGTCCTAGCCACAAACGCCTCACTGCAGTCCAAAGCTAACGACGAAGGTCTACAGGAAATCGGATCCAAACTGGCTTTTGTGTCTGGCAGACTGCAGAACGTCAGCAATTTAGCTGAGGTGCATGAGCAGTCCCTGACTGAGATCTTTGACTCCCAGAGGCACTTCAGCAATCTCACGGCCTTTAAATTTCAGCGTCTAGAAATGCGGCTAGACGATTCGGAGCAGGTCCTAGACCATGTGACGGGCAACATCAGTTTTACCACCCAGTTTTTGGGTGCTATCAACCTTAACCTCATCTCCTTGCGCACTTTCTCCCAAACTGTGGCTCAGCATTCTGATGTACTGAGGATCCTTAATGGCAGTATGGCCGATATGAGGCTTGACACGGCTGGACTAAGATTACAGCAGGAGGACCTGGCGGCACGCTTGGATAAAGAGGTCACCAGCCTCAGTATCGTCATGGAAGAGATGAAACTTGTGGACACCAAGCACTCCCAGCTGATCACCAATTTCACCATTCTTCAGGGTAAGGCCTGACATATCACTTTGTTAGCTAGTTTCATATGTAGTCATAATAGCAAGGACAACTACTTCAAAATCCATCTATATTTGATAAGCAATTGACCCAAACTGTTGGTCAGCTAGGGTAGAATACATTTTAGCTGTCATCAAAATGACAACGAGCACCTTGAAAAGTAAATGGTTCCTTAACCTGGTTTGCGTTTATTTTTCAGGACCTCCTGGTACCAGAGGTCCAAGGGGTGACAAAGGACCTCCGGGACCAACCGGTCAATCTGGTCCAAAGGGCGAGAAGGGGGACAAAGGTGCCTCGGGGATACGAGGGCCAAGAGGAGAGCAAGGAATACCGGGCCAGCCAGGTCTTCCAGGCTTAAGGGGTCTTCCGGGTGTCTCCGGGAACCCAGGATCCAAGGGCCCAAGGGGATCAGGGGGAAGGGCTGGACCGCCTGGGAGTAAAGGAGAGCCGGGCACCGCCGGTTTACCAGGTCGAGACGGCCAACCTGGTCCTATGGGTGCACAGGGCCCGCCGGGTATCCAAGGTCCCGTAGGGCCGGCCGGAGAGCAAGGGCCGACAGGAGTGCAGGGACCAGTCGGGCCTCCGGGGCCTGCGGGGCCACCTGGACAACCGGGAGTTCTCGTTTCTTCTGACCCTGTGTCGCTCCAAGACGAGGCGGATCCAAAGACACCCTGGATCACAGGTACATCACCCTCAAGACAACTGTCATGATTTTTCCTGAACCGTTTGCATTCGGGCAGGCCTATACCACAACCAATCCAAAGGGCATACCAAATAATCGTTTCAGCTCTTCTGAAATTTACGAATGCCTTTTCTTGTTCTGGTAATGTCGAGAACTCGGAAACTATCGTGTATTATCACGAGAAGATATTTATGGCCCTACCAAGACAAAACCTGTTTATTTCTAGCTATTCATTTCAGGTAACTGTACAAGGTCCACCGTTTTATCATGCTAATACATTCTGTCAGAAATGAGTGTCCATTTTACAGTTATTCCAGACGCTTTTTCAGTTTCCACTTAGGCAAGAGTTGTAAAGAGTTCTGGCAAACCGTTTTAGGGCAATTATTTTACTTTTGCATTATAGTGCATATATTTCAGCAGAGCTCAGTGCTGCATCTCACCATCTTCTGGTGCAGGGTAGTACTACACTGGGGGTGCACGACTCGGATTGCGGCTTTACTCACTCAAAAAAATGTTCATTTAGGACTTTGGTTTCCTCAAAATGATTTGTCTGCACTGAAAGCTATTACAGCCGATTCGAGCCGTAAGCCTTCATAATCCTGTTCTTCAGGTTGTCCGCCCCAGTGGTCCCCCCATGCAGACGAGTGCTATTTGTTCTCCCGAGACCTGCGCAGCTTCGACGAAGCACAAGCCTCCTGCCAACGGAGCTCTGCATCTTTGCTCATCATCCATACCAGAGACCAACAGGCGAGTCTTTCATCAGCTTCTTCTATTTTGAAAGACAATTCTGAGCATTTTGTCTGTGCGTCCAGGAATGGCTGCAGAAGCAGACGAGCGGCAAGGGCTACTTCTGGATGGGCCTGACCGACAGAGCCCAGGAAAATGTTTGGCGCTGGTTGGACGGCGTCCTACCAGGATTTACGTCAGTCCTCTCTCGCCGACAATTTACTCAGGTGATGGCGGAGGCGGCCCTGCATGTCTCAAGATTTTTTTACCGTGCCCTCACAGGAATTGGAAGGCCGGCCAGCCGGACAACTGGGGTCACGGCCACCAGGGCGGCGAGAACTGCGCTGGACTGGTCCATGACGGCCAGTGGAACGATTTCTTCTGTGAAGATCTCATTGGCTACATTTGCCAAAAGCCACGGACGCAGATGGGTAAGGGCTTTTTTTCTTCTTTTTCTCATTCAAGTTATTTAAGTGACTCTCTGTGTTTCAGCAGGCACCTGGTAGCAGCAAAGGCTAGACGGAGTGGCAGCTGGACTGGACGCCGAGCTGGTTCTGGTCCATTCATGGGATGCAGCCTGGGCAGCAGCAGCTAAAACCAAGACTATCTGGGTTTATATTCCCTCCCAATATTTTTTCTTCTCTAAAAAAATCCTGGCAGTGACAGATTTCCTTTTGAATGTACAACAGCCTATCTGAATGTATATTTCACAAGGCAGCTGCATAGGAATGGAAAGAGAACTGACTTTGATCAATATCCGAGTCTCGAAAACAGACGGGTAAAAACAACGCTTGGAGTGAACAGTTTGTGGGTGTTATCACAATAAAGTCAAATAAACTAAATATTCTGGGCTGGTGAGTATTCACAATCTGTTATGTAACAAAGGGGCGTAATACAGATGTTAGTGGAAAATTTCAGTTGTTTAACGACTATATAAACGGATATATAGTGTTGATGATTGAATAAAACGAAAAGTAAATAAGTACTTTCGAGTATATGGAGGTGTATTAATCACCACTAAATGATGAACTTGATTAAAATATTGATGCGATGGTTTAAAAGACCGAAAATTACAAAAAAGTCATTCAAAATTCCTTCAAGTGACACAACATTTACAATCAGTGCTTAAGGGGCCAAAACAGGGCCAGAAGAAGGACTCCTCTCCTTACCGCAAAGATAGGGACCTTTTTGCCATGGACACAGCGTCGGTCAAAGGTCCTTGTCCTTCCTTGCCGAAACAGTGACCATTCCAGACCAGACCAGATTTTTCAGAGGGACATTCTCCTTGCCGCAGGTGACAGGGATGAGGAATTGTCCTACGGGGTTCTTTGGTGGTTCGGTCAGTCTGTCACTTTTAGCAGGTGGACCCAAGTGTAGGGAAGCAGGAAGAGAGGACAGGGTGTTTAAACAAGGATTTAGGTAAGGTATTAAATTTCAAAACCAAGAACAAAGTAACCAAAAAACAAAGGGTCCAAAAACACCCACATCTGAAACAAAAACCGAACCAGAAAACTAAACGCAATGACCTGAAAGGAAGGAAAGTTTTTTCTTCAGGAAAAATTCGACATTTTATTTCATAGTTCCTTTTGTCTTGCCAAACGATTGTTGTCGTCATATGAATGCACGATTCGTCCAAGGTTGCGATTGTCGGAGCAGGTCCAGCGGAGTCTCCTGGCCTGCAGGATGCGGGTCAATTCTGCAATGGAGCGCCCCCTGCAGGATTCTCTGCAAAAAAAGCACCGGCAGAGCCATCAAGACATTTTCCTCGTGCGCCATTTTGTATTTAATTTGAATACAGTTAGGAAATCCTAGCGCATGTGAGATTGCCAAGTCATCGTACAGTATTTTTGTAATAATATTTCTGTAGAAGTATTTATGTAGTACTATATTTTTGTATTATAGTATTGCTGTATTTTTCATTTCAGAATTAAATCCTTTTTTTAAGTACTAAATATTTTTGTAGGATTTCTGTCGTATGATTTTTGTATTATTACTGTAGCAATAATTCTGTAGTAGATAAGTAGATTTTTGTAGTAACATTTCTGTATTATAGTATTGCTGTATTAGCATTTTTGCAGTATATATGCAATATTTCTTTTTCTTTTCAGAGTTAAGACAAAATAATATAGCAGGCCCTGTTTCTAAGGACTAAATTTAGTTTTGTTGCCATTTTGCTTTTATTATTGTAGTATATCTGTTGTAGGACAATTGGGACAAAGCTGGCACATAATTTTTGTTCAAATTAGTAGTTTATTTACTATTATATATATATCATCTCATCTCATTAGCTGCACCGCTTATCCTCAGTAGGGTCGCGGGGGTACTGGAGCCCATCCCAGCAATCATCGGGCAGTGGGCAGGGGACACCCTGAACTGGTTGCCAGCCAATCGCAGGGCACACGGGGACAGACAACTCACTCGCTCATTCACACATAGGGACAATTTGGACCGGCCAATTCACCTGAAATGCATGTTTTTGGAATGTGGGAGGATACCAGAGTGCCCGGAGGTGGGCCGTAGTCCGACCAGGTGCGTCAAACATATGGCTTGCGGGTTGAGATTATGCCCACCAACAGATTGAATTTGGCCGGCGAGACAATGCTGAGAAGCAGGAGAGAAAAATGAGCTTCATACCGTTAAGCAATGACTTGCCGTTTTATATATGTCCACTGGATGTCACCAAAGCCAAGAGCTACTAGCAGAGTGCCCACCCACTTTAGCACTATTTGCTCACTAGGTTTTATCAACCAGAGAACATTTGAGGAAATATTCTTCTATCCCTTAGCCACGAGGGTCATAGGGGCACCATTTCCTGTAGTGTGAGTTGGGCAAGGACAGCCTGGTGGCGCCTATCCTTCTCCAGGCCAACAAATCTTAGTCGACTTGAAATAGAGGTCATGGACGCCCTGTTTAAAGGGACACTGTACATTCATTAAAGGACAGTCTGTAATAACTGACCACTAGTTGCTGTACTGTGTAGTGCAACCAAAAACGAGTGCTACAGAGCACAAAAAAGAATACAGACTAGGGTGAGTCAAAAGAAACAAACCACACCATTTTTATTATTTGGCTTAATGTTTTTGGGGGTACCATTAGCACCAATGATGCCCTGTCAGGGGTGTCAAACTCATTTGAACTCGAGGGCCACACGATAGAAAAAACATTCTGTCGGGGGCCGGACTAGTAGACTAAAGAGAAAGAAAAAGAGAGATAAAGAAATAAGAGAAAGAGGGAGGGAAAAGGACAAAGAAAGAGAGAGGGAGAGAGCGTGAGAAACAAAAGAGATAAAAAGAGAAGTCGTGAGAGAGGGGTAAAGAAAGGGAGCGGAAGAAAGAAATCCAAAGAGAAATAGAAAGACAGAAGGAGAGAAAAGAGAAAAGAAAGCGCGAAGGGTAGGAAAAGAGAAAGGAGAGAATAGAAAAAAAAAGTTAGAGCAAAAGAAGTTAAAAAGACACAGAGAGAGAAACAGAAAAAGAGCAACAAAGGAAGAGAAAAAGAGAGACACAGAGAGTGAAATAGACAGAGACAGACAGTGGGTGAAAAGGGGTGGAAAAGAGGGAGAGAGAGAGAGAAATACAAGTATTGTCTTTGTTCGAGGCACCTTTCTTTGGCAACATGAGGTTGACATATTTCAACCTGCGGCTTGTTTTTCTCTTGCGCTTCTCTGAGTGTTGTCTCGCGGGCCGGATTCAATCCCTTACCCGGCCTGATCTGGCCGGCGGGCCGCCCGTTTGACACCTGTGCTCTAAGTAAAACTCAAAATTTCTCAACATATGAGTATTATTTATTATTATTTTATTATTTTAAGAATGCACGTTTGTATCATAGTTCATGTATGTTTGCTTAATACTCAAATCCATATTATGTTTTTTTACCACTAAGAGGCACTGAATAATACCCAATGTCCCCTCTGACTAAGGGGGTGTCAAACTCATTTTCACTGAGATCCACATCTGCATAACGGCTGTCCTCAAAGGGCCAAATGTAACTTATAAATGTAACTAAATGGAATGGAAATCAAGAATGGCTGTGCACCGTAAGAGCATCACCCTCTTTGAAATGAAATGATCTGCATGGTCTGCACTTTTCAAGTCAATGACTTCCCAAAGCGCTTTACAATATGCTCCACATTTCCCAATAGCGGCCTTGCAGCCATGTAAGGCGCTAACCTGCTTATTGGGGGTATTAGGGGTTCAGTGTCTTACCCAAGGACACTTCGACATGTAACACGGACGAGCCGGGATTCGAACTGGGATCCCTTGAGCCCAAGACGAGCGCTCTACCTCCTGAGCTACTGCTGCCCCCCGAGACGCAAAAGCATTTTTGGGCGGCATTTTCCTTTTTGGCAGGGTCATTCACTTCTAGAGTGACCTAATTGTTTGCTTGTAAAATATGGTTCTGGACTGAGAGAGTAGAATGTCTTTCTGGGAAAGCTGCTGAGTCAGCAAAACCAAAAATACAGTTAAGAGTGCTTTTTCTACCACGTGGCCCCTGAGCTTAAAAGAGTTTGCCCAGAGTTTGTCGATTTAAATGTGCTCACATGAAGGGTCCGTCCAAATCGCTCACCACCTCGATGTTGACGTAGTGGACCCTTTGCGGATCGAGAGCGCCCAGCTCCACGCTTCCCAACATGCTACACGGACAAACAAAAAACACAAGAAACCACAAGCATGGAGTCAAGTTTCGGCAAAAAACGGGACGAAAACCAGAACCTGTTCTTGTCGAAGGCTTTCCGGATGGAGCCGTTGAGCAAGAGCGTCACGTTGCCGCAGGCCGCCTCCGCAAACTGTAAAGACAGGGACTGGGAAAAGCCACTTGTCGTGGTCCCGAGGGGCTTGACGCACTCACCCTTTGGGACGCTTGGCGCCACAGGGAGCGCACGGGATGATGCCGGCACGTCGACCATTCCGGACAGCGTGCAAAATCAAAATCTAAATGGGGCAGACGAAAAGCGTATTTGGTGGATTTTCTCAGATTTTTTTAACGTATCCTGTCATGTATGTCGGGTGTATTTTCTCATGTCTTTTTTACATATTTTGTCATGTATTTTGAGTGTATTTTGACATGTAATTTGTTTTCTATTGTATCGTGTATTCAGTGAGCAAATCGCCATGTATTTCGTGTGTATTTTCTCATGTCTTTTTTACATATTTTGTCATGTCAATCAATCACATCCACTACACTACACAGCATTATCTCCAGACAGAAGAGCAGTTTCAGCGACATACTGCTGTCACTGTCTTGTACTACGGACAGACAGATCTTTTCTTCCTCATGCCATGAGGCTCTTTAACTCTACCCGGCAGAGTAAAAGCCCACATTAAACCATACCACCTACATTGCATATTACCGAATCTTATTGCAATATGTATTCTGTGTAGCACTATTTAGATATTCTATATAACATGCTACAGTGGGCATTTGCACGTCACACTGGGTATTTGTATATTGTATTCTTTTTGCTTTATTATTGTATTGTTCTCAGCTCAGGGATGCTGCTGGAAATGTGAATTTCCCTTCAGGGATGAATAAAGTATCTATCTATCTATCTATCTATGTATTTTGAGTGTATTTTGACATGGAATTTGTTTTCTATTGTAATCGTGTATTCAGTGAGCATTCCGCCATGTATTTCGTGTGTATTTTCTCATGTCTTTTTTACATATTTTGTCATGTATTTCAAGTGTATTTTGTAGTGTTTCTAGTTGTGTACTTTGTCGTGTATTTTATGTCTATCTTGTTGTGTATTTTGTTGTGTATGTTGTCATATAATTTGTTGTGTTTTTTGTCATGTATTTCGTCTTGTAGTTTGTCGTAGATGTCGTCTAATTTGTGTGTATTATGTTACGGTTTTTGTCAGGTATTTTGTTATATGTTTCATTTTGTATTTCGTCATGTATTTCGTAATTTATTTTGTGTGTATTTTGATATGGTTTTTTGAAATGTGTTTTGTTATATATTTCATCATGTATTTCGTCGTGTTCTTCGTTATGTATTTCGTTATGTATTTCGTTATGTATTTCGTCATGTAGTTTGTTGTTGATGTCGTCATGTAATTTGTCGTGTATTTTGTCAGGTATTTTTGTTATATATTACATTTTGTAATTCGTCATGTAGTCTGTCATGGACGTCGTCATGTTATTTGTCGTGTTTAGAGTGTATTTAGAGTGTATTTTGTTATGGGTTTCGTCGTGTATTTTGTTATGTATTTCCTCGTCTATTTTGTTATGTATTTCGCCATTTATTTCCTTGTGTATTTTGTAGTGTGTTTTTTCTTGTATTTCGTGTTTAATTTGTCGTGTAATGTGTCATATTGTTGTGTATTCTGATGAGTTTTTTGTCGTCAATTTTCTGTGTATTTGGTCTTGTATTTCATCATGAATTTCATCGCGTAGTTTGGCGTGGATGTCGTTATGTAATTTGTTGTGTATAATGTTGTGTATTAAGAGTGTATTTTCTTATGTGTTTCGTCGTGTATTTTGTGTGTACTTTGTTATGTTTTTTTTTTTACATGTATTTTGTCATGTATTTTGTTGTGGATTTCCACGTGTATTTTGTTATGTTTTTCTCCATGTATTTCATTGTGTATTTTTTCTTGTATTTCGTGTTCATTTTCTCGTGTATTTTGTGTCTATATTGTCGCGTATTCTCGAGGTTTTCGTAATCTATTTTTTGTGTATTTAGTCATGTATTTCATCATGTATTTCATTTGTAATTTGTTGTGTATCTGTGCGCATTTTGTCATGTATTTGTGTGTTTTTTGTGCGTATATCGAGTACATTTTGTTATGTACTGTATGTTGTTGTGTGATTCCTCATGTATTTCATGTGCCTTTTCTTCATGTATTTTGTGATTTATATTTTTATGTATTCCGTGCATTTTGTCTTGTATCTCGTAATGTCTTTTGTCGTATAATTCGTCGTGTATTTTGTCAGATATTTTGTCGTGTATTTTGACGCGTATTTTATTTGTATTTTGTAGTGTAATGTGTTCTGTATTTTGAGTGTGTTTTTCAGTGTATTTTGTAGTGTAGTTTGTCCAAGATAATCTTCTTCATTTACTTTTTCATTTTTTCCTCTTTTCTCTCATTTTTGCGCTATTTTTTTCATTTTCAAGTCATATCATGCAAAATATTCCATCATAATTGGTCATTTATGGATCAAAGCAACAAAAACAATCTTAACAACCGTTTAGGAGCCAAAAGAGCTGAATTATTTTAGTGAGCAGAGCCGAAAAAGCCAATTCTCCAAGAAGAGCCGGAATTTCCTTTACTACAGACAAGATCGCGGCGAGGTGAGGCACGGCGACTGTTTGACTACCTTCTCCTTCTGGACCGGCGCACCAAGTCAGGTCGTTGAACATGTAACCAGCGAGCGTGTCTTCCAGAGTCCACGCATGAGCCGCGTAGTTCTCAAGCAGCCTCCTAGTCTTACTCCAGAGCAAGAACTGATGTCCCTCAAGACAGGATACATTTCTATGTATTTTTGTTTATTGTAAGACAGATTCTTAAAAACTTGGATTTTTCATTGTTTTGTATTATAGAACAGACTGTATGTACATAATTATAATAATAATAATAATAATAATTTCCTTGTATTGTCATTCTGTGTAACAATGTACACAGAACGAAATGTCGATTGCACCTGACCCGTTGTAGCGAGCCGATGCAGCCGCAGCCAACAGAGGGCGCCGCCGACCACTTTTTAAGTCTTAGGAATGACTCGGCCGGGGCGCGAACCACCGACCTCCCAGTCTCAAAGCGGGCGCCTTACCATCTAGGCTACTGAGCTGGTTATGACTGTATGCACATAATTGTAAATGAGGTACTATCTATCTATTTATCTAAAATGGTCATATCCCTCAAGAGAGGTGACCGACAGCGAGACAAACACTTACACTAAAACAAAGAAGATAAAAAGGAAAATAAATAGCAAAAAACACACACAAAATTTGGCCGTGGCCAACCCAAATCCCCAAACACCCAAACAAGTTAAGCACCTCCGCAGCCAAGTTGGTCATGCTTTCGTCCCTCCAGATGAAACGGGACACAAGAAAGCGGCCATGTCACTCAGGGTGACACAACACACTCTTCTGTTCCAACAGCAGGGCCCGACAGCTTTCACTGGTTTACCCCTGCCGCATCATACAGGTTCCCTGCCCATCCCTTACAACACGTCTAAACATCCTACTACCCTTTCACAACACCTCTCCACTCATTCCTATCACCAACAAGGGATCTAGCTTCCACTATATTTAGACCTCTTTCATGCAATGCACTCATAACACCATCCATTCCAGCAATCGCGGCCTTCCACTTGGTCTCCTTCCATTTACCTCTGCTCTGTAGATCCTTTTCAACATTCGCACCTCATCCATCCTCTCCATGTGTCCAAACCAACCGAGTACTCTCTTATCCACACGTTTGGTCAGTTCCACTACTACTCCAGTTCTGTCTCTCACAATTTCATTTCTCAATCTATCCAGTCTGGTCACTCCTAACATACTCCTCAAACTCTTCATCTCAAACACATTTAATTTCCTTCTAAAATCTGCGTTCAGGCTCCAAGTCTCTGCACCATACAACACAGTCGGCACAATCACATTCTCATACAGTCCCCCTCTTAACATCCATACTCATAGTCTAATTGCTCATCACTGTCCTCAGAGCACCCAAAACCTTGCTTCCTTGATTCACTCTGTGTAATACCTCACACTCCATTCCACCAACTGCAGCCACATCACAACCCAAGTACCTAAAGCTTCCAACTTCTTCCTGCAGCTGTCCATGCAACCTTATTCCTAACGCCATGCCCACTCCATCACGTGAAGTCTTCACGTGATGGTTCACATGAAGTACTAAATGAAGTACTACCAACAAAAATATATAATTTTTTGGGTGCCAGCCTTGTCCTCATTGCCCTCTTGAGTGACAACTACAAAAGTACAGGGGAATACGACAAAATATAACAAAATGACTACAAAACCAAAAATCAAAATTAGCTCTTAAAAACAGGGACCTAATATATTATTTGCTGTTATTGTGAAAAGAAAACCATACTACAGAAATATTACTAAAATACTACTACAGTAATACTATGATACAAAAATCCTACTCCAGAAATACTTCACAAATCCAAGGACAGAAACATTACAAAAGTACAACTACAGTAATACCACGAAAACACTACAGAAATAGTCCAAAACATACTCCTATGCAAATCCTACTAAAGAGATACGAAAAAAGTACTACTAAATTACAACTACAGTAATACAATAAAGGAAATACTGTATAAAATTATATTCTTAAAACTGGGACAAAATCTATTATTTTGCTTTAATTGTGAACGTTTCAACACCAATTTATTAACTAATCTATTTAAAAACTGATATAAAAAAAAATATAACATGTCTGTATGTATGTCGTTTTACTTTTCTTTGTGGAGGATCCGAGCGCCCAATGGCTAATTTAAAAAAAAAAATCAGCGAGAAAGAAGCCCTTCACCTCTTCAGACAAAATAAAAATGCTCACAAACAGAATATAAAAACTTTTGCTTTGGGCTTGGTCCCTCAAATCAAGTTAATTTGTCGGGCTCGGGCTGGTCTCGGCTTCCTTACCCGCGGGCCGGGTCGGGTTGGGTTCTTTAGACCCGATCTTACTTCTAGTCTGAAACCAAGGGATTAAAACTGTTTTTTAGAAATCTGGTTAATCGATTGATTAAAAAGATAATCGATTGACTCATCGATTACTAACTAATAGTTAGTTGCAGCCCGAGTTGTGGTGCTGCAGTTGTCATATTTAAAGGAACACATTGTCACAGAAGGATGAGACTAGACAGGGCACTCACCCGGTGGCAGGCCCCCGCCGCCATTGCTTCGTGCGTTTGGGGCATGGCTCGGAACATGCGGCCGTAGCGCTCGGACGCCACCTGGCAGCGCGCCTGCCGCAGCACCGCCGCTTCGAACCCGCGCCAGATCTCCTCGCAGTCGAACCTGGTGAGTAAGGGGTCGGAGGATGTATTTTTGGAGTATTTTGTCGTTCATTTTGTCTGTATCGTTGGTTTATCGTGATGGATTTTTGTTTATTTTGCATGTAATTTGTTTGGCTATTTGTGTGTATTTTGCTTTGCATGCTGTCAAGATTTTTGTTGTGTATTTTTTGTGTATTTTGTTATGTATTTTTGTGTGTATTTCGTCGTGTATTACATTGTTCTTTTTGTGTGTATTTATTTGTTTAATGTTTGTGTATTTCATCGTGTATTTCGCAGGCATTGTGTCATGTATTAAATTGTGCATTATTCGTGTATTTTTTTATGTATTTCTGGTTATTTTGCATGCAATTTGACATGTACTTTGTGTGTATTTTGCTTTTCATTTTGTCGTGTATTTGGTTATGTATTTTTGAGTGTATTTTGTCGTGTATTACATTGAGCTTTTTGTGTGTATTTCGTCGTGTATTGAATTGAGCTTTTTGTGTATTTCGTTATGTATTTTTGTGTATTTTGCAAGTAATTTGTAGTGTAATTTGTGTGTATTTTGCTTTGTGTATTTTTTGTGCATTTTGTTAAGTATTTTTTCGTGTATTTCATCGTGTATTTCACCGTGTATTTCACCGTGTATTACATAGTGCTTTTTGTGTAAATTTCGTCGTGTTATATGTGTATTTCATCATGTTTTTCGTTGTGTATTTTGTCACGTATTTTGTGTGTATTTTGTTGTGTATTCTGTATTTATCTTGTTGTTTTTAGGGTGTCATTTTTGTGTAATTTGTTGTGTTGTTCTTGTGTATTTTTTATGTATTTTTACGTGTATTTCGTCGTGTAATACATTGTTCTTTTTGTGTGTATTTATTCATATGATTTTTGTATATGTCATCGTGTATTTCGTGGGCATTGTGTCATCTATAAAATTGTGCATTTCTTGTGTATTTTGTTATGTATTTCTGTGTATTTTGCATGCAATTTGACATGTATTTTGTGTGTATTTTGCTTTTCATTTTGTCGTGTATTTGGTTATGTATTTGGGCGTGTATTTCGTCGCGTGTTACATTGAGCTTTTTGTGTGTATTTCGTCGTGTATTACGTTGTTATTTTTGTGTGTATTTATTCGTGTCATTTTTGTGTATGTCATCGTGTATTTCGCAGGCATTGTGTCATGTATTAAATTGTGCATTATTTGTGTGTTTTGTTATGTATTTTTGTGTATTTTGCATGCAATTTGACATGTACTTTGTGTGTATTTTTCTTTTCATTTTGTCATGTATTTGGTTATGTATTTTTGCGTGTATTTCGTCGTGTATTACATTGAGCTTATTGTGTGTATTTTGTCGTGTATTACATTGAGCTTTTTGTGTGTTATTTTCGTGTATTTCATTGTGTATTTTGCGTGCATTGTGTCATGTATTACATTGTGCATTTTCTGTGCATTTGTATTTTTGTGTACTTTGCATGTAATTTGTGGTGTAATTTGTGTCATGTATTTTTTGTTGTCAAGTATTTTTTCATGTATTACATTGTGCTCTTTGTGTATATTTTGTTGTGTAATATTACGTGTATTTCATTGTGTATTTTGCGTGTTGTTTGTCATGTATTTCATCATGTTTTTCGTTGTGTATTTCTTCATGTATTTCGTGTGTATTTTGTTGTGTATTCTTTAGTTATCTTGTTGTTTTTACTGTGTCATTTTTGCGTATTTTGTCATGTATTCGTCATGTATTCGTCAAGTAATTTGGCATCTATTACTTCGCGCATTCTGAGTGTATTTTGTCATGTATTTAGTCGAGTACTGGATGTGTGTTTTGTTTTGTATATTGAGTGTTTTTTGTGTATATTTTTTCATGTATTACTTGATGTATTTTGTTGTGTATTATATTGTGTAATTTTACATATTTTGTCATATATCATTGAAAATATTTTGTCATGTATTTTGTGTGTATTTTGGAGCATTTTGAGTGTATTCTTTCATGTATTTTGTCATACATTTTTGTGTATTTTTTATTGCAGCTTGTCATTTATTTTATAGTGCATTTTGGGTGTATTTTTATTTTTATTTTTTATACATTTTTTATGTATTTAATCATGTATTTTGTCGTGTATTTTGACTTTTATCTTGTTGGGTATTTTCTTTTGTAATGAGCTGTGTATTTTGTCATTGTGTGAGGTAAGGTTAACGAAGATGGCGAAGGAGGGCGGGGCTTACCGGCCGTCTGGGTGGAGCATCGTGACATAGTGGTGGCAGCGGCTCATGGCGACGTGCTTGATGTTGGGCGTGGTGCCTGAGCAGGCATCTGCCAGTGGGTAGAGCATCAGAACGCCTGGTAAAAAAACAAAGAAGAGAAACAAAAAACACAGTATGCTTGGAATGACCTTGACTTTGACGCCAGGGTTAGGGTTGGACAAACACTTGATGATTTAATCCGGCCCGCTATAAATTTCTGAAAATGTCAACAAGAGAAGCGAGTTTCTAGGTTCTTCCATCCATTATCTGCACCGTTTATCCTCAGTAGGTTCACAGGGATGCTGGAGCCCATTCCAGCTATCTTCGGGCAGTGGACGGGGGACAGCCTGAACTGGTTGCCAGCCAATCACAGGGCACACAGAGACACACAACTCACTCTTCATACCTCCGGACCATTTGGACCGGCAAATATACCTGACATGCATGTTTTTGGAATGTGCGAGGAAACCAGAGTGCCCGGAGGAAACCCGCGCAAGCACGGGGAGAACATGCAAACTCCGCAGAGGACGATTGGATCCCATGACCTCAGAATTGTGACGCGGACGCGTTACCCACTCAGCTGCCGTGCCGCTGGAGTTTCTAGGTCATTTCTATCAAAATGTATGATCTATTTTTTAAAGAAATCCAACCCAAATGCTTTCTTAAGCCGCTAGAGGGCAGTCATGGATATACTCTCAACTTTCGGAGGTCCAGCCTAGTTGTTCATTTTAATTGCCCATGCATTGCTAACACTATTATTTTGTATTTGTTTTTTATTCATGTCAAAACACTACGACAAATAAGGCCATATTTCTATTTTCGTAGTTCCCACTTGAGTTTGTATAGCGTGGTGAATTGGTTCAGGTGAGAAACTGTATACACTGAACTGTTGAAGCCCCAGTGTGTAATATTTGACCGCTAGGTGGCACTGTTGTCCAATGTGATTGAAAACCAGTGCCACAGCAAGCAGCAAGGCGACAAACAAACATGGCGGCGGCCTTTGGTCTGGATTCCACTATGCAAAGAAATACAAATTTCTCAACCTATATTTTTTATCATAAAAAAATAACATTGGTATGATAGTTCATGTACTTTTGCCTAGTAATAAAATCAATTTTTTTTTTACTGAACGAAAAGTTTTTTGTACCACTTGGAGACACTTAATTTTACACTATCCCTTTAAAATAAACCAGTTTACACATTCAATGCCATGAAAATCGTTTTCCCCATTGTTTGTGAATAAATGTGTTATGCTAGGAAAAAAAATCCCTTGTCATCTATGATTATATAATATGTAGGATAAGCTACTAATATAGGCTGAATGTTAAAGCATAATTCTGAAAAAGTACAGTAAGCTAAAACTTTGAAGTTGCCACTCTTTGACTGATTTGGCCTAAGAGCAGAAAGTCGTGAACTAGCCACAGAGCCAAACTGAGTATGACATCCCTGGGTTAGAGATTTAGGTTTAGACCAGACCTGGGGATGCCGGTCCAGGAGGGACACGTGGCCTGCATGAAGTTTTCTCTGCTCCAATTAAGGTAATTCCAATCACCAGGATCACAAACGAGCGTCTGCAAGCCTGATAGAAGACGCTTATTTTTATCACCTGAGTTGGGGAAGAGAAATCTCCAATATCGTGCAGGATTTGAAGCCCTCCAGGACTGGAGTGCCCAGGTCTGGTTTAGAGGGTAAGGGTTACAGTTAGAGTGTTAGGGGTTAAAGTTGAAGGAGTAGGGTTGGAGAGAAAAACAAAGACCAAGTAGTAGTAGTAGTAGTAGTAGTAATAGTAGTAGTAGAGTAGAGTCAAAGAGTTAGGGGTTAAAGGGTTAAGGTTAACTTTTGAGGGTAGGGTTAAAAGGTTAGGGTTAGAGAGGTAAGGGTTGGAGGGTTAGGGTTACCTTAAGTCACAGCCGTCAATCAGGCGGCCCGCGGGCCAGATCAGGCCCGCTAAGGGATTGAATCCGGCCCGCGAGACAACACTCTGAGAAGCGCAAGAGAAAAAACAAGCTGCAGGTTGAAATATGTAAACTTGATGTTGCCAAAGCCAGGTGCCTCTCACAAAGACACTGTAATTGTATTTAATTCTCTCTCTCTCTCTCTCTTCCACCCCTTTTCTCCCACTCTCTGTGTCTCTTTTTGTCTCTTTCTCTATGTGTGTCTTTTAACCTCTTTTGCTGTAACTTCCTTTTTTCCTTTTCTCTCTTTTCTTTTTCTCTATTCATACCCTTCGCACTTTCTTTTCTCTTTTCTCTCCTTCTGTCTTTCTATTTCTCTTTGGATTTATTTCTTCCTCTCCCTTTCTTTCCCCCCTCTCTCACGACTTTTTGTCTTTTGTCTCTCCCTCTCTCTCTTTTTCTTTCTTTGTCCCGCCCTCTCTCCTTTTCCCTCCCTCTTTCTCTTATTTCTTTATCTCTTTTTCTTTCTCTTTAATCTACTAGTCCAGCAGAATGTTTGTTCTATCGTGTGGCCCCCGAGTTAAGATGAGTTTGACACCCCTGCCTTAAGTTGATAGTGTTGAATGGCTAGGGTTAGAGAGTTAGGGTTTACTTTAGCCATTAGGGTTACAATTAGAAGGTTATGGGTTAAAGTTAGAGGGTTTGGATTAAAGGGAGAAAAACAGACAAATTTCAAGAGAAGTCGAGTTAAAGGGTTATGGGTTAGAGGATTAACTTTAGAGGTTAGGGCTAAAAGGTTAGGGTTAGAGAGGTAAGGGTTAGGGTTAGGATAAGGTGCTAATGTTAGAGGGCTAGGGTCAGAGCCTTAGGGTTAACTTTATTGGTTGGGGTTAGAGAGGTAGGGATTAGAGGGTTAGTGTTGAGAGGGTTAGGGTGTGGGGGTTAGGGGTTTAAGTTAGAGGGTTAATGTTAACTTTGGGTGCTAAGGTTAGAGGGTTAGAGCATTAGGAGTTAGAGGGTTAGTGTTAGAGAGTTAGGGTCAATTTTAAGGGTTAGGGTTAAAGGTTTAGGGTTATACAGTAGAGTTAGGGGTTAGTGGGTTAGGGTTGAAGTTAGAGGATTAGAGCATTAGGATTTAGAGGGTTAGTGTTTACTTAAGGTTCTAAAGTAAGTAAGGTTAGAGAGTTAGATATAACTTTAAGGGTTAGGGTTAAAGGTTTAGGGTTATAGAGTTAGGGGTTCAAGGGTTAGGGTTGAAGTTAGAGGGTGAGAGCATTAGGAGGGTTAGTGTTTACTTTAGGTGCTAAAGTAAGAGGGTTAGGGTTAGAGAGTTAGATATAACTTTAGGGGTTAGGGTTGAAGGATTAAGGTTATAGAGATAGGGGTCACAGGGCTGGGATTAAAGAATTGGGGTTAGAATGATTAGGGGGTGGCAGCACGGCGGCGCAGTGGTTAGCGCTTGTGCGGCACAGTTCATGTCATGGGAACCTGTCGTGGGTTCAAATCCAGCTCCAGACTTCCTGTGCGGAGTTTGTATGTTCTCTCCGTGCTTGCGTGGGTTTCCTCCGGGCACTCCGGTTTCCTCCCACATTCCAAAAACATGCATTCCAGGTGAATTGGCCGGTCCAAATTGTCCATAGGTGTGAATGAGCGAGTGAGTTGTCCGTCCCTGTGTGCCCTGCGATTGGCTGGCAACCAATTCAGGGTGTCCCCTGCCCACTGCCCGGAGATGGCTGGGATGGGCTCCAGCCCCCCCGCGACCCTAATGAGGATAAGCGGTACGGCTGATGAGATGAGATGAGATGATTAGGGGGTTAAAGTTAAAAGGTTAGTGCAATAGGGGTTAGGGTTAAGTTTAGTGGTTAGTGTTAAAGGGTTAGAGGGATAGAGCTAAAGCAAAAGCAAAACAAGTACTGTAGTAGGCATCTACTTATTTTTTTACTTAAGTTAAATCATAGCAGCCTGTAGTGAGACTCTTCTTTGTGTGAGTGCATATGTATCATACTGCCCCCAAGTGGCCAAAGGATCTATTTAAATATTTCAAAGCCTGTTATGAAGTTTTCTTCTCTGAAATTGATTCCTTTCCTGCTGTAACTCCGCACAAAAAACGACTCGGCTAATTAATTAAGAGCAATCACAAGACACGCCTGCAAGATCCTTGCTAGCCGGATGAGCGATACAAACAAAAGAGAGAAAAACAAAAAAAACAATTCTAGTTCAAAACCTGATGATGCACAAAATACACAAGAACTCACATATGCCTAGGTAGGTGCAGATGTTGGCGGCCATGGAAAAAAGCTGCAAAGATGACGGGATCGGTGTCCGGCGGCCGTTTTATCGATTGCACGAGCTGTTTTGTGGCTAATCTGATGAGGGAAGGCGAAATCTCCACCAGGAATAAGCATGGCCCTCCGCGGGGTCCGCAGTGGGTGTGTTCTGACCCTCATGATTCCACTTAGGACAAACGAATTGTACAATTTGCAGACACAACGTAAGAGTTGTTTGCCATGCGGACTACAAAATAATGGATGGCTTATTGCACACAGAGGAGTAATTTTGCCGTAAATAAAAATACCAATGGAGAAATAAATACAAAGCTAGAAATATGTACCACATATAAATGAATCAGGCCTTACCAAAGTATATGACATCAATGCAATTCATTCAATTTGGTTATTCATTTTGTCCTTTATTTTGTTATTTATACTTCCTGGTATTTGTCATTTATTTTATATATTTTGTCATGTGTTTTGTCGTGTATTTTTGCTGTGTATTCGTCATGTATACACATTTATTTTTTAGTACAAAACAAGTTACGTGTACAAGCCTTAGACATACTGTCATGATTACCGATGTGATGCACCTGTGCCCGCTCATTTGGCGCCAACTGCCTCAGACTCTGATTGGCTCTCTGTCCCTATTTAAACCCACTCCTATCTGTCCCCTTTTGTCAGTCCATCTGCGGACCTCAGTTTACTTTGGGCAAGCCTTTTTTAACTCTGACTTCCACCTGTTTTTTGCTTCCCCGGCTTCGACCCGTTTTTTGATACTCTCCTCTCCTGGCTTTCGACTCGTTTCCGACCCCGACCACGTTTTTGCTCTCCTGTCCTGGCTACTGACCCATTTGTTCTGTTCCCGACACCGCCATACCGCTTTCAGAGTGACTTGCTTCCCGCGCCCAGTGTTCACCGGATCGTGGGTGCAACCATTTCCTTTTTCCAATAAAACTCAGAGAAACAAAACGCAAGTGGGTCCTGTCTCCGCTCTGGTCTTGACACATACATTCCACACAAATGTAGCACTGAAGAAACTGAAGAAACAAAATCAACCTCACGAACGATCGTCCGGAACCTCGTTCTTCAGTAGGGCAGCGCCTGTAGGTACAATAGTTCTTACAGTAGTTTTAATACCACATGCCTTATCGTCAGGTGCGCCTTATGTAGGATAAATATGACCAAAGACTATTTTTGGAGGGGTGCGCCTTATAACCCCTTTACCTTTTGAGGATTTTATATATTTAACTATAAGGGATTTCGTACCATCAAACACAAATTACATTTAAATGCAAAAGATATTCACTGGCTGAGCTGTGGGGCGAGGTTATTGCAACCTTGTGAAGAATGATGTTTACAAAAACAATGGGAACTGGGACAAGGGCTGATATAATAATCAGCGCTTCCCGGCGCAAGAGGGGCCTTCGTGACGCAGGGGTCCAGACATCGAGGCGACGAGGTGGAGCCCACATGGACGTTCTTGGCCCGCCAATGGGAGGAGCCGACACGCCAGCTTGGGAGAAAGGCGTGGGCAGAGGAAGAAATTCAGAAGATCGGTGTAGAGGTAGAACGAGAAAGGAGACTCGACGAAGAGCGACAATAATTGGGATAATTCGGCTAATTCAATGGAATTCACTTAGTTTATTATTTAAAAAAATAAATTTGCCCCCGTGTGGAAATGCATATTTTGTCGTGTATTTTGTCATGTAATTTTTTTATACATTTTGTTCTGTATTTATTTTCTCTTGTGTTTTTTTCTGGGTGTTTTGGGAGTTTTAAATTATTTTCTTGGTCTTGGAATGTGTGTGCATTTTGTTATGTAATTTGTCATGAATTTTGAGTTTATTTTGTCATATATTTCATGGGTATTTGTCATGTATTTCACCATGTATTTTGTGTGTGCTTTGTCCTATATTTTGTTATGTATTTGTAATGTATTTCACCATGTATTTTGTGTGTACTTTTTTGTGTATTTTGTTATGCATTCGTAATGTATTTCACTATGTACTGTATTTTGTGTATACTTTTGTCGTGGATTTTGTGAACATTTTTTATTTATTTCGTTGTGTATTTTTGTGTGTATTTGTAAATGTGTTTTTTTGTGTGTCGTCATATATTTGGTGTGCATTTTGTTCTGTATTTGTAATGTATTTCACCATGTACTGTATTTTGTGTATACTTTGTCGTGTTTCTGGTGTACATTTTGTTATTTATTTTGTCATGTATTTTGCCCTGTATTTTCGTGTATAATGTAATGGTTTTTTTTGTATATCGTCATGTATTTCATTTACATTTTGTTGTATATTTTGTGTACATTTTATTTATTTCGTCATATATTTTGTGTGTATTATATCGAGTATTTTAGTGTGTATTTTGTGTACATTTTGTTATTTATTTTGGTGTATTTTTTCATGCATTTTGGTGTGTATTTTGTTATGTGTTTTTTTATAATCGTCATATATTTTGTGTATTTTGTTGTGTAATTTGTGTGCATTTTGTCATGTATATTGTTTGTGTGTATTTATAATTTACATGTTTTTGATTTTCAAGGATGCTGCACAGCAGGCTAGTGGTTGGAGCAGAGCCCCACCGTGCAGATGTCAGGGGTTCAATGCAGCCTCCCCATGTGGAGTTTGCATGTTCTCCCCGTGCTTGCGTGGGTTTCCTCCGGGCACTCCGGTTTCCTCCCACATTCCCAAAAACATGCATGTCAGGTTAATTGGCTGGTCCAAATTGTCCCTAGGTGTGAATGAGCGAGTAAGTTGTCTTTTCTGTGTGCCCTGCGACTGGCTGGCAACCAGTTCAGGGTGTTCCCTGCCCACTGCCCAAAGATTGCTGGGGTGGACTCCAGCACCCCCGAGACCCTGCTGAGGATAAGCGGTGCAGAAAATAGATGGATGGCATGGATGATTTTCTGGGATTCTGTGTTGACTTTAAAATTGCTCAGTATAAAAAAGTTGAAATTAGTTAAAAGTTCCCAATAAAGGAGACACAAGAAGCACTCAATTACAATGGGTTTATTGTGGAAAAGACAGGGGAGGCAGATGGTTGTGGGAATGTGAGAGAGGGGCATGTAATTGGTTATTTATTTTGTCGTGTATTTCGTTGTATTCCATTGTGTATTGCGTAGTTTGTTTTGTCATGTGCCTTGTTGTGCATTTTGTGCGCATTTTGTGCCTTAATTTGTCGGGTATTTTGTAATTAATTTTTTTATTTATTTTGTTGAACATTTTGTCGTGTATTTCATTTTATTTGCTTAATTTTTGTGTGTATTTGTGTGTATTTTGTCGTATATTTTGGAAATGCATTTTGTATATTTTGCCCTGTATTTTATTGTGTATTTTGTCATTTATTTTGTCATGTACTTTGTCATGTATTCGTCGTGTATTTTATGTGTATTTTGTTGTGTGTTTCGGCATGTATTTTATGTGAATTCTTTTGCGTATTTTGTCTTATATATAGTGTGTATTTTAGCATTATTTTGTGGTGTATTGTGTGTGGATTTTTTTGTGTAATTTGTCTTTATTCCGTCGTGTATTCATTTATTTTGTTGTGGTTTTTGTGTGAATTTCATCATGTGTTTATTTTGAGTGTATTTTTGGTTAATGTTATGTGTATTTTGTCATATATTATGTCATTTAGACTCTAACCCGGAGCTTAAAGAAGCTTGAAGGGTTTATGTCACTGATCGGCCGACCAATTTAAAAACTTTCATCTAAATCTCCATTTTTTTCCTCCACGTAACATTTCCTTGTACATCAGAAAACTTCATCAAGCGCTTTTTTCTTTAAAGCCCAAATGTGTCATCTTTGACCACTAGTTGGCACTGTGTTGTCTGGTGAAGCGAGGGCCAGTGATATATCTGGCGGCATCCTGCCGGACAAACATGGCACCGACGCAACTATGGATTCCACAGAGTAAAAGAAACAAATATTTCTCGACCTATGATTTTATTTTATAAAAATTCACATTGTTATAATAGTAAAAGCATTTTTGCCGAGTATTCAAATCAATTTCCGTTTGTTTTTTACTAAATTATAGTTGTTTTGTACCACTAGGAGGCACCAAATATTACACACTGTCCCTTTAATATGATTGGTAATGTGACTGCTCTCGACAATTAAAAAAAGAAAAAAAAAAAAAATCAAAATCAGGATGCCTCACTTTTTAAAAAATGGAATAGTGGACAGCCCTAATAAGGATCGTGCAACATATTGAAAGTGTTGCGTTCCCTTACGTCACCAGCAGAGGGCGACATTGCACAATAAAGGCAAAACTCAAAATGAGACCCTTCCAACAAAAGTTTAAAGGGACAGGATTCATTTTTATCCCTTCTTTAAGTAAAAAAAGCATCCACCTAAAATGCTATGAACAATTTGATACTGATAGAAACACTTACTTTTGATGATATTATCCATTTTCACTATCAAATGAAGGTTTTAGACCTAGTTTAAGGTAGACACAAGTAAAAGTTGAATTCATGTTTAACCGTAAGCTATGAACAACTAGTTCTTCGGGAAAAACAGATCAAAATAAAAAAATTTACGTCAGATTGTAATGCAAAGGAACACATTAATTGTATTGGCTGTATCTGAAAATAAATATAAAAAACATATGAAAAGGAGTCAGCTGACATTAATAACACTACGTCACCATTTCCGGTGTCTGGAAGGGTGGATTCAACCAAATTGTCAAAATAGGGGTGCCTTAATACAGCCCTAATGTTGCTTCAAAAGCTTATTATAAATTATAAATTATTCTATGGTAAATATTGACATTGGAAAAAAAAAACAAGAATTGAGTAAAAGTATTTTTGACGATGACACATTTATTTATAAGGGTTGGCTGTAATGAGAAGAGGAGCTTCCCGTGTCCCAGTAGATGTCAGTCTTGCTACGTGTAGAACCTTCTAAATCGACCGTCTTTTTATTTCAAAATCCTCCACATACAATATTTATTATATTATATTATATATTACTATTTTGTGATATTAGTTAATATTTTTTTCCACGTACATGGATTTAAATAATTTTTCCTTCAAATTTCACTACATTTTATTCCTTACAATGTTAATTCGATAATACATAAAACGTTTCATTTTATTCCTCTCACAGTAACAAACTTGTTAATATACACGTTTAACACGTATTATATTCTTTTTTTTTTAATTCAAATAGTGTACACTTTATAACAATGGTTGTTATACATCTTATACAAATATCTTTGTTTTTTGTTTTGCATAGTCCGTCTTGCTGTGAGTAAATAGGTGCCCCGTTGGGTTTGTAAGGTTTATTATCTCTTAAAAATTGCAATCATTAAGGGACCTATCTGGGGTTAATAGGTATGAAAACGTTTCATTTTTCTCCCATTGAATACAAAATAAATTAGAGGAATCGGAAACACTAATCAAACAGAACACAATTCTCATCTTTACATAATATACAGTGACTACAATCTTCTTTCCAAAATCTCCCCTAGCTATTTCATCCAAAATATATGCATAAATTGTAAATATATGTGCATAAATGCATAAAGAACAATATGAGTGGCGAAACAAGAGCAGCAACGTGCAGAGTGACAACAAGTGTTGTTCGGGCCAAATAATTTCTACATAGCTAACCACAAAATTCATTATTACTGTCACACTCAGTCAAAGGAGGAATTAAGGCAAAACAGTGCCCTACTGTCCACATTGTTTAGACCGTTATTACATGCACCATTAGTACTGGTTAGGGCCTATTAAAGAAATTAAAAGATTGATCTTTGCCGAAGGATAAAACCAAATAAGGCTGAACTGCAGCTCACTATTTGGGCATTGAATAAGCTGTCACGACCAGAACGGAATTAGGACCCAGATGTGTAACGTTTACCACAAGTTTATTGAGATATAGAGGAAAGGCACAGAATCGGAACGTGTTCCGAAAAGCGAAAGTGGATCTTCCGGAGCGGGTGATCATAGTGTAGTAGACGGAAAAACATGTCGATAGCTGGGACAGGAGAGCAAAATATGGTCGGGGTCAAAAAATGAGTCGATAACCGGGACGGGAGATCAAAACATGGTCAGGGTCAAAAAACGGGTCGTAGCCGGAGACAAACGGGGAAATCAGGAACGGACGGATGGAAAACAGGTGAAAAAGCGGGACCAACGAGAGCCAGAGTCAAAATGTTTGCCTCGTAGAAACAGAGGTTCGCTGACAGACTGACAACAGGCGAGTGAAAGGACGGAGCTTAAGTAGGACGGGGAACCAATCAGGAAGCCAGCAGCGGCTGGCGCCAAACAAGCGGGCACAGATGAAATTAATCAGTCATCATTACATAAGCATGCAAATAATTCTACAATGTCCACTGCGAAGCCAGAGTGCGTCTTCTTGCTTTGTTCATTCATAGTGTATTTCGTCTTGCATATTTTAGTGTATTTATACATTTTAAAATAATTCAAAATGCTGGATTAGAAAGATAGTCATAGTTGTTTCCAAATCTCATTTGCATTTTGAATGATTAAAAACATTTGAGTTTGTCCTAGCCCTCATGTAGGTTTTAGATCAGGGGATAGTGTAATAATAGTCTGTCGTTTGCAATAGTCTGTGGTCTGTGCAGCCCCTTGAGACTCCTTGTGATTAAGGGTGTCACAAATAAACATGACTTGACTTGACATGCCTATACAGTGGCTTGCGAAACTATTTGGCCCCCTTGAACTTTCAGACTTTAAACATCAAGATATAAAACTGTGATTTCTTGTGAAGAACCAACAATAAGTGGGACACAATCATGGAGTAGAACACACTTTATTGGACATTTTAAACTTTTTTTTAACAAATATAAAATCTAAAAGTGAGTGTGCAAAAATGATTCAGCCCCTTTACTTTCAGTGCAGCAAACTGTCCGGAGGTTCAGTGAGGATCTCTGAATGATTCAATGTTGATCTAAATGACTAACGATGATAAATGGATTCCACCTGTGTGTAATCAAGTCTCTATAAATAAAACCTGCACTGTGATAGTCTCAGGGGTCTGTTTAAAGCGCAAAGAGCATCATGAAGAACGAGGAACACACCAGGCAGGTGAGATATACTTTTGTGGAGAAGTTTAAAGCTGGATTTGGATACAAAAACATTAATTAGAATAGGAATAGTTAGGCTAGCATCAGAGTAACAACGAAAATATATTTTGCATTATAAGTTGGAGGATATTTTCTGCAACTGTTCAACTTTAATCTATGGATGGTAGACTGAAATTTATTTTTTAATCTTAATTTTTCTGTTTAAGGGGGAAATAGGAATGCAAATGAACTGTAATGATGTATAAAATATGACCTAGGCCAGTCAGTGTGTGGAAGAAATGTAAATGTATTTGTCTTACCAATTACATTACATCCTCAGTCGAGTCGCGGGGGTGCTGGAGCCCATCCCAGCTATCTTCGGGCAGTGGACAGGGGACACCCGTAACCCTGAACTGAAATAAATGAACTTTAGAACTTTTTATCAATTAAGAGAAATGATACGATTAGAATTTACAAATTTAAAGAAAAATCACCCCAAAATTTTATTTTATAAACTATTGAGCAGTGATACGGATAATAAAGAGACAAAAACAAACATCATGGTCGTGAAATGAGACGGGTAAAAATTCGGACTGGAGGACTAGTTCCGTTGAGGTGTTTATAAAAATAACACAAATAAAACAGAATGTTCTGGATTGATGAGTACAGAAACACTCCATAATGGTTGCACGAGTTCACTTTCAAAATGCCTGACAATCACTTATATACAAGACAACATGGATATGGAGTGTCTCAACTGTCAGTTTGCAAGCTCTTAAAGTTGTACCAGCTGATAAACAGCGAGGTTTCATCGCTTCTACAGGTTGGTGTACACATGTTGTTCTATTTATTTTATTATGTTGATGTTTAAAAGCGGTTTTAGGGGGTCAGCTTCAATGTGAGTATATGCTTTAATTCGTGACTTGATAAATACTTTCAGAGAAAAGCGCTACTTTTGAGTGACAGTAATCTGGGGTTAACACAATTACTTTTTAAATGAAGTGACAGTAACAGATTAATGTCATTTTTCATTAATGCGCCGCATCTCTGCATAACCCGCAGGATTGACAAAAGTTGCGGTTTATAGTCTTAAAATGATGGTACTCATTTATTTAGTTGCAGGGTTATGGGTGGATTCGCTGCAATCCCCAATTTTGCCTCTGGCAATCATCCAAGTCCAGCTCTGCTTTCAGGTCATGACACCAAAGGCCCCGGAGATGGGGCGGAGGAGGCAGCGGGCTGCCACTCCCAATGCACAATACGTTTTCCGCCACTCAGTGTATCATGTTTGTAACCAGGTGAGAAGATGTGAAGGGAAGAGTGGCCATTGGGTCAGAAAAGACTCACACAATTACATAAGGTTGTCTATGTGAAAATTAAAACTTGAGATTTTACTAGGATGAAGAAAAGAACACACTCTGAGTGGGAAATTAGGTTCTTGATAGCCCTTCCATCGGAGGCGCGTGCTTCCAAGTTCGGCTTGGGAAGAAATCCAGCTCCCCCTATGGCTAGAGACTCATTTATTGGAAAACACAGGCATAGAACAACACATCTGATTGGCTTAAGCGAGGTCACATGAATACAAGAAAGTAATTTGATTGGTCTAGACAAAAAACACATGTTTAAATGAAGTGAAATATGCTGGTCGCTAGATGGCGTGTGAGAAGAAATGTAGGGAGCTCTTCCCCGCACTTAAGCGAAGGCCATCCTGATTAATAGTTAGCAGGCCCCAAGAGGATACAATTGTTGCGGGAATACAAATAGCACCTGCCATGATTGCCGATTGAGCGCAGCTGCGGCGGCTTCATTGGTGCCAATAGCCCGGACAGCTGATTGGTGGACACTCTCTTTTTAAACCCCCTTCCTCTTGGAAGCCGTCAGATCGCTATGCGAACTTTTGCCTTCAGCTCAGTAAGCCTCTTCGTCTGACTCCGTTCCTGCCCTGCTTTTTTCTGCCTGATCTTTGTTGCCAACCTGTTTCCGGACCTGACTACGCCCCGTTCTGCCTGCCTTTTACCTGATCTGTTTTGCCCCGTTACCTGCCTGCCTCCTGCTACTGACCTCGCTTGCGAACCCGACACCGCCTTTGATCCCCAGTCCCCGCCAACGACTTGCTATTCCCACCTGTCTCCGATCCTCCTCTCCAGACACGGAAGTGCCACTTGCGCACCGCTCGCTCCTTTTGTCCGTCAGCCATCAGATCGTGGAAGCAAGCCCTACTCTCCCTCTTTATCAATAAAAATTGAAAAAACAAGCGCTATTGGGTCCTGTGTCCGTTTCTGGTCTGTGTCAGCACCTGGATATGATCTTTGGCTTCGTTCAGGCAATTTTAAGGATAAAATCATACAAAGCCACTTTAGAGCTATAATCAAACCATAATTTCCCTTACAGTCTAATCCAGTGCGGTTTATGTTTTGCCTCTAGTCATCAATCCAAATATTCATATTATCAATATTTAACATAAGTCCTCAAATAGGATCGATACTATTGTCCTGGGATGAAGACTTCGCTCCTCCACCAATTCCCTCAAAACGCTGCTTCACTGCGCAGATAGCGAAACCCCTCTCTCTCTTCCACTCAGCACATACTGCTGTTCGCTTAGTACATGTATGAGTAAGAGACTTACAGGCACACCCATTCCCCTACCTGGCCATTGGCTGACCTGCTGCAACCCGCCTGGCAGGCAAAGAAGATTGAATGTGCAACCAAATCAATCCACTCTGCTCTAACAGAAGCTAAAAATCACAAGAGCAGACAGGAAGTGTAGTACAATGTGAACTTTTAAACTGGTCTACTACTTTGGCAACACTAAAAATTTACATTAACACCTAGAATAAAAGCTCACTCGACAGAAGGGGTCTCAGCACCAGCTATCCTCCTAGGATTAATGAGTAGCCCGCAGAATGGTTCTGAAAACATATCATGGATCATTGTAATTTTCTAGAAAATTGATTTTTAACTGTCATGATGTTTAGTGGATGACTGATCCTATTTTAACCTCTAATGATTACAACCTGGTAATAACATAGTAATAACATAGTGACCTGTTGTTTTAAGAATCCATATAAAACTCGTAGCCCTCCGTACGAATCAGTAACAAAAGAGTATCTCTCAAATTAAAAAAAGTTTGTGACTGCTGCTCTACAGAGATCAATGAACTGCAACCGAATAAGTAAACATGTTAACTGTTTATCAGTAGTCACTTTGGCAACAGAGCCAAAAGGCCTTTTTCCTTGGAGGCTGGGAACAAGAGCCAAGCGACACTTTATTCGCACTACAGACTTTATTCTAAAAATATTGTGCAATGGCTAATGTTTTAGCTGTCTTTTGAATTTATAAAGTACTTGTATTGTATGCAGGGTTGGGTAGGATTACTTTAACTGGATTACTTTCAATTACTTTTGGATTACTCCAATACCAAATATGCTAATAAAAGATCAAATAAACTTAATATGAATAAAATGATGACTCACAACACGTGGTAAGCTTTCTCTCCTGGCTTTGATCTCTTTGATCTCCGGCAAAACTAACATAAAATGCGACAGAAACAAAATGAAAATAATTCCAAACAGCTTGACAACATCGTTTTTGCCGTTCCATGTGTTCCGTCACTCCCCAAGCCTGCACAAAATTTGGTAATTTTATTCATATTTAGTTTCTTTTGTCTTTTATTAGCATATTTGGTATTGGAGTAATCCAAAAGTAATTGAAAGTAATCAAGTTAAAGTAACCCTACCCAATCGTATGTACATTGTTTTTCTTTTAAATTATGTTCTGAAACAACCATAGACATATTTATATTCATTTTGGTACTGTTAAATTTTGCTTTATAATTATTTAATAAAAAATAAAGCATTTTTAGTGCCAAAAATCTTTGTGCCGTGTTTATAATAATATTAAACTATTTTTTCAGGGTCTCACAAGAAGGGACTCTTCTCATATTTGCCGAGGAGGGGGCCTATCATATTGATTGACTTTAGGATTATTCCACAATCTTCTCAAAGAACATAGTGAATAAAACCTACAGTGAGAGACTTTTTGATTATTTACATTGAAATCTAATTGATATAAATATATATTTAACAAACGAGTGAGATAAATATGTTTAACATTTTAATATCCAAGTCACGTATTGTTGTTAGAGAATGTCAGAACCAGAACAGGAAGAGGACCCAGATGTGTAACGTTTCTCACAAGAGCTTTATTTTACGGGAATGGGACAGTCATGCACGTTAACACAAACGCCAGTGATTCGGCAATCGCTGGGCAGAAGAAGAAAGGCAGAAGTCTGGCGTGGAACAACAGAAATCCAGAGGCGGACGAGATCGATACCAGTTACACGAGCAGATACCGGACAGATGCAGTCGATACTGGAGTTCGATATCAAACAGGACGAGATAAACGGGGGACGATACCCGATCCTGGAGTTTGTAGCAAGGTATCAAACAGGACGAGATAGACGGGAACGATACCCGATACTGGAGATTGTATCAAGGTATCAGAAAGGACGAGACAGACGGGATCGATACCAAACACTGGAGACTGGAGTCAGATATCAAATAGGGCACGATAGACAGGATCGATGTCGGAGAGGATACACAAGCAGGATACCGGACAGAGTCAAAACACACAGCTCACGGGTGCAGAGGTTCGTTGACGGACTGACAAAGGGTGAGCGAGAGCACTGAGCTTAAATGGGAGGGAAGCCAATCAGTCAACGAGCCGCAGCTGGTGCCAAACGGGTGGGGCCAATTGGGGCAATGGGCAAACGTGACAGAGAATAAAGAGAAGGATGGGAAAAGACCCTCAGAGACTGTAAAATATATATACACATATATATATATATATATATATATATATATATATATATATCTCATCTCATCTCATTAGCCGTACCGCTTATCCTCATTAGGGTCGCGGGGGGGCTGGAGCCCATCCCAGCCATCTCTGGGCAGTGGGCAGGGGACACCCTGAACTGGTTGCCAGCCAATCGCAGGGCACATGGGGACAGACAACTCACTCGCGCATTCACACCTAGGGACAATTTGGACCGGCCAATTCACCTGAAATGCATGTTTTTGGAATGTGGGAGGAAACCGGAGTGCCCGGAGGAAACCCACGCAAGCACGTGGAGAACATACAAACTCCGCACAGGAAGTCTGGAGCTGGATTTGAACCCACGCAGGAGGTTCCCATGACATGAACTGTGCCGTACACGCGCTAACCACTGCGCCGCCGTGCTGCCCATATATATATATATGTATGTATGTATATATATATATATATATATATATATATATATATATATATATATATATATATATATATATATATATATATATATATATATATATATATATATATATATGTATGTATATATACATATATATATATATATATGTGATTATTTTTAAATGGAAAAACAAATTGTTATGATTGTTATAATCAGGAGGTAAAGCGTTCGTCTTGGGATAAAAAGGTCGCAGATTCGATTCCCGGCTCTTCTGTGTTATGTCGAAGTGTCCTTGGGCAAGACACTGAATCCCCAATGCCCTGGGTAAGCATTTGTTGCCTTGAATGGCTGACTCCCTATTGGTGTGTGAGTGTGTTTGTGTGTGTGTGAATCGGTAAGTGTGAAGCACATTGTAAAGCACTTTGAGAGGTCTTCATTGACTTGAAAAGCGCTATATAAAACACAAATCATTTACATTTAATGATGTAATAAATGATAATTATTGAAATGATTGATAATAGAAGCATTCAAAGTTATCCTGGGGATAAGTCTCTGATGGTTCTTACGTTTTCATGTTTGCTGAAACATGATTGAAAAGAAAAACAAAAGTAGAAAAAAATAACGAAAGAGGCTGGGGGCAGGGCTCGCAATCATTCAACTCTCATAACATCTCGGAGCAAAAAGTGTCGGTATCGGATCGGTACCGATCGATTCTACTCCGTATTCACTTGTATCAGAACGATAACAAAACTCCAAGTATCGCCCGTCCCTAGCTTCCAGGGGAGTGGGTATGAAATATGTAGTCACTGTGTTAAGAGTGGTTAAAGCACACAGAGCTACTTTGCAAAAAGGAAGCGCAAGTAGCGTGACTCCACTTTGACCCAAGGCATGATGGGAAGTTGAAGCGGTGGCTTGAAAATCAACATATGCGCTCGTCGCTATGTGCTTTTCAGGGAAGATTTTTATCTCTTTTGCTGCAAAAACGCAATGAAACCTTGTCAAAGGAATCTCAAGTGGAGCTCAGAAAGTCTAACGTGCTCAGTGCATCAACACGCGTTAACATCAATTTGGGGGCTCCTCCGGGAGATGAACAGGAATCAGGGATGTCATGGTTTTTTTCCTCATGAAGGGCTTGTCCTGTTGTCTGTCCTCTAATGCCCACAGGCTGCAGAGAAGGCTCTGGACCTGTTGACACTGAAATGTCCACAATCGGCAAATGTACCAATTTGGAGTGCCGTAGACAGGGTTGGGTAGGGTTACTTTAACTGGATTACTTTCAATTACTTTTGGATTACTCCAATACCAAATATGCTAGTAAAAGACAAAAGAAACTAAATATGAATAAAATGACTCAATTTTGTGCAGGCTTGGGAAGTAACGGAATACACGGAACGGCAAACATGATGTTGTCAAGCTGTTTGGATTTATTTTCATTTTGTTTCTGTCGCATTTTATGTTAGTGTTGCCGGAGATCCAAGAGATCAAAGCCAGGAGAGAAAGCTTACCACGTGTTGTGAGTCATCATTTTATTCATATTTAGTTTCTTTTGTCTTTTATTAGCATATTTAGTATTGGAGTAGCAGCACGGCGGCGCAGTGTTTAGCGTGTGTGCTGCACAGTTCTAAGGTCTTGGGAACCTCCTGTGTGGGTTCAAATCCCGCAACCGGACTTCCTGTGCGGAGTTTGTATGTTCTCCCCGTGCTTGCGTGGGTTTCCTCTGGGCACTCCGGTTTCCTCCCACATTCCAAATACATGCATTTCAGGTGGATTGGCCGGTCCAAATTGTCCCTAGGTGTGAATGAGCGAGCGAGTTGTCTGTCCCTGTGTGCCCTGCGATTGGCTGGCAACCAGTTCAGGGTGTCCCCTGCCCACTGCCCGATGATTGCTGGGATGGGCCCCAGCACCCCCGCGACCCTACTGAGGTTAAGCGGTGCAGCTATAGAGATGAGATGAGATGAGTATTGGAGTAATCAAAAAGTAATTGAAAGTAATCCAGTTAAAGTAACCCTACCCAACCCTGGCCGTAGAACAGCGGTCGGCAACATTTTCCGTACCAGGGATCGGTTCATTGACAATATTTTCAGTGCCTGGCCCAAGGGCGGCATTAAACGATAATAATAACAACATTAATACTAATAATGAGCGTAAATCCACAGTGTAGACATGTGTATCATTTAGATGTCCTTGTAACATCACACCAAAATCACATTCGTTCATTTTCAGAACTGCTTACTCTAACGACTGTCACTGTAGATTCTGGGCCCGTGCCAGACATGTTTTTGGAATGTGGGAGGAAACCAGAGTGCCTAAGGAATGTTGGAATTGAACTAGGGACCTCTGAACTACGAGAAGGACTTGCTAATAGCAACACACCCTGGTTACGTCACGTCAATTTGCGTGTCTTGTCATTGAAAATGCAAACTGACCAAATGAACCAAGACCACAAAAAAGCGTGTTGGCATTAGGTGGTTTTTGTGTCGTGTTCTAGACTTCTGTAAACACCAACTCTGTCGCTAAAAGTTTTCCATGGCGACATGTTTGTTCACAATTTTGCCCATTATCCATGCAGATATGCTATCAGTGTTGGGAGTAATGCGTTACAGAGGAACACAATTACTTTTCTCGGTAAGGAGTTCTGTTCCCGTTGACGGTTCATGGATCCCTTAACTGCCTGGGTTGTCGAGGCACCAATGAGGACGCAACTCTGGACAACTTCTCCAATACTGACGGTTTCTGGACTGTTTTCAGGTCCTGGCAACGTTGGCACCAGTCCATTCCCTAATATTGTCGGCCCAGTTCTTTTTCGGTCTTCCTCATCTTCTGCCCCCTTGGACTGTGCCCTGGAGAATTATCTTGGCCAGTCCTGATGATTTTGTGATGTGACCATACTACTGAAGTTTCTGTCTGCGCATAGTTTACAACAGTTCTTTGTAGGGTCCAATGTGGCCTCTGATAGTGTCGCGCACCGTTTCGTTTGTCACATAGGCTAAGTAGCTGATGCCTAGAAGTTTCCTGTATCATCGCGTCTCCATGGCCTGGATTTTGTTTTCCTGTTTTTCAGTAAGAGTCCATGTCTCGCAAGCCTAGAGGAAGACGGAACCAGTCTGATTTTTATCTCCCTGCTATGTTCTTGTCCCTCCAGATGGGTTTAAGTGTGCCAAGTGCAGCTGTTGTTTGTGCTATTCTAGCCATGATTTTGGTTCTGACCCCTTTTCTGATAGGACAGCTCAAAGATATTTCAATTTGGGGACAGGTTCTAGATCACTATGTTTGATGATTATGTTTGTGGTGGTACCTTGGGGATTGATTGTCATTACCTTTGTTTTTCTCTGTTATGATTTCCATCCCATACTGGTTTATGCTTTGTTCAGATGATTGACCAGATCTCGAAGTTCCTGTTCGTCAACTGCCAATCCGGCAATATCATCAGCAAAACGGAGGTTAGTTATGTTGTGCTCCCTAATACTAACCATACCTTAATGTTGCTCCAGGGCTTCGGACATGGTCCTCTCCAGGAAGAAGTTGAATAAAGTTGGAGAGCGAATGCAGCCTCATCTCACACCGACTGTAGTTTAAAACCACGCTACAATGGTACAATTGATCAGTACTGCACTGTTACCGTGTTATAAATAAATAAAAAGTTCAGCACCTGTTTGCCCCCTCATTCAGGATAACTAGGTGAACGCTTAGCTCACCGGCATCATGCTGCTAATCACATCATTCTAGAGGAATGGCGTATCTATATGGCCCTACAAAGTACAACTCAACACAGTTACGGTGGCACAGTCTCAAGCTCACAGTACAAGAATTTCTCCTTACTGATATTCTCCCTACCAATGCCCCTGCATGGAGTCAATGATGCACAGAGTCTCTGATGAGGTCTGATCACTGATTGATTAACAAAATAGCAAGCAGTCAAACACTTTTAATAGAAGCTAATGTCGGACACTCTCACTCCCGTTCGGCAACACACAAACTCAATCACAGAGCCGAACATCCGAGACAGTCATTGAAATACATATAATATTACATAAATATAAAATTAATCATATATTACATACAGACAAATGTAGAATAATATCTTTGTATCTTTGTTTCCGACGTGCCAAATGAATTGCCTGACAGGTGAAGGATTTTATACATTTTACTATAAAGGATTTTATACGATTAAAAACAAGTTACATTTATCGAGTGCAATGAAGATTTTCACTGAGTGGGCTTCAGGTCACGCTGTTCCAAATTCGGAATGTTTTGGCTGGGGAGTTTTGATAACAGGACTCTGACGAAGGACGTCAGGCATTGTTTTGATAAACGCTCGGTGTTTTTTTGAGTTTCTCCAGACATCAGGGCGAAGGGGTGGACCCCACGTGGGGGCTTTCATTGGCACACCCATGGGAGGAGCTGTCAAACAGGCTTGCGCAAAAAACGTGGGCAGAGGAAAAAAGGCAGAAGATCGAGAGATGAGGCTTGACATAGACTCAAGCGACACTAATTCGGCTAATTTGGCCATATATTCGATGGAGTTCACTTAGTTAAATTGTTTAAGGAATTGAATCTGCCCCCGTGTGGAAATGCCGGTCACTTGTCCATCTTTTCCTTCAAGAAACGAGCGCACATTGTTAGGATAATGCAGGTTGTGTTGGGTTAATGGAGTCAGATAAGTCATTCGAACAATTTGGTAAGCGGTACATTTTAATATTGAATTCCTAACACAGGTAAACACGCCCACCTGTGTAAACCACAATGATTTGAATAAGAAAGAACCATCTCAATGCCCTGGTTCCAATTCAATCCAAAACTTTTTGAAGTTTGGTTAAAATTAGAGAGGAGGGAAAAGCATAATAGCTCAGAAAACAGTTTTCTGGATGGGGCAAAGGCAAACATTGCATTTGCTACACATCAGGCTGGTGTACCCCTTATCACAATGCCTGCAGCGTCCTTTGCCCTGGTTCAAATTCAGTCCGAAACGAAGCAGTTTTTTTAGACAAAATGTTGGATTGTGAATGGATGAATCGTTAAGTGAATCCCGGACTATATGCAGTTACTTTTTTGCTAGATTTTAAACACTGCAGCTTTAAATACGGTGTGGCTTATTCCTTTTTCCCAGGGGTCCAATTACCGTATTTCTGCATTATAAGGCGGATTGTATTGTTAGGAAAACCCCCCAAAAATATTATTTTGTCATATTTTTAATACATAAAGTGCATCGGACTATAAATTGACCCTACAATAAAAGCTACCCATGTGTAATATAAAGCAGGGGTGTCCAACTCATTTTTACTCGGGGGGCCACACGATGGAACAAACATTCTGTCGGGGGCCTGACTAGTAGATTGAAGAGAGATAAAGAAATAAGAGAAAGAGGGAAGGAAAAGGAGAGAGGGAGAGAGCGCGAGAAACAAAAGAGAAAAAGAGAAGTCGTGAGAGAGGGGGGAAAAAGGGAGCGGAAGAAAGAAATCCAAAGAGAAATAGAAAGACAGAAGGAGAAAAAAGAGAAAAGAAAGCGCAAAGGGTAGGAAGAGAGAAACAGAAATGAGAAAAGGAAAAAAGGAAGTTAGAGCTAAAGAAGTTAAAAAGACACGGAGAGCGAAAGAGACAAAGAGCAACAAAGGAAGAGAAAAAGAGTGACACAGAGAGTGAGACAGAGACAGAGAATAGGAGAAAATGGGTGGAAAAGAGAGAGAGAGAGAGAGAGAGAAAGAAAAAGAAATACAATTACAGTGTCTTTGTTCGAGGCACCTTTCTTTGGCAACATCAAGTTGAGATATCTCAACCTGCAGTTTGTTTTTCTCTTGCGCTTCTCTGAGTGTTGTCTCGCGGGCCGGATTCAATCACTTAGCGGGCCTGATCTGGCCCGCGGGCCGCCAGTTTGACACCAGTGATATAAAGTGATGCAATGATTGATAGGTCGATAAATGTCACTGACCATATTCACAAAAAATTGTATTTACTAGGAATCCAGGGTTGGGTAGGGTTACTTTAACTGGATTACTTTAAATTACTTTTGGATTACTCCAATACCAAATATGCTAATAAAAGACAAAAGAAACTAAATATGAATAAAATGACTACATTTTGTGCAGGCTTGGGGAGTAACGGAATACATGGAACGGCAAAAATGATGTTGGCATGCTGTCTGGATTTATTTTCATTTTGTTTCTGTCGCATTTTATGTTAGTTTTGCCGGAGATCAAAGCCAGGAGAGAAAGCTTACCACGTGTTGTGAGTCATTATTTTATTCATATTTAGTTTTGTTTGTCTTTTATTAGCATATTTGGTATTGGAATAATCCAAAAGTAATTTAAAGTAATCAAGTTAAAGTAACCCTACCCAACCCTGTAGGAATCAAACTCGAATAGTGTTGGAGAGAGCGCAGAAACTTATCCACTAGACCACCAGTGGTATGGATGACACATGAAAAGGCTTTATCCTATCGTCAATTTATCGGTATCGGTCGGCGGCCCCGGTGGTTGCCGGCAACTGCCGTAGAACATATGAAAACTCGATACAGACTTTTCGGGAGAAGCTTTTTGAAGTTTGGTTGAAATTAAAGAGGGTGAAAATAATAGTTGTAATAATAATAATACAGATGATTTTTTTAAGATGGTGTGGCCCCGGGTCACACATGAAGCACAAACATGTGAAAATACATGCACACACACACTTCTTGCTGCTGTGGCATGTTTGGAGCGGTGCCTCGTCAGATTAGGGCCACGTTGGCTGTGTTTGATGGCCAACCTGGACAGACAAAGCCTGCCAGGCACAAACTGCTCAGGCACATGATGTCAGGGGTGGGCGCACACACCAAGTGTGCACGCACAAACTCATGCACAAAAAAATCCTTTGCCAGCCCAAAGAGACAGATGACACCCAGCATGAATCTAAAGCCAAATCTGTAAGCATCCGCTGCGATCCAGCTGGCTAGCCCTAGGGTACCTGTCTCGGCGAACTGGAATCAGCGTCACCCCCGTGAGCTGTCAAATTAGCTCACAGGGCTGGAAATGCTGAAGAGATTTGGCCCCTCGTACGGAAAGGGGGGGGTGGTTCTTATTAAACGAGTTTCCTTACGGAGTAAAACGTCTTAAAACCGTAATCGGGAAACGTTAGCTTATTGCACCCCGAAAACAGTCGGGTCAGAATAACCTAAACCGGGTTAACTCTATTATAATTTGAGATGGTTTGAGGAACCCTACTCCGAAGGTCTTCATTTTTGTAAAACATGGTTTACCGTATTTTCCGCACTATAAGGCGCACCTAAAAGCCTTTCATTTTTCAAAAGCTGACCATGCGCCTTATAATACAGTGCACCTGATCAATATTAAGTCGCAAAGTCTTGCAACTAAGGCAAGCAGCCGCCGACTAGATTTCCCCCGAAGGTGAAGTAGTCCGCGGTGTATGCTGGGATTTATATACCGGCGTTTCATTTCCTAACCAATGTGTCAATCATCATTTGAATCAGTCACTATTGGCTAAAGTTATTCGGAGGTAAAGGGGGCAGATCCTTTTTATCATTTACAGGCTCGCATAGGCCAAAGGGGCGAAACAAAGCCTGCAATTGGCCGAAAAAGATGAATGTGAATCACACGTTGGGTTGCACTACGGCATAGAGAAAACATTTTTTACTATTCTGTATTTGTAAATATTTAACTCTCCTGGATTTACTACACTCACGGTTGTAAGAAGACCATGGTTACGTATCATTAATTGAACGTGATGGCTGCAAGAGAACTTAGGTGAGCTATGCGGCTTTATATTTTCCCGGTGTCTTGTTTTAGAACGATCTTGATGTTTCTGTGATGAGTCTATTTTTAAACTAAATTCAATTCAAAGTGTTTATTGTCATATGCACAGTAAAGAACCCCGTTTCCCTGCACAATAAAATTCTTACTTTGCTGTCCACACAGTTGCCAGCAAAAAATAAAATGGAAACTAAGAAATGTTTGGCATTTCTTGAATCCCAAGACTTTAACCTTCCGAGTGATATTTTGAAACGATGCATTTGAGTGATTGGTGACATCGTACAGACACTGTTACCGTACATGTCTGAGACACGTATTTGCTTCTTTGCAAGCTTTGGGAATGTTAAGGGGGTAATAAGTTTGACTGAACTATCTGACTGTTTTGTCCACGTTCCCATTGTAGCGCCTTATAATCCGGTGCGCCTTATGTATGGAAAATATAGGACCAAAAACTATTTTTTGGGAGTGCGCCCTATAACCCGGTGCGCCTTATAGTGCGGAAAATACGGTAATTTGTTTAACAGAGCTGTACTAAATTTGGAACATTGCTATTCTTTGCCGCCATCTTCTAACTTGATTGCAGCCTTAGTCAGTTTGTTCATGATGCTTGTGCAAGTATGTGCATTTCTTAGATGCCATTGAAAAAACTCTTTTTGGGGGTATTGGGATGGAATTTGGACTCCATTTGAAGCAGGTCTTTTCTTACTTTCCCCATTTTCATGCTCCATCAAAGAAAAAAAAGCAACCTGCAGGGACAAGCAAAACGTCACTCTCCCGCACTGCCCCAGCCCCCTTTCTCGAACCTAATGTGTTCCGGCCCGAACAGCTTTGATAAAAGTAAGATAAAAGCAGATAACACATGGAAAATAAAGCATAAGGGCTTTGTGAACCCACCAGGTGGGGTGTGTCATTTGAAGTTTCCTTAAAAAGTTGAAAGTAGAATATTTGCTCTATTAAGTATCTAAGTATCAACAATTCCTAGCGGAGTTCAAAGAGCCTTTATCACTTTTTCCCACCACGCTTATCTGCTTTTATCTATTAGGGCCATGGAACACATTGGGTAGGAGAAAAGGGGGGGGAAGGGTAATTGGACAGTGTCTTTATGCTCGTCACTGCAGTTTTTTGTTAGTGTAGCATGAACAATGTTAAAGTAAGAAAAGTCTTAATTCAAGTACAGTCTAAACACCAACCCATCTAACTAAATTTCATAGACACACAAAATGAGGAGAGAAGACATCAATTAATTGTTAACTTATAGGAACAGGAGATGACTGTACAAAAATCCTCCAGATGCAAAAATTCCAGCCTTTTATAAAGATCCTCCCTTGAGACCAGGAAGAAATTGATTTTCCATATGAATCCATCCATTTTCTGTGCCGCTTATCCTCAGTAGGGTCACGGGAATCCTGGAGCCCTTCCGAGGACATCTTCAGGCAGGGGACACAGTGAACTGGTTGCCGGAGTGCCTGTAGGAATCACACGCAGGCTTGGGGAGAACATGTAAACTCTGCACTGGGAGGCTGCTGTAGCTGGAATCGAATACTAACCACCTTTTGTTCCTTTTTTCGATTTTTTATTTTTTTTTATTTTTGCTGTATTCTTCCTCATTCTAAGTCATTGTGTGCATAATATTACATAATCATTTTCAATATATGGACAAAGCAACAAAAACCATCTGAGGAGCCGGTTGGGAGCCGAAAGAGTTTTTAGTCACTCCCTGAAAAAGAAATGGGAGGGTCTGCTCCCTCCGTGGGGATCAACACACACTGTGTGCTATAGGTGGCCGGAAGGTCCACGCGTGTGTCCGCAGACATATATGAATGTGATTGTATATGTGCTGACCAGACTGCCGTCACTACTACATCCACAGAGTGTGCCCGTGGGTGGGAACTGAGGATGAACACAGCGGAAAATTATAGGCACTAAAAAATTTTCATTTTTCATTAACTACATTGAAAACTTTAACAGTAGAAAAAGTAAATAGGAATATTTCTATTACAACTGTTACATTGCGAAAGCCAAGAGAGTCGAACCCAAAAACCAAATATGTAATGAAAATACAAATACTGTACAACGTCATCTAGACAACTAAATACTTTCTTTTACACAATATTTTGAAAATAAAGTTACTTATGCATATAAAGTGTCACTTAGCTCTCATTGGCTCCGTTGCCATAGTAACACCTGAGATTTTTGTTCAGGAGCAGGAAAGAGTTTACACTTTGGTTGCAACACCATTTTTCATGCGTTCATGTAATTTTTTGGTATTGTCACAGTAGCACAACACAAATTACACCTGGCAGTGTCCTTTTCTGTCAATACCGCGCTACACTTCCTGTTTGCTTCTGTCATTTATAGCTTCTGGTAGTAGAGGGCGGATGAATTTGTCCCTCTTTTTTGCCTGGAAGGCAGTATGCAACAGCATTCCAGGTAGGGAAAGGTGGTAAAAGTGTGCCTGTCGATAATGAGTCTGGCAAAACTGACAGAGAAGGGCTGCGCTATTGACATAGAGAATCGGCGCTTTGAGGAAATTAAAGTATCGATCCCAGGACAATAGTATCGATGCGATCCAAATACTTGCTTAGTATTAATAATGTACATCTTTGGATCGATCCACTCATCCCTAGAGGGCGTTTGGGAGCCTCAAATAGTAAAAAAAACATGACAGTACAGACACCATACAGGTCATTTCAATCTGACATTTTAGAACCCTTATTGCAATGTAGTAGAAAACAGGATTTGTTTCATTTTCTCACAAAAACGGGAAAAAAAACCACTTTGTTCAGGCTAAATTTAACTGCACATGACACACAGCTGATCTGCGGTTGCTTTTGCAAACGGGGGCCGTGAAATCGACATTTCGACAGGAAAACACAAAGTCATTACTGTGTCTCCTGATTCGTACGCAGAAGTTTGCCACTTCTCAAAGTTGCTTTCACGTGTCGCGTCGATAAAACTGTTTCAAAATGGCGGCCTTTGAAGCGAAATGCTCGGGAGAAGCGTAACGCGGGCCCTCGGGGCCAAGGTGGGAGCAGACAACGACGTGCTCACAATAAGATGGCGGATGGATTGAGGGGGGAGTTGACAACTTTCAGAAGAGTCTAGAAAGTAGGCGTGGGCAAACTATGGCCCGCGGCCCTAATGCGGCTCAGCATGCTTTCTGTCCCGCCGAACGAAAAACAGTCAAAACATAATGAAAATATATATAGAAAATATCGAATTTTCCGGACTATAAGGCGCACCTAAAAGCCTTTATTTTTTTCAAAAGCTGACCATGCGCCTTGTAATACAGTGCGCCTTATATATGGATCAATATTAAGTCGCAAAGTCTTGCAACTAAGGCAAGCAGCCGTTGACTAGATTTTCCCCCGAACGCCAAGTAGTCCGCGGTGTATGCTGGGATTTATTTACCGGCGTTTCATTGGCTAACCAATGTGTCAAACGTCATTTGAATCGATCACTATTGGCTAAAGTTATTCGGAGGTAAAGGTGGCGAATCCTTTTTATCATTTACAGGCTCGCATAGGCTAAAGCGGCAAAACAAAGCCTGCAATTGGCCGAAAAAGATGAATGTGAATCACACGTTCAGTTGACGGCATAGAGAAAGCATTTTTTACTATTCTGTATTTGTAAATATTTTATTCTCCTGGATTTACTACACTCACGGATATAAGAAGACCATGGTTGCACATTATTATTGAACACAACGACTTTGGTGAGCTACTCCGGCTATATATTTTCCCTGTATCTTGTTTCAGACTGAACTCGATGTTTCTGTGATAAGCGGTGCAGATAATGGATGGAATAATAATAATACCCTTTATATATTAATTATGAGGTAGACAGGGAAATGTTATTAATAACTTATTTTGTCTGATGAAACTATTCAAGATTGTACTCCAATAGAAATAATACAATTAATTAGTGTAAAAATAATTCTTTTAATTGTACTCATTTGGATTGATAATTTCTTGTTTTAAAAAAAACAGAAAAAAGTTAATTTAATAAAAAAAAGTCATTGTAATGGCAGATGTTTTTGCTCATTTTAAGTATTATTTTTATATTATTTTTCTTTAGAAAAAGAAAATAAATATGTTTTGAAAAAAGTTATAAATATAGTAAAATCCAAAATTATTGTAGTATGATTAACCAAAATAAATAACCTGTATTACCTCCAGATCCACGGTGAACACAAACAATGATAAATAATGTTACGCTGTCAATTTAGGCGACAACATCATTTAAGCTTAAAAATAAAAAATAAAAAAATTAATATCTTAACATTTTGACGGAGTGTGTGCCTCAAGATTTTTTTCGACTAAAAAAATTTGCCTCGGCTAAAAAAAGGTCGAGAAACAATGATATAGGGAATCATTTTGCAAAAACGAACGGATTACAAGACGCAACATCCAACTAAGCAGTTGGATTTCTATTTTACTGTCTGCATTATTGTGTGTTTTGGAGTTAATATTTTACACGGTTAGATTCTATGGATTGTCCTTGATGTTACGAAACAATTTTTGTGGATATTCAAACAAGTTGAAGACAGCCAGGGGACGTTATGGTGAATTACACCGGCTTTATAGTTTTTGGGTTTCTCCTTTTAGACTGATCATGATGTTTATGTCAGGACCAGAACGGTAACAGGACCCAATTGCGTAGCGTTTACCACAAGTTTTATTGAAGGAAAAAGGAAGGGCTGCGCCCAGGATCTGGTGTTCGCTGGACGCGGGAAGCAAGTCGCTCTCGTACTCGGATTTGGATCCGAATACGGAAGTGGATCTTCCGTAGCGAGCTGTGGCGGTGTCAGGGGCGGAATAACTGGTCAGTAGCCGGGACTGGGAGAGCAAGGCGTGGTCGGGGTTGGAAACGAGTAGCAAGTCAGAACGGGAGAGTAGACGTAGTCAGGGACAAAAAGAGGTCATAAGCCGAGACGGGAGAGCAGACGTGGTCAGGATCAAAACAGGTCGTGGCCGGAGACTGCAGCAAAAACAAGACAGGTGGGAGTCAAGTCGAAAAAAGGCTTGCCTAGTATACACTGAGGTTTGCAGACGGACTGATAACCGGAGAGTGAAAAGACAGGGTTTAAATAGAGATAGGGAGCCAATCAGAATGAGCGGGCCTAAGTCATTCCAATTAGTAATCCTGACAGTTTTTCTGATGAGTATATTTTAAAATGGTCGTCATATCTTAAATCCCAAGAGATAAAGCTTTCCAATGATATCTGGCATGATATATCTAAGAAACCGGTGACATCGTACAGACACGTATTTGTTAAGGTACCGTGTTAAGGTACGGTATATGATTAAAACTCTTTCCGTGTACCGTCTTTCTTTGTATATATCTCATGTTTTAATGTGGGCACATGCGGCTTATAGTCAGGTGCGGCTTATGTGTGTACAAAACATGTTTTCCTTTGTAAATGTACTGGGTGCGCTCTATAATCAGGTGCGCACTATAGTCTTGAATCGACAGTAATGATAAATAAAGTAATAGTTTTAAAAAAATATTTTTTGGGTGCCAGCTTTGTTTCCATTGTCGCTACGCAATTGGGTCCTGTTTCCGTTCTGGTCCTGTGTGACGACTCTAAAGTCACTACTACAGAAATATTTCAAAAGTACTACAAAACAAAATATCAAATAAAGTGCCTCAAACAGGGACCTAATATATTATTTTGAGTGTGTGTTTCATAACCGCAGCACGGCAGATGAGTGGTTAGCGCGTTTGCGGCACAGTTCTGCGCTCATCGGATCAAATCCAGCGAACAACCTTCTTGTGCGGAGTTTGCATGTTCTCCCCGTGCTTGCGTGGATTTCCTCCGGGCACTCTGGTTTCCCTCTACATTCCAAAAACATGCATGTCAGGTTAAATGGCTTGTCCAAATTGTCCCTAGGTGTGAATGAGCGAGTGAGTTGTCTGTCCCTGTGTGCCCTGTGACCGGCTGGGTGGTCCCCTGCTCACTGCCCGAAGTCAGCTAGATGTGCTCCAGCACCCCCGCGACCCTGCTGTGCAATAGCGGTGCAGATAATGGATGGAATTTGTAATAAACTAAGTTTATGAGAAGCACGGCGGCGCAGTGGTTAGTGCATGTGCGGCACAGTTTATGTCTTGGGAACCTCCTGCGTGGGTTCAAATCCAGCTCCAGATTTCCTGTGCGGAGTTTGTATGTTCTCCCCGTGCTTGCCAAAGACATGCATTTCAGGTGAATTGGCCGGTCCAAATTGTCCCTAGGTGTGAATGAGTGAGCGAGTTGTCTGTCCCAGTGTGCCCTGCGATTGGCTGGCAACCAGTTCAGGGTGTCCCCTGCCCACTGCCCGATGATTGCTGGGATGGGCTCCAGAACCCCCGCGACCCTACTGAGGATAAGCTAATGAGATGAGATGAGATGAGAAGTTTATGAGACTCTGGCGGTACAATTTGGACCCTGTCGGCCTGACAAAATTTTCCCATGTTTGGGAAAGACTGTAAACATGAATGAGAAAAACGGGATATGTCTCCAGGACCGATCCCTTGGCCAAATTTTTTAATCCAAAAAGTTTTCCCACACCTGCTCTCGACACTGCCGCGTGACATCAGGAGGCATAAATAAACCACAAACACTTATCAAGTTGATGTCATTTGGGACAGCCCTTGGAGACTCCTTGTGATTAAGGGCTATACAAACAAACATGACTTGACTTGGACCGATTCTAACATGAGTTATTTTAAGTGATATTCATAACTCCACACACAGGTCACGCCCTGGGGCTTTGTTTGTGTGGGAGAGTGGGAATAAGAGCTTTTTGAAGACTCCAGCAGACTCCCCTTGTGACTTTCACAGTTGTCGTGCTCCTCTTTGCAGATCCCATTGATCGTTTAAACTCTTGGGGGCAAGATCATGAGATTTGGCGCCCTGCGAGTGCTCACTCATGGTCAATGCACTACAGATGCATGGATAATTAAAAGAGAGAGGCGGGAAGAAAGAGAGAAAGAAAGAGATGAGGGAAGGAGAGAAAGAAAGAGAGAAAAAGAGAGAACGAGAGAAAAAGAGAAAGAAAGAGAGAAAAAAACAAAAAAGAATAAAAGAAAAAAGAAGGACAAACAGGCAGAAAAAGAAGAAAAGAAGAGAAAGAACGTATGCCATTGCCTTGTTAAACTTTCAACATGGGGGGAATTGGATTAGACATTTCTAATGTTAAGTGGGCGGAACCGGAAGTGAAGGAACGGCATTATTTTGCAACAGCTCAGATAAAAAAGACATATTTATGTTAAACACTTTTCAATCAACTTAATATCTGTTTTCTTAACCTTGTATTCTATTTTAAACACAGTAACTTATATAATAGTCAAGTCAATTCATCTTTATTTGTGACGCCCTTAATCACAAGGGGTCTCAATGAGCTGCAGTCTACAGACTATCATCATCCTCATCATCCCCTGATCTAAAACCTACATGAGGGCAAGGAAAAACTCAAAAACCTCAACATGAGGACAATGAAGAAACCTTGAGAAGGAACCGCACATGAGGTAATCCCCCTTCCAGGATGACCAGGCTGCAATGACAAATAATACATAGATATTGTCAACATGAAATATAGGCCATTTGTAAGCTATAGTATATAAATATGTTTTAAGCCTAGATTTCAAGTTTGCAGAGCAATTCTCAGGGGGCAGAGCATTCCACAGCTCCGGGGCCGGAATGGAGAACGCTCTTGAACCTGCGGATTTCTTCTTGGCTCTTGCGATCTCTAGTAAACCAGCATTTTCGGAGCGAAGACCCCGGAACAGTGTTCCCTCTAAGGTGCGCGCGTGCGCAATTGCGCACTGCTCGCACATTCTCAGGGCACAATAAAATCTAGCCGGCGCACAAAAATGAGGGCTCAAAATTACTAATTAATAAGCGACTTGAGTCAAAGTTACAGTGCATGAAGGTAAAAATACACGGGTTCCCCCGACGTTGTGTCCTAAATGCGGTACAGTATTTTGAAGTCGAGTCGAAGAAGAACGAAGTTGAGTAAAGTTAGTGGAGTTTGTCGAGAACCGGCTTCTTCGGCTCGGCTCAGTAAAAGGAACCGGCTCTTTTGGTTCCTAAACGGCTCTTCGGGTTGTTTTTGCTTCATTAATCCCAACATGACCAAATATTATGTGAAATTATGCACAAAATGACTTAAAGGAATGGGGGAATAGAACAAAAAAGAAAAAAATACCAAAATGAAAAAGTAGTGAAAAGCTGAGAAAAAAAGAAACAAAAGGAAGAGAAAAAAAGAAGGAAAAATTTAGAAAAAAGCAAGAAAAAAAGAAAAGAAAGAAATGTAGGAAAAAAGTAAATAGAGAACAAAAAGAAAAAAGTAGCAGCTCGGAAAAATAAACACAATGAGATTTTTTTTTAAAGGAATTTTAAAAAAAGTAGAAAAAAACACGGAAAAAAAGAAGAAAAAGTTTGTGTTGCATTCAAATCATTTCCAATGATATCAAGTGAATCTTGTTGCCAACATTGTACTTCCACTAAAAAATGTGATCAAGTACAGTTCTGTATCTTACAGCCGACTAAATAAGCCCCCCAAAATGTTAATATCATGCGACAAAATATATCAGGAAAGAAAAAGAAATAGATATCTTGTGAAAGAATTGTAAGAACAAACGAGGTTTGTAGGCCGTACAACCTTTGCAATAGTACATGAGTCAATTCATTCAAAAGAGAAAAATCATTTTGCATTGCCGGAAACTCAGCAAAATGTAACTTGATGTCAAGCTTTGGACATGTTTGATAATTACTTATCTTGCCACACTTGGGATTATGGTTGCTCACTGTTGTTTCAAGCGTTGCTCACCAACTTTGTGTGAACGCTCAGACCCGTGGAAAATTACAGGGAACATTGTCCCGGAACCAATCACATTTCGGCCAACAAATCCGTTCAGCTCCTTTAAGCACAGTCTAAAATTCAACGCAGACTAACTTCCAAAGGTGTAACCATAGTCATTACAAATAACTGTAGGGTCATTCGGAGTTACTACCTTTATTCAAAGTTAATCAAATGAAAAGTGTTTATGTTCCATTAACCTGGCACCAGGCTCCAACCCCTTGTTTTTTAATTCATTAGGCAAATGAAGCACATTGAGAAAGAAGGCAGCAGCTCATTTAACTGCAGGTTGAAATAAATGAGTCGCCTGAAATTAAAAGCCAGTGTATTCCAATAACAAACGACAGCAGATAAACATTGGTGACGTATGCAGATGCGAATTATGTAAATAAGCCGACCGTCGGAGCTTTTGTCACCCCTTCTCATGGCAGTCACACTACAGGAAATAGCTGAGGGCAGTTCACTCTGCCTACCCATGATCCGCAATCCCAATAATAGTTCTTCTTCGCCTATTTGGAATGTACCCCCACCCTAGACCCTCACCGGGTCTCAGTGGCAATTACCTTTAGTATCACTTCTCAGCGAGAAGTCGACCTCCCTGCAGGCGAGCCATCACAACCTATTAGAATTTGGGGACGGGCTGAAGTTAAGGGACATGACCTGTGGGGTTGGATGGGGCGGACACAAACGAGGCTGTAGGTGGCGCTGATGAGGCACTGGACATGGAAATGTATAGCTCATTTGCACAAAATAAGACGGATGAGGAAGGTGAGTTATACTCAAAGAGAATACGGTGGTACGTCTTCGCAAGGGGTTCTTTCATACCAGGCTTGTAGCAAGAATTGCTGGTGTGGCGAGCGAATTATTACGGTTTGAAAGAAATAAGAAATAGTTGGTAACCCAACCTCGAAAAAGCATACAAGTAAACCATTAATAGCTATAACACATTCAAATAAATAGATACTTTATTCATCCCCGTAGGGAAATTCACACTTCCAGCAGTATCCTTGTGTTGAAAATAAAACAATAATAAAGTAAAAAGAATATAATACATAAATGCCCAATGCAACGTGTTGATATAGAGTATTTAAATATTGCTACATAAAATACACACTGTAATAAAAATAGGGTAATATGCAATGTGGGGATGTGGTTTAATGTGGGCTTTTACTCCCCCAGGTGGAGTTAAAGAGCCTCATGGCATGAGGAAGAAATGATCTCCTCAGTCTGTCCGTGGAACAAGACTGTGACAGCAGTCTGTCGCTGAAGCTGCTCTTCCGTTTGGAGATGATGCTGTGTAATGGATGTGATGAATTAGTCACAAACATAAAAAGAATAGAATAGAATAGAATATACCTTTATTGTCATTGTTACAACATGGGATATATTGTGACAACAAAATTGGACGACTCCAGTTCCACATTTTACAGTGAGGATAAGGAAAACAAGAGATAAAGGAACAAAGATGTTTTAACTGTCTTTGTTGTATAGGCTTTGTTTCCTCCGAGGGGGGGGGAATGAGGGGGTGAGGGACAGACAGAGATGGGCGGATCCAACTAGATGTTTGATCTTACTGTACGCACAGTCCAGTCTTTTTTCCCTAATTGCTCAGTCCATGTGTTGAATGGATTTAGGAAGTACAATTCTTAAATATGCCCGATTAAAGTCGCCGGCGACAATAACAACTCCGTCGGGGTTGGCAAGCTGCTATTTATTGATAGCAGCGGGCAGGAGATTTAGCGCTATGCTAACGTTAGCATCCGGTGGAACGTTACCATTTGGTGGAACGTAAACAGCAAGCACAATGACCACAGTTAGCTCTCTCGGTAGATAGAAGGGTCTACTCGATACTGCTCGAAACTCTATATCGAGTGAGGAGTGTGTGTCAACGATTCGGCTGTTATTTTAGCGCATAGTCCCCAACCCCTGTTTTTACCGGAGTCTCCGTCTCATTTGTGACGGTGAAGTGTGTCGCCGGGTGCCAAAACGAAAATTTTGCTTGTTATCAACAATTATAACTATAAGAATAATTATAATCAACCTACAAGAGAACTTTAATTGGAAAGCATCAACAGGAATGGGAACCGTGGCGACCAACAAGGCCGAAATCCAAAGCCTCGTCTCTCCTGCCAGGAAGCATGGCCAAACCAAGCACTGGTTCTCCTTTTTCCTATCCCTCGGCTGAGGGATGTAATGAAAGGGATAGAGAGACTTGTCATAGGTGGGGTTTTTTTTCCCTACCCGGCCACCCCACCACCTTTTTCCTCCTTTTAGGCATGAAAGGATTTCACAACAAACGGTTTGGTGCTGGGCAAATGATATTTCATTTCTGATAGACAATGAAAATAATGCCTGATCCTTTAAATGACTTGATTATAGTGATCGGATTTTTGGATAAGTGATTTTATCATGGCTACCGAATTTACGCCCCCGTTCCCGTTTTTAAAACTGTGAGGGCTTGTGTCAACATTGGGCTTTTTTCCTTCATTCATGAACATACACACAAAAACATTTGACAGCACTTTTGATTTTGATTTTTTTTTTGCCTGTAGTAGTTGCATGAGCAAACAGGGTGAGCTGATGCTGACGCTTGGCAGTCACGAGCATTCAGTGGTGAGTGGTCTTGAGCGCTCCCCAGTGGTAGGTTCTGGGACTGCTAAAAAACTGGATTTTTGTTCATGTAGTGAGGTAGATTTTTGTTTAAAAAAAGATGTATGCCGAAATTTCAGTGTTTAGAGGTGCTTGCATAAGAAAGTACCAATGTTTCATAAAACAACCACAGATTTGTTTTAAATAGCAAAAGCATTAAAGCAAGGGTCTCAGTCTCGATATTACTAAAATAAAGCCATTTATAGCTTTTGATCCAAGGAATAAGCCCTTTAGCCTCGAGAAACCACAGTTTTGCCTGTTTTTTATTTTTCAGGAACAGTAACCTGTTCAGATTTTCGGTTGCAGCTTGTTGGCCTCTGTGGGGTGAGCTTCTTTCATGTGCTTGTATAAATTTGCTGTGTTGCCACAGTAGCAGACCTCTTTACCACACAATTGTCCTTTTCTGTAGTTAAAAAATAGCCCACACTGAACTGTGCTTTGTGTTTGCCTCAGTCATTTTTAGCTTCTGGTACGGTGGGTGAATAGTCCTTTCGGACTGGAGAAACATTCAAAAAATGAAGGACATGTGGCCCTTGCGGACCAGGTTTGCCCAAGCCTGAATTTGAAAGTTGCAGAGGGTAAAGTAGAGACAGGAGCTGCCCTAGGTGGGGCTGTGAGGAAATTGGTGGCGGAGGAAAATATGGATCAATCTGATCCAGGTACTTGCTTAGTATCAGTATTTTGATCAAGCCGCCCACTACTAAAATATAGCACATTGAGAACAGCATCAACTAAAAATAACCTGAATACAGTTTGAACTACAGTGGAACCTCGGTTCTCGACCATAATCCGTTCCAGAACCCTGTTCGAAAACCGATTTGTTCAATCACCGAAATCGTTTTTCCCATTAAAAGTAATGTAAAATCGTTTTAATCCGTTCCAACACCCTGAATGTTTACCATGAACGTAAACATGAAGCTAACCCAGGCTAATCGTACGTTCGCGTAAGCGTAATCTTCCGTACGAAAGATTACGCTAACATGAACGTGTAAAAATAAAAAAAGGATTATGAATAGGATGTCTTACCTTTGTGGTGGACGGTGGGGAGAGAAAAATCATCAAAAGTTTTTCAACCTCTTCCAAAACTTGCGGCAGTTGCTTGCTTATAGCGCTAACTTCCTTAGCCGCATCACTCGATTTCACAGCCTCCTTATTCTTTACTATCGTACTGATAGTAGATTTAGCCATGCTGTATTCTCTAGCAAGATCGTAAATTCGTAACTCTCTTTCATATTTAGCTATTATGTCTTTCTTAAAGGCAATAGTTGGACGAACAACTTGTCTTTTTTCACCTGTCCTGCTTGCACCTTCTTCGGAGGCATAATTAGGGGCTAAAACACCCGTACGCCGCTCAGCATCGCACCCTAGCGTACCGGCGTTCGAACTCCGATTTTTTGACCGAACAGCGAAGCAAGAATTTCTCGAAATTTTTGGTCGAACGCCGATTTGTCCGAACTGAGAGGCGTTCGAAAACCGAGGTTCCACTGTAATTCTAAACTAAATTGGCACCAGAAGCCTGTACATGTTCCTTTCCTTTCTTCCCTACCTTTTTCACCGCATTCAAAAGAGCAGCTGTGGTAGTTCAACAGAAGGGTTGAGTAATCGAGGCGACTAATTCAAGAAAATTCTCACACTTGAAGTTGTGTCGTCTCTTCGCCTCGGGTCACACATATGTACCTCAGAACCTTCCGTGCTGAATCAACAAGCCATTTCACTGATTGATGAGCTGAAAGTGTGCATCATGCAATATTGCTTTGCTGCACACCTGGGCGACTTACGTAAGAAGTGCATGAGGGACATCAAGCGGAGAAGTTCTGTTGCTCCAAGATGTATTCAGGAGTCAGTTTGATTGTGATGTAAGTGGCGTTCCAGGACTGATGTCACAAAAGGTACTGATGTCATCAAGGAGTAGTTTTTATCTTGATGAAAGATGTTGATGTAACTGTGAAGATGATAAGTTGTTGAAAGAAATTCTTTCAGGAGTGCCAGAAAAGTGAGACAAGACAAAAACATGGTTCCTACAGCTTTAAGAACTTGATTAGGAAAGCATCAACAGGAAATCATCAGTGACTGAGACTCTTGACCGGGACTTCCCAACCCTGTAAAAGAAAGGCGCAAAGCTCCAAACATCCTCTTCTTCCGAGGCCGCCTGGGAACAATGGCAACCAACAAGGCCGAAAACCACAACCTGGTCTCCCTGGCCAAGAAACATGGCAAAACCAAGCCATGGTTCTCCTTTTCCCTATTCCTCGGCTAAGGGATGCGACAAAAGGGATAGAGAGTTGTCTGAGGTGGGGTTTGTTTTTGCTATGCGGTCAAACCCCCAACATGCTGCTTTGTCTGACCCAAGAGGCGTTCCAAGACTGATGTCACAAAAAGTTTTTCTATTTCTTCGTCTTTCGTAAACTGAAGGGCCTCATCAAGAAGTAGTTTTTATCTCGATGAAAGATGTTGATGTATCTGTGGAGATGATGACAGAGGCAAGACCAAACCAGGGCTCCTGCAGCTTAAGGCAAGGTAAATACAATACTTTTTAAGACTTTTGAAATCAAATTTAAGACCAGGTTGACAAAAAAAAACACACGACTGAAGCAATCAAAACAAAAATTCACAAATAGTTTTCGCACACATTACATCTTGCCTCGTATGACCCAGCAGAGCTTTTAGCGATGGCGAAAAAACGTTTGTTGGACAGCAATTTCTCATTGAATTAACACTTTCACATGGTACAAAGAAAACGTCTCTGTCTGAAGTTTCTATGTGTATTGTAGGCTGACCTAAAACATGCGTCTGCTGTACAAGGCCCGACTGAAACCACATCACCGTTTTGATAGTTCCGTTATTGCGATAATGTGTGTTGCCACGAAAGTAAATAGGTGAATTAAATAAAAAAACTATTACAATGTAACTTATTTTTAGAATAATAAAATCAATGGCTTTTAAAACTTTTCAAGGTTTCACAGCTCTCATGAGTCCTAGTGTAAAACATCACGTTCTGGTCTTAACCATGACCATCCTAAATTCAATTTATGAGAACAAAAACCAGAAGACAAAACACTCAATTGATCTGGAGGAAATTTTCCTTACCGTTTGTCTTCTCATTCCTCCCTCTCTTCATTTCTATCTTCCTGCTTTTCCTGTTCTCTATCCTTTTTTATTTTACTTTTCTTTCCTTCCCCCCTTTTCTTTACTATGTACTTGCTTTTTTCTTTTTGTCTTCTTATTCCTCTTCTTTTTAAAAGTAACAGAGTGTGATTCGGTCATTTTAAGTCGTCGTAATCTGTACTCTTCCTTGTGCTTTTTAGCAATCGTTTTCGGTTGCAAGACAGGATACATCGACATCTAGTAAAGCAGGGGTGGGCAAACTAGGGCTCGGGGGCCACAAGGCTATTTAATCCGGCCACTAATGGAAATGGTAAGAATTTCATGAGAACATAGAAAAAAGTAAATCAAGTTAGATTGATCCCTTAACCATTAGGGTCGTAGGGGCACCTCTTCCTGTGGTGTGTCTTGGGTAAGTACAGCCTGGTGGAACCCATCCCTCTCCACGCCAACATATGTTTCCACCCGGTCTCTAACAGGCCAAAATCCCAAAGGGAGAAGCACATTTTTTAATTTATATTTCGATTTTCTTCATATTTTGAATTTGTATAGTTTTGACAGGGGATATTTCTATGGAGAGCAAAGCTTTTTACGCTATTTAAAGTTTAAGTTTGTTTATAATGGAATAATATTCCTGTTATCAATTCATACAGCCATCCATTAACTGCACCACATATCCTCAGTAGGGTCGCTGGGGTGCTGGAGCCATCCCAGCTGTCTTCGGGCTGTGGGCAGGGGACACCCTGAACCGGTTGACAGCCAGTCCCAGGCACACAGGGACAGACAACTCGCATGTTCATTTACACCAAGGGACAAATTTGAACCGGCCAATTAATTTGAGATGCATGTTTTTGGAATGTGGGAGGAAACTGGAAAAACCTGAGAAAACCCACACAGGCACGGGGAGAGCAGGCAAACTCCACACAGGGAGGCTGTGGTAGCTGGACTTGAACCTTGCACCGTGGGGCTGCGCGCTAACCATACATCCGCCGTGCCGCCCGTTATCAATTCATATCTATGTTTTTAAATAGTCAAGTTTTAGTGTATTCAATAAATATTTATCCAGTTCAGCCCGCGACCAAAGGTGTGGTTTGCGTTTTGGCCCCCAGTGCAATTGACTTTAAGACCCCTACTCCTTGAAAAAAAGCAGCCATAATACTCAAACTCTGCTGTCACTGGTAGATCCCTGGCACTCAAAAAGTTAAGTGCAAGGACTCAAAGTTAACTGGAGTAAGATGCTAAGCTAAATGCTGTCCCCTCCGAACACCCCTCCCCCAAGTCATCCTTCACGGCCTTGCCCGTGGACTCGTGTAATTGCAATAGACAATCAGATGCCATCTTTACAGGCGCATGGTACGAGTGTCACACTGGGTAAGCGTGCTATTATAATCCCTGTCATAAGTACTCAGGGTTCGCTAAAGCTAGCGCTCGCCATCGAAGCTTTCCACTGAATCATCCAGCCAAGAACGTTGCCCTCATCTTAGCACGTGTCGCCTCCGATGCGTCGCCCGATGTTGAAGACGAGGCCAAGGAGAAGGTGGCGGCGCTTGTGCGATTCTTCAAATGTTGGGGGTGTTGGATCTCATGTGATAGGGGAACGCGAGGCGGCAAAGGTGTTGACGGAGCATGTGGAGGTGACGTGGGTTGATACGCGATCGCTGAAATGAAATGATCTGCATTTATATAGCGCTTTACAGTGTGCTTCACATTTCCCCAATAGCGGCCGTGCAGCCATGTAAGGCGCTAACCTGCTTATTAGGAGTATTGGGGGTTCAGTGTCTTACCCAAGGACACTTCGACATGTAACACGGAGGAGCTGGGATTCGAACTGCAATCTCTTGATCCCAAAACGAGCGCTAATACCTCCTGAGCCACTGCCGCAGTGGTTAGCGTGTGTGCTGGACAGTTCTGAGGTCATGGGATCAAACCTTCCTGTGTGGAGTTTGCATGTTCTCCCCGCTGAAGCCCGTTCGGGAAGGGTTTCACGTCAAATTTAGGGCTGCAACTAGCGATTGTTTTAATACCTGATGAATCGGTAGAGTATTCTTTCGATTCATCGGATTTTTAAAAAAACACACCTTTATTTATTTTTCAATTATCTGATAGTAGAATACTGTATAAAACTCAAAATATTCTGTAATATAAAACAATTGAAAACAAAAATCAGAACCCAAACACACAGTGGACCCAAACGCGTAAGGTTTTCACACCAAGCTTTATTTTACGGAAACAGGGCAGTCATGCGTGGAAACACAAACGCTGTCAGGCGCGGGAAAACCGGAAGCCAGGGGCAGACAGACGGGATCGATACCAGATACAGGATGCACGAGCAAGACACCGGACAGGACAGATGGTATCGATACAGGATACAAAATGCACGATGGGAAACCCACGCAAGCACAGGGAGAACATGCAAACTCCACACAGGAAGGTTTGATCTCACGACCTCAGAACTGTGCTGCACACGCGCTAACCGCCGTGCTGCCACAGACACTAACTTTAACAGTCTTAATGTGATTTCATTCACTTTGCCTTGCATTTCCTAAATCGTGTCAAAGCAATGAAAAATACTAGGGGCGGCAGTAGCTCAGGAGGTAGAGCGCTCGTCTTGGGATCAAGGGATCCCAGTTCGAATCCCGGCCCGTCCGTGTTACATGTCGAAGTGTCCTTGGGTAAGACACTGAACCCCTAATACCCCCAATAAGCAGGTTAGCGCCTTACATGGCTGCAAGGCTGCTATTGGGAAATGTGGAGCACATTGTAAAGCGCTTTGGGAAGTCATTGACTTGAAAAGCGCTATATACATGCAGATCATTTCATTTCATTTAATTTCATTTTCATTTCATTTCATACATAGGGCATATGTTTCATTATCAGGCTTTTCTAAGGCTTTCAAATTTTTGAGGCTCCAGACAAATTTTATTTCGTGGTGCAATATTGCTCTTTTAACATTATGGGTTGGCGACCCCTGGTCTAGTGGCACAATGGTCATACGCTATCCTGTAATTCTTTGAATATGTGAAAAATGAATCTTTAGTGTCGGTGAGCATTTTAGCATGTATGCTGATGAGCTTTTATGTGTACTAGGTCAAGGTTACAATGCTCCTTTTTCTTGAACAAAATTTAGCAGTTGTATTTATCCATCCATTATCTGCACCACTCATGCTCAGTAGGGTCACGGGCGTGCTGGAGCCCATCCCAGCAATCTTCAGGCATTGGGAAGGGGACACCCTGAACTGGTTGGCAGCCAATCGCAGGACACACAGAGACGGACAACTCACTCACTCATTCATTCACACCTAGGGACAATTTGGACCGGCCAATTCACCTGACATCCATGTTTTTGGAATGGGAGGAAACCGGAGTGTGTGGGGGAAACCCACAGAAACACGGGGAGAACATGCAAACTCCACACAGGAGGGTTTGATCCCATGACCTCAGAACTGTCCCACACACACGCTAAACACTGCGCTGCCGAGCTACCAGTTTGAATTAATTTGTCTATTCTTAGCATATTTGGTATTCAAGTCATCCAAAAGTAATTGAAAGTAATCAAGTAACATTACTGCTATAAAATGGTATTCGGATTATGATGCTGATTACATTTTTCAACAGATAATGAATAACTGTATCAGATTACATTAGCTCAGGAGGTAGAGCGCTCGTCTTGGGATCGAGATCGCAGGTTCGATTACCGGCTCCTCCGTGTTATGTCAAAGTGTCCTTGGGCAAGACACTGAATCCCTAATGCCCCCAATAAGCCAGTCAGCGCCTTGCATGGCTGCATGGCCGCTATTGGTGTGTGAGTGTGTGTGTGAATGGGTAAGTGTGAAGCACATTGTAAACCGCTTTGGGATGTCTTCATTGACTTGAAAAGCGCTATATACATGCAGGCCATTTAAAGTAACCCAACCCTGGCATTCCCATTAAATGTTAACACAAGATAGAAGACAAAGACATCTTTGATAGCTCTCAACACCACAACCATCACAAGGACAACCCAAATGACTGCAAGGCATTTCTGCTTTTTCTCCCGTCAACACCGCGCCCACCAATTTAATTTAAGGCAAAAGTAATAATAAAAATAAAAATTCTAACAGTTTTTTCACATTCAAACAACAAATATTGACTTATCTTAAAGTCCTTGTGTGTGGATAAACCACTCCAATGATCACATTCGATTTCCATTTTGGTTAAGTTGTGCCACTCAGGGTTTCAAACAAGCACATTATTCTGGAGCCTCATCGTGTCCCGCGTGTGAGAATATAGTGTACTATTACACTATATTGCATGTTCTCCCCGTGCCTGTGTGGGTTTTTTCCGGGTTTTCCAGTTTCCTACCATATTCCAAAAACATGCATGTCAGGTTAATTGGCAGGTTGATGAGCATGTGAGTTGTCTGTCCCTGTGTGCCCTGGGACTGGCTGGAAACCAGTTCAGGGTGTCCCCTGCCCACTGCCCGAAGACAGCTGGGATGGGCTCCAGCACCCCCGCGACCCTACTGAGGATATGTGGTGCAAATAATGGATAGATGTATGAATTGATAACAGGAATATTATGAAAAAAAACAAACAAACCTATACTTTAAATAACGTAAAAAACTTTGCTCCCCATAGAAATATCCCCCTGTATCTACTGCTTTTAATGTAAAAAAATTGGCATGTATGTACTTTCCCTACTGTAAATACTCATATTAAGGCTTTAAAAAAATTACTGATATAAGAGGGTCAGCTTATATGCGCATAATTGGTTGTGTCACCAGTAGCCAATGGTATGCAACGTGTAGGGCGGGTGATGTGGCTTAAACAGGAACAAGGAAATCAACGGGGCACACATAAGCACAAATTGTAGGGTAAGAT